>NW_024062379.1:0-1200000 GCF_006381635.1 Hibiscus syriacus
TTCGATCCTTAAAGTTTTTTTTCTTTCTATGTTGGTCTTTATAAATTTAAATACTTATTTTTTCTATTTGTATTTAGGATTGTAATATTCATTTATTTCATTTCATCCTTTTGAATTACTCCTTTAAGTTATTAATTCGAAGAAAATTAATTAATGTTTATAAACGGACCATATTTTAACTTTATATTCAACTCATAAATTTCACCATTTACGACAAAGTGTAAGCGACACAGTACCAATTTTGGGCGTTGTGGGGGTGCTAATCCTTCCCTACGCGTAACCGATACCCGAACCCATTTTAATCGAATCTTTGGTAAACGCAGACCAGCTTTTGTCTTAAAAAATGATTTTTCTTAAAATTGCTTTTTTAAAGACTTTTTAGGTATTCGACTACCTACCCCAAAGGTTGATGGCGACTCTTTTCAATTTTATCCAATTTAATTCCAAATCACCGGATTTTTCCAAAATCAAAAGTCGTTACTGTTTAAACAATTAAACAATTGTCCCCACCGAAAAACGGTTACGACAGCTTGGCGACTCTGCTGGGGACTTTTTAGAGAGTCAGTCTGTAAGTCGCTTACTCATTGTTGTTGTGGTGATAATTATGAGTTCAAGTCTTTAGTTAACTTATGATTCATTTATTGAAGTTTTTTAATTGCTTCATTTTTTTATTATTATACTAACATTTGATTTTTTTTTCTTTCAGATTTGTCCAAATTTTTATCGAGTGGTTTCGTTTCCTTTTGAGTCAAAGGATTGAATGTTCTTTCTCACACACGTCACGGGCATTTGCATAACATAAGCTCTATACCCGAGCTCTGAACCTTTCTAAGTGGGGGCGAAAGCGACGCCTTCGTGAGAATTTATTCTCCGTGCAGGCCTAGCAAGTAACCTTTGGGATTCATATACCTTATGTCTTCGTGTGAATTTATTCTCCGCATAGGCATAAGGGAATGTATCCTCTTGAATTGAACTCGATCCGTTTAAGCCTATAATGGGTGAGGATTGAGGGTTTGGCAGCCCAAGGGGGCACTAACATCAAGGACAATTCGAGTACCTTTTCTCTTATAGAGCTGAAACCATGCATATAATGAACCGTAGAACGGTCACTCTAGGTATAACTATATTGAACCTCTATCTGTCAGTAGGAACTCAAAATTAAGTGTACATATAGGAGGAGTGTTTCTAAACCCTTTTGCTTTAAATTCGTAGAATATATTTTTCCTTTCAAATAAATGCATGCGAATTAGAGATCATGTGGTTAGGTTTGTTTTTCAAAAAAGTATGCGAATTAAATATCATGCGGTTAGGATTTTTTGTAAATGACAAAGCATGGGGGTAGATATCATGTTAGGTAGGATCTATTAAAGCATGATTGGGTAGTCAACATGTGAGGGTAGGTTTTATTATTTTGTTTATATTATGTGTACTAACCTATTTTGGTTTTATGGATTTATTACATTTGCATCTTCATGTCATCCAAAGGTGTTAATTTGCAAGTGATTGACTAATAAGAAGGTTGGTCATAATGAGACAAGAAATTCTTAACCATGTAGTCAAAATCGGGAGATCCAAAAATGTTTAAATGATCCATGAAGAAGGTCATCCGATGAATGAAGAAATCTAAAGCTGATTGAAGACTTCCTTTAAAGGTGCAAAGGTTTAGATGCTCCCTCAGGAGACAGATACAGTCATACCAAGGACGAGAAGACCCTTCACAAAGACATGAAGACTACTTCACATTGTAAGTAAAAATGGAAATTTCAAGATTCAATTTAAGGACATCATACATCGTCAAATGTGATAAAGTACACCGAAAACTTTGGATGCAATGTTAGATTCCATGAAGAGTACGACTCAAGGAAATGAAAAGTTGCAATTGTATTTTGACTATATGGTGTAATGAATTCTTGTCGTCTAAATGAAGGTTGTTTTATAAGTGGTCACTTTCGGAGTTAACACCTCATGCATTTGCATTTGCATTCTTATTTTTGCATTGGCTTATTTATTTTGATATTGTTGCTTTTTGTTATTTTATTATCCTATTTGTACTACCTTGTTTTTTATGTGGTTTTTTTCTTTGTCTGCATTGTATGATCATGACATAATCAAAAGGTGTCGATTTGTGAGTGGTAAGCATAGTAGAAGGCTTTCATGATGGACAAGGGGTTTTGTGATCAAGCAAGCTATAATACAGCTGAGAAGTGGTATCCTAAGAAAACGTCAAGAATAGTGGAGAGATTTGCGCCCAAAGATCATATGGTTGAGGAAGAGCGAAAGGAGATAAGAGAGATAAAAGAGCAGATGTCCAAGATTATGGATAGGATATATGTTTTGTCCAAAGGAAGTGGTACTTCTATATCAGAAAAGAATGAGCTCGACGAAAGCAACCTTGAGGTGTCAAATACACAAGGAACTACTTTAAAACTTGCTGATTATAGCCATTATGAGAAGCCACGCACAGTCACCATTCGTATCAACAAGTTGTCTGGAGACCCCAAGAAAATGGTGACAACTGTAGAAGTCCAGAATGATGAAAAGAAACCATGCAATCAAAACTCGTGGGCATTTGAGAGTATACTTACATCGTCAGGAGAAATAAACCTGAAGAATCTAGTTCCATCCAAGCCTAGACGTGGCTCTCATTTTGATTCTATCCCTATATCATATAAGGAGTTGTATGACAAGCTTTTAGAAGCCCGAGAGGTGTCCCCGCAGTATGTGAAGCCTTTACAACCTCCATATCCGGAGTGGTACAATGCCAATGCCAACTATGAATATCACGCAGGAGCTTAAGGATATTATATCGGGACTTGTGTTGCCTTCAAGCGTAGAATTAATTGCTTACTAGAGCATGGAGTATTGGAATTTGAGAATGAGGGTCAACCAGGTTCAATAGTTAAACATCTGGTCGAGGCGAAACTGAGTGAGTCCAAGGACAAAAGTATCAGTAAATGTATCCAAAATGAAGAGCGTCTATTGAAATATGAAGCTCAGATACTTCAATTGCAAAATGAAAAGGACATTCTAAATAGAGAATTGGAAGCCATGCAAGATGGTTTTCAAAGAATCAATCAAACCTTTCAAAGTGTTGGGTTAGGCAATACTCTAGAAGAGTGAGCAAAAGAAGCCTCTAAATTGAAGAGTGATATCGAACAATGGAAAAGAAATTGTAAAATGCATGAAGAACGAGCTAAAAGGTCATGATCTGCATATTGTAGAAAATGAACGTAAAACAGCCTTACAAGAGTTAGGGATATGGAAAACAAAGAACGAAATGTTGAGAATAACCCTTACTGACGCAGAAGCCTCGTTTCAAAACCACAATCGTAAGAAAGATATTGAACTTAAAATAAGTAAAGCCAACAATAAAACAATGACAGAGTTGGTACATGATTACAGAAATCTTGCACGAGAACTTCATGGTCGCATCGAGTCTCTTACTAGAGAGAATAGTCAATATTGCTTACAACTTCAAAGGTTGAAATGTAAAGTGGAGAAAAAAAACAATGCTATGAATGAGGCCGTTACTCAAGCAAGCAAAGTGGCTCATAAGTTGGTCGAGTTAGCTGTCTTTGCAAGAGATTTGAAGCAAATTGATGGCTCATCACCGGATCATGCTTGGAATATAACCTGGCTTCTGAAGGATATAGAAAAGCTAGGAGTAAAAGCTGTCCATTATCTGTAAAGTTTGTTTGATGTACAAAGATCTTTGTGTTCAATGAAAGTTGTTTTAAGATGATCACTATGGAATGACACATTTTGCATTTGCATTTGGCATCTGCATTTGCATTATGCATAACATTCATTTAAGCATTTTTACATGCATAATTCATTAAAAAAACATAGAGTTAATTCATAGAGGATTCTATAAAGTGGTCCTACCATGTGACACTATATGAAATCAAGCAGTTGAAATCAGTACAGTTAGAGCATGTTTAGCTAATTATAGGACCGAGCCTTCCAGAATGATCTGAGAAAAGAGTCCCCATATCCCAAGGGATACGATTTTGATATTGTGCACAGTTACCACATAGGAAGTTCATGACATTCCTCTGAGAATTATGAGGCACTGAAGCGCAAGATCTAGAACCTGATTGATTCAGGGGCATGGATAATTGGAAAATGATGAGGACATTGCATCTACCATTGCATTGAGAGCATTGTTTTGTTTGAAATCATTTTTGTTATATCTTTTATACTTGCTTAATCTTTTAAGTGACTGAACTTATAAGGTTGAATAATTGAGCAAATTTTAATCTTTAGTTCTTCGAATATCGAATGAATTCATGATTCTTTTAATTCTTCAAGAATTATAGATTTTTGACATATGACAAGATTAGACCTTTCTTATCCTGTCAAAAAAAAAAGTCCATCGATTTTTACCCGGAATAATTCATGGAGATACAAAGAGTCTTACCGATACCTTTGAGTCAATAAAGTCACACCATCATCTTTTTAGACGTAAACCAACATTTTTACCAATAAAACCTGAGACATTGAGTTCAAGATGTTCACTTGAGCATGAACCTTCATATCAGAAGATACAACGTGGGGCATCACACATCAACTTCCTAAAGATGAACCTATATGATTGAGATATGTTGGGAGCAAGAAGCAGAAAGGAGAATGAATTCGAAATAATTCTATCATGCATTAATTACATTTTTTCATGTGAATAAAATTAATTCTGAAAATCTATCCCCCTGGGGATATCTCTTCTGTGAGGACTTTTGTGTATGAGATGATGAACGGTTTTGTTTCATTTATCCATATATATGTATATATATATATATCCCTAGTTGTCCCCTTTTGAGCCTATAGTATTTTTCTTCTGATTCAACCCTAACCAAGGATCACCCTCCACACTGGGGGAAAGGTGGAATAAATTTGCTCACATGAGTGAAGACATCAATCCAGAGGAGATACAGAAAGGTGAATCAAATGCCAAGTGCGAAGATCCAATCAGAGCAAAAAGAGAAAAAAATGAAAAAAAATTAAAGCAGGGATAATAAAGAAAAAAGAGCAAAAAAAAAAGGAAAGAAAAAATGTAAAGAAAAAGGGACGATAATCAACTCAAATGGAGAATCAAACTTCAAACTATAAGATTGATCAAGCACAATCATTCCAGAAGAACATGGAGTATCTAGAGAGCATCAAGAGAGAGACACATACGAATAGATTCAAATTGAGCAAGATAGGATTGAAGCCATCAGAATGAAATGATCCTTGGTTCAATACCCTGAAACACTTGTTTGGGCCTACTTATCCTTTTCTTTCATAACCATGAACCATTACCTACATTATGTGCCTTAAAAAGTCCATTCTAATCATACATGAATTTCTAGACAGAAGAGACTATCTTCAGATTTCATCATGTCCATCAGGATTAATCTTTATTTGCAAAAAGTTTTCTAAAATCTTTAATGTATGATAGGGAAAAATGACAAAGGGGGTTCAAGACGTAAATTCTGAATGATGTCTTGAAACCAAAGGAGGATTCGAGTTAAAAACCTGAAAAGGCGGCTCGAATGTAAAAATTGTGGAGCTGAGGCGATCGCACAAATTCCTTGATAAGGCATCGCACAATCCGAGTGTGACCATGAGAACTGGGAGTCGGAGAACACTTCTAGTAGATGAGCATACAAGCTACCCCATCAAATCAGTGAACATCAAGAAAATAATAAGGCCAAACCATTAACCAAAAATAACCTAAGACATTCAAACCATTGACCAAAAACAACCTGAGACATTCAAACCATTGACCAAACACAATAACCTGAGTTTCATTTTACCTTTCCTTACCTAACCATTTCCCAAAGATAACTTTGATCTTGACACTTGTCAAAAAGCTATAATTTATTGAAGGATTAATAGTGTAATTAATTCTTTGATATCCAATGAACTCTAGTTTTATGATTTGTCACAATTATAAAACTTAAAGAGTGGCAATATTTTCAAAACTTTTGATTAAACATTTTTTAAAACTCTTATAATTGATATTTTCAAAACTTTTGAAAATAAAAAAAGAAAAACGCTTTTCAAACAAGACAATCTCTCTAGAGTGGATCTTGGTATTTGACATGTGACTCTCAGACACAAAGCTCATGCTTAGAATCAATGCTGAAGCAATAGAGGGCATCTTTGAAGATTCAACATCAAATGTTGGGGCATCTTTGGAGATTCAACATCAAATGTTGAGGCATCTTTGGAGATTCAACATCAAAATGTTGGGGCATCTTTGGAGATTCAATATCGAACATTGGGGCATCTTTGGAGATTCAACATTAAATGTTGGGGCATCTTTGGAGATTCAACATCAAAATGTTGGGGCATCTTTGGAGATTCAATATTGAATATTATGGCATTCAATATCCTGATGCGAACGATCAGATCTTCTGAAGGCATTTCCTCCACCAGCAGGAACAAGCAAATTATCATTATCCTCTGATGTTGTTTCTCTTAATTTTTTTTTGTCTCACTCGAGACAATTTCTCAAAATAAATTTTGTCTTAGTTGAGACAATTTCTCAAAACAAATTTGGTCTCGCTTGAGACCATTTCTCAAAACAAATTTCGTCTCGCTTGAGACAATTTTTCTCTGCGATACAAATTTCGAGTCTGTTTCACTTGAAACAAATTTTATAATCTTTGAGTCAGTTTCTTTTGAAACACCCATCTGTAAGATCGTTTCTTTTGAAACGAATTTTGTCTCTCTTGAGACAATTTCTTTTAATTTTTTTTTTGAGTATGTTTCATTTGAAACAAAGTCGTCTCACTTGAGACTGTTTTACTTGAAAGAAGACATTTCATTTGACTCAATCTTGTTTTTCTCAAAACAAGATTTGTCTCGCTAGAGACATGTTTTATTTAAAACAAGACATTTTATTTCACTCAAGATAGTTTCCCTTGAAACAAATTTTGTCTCCCTTGAGACAGTTTCTCTCGAAACAAATTTTGTCTCTCTTGAGACGGTTTCCCTTTAAACAAATTTTGTCTCACTTGAGACAGTCTCGCTTGAGATAGTTTCGCTCGAAACACAATATTTTTAGAAACTAAGCCTGATTTTCAGGGGTTTCTTGAAGAAAAGCTTGAAAAACCATCGTGATATGTAGGGGTTTCTTGATGAAAAGCTTGAGGGACCATCGTGATATGTAGGGGTTCCTTGATGACAAGCTTGAGAAACCATCGTGATATGTAGGGGTTTCTTGATGAAAAACTTGAGGGACCATCGTGATATGTAGGGGTTCCTTAAAGACAAATTTGATGAACACTTGAGGGACCAACGTGATATGTAGGGGTTCCTTGGTGACAATTTAGAAACTGAGCTTGATTTTCAAGAGTTTTTTGATTTTTAAGTCCTTCGGGCCATCCATAAGACCTTCAGTGCAGGATGTTTTCAAATGAGATCTAAGAAACTGAGCCTTCGGGGGTTTCTTGATTTTTAAGTCCTTCGGGCCATCCGTAAGACCTTCAGTGCAGGATGTTTTCAAATGAGATCTAAGAAACTAATCCTTCGGGGGTTTCTTGATTTTTAAGTCCTTCGGGCCATCTGTAAGACCTTCAGTGCAGGATGTTTTCAAATGAGATCTAAGAAACTGAGCCTTCGAGGGTTTCTTGATTTTTAAGTCCTTCGGGCCATCTGTAAGACCTTCAGTGCAGGATGTTTTCAAATGAGATCTAAGAAACTGAGCCTTCGGGGGTTTCTTGATTTTTAAGTCCTTCGGGCCATCTGTAAGACCTTCAGTGCAGGATGTTTTCAAATGAGATTTAAGAAACTAAGCCTTCGGGGGTTTCTTGATTTTTTAAGTCCTTCAGGCAACCATAAGACCTTCGGGCAAAATGCTTTCAACATTTCCATTGCTTGATTCACGACATTTCGAATCAGAGACGAACCTAAAAAAAGAATGGACAAAAAACTGGTTGTCTTTTTCAACTTTGCGCTATTCTTGTTAATACAATAATGTGCAAATAGGGGAAGCTGTAGACACCCATTTTTTGATTGGGATTAAAATATATATTATATTTATTATTATATACTATAGTATGATTATTATTATTATTAATATTATTTTACAATATTTGTAGGCCCAATTACAAATACCAAGAGGCCCAACACCAGTGACCCAACAAGCAAACCCAAGCATCCTAAATGACAACCCAATAACTTTAGGGTTTTTGAAACCCTAATCTCTAAACCAAAGTCGCCGCCAGCTTCCCCAGCCACGCCAGATCCTTCACCGAACCAACAGCTGTCGCACACCAGCTCATCTCGAGCCAACAGCAGTCGCACGCCACCAGTTGTAAGCCGAAGCCATCGCAGAGATATCAAGCTGAGATATCCCGAGCTGTCACCATCAATAAACCTACACAAATCTACCAAGTCAACGACAACTCATGTCAAAACAACACCTAATCCCAACTAAACACATCAAAATCTCACCAAACGCATAGAAAATAAGCATGCAATGACAAGAGGATTTGGTATTGAGAAGAGAAATAAAAAGGAATAAGAAAACACAAAAAAAAGGGGGCACGAACAGAAAAAGAAGAGAAACGATTCGAGCAGAGAACTTCATCAACAAAAGGGGGTTCATCAACAACAGGAGGGGAAAAACTCATTGTAAACATTATGTGTAAAGGAAACTCTTCCTGACATTCGTGAACAGAAGTAATTGTAACAGGGGAGAAATCAAGAGCAATACACAGAAAATTGAAAACAAATATAACAAAGGTTATTTTAAATTTGGTTTTTTAGCTTTACATTTTATTTTATTTTATTTCGAAAATAAAATCAGTAGATTTAGTTTAAAAAAAACAGTAAAGAGGATTAAAAGATTACCTTCAACGAGAATAACGCCGGAGCCTAGAGTCGATAGATCTTGGAGTTTTGGGTTTGAATGGGATGGTGTACGTTAGTTTAGGATTTTTTTTACATTTTATTTACTTCATTTTTAAAGAGAAATAGGGGTTGGGTTATTGTTCGATTACATTTGGTTGGAAAGAGTGTAGTCGGAGCAAAATGACCACCAAAATAGTGGCCGGCGTGGAAGGTTTGTGAATCACAGTCGAGTACTGTGAGAAAGGGGGTGTTTCGGCTGAGAAGGAAAAAAAACAAAATGGGATTCAAATCCCCTGATTCCACGGCAATCATGGAAATTATGAGTCCCCATCACTTAGGGTTAATAAATTAGATTATATAAAATTATTTTGGTACATTTACATTTTAGCCATTCTAAGTTTCAATGTATTTTACACTTTAGTCGCATTATTTATGGATTAATCACCCTTCGATCCCCTTAATTTTAGCGTAAAATCACGTTTAAACCCTCTAACATTTAGCGTGTTGTTATAAAATGGACACCAATTACTTGCGTAAAATTGCATTAAACCCCTATAACATCATCATAGTTTACATTTTAGTTTTCGAATATATATGTTTTGTCTATTTCACTTTTGGTACTTAAGTTTTGTCATTTATGTGTTAACCACTAATTATGTTATTTTCTATTTTATTTCTTTTTGATTTGTGCATTTTATTATAAGTTATTTTTATTTTAGTCACTATTAATGTATTTCGGTCTAATTGTTATTTGCCATTCCATGTTTTTATTTAATTTATTTTAGTCCTATTATTACATGATATATTATTATTATATGAATATTTTATTTTAGTTACAATATTTGCAATTATTTTATTATAGTCATTAATTTAAGTATTATTGTGTTTTGGGCTTTTATTTTTCAACTTTTGAATTTAAGTCACCATTTATATGTTTTAATATTTTGTTAATATAGTTTTGTTGTTGGGCACCCTGTATGATTGATGATAATTTTAACTTATAGTGGTATGTTTAATCCGTGAGTAGATACTTGGTTTAAAATGAATATTAGGCATGTAAATGAACTGAACGTTCAGCGAACCGTTCATGAACCGTGCAGCGGGAAGTTCGTTTATGTGCGTTTATTTATTAAATGAACGAACATGAACAAGATTTTGTGTTCGTTTCATTAAATGAACGAACATGAACATAGGTCTTGTTCGTTCATTTACGTTCGTGAACGTTCGGTTATGTTCGTTTATATGCGTTTAGTTATGTTCGTTTATGTGCGTTCATTTATGTTTAACCTAATATTCTTAAATCAATTTTGGTGACCAATTTGTATGTATCTTAAAAATATTAATTAATATGATATTTTGATGACCAACTTCATAATTAACCCAATTTTAAAGCCTGATTAAGCGGTAATACAAAAAACCCTAAATCTAAAAACAATATTTTCTCAACTCTTCTCCAACCCGTCATTCAGTTGTTCTTGATTCTCAACTCTCCCCACCCTCCACAATTTTCATTTCTGCAACGATTCGACGGAGCTTCAAGTCTTCAACTACAACGATTCGACAGAGCTTCATCTCTTTCCCTTCTTGAACGTGATTTCATAAGGTAAATAATTTGAATTTTTTTTTGGTCTGTTAATTTTGGGGTGTGAATTTAGGGATTTTTTGTGGCATCTTGAACGATGTGAAACCCCTTGTACGCCGCTATGAACGGTGCATTCGACTAGTCGGTCTTCTTCAGCCCACCCCTCGTTGCCCAGTCATCCGCGTTAGAGTTTCCCTTAGGGAGTCCCAGTCAGATTTGCGCTTATATCCTCTAGTAGGGGAAGAAAGTGGCGAGGTCAGTGGAGCGCTGCTAGATATGGCTGCAATGTTGCGGAGGAATGGAAGGAGGTGAGTCGAGGTATTTGAATTGAAACGAGTCAGATTCGGGCATAAGGAAGATGAGGGACTCGCATGGTAGGAAGGTTCGGGGCTTGGGAAAGATGAAGACTGTGGACTGGGATGGTGGAAGGAGAACAATATTAAATTTAACATTTTGTCAAAAATGGCTGCTGACATATTGGCAATTCCGGTCACTACTGTTGCTTCTGAATATGCTTTCAGTGCTGGTGGGAGGGTTATTGATCCGCATCGATCCTCTTTAGGAACTAATATGGTAGATATGCTTGTTTGTGGAGCTGATTGGTATCGTCAATACTATGGGTTGGAGAAAAATAAAAACAAGGTATTTTTATGTTTTAAGTTTTATGAATTTGGTTTTACAATGACTAATATATTTTTTGGTTTTTTGATTTGTTGTAGCAAAACGAAGATATCATACATGTTGAGATTCCTTGAAAATGAGGATGAATGAATTGGTATAACCTCGCTAATTTAGTATATTTTTCATCTTTTGTTATAACTCCTTTAATTTAATATAATTTTATTTGTTTGATTTTGATCAGGATGGATGATGAATTAACGATTGATCATGAATGCAAGTTGAATATGTTACGAATATTATTGAAGTTGTTTGGATTTCAAGAAGATTATTTTGTTGAACAAATTAACTTTAAGACTTTATTATATTCATATAGCTTATTTATGATTTATGTATGTTTTTGTCGTGTTCGAACAAATTAACTCTAAAGTTGTGTAAATCATTTAATATCTTTAAAAGATTGATCGAAATATATGATATCTTCAAACATTTCATCACTGCTAATCAGCTCTTAGGCTATTATCACTGTAGATTTGGTTGATTTGCATTGTCGACTATTTTTCATGAAAGAACAATGTAAGGTAGGGTCTCCAACGTTTATGTTCGTTTATGTTCGTGTTCATTTATGTCCGTGTTCGTTTATGTTTGTGTTCGTTTATGTTCGTTTATTTATTAAATGAACGAACATGAACAAGCTATATTCCTTAATGAACGAACATGAACAAAAAAAATTTTGTTCGTTTATGTTCGTGTTCGTTTATGTTCGCTTATTTATTAAATAAACGAACATGAACATACATTCGTTCGTGTGCGTTCGGTTCGTTAACAGGCCTAATGAATATTATTTTTGCATGTGATCATTCTATTTTTTTTTAATATTTAACCTTTGCAACATGACTCTACATTTTTATTCTTTTCTTGATTTCACGTTATTCTTTATTTATGTAAATAGATTTTGGCTTCAACTAAAATTATTAATTATTATTTATTTTTTTGAAAGTTATGGTTTAAGTTTTAGTATGAGTAAATGTTTCATTTTAATCCCTATTTAATTATTATGCATCTTTGTTAATCTTCAGGATTTTGTCTCATATTTCTGTTATATTTTATTTATTCTTTGTTATAGTTTTTATGGTGTTTAAGCTATAGATTTTCCCCTATGATTATTTTAGTCATTATGAATTTTAAATGCATTTTCCTGTTTAATTATTTATATACTCTTTTAGATTTTTGTTTAATTTATTTTAATCTTTAATATTATTTAGGGATTATTTTCACTTTTAGTATCATTATTATTTGATATTTTCAATCTAAGGAATTTGTTTAACCCCTTAAAAGTTTGTTTTGCTATTTTAATCCCTTTAGAATTTTTTTTTATTATTTTTAACTTTTAAGTTTTGGTAATTACTATTTTAGGACTTAAAGTTTTCGTTTATATCATTGTAGTCTTTTTCTATTTTTGTTACTTCGATCCTTAAAGTTTTTTTTCTTTCTATGTTGATCTTTATAAATTTAAATACTTATTTTTTCTATTTGTATTTAGGATTGTAATATTCATTTATTTTCATTTCAATCCTTTTGAATTTACTCCTTTAAGTTATTAATTCGAAGCAAATTAATTAATGTTTAATAAACGGATCATATTTTAACTTTATATTCAACTCATAAATTTCACCATTTACGACAAAGTGTAAGCGACACAGTACTAATTTTGGGCGCTGTGGGGTGCTAATCCTTCCCCACGCGTAACCGACTCCCGAACCCGTTTTAATCGAATCTTTGGTAAACGCAGACCAGCTTTTGTCTTAAAAAAATGATTTTTCTTAAAAAAAAAATTTAAAGACTTTTTTAGGTATTCGACCTACCTAACCCAAATGTTGATGGCGACTCTTTTCAATTTTATCCAATTTAATTCCAAATCACCGGATTTTTCCAAAATCAAAAGTCGTTACTGTTTAAACAATTAAACGATTGTCTCCGCCGAAAAACGGTTACGACAAAGAAATTATTGTAAGCTTCTAAAAATATTATAAATAAGAAACACCTGTCGCATACAAACTTCCTTCTTGGACTAGCCTATTTCCGTTGACTCTTCTACTTAAATTTCATTTGTTACTCTTGCAGAGTGATAATGGCGTTGCAGGATGGGATAGCGGAGTTTTACGACCAGTCGTCGGGGCTTTGGGAAGACATTTGGGGAGACCACATGCACCATGGCTTTTACGATCCCGCTTCCAGTGTTTCCGCTTCCGATCATCGAGCTGCCCAGATCCGAATGATCGAAGAATCGCTCCGTTTCGCTGGGATTACCGGTTCGTATTTTCTATCCAATTGTGTGAAATATAGTCATCAAAATGAAAGTAAAAAGAAGTCGAAACTATTAATCTGATGAACAGAAAATAAATCACTGCGGATCTTCTGGATTCAGTGGTTGAAAGCCCAACATGTTTCTGCAATTTTGTCTATTGCGTTCATCTTTGTATTGGGTTGTTTACTGTTTGGCCTGATTGCCCACTTAGCCGTCATCTTTTCTTTTCTTTTTAGCCCTAATGTAAAATTAAGTGTCCAAATTACATCTAAAGTTAATTTTCGGTATTTAAAAAAATTGGTTAAAAATAAGTGCCTAAGTTTTCAACATTACACCTTTAGGTGTTTAAACTATTAACATCATTAACTTCAGTTGTTAAGTGACATGTGTCCGATATAATTTTCCAACGTATCATTTAATGGTCAAATTTAACCGCATACATCTAAATGTATAACTCAAAAGTATTAGATATATATTTTTAACAAAAGTTCTTAAAGTACTTAAAAGTTAATTTTAAAAATAATTTAGCCTTATTTTTTCATTAATCTCTCTTTTTAAAATATTCAACTTCTTAACACCAAAAGAAAACTAAAATTCTAATATTTTCTATAATTTTTTAAACTAATAACGAATCTTCTAAGCTTCGTATGCATCTAAACCCCATAATTTCTGAATCTAGGATGGTTCGATGAACTATATCTATAAAGTTCCTCTATAAAGTGTATATAAACAATAATTAAACGAAAATATAAATAAATATTATGTTATAATCATCCTTTAATATTAAAATTTTTTGATAAATTTGGATGTAACAGAAAAGCAAGTAATTAAGCTTTAAACTAATCTTTTATTATATCTATTACTTCTTTCATTAATGATAGTAAGTTTTAAATTATGATCATATTTATGAAATTTAGTGTCACATCCTACTACTACATTAACTACATTAACTTGTTGTTCATAAATATAAAATATTTTTTATTTTTTTAAGAAATACTAATGTTTTCAAACAATTGCTTTTTTATTAAAAAAATATTGATTATTGATTTTTTACATGATTTAGAGCACAGAGGTTATTTGATGAGTTCAAAATTCAAATTTACTAACTTTTAATATTTATAGAAAGATTAAATAATTTATTATAATAATAATTTTCTCCTCAAAAGATTAACTTAATTTAAGTGGATAGTTAGTATTTAGAGTAAACTATATATTTAGTCACCTATTTATTTTCCTAGTTTCATTTTGCTCACCTAATTATTATTTTTTTCAAATCATATCTAACATTATATTTTAGTCATCTTCCATTAAAATATTTACAGTGATGTTGATGTGTCAACATAAGATAATGTCACATAATTATTAAAAAACCATGTCAACAATTGTATTTATGTTTTAATGATTGATGTTCAAAATAGAATATAAATATAACATTAGGTATAATTTTAAAAAAGTAATTAGTGACCTAAACGAAACAATGATGATATATTAATGACTAAATTCGAAATTTATCCTATAAAGATGAAAATAATGAATGTAGTTACGGGGGTGGAGGAGACCGATACATCCTAGGCGGAGACCGACAAACCAAAATAGACGGGGTCACGTTTATTTATTAAAAAGCAAATTAAAATTAAAAAACTACTAAGTTTTAATATTTCTCTAGGGATTCTGTGTTTGAATAACTGTATCATAGTTTGGTGAAGATGGGTACGTGCCCACCTAAAATCTGAATTTCCTTCAATTAATTATTTATTTCATTGATATTATCCACTTGAAATTTTATTTATGTTGATTCAGATTATTTAATTAATAAATTAAATTATGATAGTTATAAAAAAAGTATAAAGCATTTTTAAAGGGGTTTTTTTTTCTTATTGTAAATTTTACAATGTAGTGTGATGGGCCCAATTCAATGTTGAGTTTTGGTGAAAAAGACAATGATACATCCAAATCATCAGAAATTGCAGAGCGATTAAAAGAAATTTGCAACCCCACACCTTCCCATCACGGACGCCCTTCATATCTTTCTTATGATTTTCTTCTTCTTTTTTACTTCACACCTAATTGATCAAAGAGGGATCATGAATGTTTCCACCACACTAGTCCTTCGTATCTTCCTTATTATTTTCTTTTTGGGTAAATTACAGGAAATATCACTTTTATATTTTTGGATTTTAGTTCTCAACTTTAAATGTTATGGTTTCACTTTATTAGTGGTACAAAGAATGAAGATGGCCCTGTAACAATGCATTTTACCTCTGAATTGGCTTTTCAGATGACCCAGAAAAGCAGCCCAAGACAATAGTTGATGTTGGGTGTGGCATAGGAGGCAGCTCCAGATACTTAGCCAGGAAATTTGGAGCAAAATGTCAAGGCATTACTTTGAGCCCTGTTCATGTAACAACCCGGAAAATGGAAAAAAATATATAATTGTAATTTGAGGTTTTAATTAAGTTAATTGGTGAAATTTGAGGATTTAATTGGAAGTTTTAAAACTTGTAGCCTATTTTAAAAAGTGGAGGAAATTCAATGACCAATCACTGAATATTTCCAAGGAGTGTCGGCAGATTTTTTTTCTTATATGCGTGCAAATTGATTCTGGTTTCATAACAGAACAATTTGTTAAGTTTTTACCCCACGCACCTCAACTTCCGACGACGATTCTGACACCGTCCGAATTCCGATTGTCGTTTTGAAAGTACCATCGTGTTCGTTATCGAGTCAGGAACAATCCCCTCAATTTAATTGAAGCGAAACGATGCCAAACGTCGTGAATTTCAAGTCAAAGCATCGACGTTTTTTTAAGCTCAATCGCCTAGAAAATCCTAAATTCATCGTCGATCGTTGCTCCTTTTACGACACCTCCCGCACCATCGTGTTCCTTGTGCCGTTCCGAGTCCGCCGGTGTCATCCTCGATCTCCGTTGACGGCGGCGCGTGGGGAGGTGGATCAGTCAAAGATTCGGCCGAGTCGAAATCGAGCTCTCCGCCGTTCAAAAATTTGAACCGATCTTTGTAAGTATCTCGAAATCGCTCAAAATAATTTTTAGAAATTTTTCCGTGATTTTTAGAGCCCCGGAGGACGTCGCACGCGCCCACACGCGCCGCCGCAGGCGAGTGAACGCTGGAAACCGGTTTTGACCGGTTTAACCGGTTTTGACCGGTTTGACCGATCACGACCCGTTGACCCGACCCGTTGACCCGACCCGACCCGTTGACCCGACCCGTTGACCCGACCCGACCCGTTGACCGTTGACCGGTGCTATTATGGGAATTAATTCGGTTTTGGTGCTATTATGAGAATTAATTCGAAATGGGTGCTATTTTGGTAAATTTTTTTAAAAAGGGTGCTATTTGTGTAAAATGTTTGACAGTTTGTTGACCTCCTTTGACCAGAACTTTGACCAGCTTTGACCGGCTATTAAACGACCTTTGTTTTCGTCCACAAATACCTACCCTGATAGTTTTCGACGTCCCGAATCCGTTTATGGGGTCCGTTTTACTAAATTCAAACCAGAAAGTCTCCAAATCGTCAGTCAAACCCGTTGACTTTATTTTTGACCAAGAATTCGAAATTTCGGAAGGTCATACTTTATGTTTTTCGACGTCCTGAATTTGATTTCGAAGTCCGTTTTGCCAAATTCTGATCCGAAATTCCCGAATCGAGCTTGTAAACCCAAAAGGCTTAATATTTTAATATTTTGATTATTTAAATGAGATTTGGTCAAGGATTTACTCAATAAAATATTTTATGAAGGTACTCGTGTTTCACCTGAGCAAGGATCAATTAGGTCCGGTATTATCCGTTCGTTAGATCAGCCTGAACCGCGTACTACGAGAATTACCAGTAGGTTTCCGTATATTATTTAAATAATATTTAGATTATTTATATTAGGATTCCAATATGGATTTTTTTTTCTAATTCGTAGGATCTAGCGCTGCAGCAGAACGTGATCGACAAACCCAATAGTAGGATTCCCTATCCGATTTCTCAGAGTGTGACAGGTGTGTTTCCTGACAGTGTTGTTTTACTGTTTTAAATATTATTTGAATTATTCCAGAATGGTGATTATTCAAAATATTGTTATGACATGATACATGATATCTGATTTCTGAATAATGGTTACCGACATCTGATTACCGTATTTCTGTATATGATTTTCAAGCATGATCCATTTTCATGTTTTAATGGATTAATCACCATTTTTACTCGAATACATATTTGTTTATTAATGTCATTGGGGAGGAAAGAATTGTTGGAGGAAGAAAATATTGCAGGCTCCTCGGCTTTGTGCTCAGGGCCTTACTGGTCGTGACGGGGTGTATGGTTATGGGAACCTACACAATTTGTTCGTGACGGATGGGGGTAGTGTTCATATTTAAAAAAAACATGTTGCATAAATCGATTTTTATTGATAATATCTTATTAATATGTTTTTGTACGTTGTATGGAACACACTGGGCTTTTTAGCTCATTCTGTAAATTTTAACATTTTTCAGATAACAGCAGACCGTAAGCTAGCAGATTTGGCATCAGGAGAAATCAACTACTTTATTTTGTACGAACATATATTTCTGTATGTTTTTCGGTTATGTTTGGTGACATGTATTTTATTATTGTTTTGGACATATTTGTATTATTAATATTATGTTCTATATTAACGTTCTATAAGTTATATATATAAAAAAAAAAAAACCTCTGAATGGGATATGTGACCACTTAGGTTTGGGTCTAACTCACAGACCGGGTCTTGGGGGGTTACATTTGGTGGTATCAGAGCCTTCGGTTTTAAACACTCGGACTGTATATGGGTCCTAAACTTTGAATTTTTTATAAAAAAAAATGTCACCTTATGTTATGATTTAAAGTTTTATCGAGATCCCTGATGCTAATCTGACATATGTTTCAAATTCTTATGTAGAGCCTTATAGATCCAACGATGAATACTGCTAGAGGTCGTAGGACAGGACGTGGACGTGGTAGAGGGCGAGTCACTCGACCTTCTGTTACGATAGAAGATCCGATGTCAGCACGTGATCCTCCTGTTCCGCAAGTAGATCCGACTCTTTCTCATGATGATCAGTTTACTCCTATGAGAGACCCTCCCATCACTGAAGATGAGGATTCTGAGATGAATGAAGACGCCATTAATAGAGCTATCTTCCGCATGTTTCAGAGAGCTGCTAGAGCCCCTAGTAACATGACTGCAGTGGAGATTTCAAATTCTCTGGTTGCTGCTGGTGTAGTACCATTCGAGGGTATTACTGGTGGACCTCCGACAGACGCTGAGTATTGGCTGGAGGACACAGAAAGGATTATGGATGAGATGGACCTCAGACCTGAGCAAAAGTTAAAGGGGGCCCTAACTATGTTGAAGAAAGAAAGCTTCAGATGGTGGCAATCCATTTCTGGTAGTATTCCGAGGAACCAATTAACATGGGATCTTTTCAAGACGCGCTTCCGAAGTCGCTACATCGGAGAGAGATATCTGCAGGAGCGACGCCAGGAGTTTCAGAATCTGGAGCAGGGTAATATGTCTGTTATGGATTATGAGGTTGAATTCATCCGATTGAGCCGATATGCTCCTGGACTTGTGGACACTGAGACAGATCGATGCTTGAGGTTCGAAAATGGACTCAGGTATGAGATCAGGAGTCGAGTCGTTACCCACCGAGAGAGAAATTTTGACGCCCTGGTTGAGATAGCCAAGACTGCTGAGGAAATAGAGCGATTGGGTATAGAGCACAAGAGAGATAATGATCGAGCCCAGAATCGATTCAGGAGGCCTTCTGGTTCTGTTAATTCTTCTGCACATCCTAGCAAGAGAGGCAGGGGTGATTCTTTTCAGAGAGGCGGTGCAAGTGTCAGACCTGTAGCATCTGGTGCTTCAACAGTTCAGTCTTCTAGACATGGTGGTTCTTTTGGGTCGCAAACCTTTCCAACATGTGATTATTGTGGGAAAAATCACTTTGGAGAATGCAGGAAGAAATTGGGCACTTGTTATAAATGTGGGTCTGGTGACCATTATTTGAAGGATTGTCCGGAGATACCTCATTCTGTTCAGACACCAGCTCGTACTCCCGCTAGTTCTCATAGTACAGTTCAGACTCCAGCACGGGGACGTACTCAGGAGATAGCACATGGATCAGCTAATAGAGGCCGAGCATCTCAGAGTAGGGGTCCAATCAGATCTGAGGCCAGACAACCTGCATTGGTTTACACTGCTAGACTTCGACAAGATCGAGATGGGCCTAATGTGACTGCAGGTACTGTTACTATTCATTCAGTTCCATACTTTGCATTGTTTGATAGTGGCTCTACAAATTCCTATGTATCACATTCCGTTTCTGAGGGTCTAAATATTCCTGTTGAGAATACTGAGCGTTCAGTGATAGTTCAAAGTCCCTTAGGCCAATCCATCGTGTTGGATCGTATTTTTAGAGAGTGCCCTATAGAGATCAATGGGGAGATTTTTCTGGCTGACCTGATGGAGTTACCCTTTAAAGAGTTCGATTTGATTCTCGGCGTAGATTGGTTGGACAAACATCGAGTAAATATTGATTTTGAGACTAAGAGAGCTGTTCTGAAGACCTCAGATAATCGAAAGATTGTAATGATCGGGGAACGACGTGGATTTCTGACGAATGTTGTGTCTACTTTAGTAGAGGAGAAGATGATCAGGAAGGGTTCCAAGGCGTTTCTTGCTTATATTTGGACACTAGGAGATCGCAATCCGATATTGAAGGCATCCGAATTGTCAAGGAATTTCCCGATGTTTTTCCCGAGGAGTTGCCTGGATTACCTCCAGATAGAGAAGTCGAGTTTGTGATTGAAGTCTATTCTGGTTCCACCCCAGTTTCAATGGCTCCTTATCGTATGGCCCCAAAGGAGCTTAAAGAACTGAAAATCCAACTCCAGGAGTTGTTGGACAGGGGATTTATCCGACCCAGTGTATCACCGTGGGGAGCCCCAGTTCTCTTTGTCAAGAAGAAAGATGGGACGTTGAGACTCTGTATCGATTATAGGAAACTAAACAAGCTCACGGTGAAAAACAAATATCCTCTGCCCAGAATCGACGATCTATTTGACCAATTTCGAGGGGCTTCTATCTTTTCAAAGATAGACTTAAGATCTGGTTATTATCAACTTAAATTGAAAGATTCGGATATTCCGAAGACTGCTTTCCGTACTCGATATGGGCATTATGAGTTTTTAGTGATGTCATTCGGGTTAACTAATGCCCCTGCTGCTTTTATGGATCTGATGCATAGGGTATTTCGACCTTATTTGGACCAGTTTGTAGTTGTATTCATTGATGACATACTGGTGTATTCTAGAAGTGAAGCAGAACATGAGGAGCATTTAAGGATTGTTCTTCAGACTCTAAGGGAGAATAAGCTATACGCTAAGTTGAGCAAGTGTGAATTCTGGCTCAGCGAAGTGACTTTTCTTGGACATATCGTCTCTGCTGATGGTATTCAGGTAGATCCGAGCAAAGTGGAGGCTATTATGAACTGGAAGCAATCCAGAAACATCTCTGAGATCCGTAGTTTCTTGGGCTTAGCTGGTTACTACCGTCGTTTCGTTGAGGGGTTCTCCCTTATTGCAGCTCCTCTGACGAAACTATTGAGGAAAGATGTTCCATTTGTCTGGTCTGATGACCAACAAGCTAGCTTTGAGAAATTGAAGACTGTTTTAACTCAAGCCCCAGTGTTGATTCAGCCTGAATCTGGGAAGGATTTTTCTGTCTACAGTGATGCTTCTCATTCTGGATTAGGATGTGTTTTGATGCAAGAGAAGAAGGTTGTCGCTTATGCGTCACGTCAGTTAAGGCCGCATGAGCGTAATTATCCTACTCACGATCTGGAATTAGCTGCGGTGGTTTTTGCTTTAAAGATCTGGAGACACTACCTCTACGGAGAAAAGTGTTATATATATACTGATCATAAGAGTCTGAAATATCTGCTTACTCAGAAAGAATTAAATTTGAGACAGCGTCGCTGGTTGGAGCTTTTAAAGGACTATGATTTTGAGATAGAATATCATCCAGGGAAGGCTAATGTAGTGGCAGACGCCTTGAGCCGTAAGGCGATATCAGATCTCAGAGCCTTATTTGCCAACTTGAGCTTATTTGATGATAATAGTTTGTTAGCAGAGTTACAGGTTAAACCTACTTTAGCCGAGGAGATTAAGGCTAAACAACTCCTTGATAACTCGTTGCTTTCCATTATTGAACAAGTTAAGCAAGGATCGAGTTCGGAGTATACTGTGGACCAGGATGGTATTTTGTGTTTTCACGGTCGTTACTGCGTCCCTAAAGATGATGAGTTGAGACAGATTATTCTTCAGGAGGCTCATAATAGTCTTTATGCTATGCATCCTGGTGGGGACAAAATGTACAATAATCTCAAAGAGCGCTACTTTGGACTGGTATGAAGAAGAATATTTCAGATTTTGTGGCAAGGTGTTTGACTTGTCAGCAGGTTAAGGCAGAGCACCAGCATCCGTCTGGATTGTTACAGTCAATTAAGATTCCTGAGTGGAAATGGGAGCGTATTACGATGGACTTCGTTACTGGTCTTCCTCTAACTCCTTCCAAAAAGGATTCTATCTGGGTGATTGTTGATCGACTCACCAAGTCAGCGCACTTTATCCCTATTCGGGTTAATTATTCTCTGGATAAACTGGCTAAGTTGTATATTTCTGAGATCGTTAGACTTCATGGTGTTCCGTTGTCTATCATATCTGATCGAGATCCGAGATTCACTTCCAGGTTCTGGAAAGCTTTGCACGAGGCTCTGGGTACTCGTTTGAATTTCAGTATAGCTTTTCATCCTCAAACTGATGGACAGTCTGAGCGAGTGATTCAGGTGTTGGAGGATATGTTACGGGGTTGTGTGATTGATTTTCGTGGTAGTTGGGAAGATTTCTTGCCGTTAGCTGAGTTTGCTTACAATAATAGTTATCAGGCGAGTATTCGCATGGCACCGTACGAGGCTCTGTATGGCCGTAGATGTCGTACTCCTATATGTTGGACAGAGTTGCATGATAGAAAAACTTTGGGTCCAGACTTGGTTCGAGAGACTGAAGATACTGTCAGACTGATCCGTGATCGCTTAAGAGAGGCATTTGATAGGCAGAAGTCATACGCAGATAAGCGACGTAAGGATATCGAGTTTGAGGTTGGAGATCAGGTTTTTCTCAAGGTATCTCCATGGAAGAAAGTATTGAGATTTGGACGTAAAGGTAAACTGAGTCCGCGATTTATTGGGCCGTATCGTATTCTGAAGAAAGTTGGACCTGTTGCTTATCAGCTTGAGTTGCCTTCCCAGCTCAGTCGTATTCATGATGTTTTTCATGTTTCTATGTTGAGGCGATACCGTCCAGATCCAGATCACATCATTCAGGTTGATGAGGTAGAGCTGAGACCTGATTTGTCATATGAGGAGGAGCCTGTTCAGGTTTTAGAGAGGGATGAGCGAGTTCTTCGGAATAGGCGTATTCCAATGGTCAAAGTGCAGTGGAGTAATCGTAGCCCCTCAGAAGCTACTTGGGAGACGTTGGAGTCAATGGAGCTTCAATTTCCGCATCTATTTTCATAAGTTAAATTTCGAGGACGAAATTTTTGTAGAGGGGGAGAATTGTAACAACCCGGAAAATGGAAAAAAATATATAATTGTAATTTGAGGTTTTAATTAAGTTAATTGGTGAAATTTGAGGATTTAATTGGAAGTTTTAAAACTTGTAGCCTATTTTAAAAAGTGGAGGAAATTCAATGACCAATCACTGAATATTTCCAAGGAGTGTCGGCAGATTTTTTTTCTTATATGCGTGCAAATTGATTCTGGTTTCATAACAGAACAATTTGTTAAGTTTTTACCCCACGCACCTCAACTTCCGACGACGATTCTGACACCGTCCGAATTCCGATTGTCGTTTTGAAAGTACCATCGTGTTCGTTATCGAGTCAGGAACAATCCCCTCAATTTAATTGAAGCGAAACGCTGCCAAACGTCGTGAATTTCAAGTCAAAGCATCGACGTTTTTTTTTAAGCTCAATCGCCTAGAAAATCCTAAATTCATCGTCGATCGTTGCTCCTTTTACGACACCTCCCGCACCATCGTGTTCCTTGTGCCGTTCCGAGTCCGCCGGTGTCATCCTCGATCTCCGTTGACGGCGGCGCGTGGGGAGGTGGATCAGTCAAAGATTCGGCCGAGTCGAAATCGAGCTCTCCGCCGTTCAAAAATTTGAACCGATCTTTGTAAGTATCTCGAAATCGCTCAAAATAATTTTTAGAAATTTTTCCGTGATTTTTAGAGCCCCGGAGGACGTCGCACGCGCCCACACGCGCCGCCGCAGGCGAGTGAACGCTGGAAACCGGTTTTGACCGGTTTAACCGGTTTTGAACCGGTTTTGACCGGTTTGACCGGTCACGACCCGTTGACCCGACCCGTTGACCCGACCCGACCCGTTGACCGTTGACCGGTGCTATTATGGGAATTAATTCGGTTTTGGTGCTATTATGAGAATTAATTCGAAATGGGTGCTAGTTTGGTAAATTTTTTTAAAAAGGGTGCTATTTGTGTAAAATGTTTGACAGTTTGTTGACCTCCTTTGACCAGAACTTTGACCGGCTTTGACCGGCTATTAAACGACCTTTGTTTTCGTCCACAAATACCTATCCTGATAGTTTTCGACGTCCTGAATCCGTTTATGGGGTCCGTTTTACTAAATTCAAACCCGAAAGTCTCCAAATCGTCAGTCAAACCCGTTGACTTTATTTTTGACCAAGAATTCGAAATTTCGGAAGGTCATACTTTATGTTTTTCGACGTCCTGAATTTGATTTCGAAGTCCGTTTTGCCAAATTCTGATCCGAAATTCCCGAATCGAGCTTGTAAACCCAAAAGGCTTAATATTTTAATATTTTGATTATTTAAATGAGATTTGGTCAAGGATTTACTCAATAAAATATTTTATGAAGGTACTCGTGTTTCACCTGAGCAAGGATCAATTAGGTCCGGTATTATCCGTTCGTTAGATCAGCCTGAACCGCGTACTACGAGAATTACCAGTAGGTTTCCGTATATTATTTAAATAATATTTAGATTATTTATATTAGGATTCCAATATGGATTTTTTTTTCTAATTCGTAGGATCTAGCGCTGCAGCAGAACGTGATCGACAAACCCAATAGTAGGATTCCCTATCCGATTTCTCAGAGTGTGACAGGTGTGTTTCCTGACAGTGTTGTTTTACTGTTTTAAATATTATTTGAATTATTCCAGAATGGTGATTATTCAAAATATTGTTATGACATGATACATGATATCTGATTTCTGAATAATGGTTACCGACATCTGATTACCGTATTTCTGTATATGATTTTCAAGCATGATCCATTTTCATGTTTTAATGGATTAATCACCATTTTTACTCGAATACATATTTGTTTATTAATGTCATTGGGGAGGAAAGAATTGTTGGAGGAAGAAAATATTGCAGGCTCCTCGGCTTTGTGCTCAGGGCCTTACTGGTCGTGACGGGGTGTATGGTTATGGGAACCTACACAATTTGTTCGTGACGGATGGGGGTAGTGTTCATATTTAAAAAAAAAACATGTTGCATAAATCGATTTTTATTGATAATATCTTATTAATATGTTTTTGTACGCTGTATGAAACACACTGGGCTTTTTAGCTCATTCTGTAAATTTTAACATTTTTCAGATAACAGCAGACCGTAAGCTAGCAGATTTGGCATCAGGAGAAATCAACTACTTTATTTTGTACGAACATATATTTCTGTATGTTTTTCGGTTATGTTTGGTGACATGTATTTTATTATTGTTTTGGACATATTTGTATTATTAATATTATGTTCTATATTATATTTAACGTTCTATAAGTTATATATATATAAAAAAAAAAAAAACCTCTGAATGGGATATGTGACCACTTAGGTTTGGGTCTAACTCACAGACCGGGTCTTGGGGGGTTACAGTTCAAGCTGAAAGGGCCAATGTTATTGCTAAAGATGAAGGACTTGCAGACATGGTATCTCATAATATGTGCAAAATCCTCAGTTTTACGTAGAGATGACAATTTAATTTGAAACTGATAGATTTTGATCTGATCCAATCTGATAGTGTCGGATTTTATATAAGAATAAGGTCGGGTCGAGTTGGGTTCGGGTGGAGGGTGAAAAATCTTCGACCCGACCCGACCTGAGAATAATAGTGTAATTTTTCATATAAATTTATGAATAATTGCTATAAGACGCCTCTCTCTATAGTTTTTTTAATTAGTTCTTTATTTAGTATTGGGTTGGATCAGGTCGGATTGGATTTATACACTAAAAAATGGATCGGATCAAGTTCGGGTGGAGGAAATATGCTATTTGGGTTGGGTGGAATATATATTTTTCAGGTCGGGTCGGGTCGAGTTCTGATGGATGTATACATAGAGTTAGGTTGACCTAAAATTCGACTTATTGCCATCCCTAGTTTTCTGCATTTCAAGTTTTATTTTTTTATTAGTTTGAGTTAATTATAAGATAGTATCTGTTTAAAATATTTTAAATTATTTGATAATAAAAACTCAAACATTCCTGTAAATAATGTATTTAAACATAGAACCTCTAAAAATAACAATTATACCTTTAAACACAAGAGTGACTTGGTTCGTACTTCGTTTCAAGCTTAATGACTCATTACCATTGTGTCATATTTGTAGACTTCTTTTCAAGTTGCAGATGCTTTGACGCAACCGTTCCCTGATGGCCAATTTGATCTAGTTTGGTCTATGGAAAGTGGAGAACACATGCCTGAAAAAGCAAAGGTTTATTTTATGGCATACTAGCCTATAATTTGCTTGCTGGTATTTTCTTATTATTGGATTAGGAGTGAGTGTTTGATCGAATCTAGTCAGAAAATTTTGAGTTATTTAAATTGACTAGTCTTATTTTATAATTCAAACTTTATTTAAATTTTTTTCGAGTTGTTCGAGTTCTTGTTTAAATTTAATTATAAATAATGATAATATTATAGTACTATTTGATTTCAGTTTAAATGATTTTCTATAACCATATATATGCATATTTTTTCATATTTTTTATATGCTATATATATATATATCATACAGAGTTGAGAGACTTAATATAAACTCAAAAAGCAATCCACTATTTACTAAAAAATTCGAGTTATTCGAGTTCTATTTTATAACTCGACTCGAATTTGATATTTTTCGAGTCGAACTTATAAAATTATGAGTCAAGTCAATTCGAATTTAGTCAAATTTTGTTCACCCGAGATCCATATTCTTGATTAATTTATTCCTTGTATCTAATACTAGCAGTTTGTCAATGAGTTGGCTCGAGTTGCAGCACCGGGAGGCACTATAATAATAGTGACATGGTGCCATAGGGATCTTGGTCCATCCGAAGAGTCTTTGCAGCCATGGGAGAAAAAGCTGCTAAACAGGATATGCAATGCTTATTATTTACCTGAGTGGTGTTCTACTTCTGATTATGTCAAACTTCTTCAGTCCCTCTCCCTCCTGGTAAATTTATTTCCTCGAATCGGCTAAAACCCTATCGGTGATTCGACTGTTTTGTTCATTTTCACAAGTTACACTTGCAGGATGTGAGGGCTGCTGATTGGTCTGAGCATGTTTCCCCGTTCTGGCCGGCAGTGATACGGTCGGCGTTTACATGGAAGGGTTTCATATCGCTGCTACGTAGTGGTAACTATGTTTAAGCCTTCAATATATTGTTAAACAAGCTGATATGAGCATAGCTTGATGTTACTCTTTACTGTGGATTGGTGTTATTAGGATTAAAGACCATCAAAGGTGCATTGGTGATGCCATTGATGATCCAAGGATACCGGAAGGGTGTGATCAAGTTCGCCATCATTACCTGCCGGAAACCCGAGTAAATCGCTACGGAAACCGAATGTTTCGAGTGTATTGATTTCTGTTGTACTCAGTGTAGGTAGATGGTGGAGGATGCTACACAATTTCAAACATCCATTGTCTCACTCAAGCTTTCATGATTAAGCTTCAAAGTCTTTATTGTTTATATTAGAAGTTCAAAATAAACTGAAGCCGTATCACTCTATAATCCTTATAATGTTTGTTTAAACTGTTAATCGAAATAGATTTAAAAAAGATCTCAAATTTATCGTTAAGCTATAAATAATTTCATTGACGTATTATAAGTTAGGGTAAATTACACAAATGGTCATCTGACTATAGGGTGTTTTTTGTTAATTTCCTCGACTATTAAAAGTTATTAAATGGTTCTCTAACTATAGGACACTATTTTGTTGAGTCCTCTGACTATTAAAATATAAAATTGGTTATTTTTTTATTCATTTGTTCTAAACTCGACTTTTTTCTATTAAAAATTTGGTGGTTGTCTGAGATGAATGTTAACATGTTGACTGATATATGATAAAATATAATCTCAAAATCGTTTTAATTGTATTTTGTGGATCTAATCTTAGTCACCAAGTTAATGTTCAATTTAGATAGGCGTCATTTTTTTAACGAAAATGATGAGTTTAGAACAAATGAATAGTTGAGTGATAATTTTGTAACTTTTAATAGTCAGTGAACTCAATAAAATAGTGTCTATAGTTAGAGGATCAATTTATAATTTATAATAGTCATGAAACACAATAAACCAATATTTAATAGTTAATGACTATTTTTGTACTTTATTTTATAAGTTAATGGAAGTGAATAACCATGACAACTACGTTATCCCTACAGATGAAACTCCAATGTGGCAGAACTACATTTAATCTAATCTATTTTGAAATTTAAATTTTCTTCAGTTAATTATTTATTTTTATTGATTATATTCATCTTAAAATTTTATCTATATTCACATACATACAAATTTTATATTATAAATATATATTTGTTCATCCTAAGAAAATATTTTTAAATTTATTGCTAGAATTACGTGTATAGTGGAAGATTCCTCTTCTCTAGTATTCTTTTTCGTCAAACTACTTCGTAAATTTTTCTAAAGTTTGAAACTACAAAAATTAAATATTATTATCTTATATTTTTTCGATTTAAATACTTATCGATTCTATAATTAGATAAATTGAGTATAACTTTTGAGATAATATCCTGTTATATAATGTAAAACTCTTTTAATTTTATATAGATTTAGGACATTTAGATGAATGAAAATATATCACTGAGATTAACTGTCGGAAATGAGAATATAATTCATTGGAAAGAATAAACAAGGAGCCGATCTAAGAAATTTATTTTCACTCATCCAACGATCCTAATAAATAATTTTATATTGTGTAAGTAGATCTTAATCTATACTTTTTACTTTTAATTTAAGTATTTCTTATCAATCTCAAAATCAACCAAAATTATATTATGAGTTCTCAGTGTACTACTTCTTATTTATGTTTTTAATCTCAAAATTATATTGAAGTATACGAGTCTAACTTCTTAATGTTTAAATTTTAAATTAACAACTTAAGAATTAAACCTAATCCTATTTTATTACTATTTATAATTATACTCGAAGTTTTATCTGATCTCTAATTACATTGTTATGCATGTTAATCAAATTAAAATATTAATTTTTTAAATAATTTAGGATGATTATAAGGTAATACGTTTCAACCCATGACTCCAAGATAGAATAACATTCCCTTTACCACCGAGGCTAAAATATTAGTTTTTAAAAATTGATAATTTAATAAATCTAGAAGAATTTATTTACATAAAAAAATTTATATGAATATTTAATAATCTTAAATACATCATTTTTATTAAGAAGTGAAGTATTACATTTTCAAAGCAAATGTTGTGGTCCGAATCTACACATGATGAGATAACATAAGCATCATTGATCACTTCACCAGTTAGTAATAGATCTCATTTTAAATACATCTTTTAATAAACTTCTTTCAATTTTCTAGTAAATTAAACAGTTGATTGTTCGATTATAACAAATTATTTTGGTCACTAAAATTTAAAAATTTAAAAATTGTAAAATAACCACTAAAATTATATGTTGTTTTCATTTTGATCACCTATCATAATTTTGTTAGCGACACGTGTCAATACATTGTGTGTAACAATCCGAATTTTCTAGTCAACGCATGAGAGTTGACATGAGGGATCTATGGACCGATATGAGAGAGTGATTAAAATCGTTACATAAAATGTGAACTTAATCGGATAAGTTTTGAGCTTGAATGGTCATGAAAAATAGATTTTTGAGTTGAGATCAAAGGAGGAGGATCATATGAGTAAATAATCCATTTATGAAATAAGACTGATTTTTTTTATTTTTTCTTAGGTCATATGTAACATCCCAAAAACTGGGCTAGTAACTAAAATGTAAGTTTTTGAAATTTTGTGCTCAATTTTAAAAAATTGAAAAGTTTAGGGACTTAATTGGAAAATCTTGGTGTAGGACTGTATAGCAAAGAATGATGGTTGGAAGGGCATAGTGGTTATTTGACAAGTAAATTAATAAAAAATTGGTTATGGTTAGTTTATATAGCCACGTGGAGATAAGGTGGGGAAGAGAAAAAGGTTTCTAGAAAACTCTTCATACTTCTTCTTCCTCTCAACGTGAGCTTCATAGCTAAGGTGAGATTCTTTTCTAGTTGGTTATTTCATTCAATTTATGAATGGTTTTGATTCCTAAAGTGTTATGAAAGCTTAAGGAAAGCTTAAGGTTGCTTTAAACTCAATCATGGATAAGTTATGAGAGATTTAATATAAAGGGTTTTTGAGTGAATTGTTGAGAAAGAGTTTGTAAGTGAATTTTGAGGTTAAATTTAACTTGTCATGAGCTAAAATAAGAAATCTAAAGTGTTAGAAAGGGATTTAGATCATGTTGAATAATTGGTATGATTTGTGGTTCTAAGTGTTCAATGGGAATTTTGGATGTTAGAGTGTGTTAAAGTGTTGTAAGTTAGTTTTAATAAGTATGCTATAGTTTAAAGGTTTAAAAAGAGGTTAAAGAGGAATATTTAAGTAAGTTTAGTTAATTTTCGGGTTAAAATAAGAAAGTTCTAGGCAAGGGGTATCGATAATGTTCATCCAATATCAATACTTCAAAGAGAAAATGGATGATATTAGGTAGGAGTATCGATACTGGATGAACAATATCGATACCATAAGCCAAAAGTTGATAAAACATTCAAGAAGTATCGATACCGAAGGAGTAGTATCGATTCAAGGGGTATCGATACCATTGAGCAAGTATCGGTACCATTTTAAAGATAATTTGCAGAATTAAAATTGGGTGTCGATACTGAAGTGTAGTATTGATACCATAGTATAGACGTATTAGTGATGTACCTTTGATACCGATACTACTCATATGGAAATTGTGTATTAAGTACTTTGTATAGCTTATGTTATATGTGATTGATTAATGGTAACTTGAATTAAGACATTCATATCAATTATATGTATTGTGTAGATATTGATTAAAGGCAAGTACTAGACGAGTTGATGAGATAAGATGGATCAAGTGAGAATTCAGAGTATTGCTTTAACTAGTGAGGCCAGGTGAGTGCATACTAATACGTATATGATGTTTTATGGAAATAAGACTTGCGATGAGTCTATTTCCAATGTTTCCACTGCATGAGTCCAAGAATACAATTATATGTCTATGTGTTATATGTTATCCTATGTGACCATGATCTGTATGTATATATGAGAATAAGAAATAAACTATATGATTATGGGCCAAGTAAATACATGATTGTGTGATAATTTATATGAATTGGTATAATGGAATTATATGATTAAGTGAAAAAGTAAAATAAGCTATGTGCTATTGACATAAACTATTAAATGAACATGTGATATAAGATATATAAAACTAAATTATGTGCATATATGAAACTGTTGTATAAGCTATGTGATGAGGAGTTATATGTGATATGATTTTATATGAAGATGTGAGAAAAATATATAAGTTATGTGATATGATCTATGTGACCATATGAGAATGTGACATAAGTTATATGATACGATATAAGTGATTATATTCACATGTGATATATGCTATGAGACAGGACCCATGTGATTACATGTGAAATGATATAATTTATGTGATGGTTTATGTGACTATGTGAATATGTGACAAATATAAATGATAATGCCCATGTTATGTGATATGAGAGCTAGGGGTATAGTTGGCATGCCAAGAGTCGAGGGTTCTACGTGATCCTTTGGTATATATATGCGGTCCTTCGAGATAATTCTACGAGGTCCTTTAGGACATTTTATATGGCACTCAGTACAAATTATACGAGCTGTGGTGACAACATTTATGCACAACCTCAATGCACTCACATATCTTTAATTCTCAAAAGTATACTGTGGGCTATTAAAAGAGATAACATAAATAAATTGTATATGATATGATGAGTTTTGCTTTGTGAAATGATTTATATGATGTGTATAAATGTTAAATACAAGATTGTATGATTAAAGAGATTAATGATAATAATATTGATAATGATAAGAATGTTAATAATGATGATAATGATGATATATGTGCATGTATGTATTTGTTGTATGAAATGTTATATGATTTTGTATGAAATGTTCTTCTATTGTTATGTATTTAAGTTTCCATTATAAGTTTTATATGCCTCACTAAGTCTGTGACTTAGCGTGTGAGTGTTTTCACATGTAGGTTCCGATAAGAGAAAAGGAGCATAAATAGGCAGGTCAGGTTAGCTTCTCCTTTCCAAAGATCATATCAGAAAAAATTGAATCGTATGTATTTTGTAATAATGAATGTAGTTGGCTTGTAATTAAAGATTTGAGTCAGACATGCTCTGATTGGGTTTGTAAACTCTTTAGTATTATTTATGCAAATAATGTTGTTTTACTTAATATAAGTTGAAATTTTACGATTTTGTACAAGTATATGATTTAAAAAGGTTAATGTGACATCTTGGACTCGTATCCGGGTCGGATACGGGTTGGAGGTGTTACATCATACAAGTGATTTAGTAAGTAAGAGTTGAATGTTTTTTTACCACACTTTGCTCATCTTTATCTTCCTCATCTTATTTTTCCTCGAGCGTTAAAAATTCCATAGCTCCAAAGGTGCAAGCTTTATATTTTGGTGAGGGAATTATGTCAAAGAAAGGTAAGATTTAGTTATGAAAATCCAATAACTTTATTTTGAGATCCACATCTTCAATGGAAGATGGTGTAGAGCAAGATAAGGGTTTATGGAGGGTTTTAGCCTTTTGAGTGTTATGAGTTTCATTCATAAGCTCTAGGTTCGTTTTTATGATTCCTATAACCTTGTGTTTAATTATAAACCTCTGTCTTGCTTTTTGATAGAGAAAGGCGTGGGAGAGCCCTTTTGTGCTAGAGGAAGGGAAAAACTTGATGAGAGTTGAGTAAGGAACTTCCAAGGATGTTTTAAGTCAAAGTAGTATACTTTGAACTCTGAAATACTTATTGAATTTCATAATTGTGATGTTTTCTTGTTAGTCTAATGCATGTTGAATGTTTCAGTGTCAAGCATGCTCTTTGATTTAAATTGATGCTTCTGTTGTTCAATAGATGAAAAATGATCTTATATTAAGTATTACCCATATAAGCCTTAGAAATAGAGAAATACCTTAACATGAGTGTTTAAAGAGATTTGAAGGGTGATTTTAGAGCTTGAAACAGTCAGTTTAAGGGTTTGATATCAATATTGTTCGTTTGGTATTGTATTGTATGAAATTTGTTTTTGAAACTTGAATAAATATTTTTAGGAGAACAAATTTTCATGGTTGAGATATTGATATTTATCCTTCAATATTGATATTGGAGTTTGGGTATTGATATTGATAGCAAAATTTGGATTATAATGTTCCATTTTGATATTAATATTACTAAAGAGTATCAATACCCTTTATCTAGTATAGATACCAAATGTTTGAAAAGTCAAAGTTTGATTTCAAAAATATTTAAAAGAATGATGGGTGACTCGTAATAGGAGAATAAGTCTATAGGGAGGCCTAAATGCATTAAATGACTTAAATATCTTTGAGAGTGATATATTAACTATCATACCTTGAATTTTGATACTCAAATCTAACCGATTGAACGTAATTTTTCTTCATTAAATTATTTTAATCGATATTAAATAATTTTTGTTGTTTGGAAATATTCAATTGATTTTCTATAAAATCTAAAATTTTGAATATAATATCAAATATTTTATTGATTATTTTATGAAGTACCTCCTAATTATTTTTGAATACCAAGTAAATACTTCAAAAATTATTTTGAATGTGGAATTGAGGTTTAAATGGTTTATTATATAATAATGTGCATAATTGATTTCAAAATTATTCGTTTACATATGAAAACTATATAGATTTTACTAGTATTAAGGTTGGGTGACTTATATCCTCTGTCATGTTGCCATGGCGTTGAGACGCCTCCATTGTGTTGCCATAGTGGGTATGCCTTTTCCTTCAGACAATGTCAAGATACCTCCACTGAGAATCGAGATGCCTCTACCCTAAGCTTACAAGTTATGGAAACTATCCAAGGGGTTGGAGAGCCTCCACTCTAGTAATAGGACCGATTCCATTGTGTTTCAACGAGCGTCAAGATGTCCTTTACCCTAGCAAGAGGTATTCCAACTCTTCACTTATATCAAGGTAAAGATGAATCATTCATACCTGTAGAATTTAAAGTGTGGCATTTTCTCTGCTATAGCTGTTTTGTGTTACTGCAGACTAAGTTGTACTATCTAAATTGACTTCAAGCGTTAAAATACATTAAATCTCGTATCAATTCTCTTTAATACCACACAAAAGCATTGAGATGACTTTGTAAAATTCATATTGAGAATGATTTTTCCACACTCTAGATATCACAACTTTATGGGTTCACCTAAGAGTGTTGGATGCCTCTGCTCAACGTGAATTGCTCTGTTACTACCATGAGCATTGAGATTCCTTTTTCCTAAGCAAGAAGAGATGTACATTTCTTTTGCTCTTACCTTGACAAAGAAGCCTTCACTTTCCAAAACAAGATGTCTTTAAGGGTGTTAAGTTACCTTCTCTATTGGCCGAAAATATTGAAATTCCTCGTTACTAACATAGACTTGAATAGTGAAGATACCTTCATCCTAGTAATAAAAATGAATTCGATGACATATCATAAGATGTAGAGAAGTCTCCACCCAAAAGCATCGAGATATATATGTATAAATCTTACTGGATAGGACGTCTCATGCTCTGATGAGAATGAGATACTTCTGCACACTGATAAGAACTACTTCCTTGCTACTACGAGCATAAAGATGTTTTTACCACGAAAAGAGGGACATAAACCTCCTCATAAATTATACCATTGGCAAAGAAGCCTCCACCCCATAAATGAACTCTTCCAAAGGTGTTAAGTTGCCTCATCTATTGGTTGAAAATTTTTTAGATGCCTCATATGGATATTGCATTATGAAACTTTCATTGGCCAAAATGGATGGAGATGTTTTCGTTAAGAATGAAGAACTTATCCTTGAACCCCATAACACGCGAAGTTAATTCCAAAAAATATTGGGATTGCATGCAAACTGAGACGTAGTTTCCCTTAAATGTATTCAAAAACTCTAAAACATGTAGAACACTCTTCATAAAAAGAAGAATAAGAAAAATAAGCATGATAGAAAAAATAAACTCTATCTAACTAAAATAAGATTTAGAAACTAGGTGTTTGAATCAAATTCTCAATGGTGAGTAATTTGTTTTTCTTTTTAATACTTTTTATTGATAAAAATGGTCTCTATTTATATATTAGACAATGAATCTAATCTAGAAAACTATACACAAAATCAACAAATCAACATCTACAATATGGTAAAATCCCTAAATATCAACAACTATAAATTAGGGAATTATATTCCCAAACTCCTGCAATATGTCCCAAATTATAGCATGCAATCTACCAATTAACAACCTACAACTTACACCCCCCTTCTAGCTGGTGAGTATCTGTTATAGAGTCCCAACTTGGATGTAATTTCATCAAAGGTAACTCTTGGAAAGGCTTTGGTGAGAACATCAGCTATTTAGTCTTTGGTAGAGATAATCTTGAGTTCAACAACTCCATTGTTTACCTTCTCATAGATGAAGTGTCTATTTATCTTGACATGTTTAGTTCTGTAATGATGCACATGGTTTTTAGTTATACAAATGGCTTATTTGTTATCAGTTTGTAGCTCAAATTGTTTGAAACCATAAAGTCAATTCTGTTAATAGTCTTTTTAGTCACATTCCTTCATAGATTCCTAGTGTAAAAGCCTTGTATTCTACCTCAACACTATTCCCGGCTACAACCAGCTACTTCTTTCTTCTTCAAGTTACCATGTTTCTCTACACAAATGAGTAATAACCAATTGTTGACCTTATATTTGTTATCTCCCCTTCCTAGCTTGAATGAGTGAAAATTTTAACTATTTTGTCTTCATTTTTCTTGAAAAATAAACCATGTCTAGGAGTATACTTAAGGTATCTCAAGATTTTTTGAAAACTAAAAAGATGTTCTTCTCTAGGACTGCACATGTGTTGGCTCACAATACTAATTGAGAAAGCTATGTTAGGTCTTATAAGAGACAAATAAATAAGTTTCTCAACTAACCTTTGATATTGCTCCTTGTTGACTAGATTGCTTGTATCTTCCCTTTTCAACTTTAGGTTGGTTTCCATGGTAGTATTTGTTGGTTTACACCCTAGCATTCCAATTTCTGAGAGTAAATCAATGATATATTTCCTTTGACTGATTATGAGACCAACCTTTGATCTAGCTATTTACATCCCTAGGAAATATTTGAGGTTGCTAAGATCTTTTGTCTCAAACTCATCAGCCAACAGCTTTAGCAAGTTTCTTATTTCATCATTGTCATTTCCAGTAACTATAATGCCATCAACATAATCAATTAAAATAGCTTTCTTACTACTTGGTGTTACCTTTGCAAACAAGGTTTGGTCTGTTTGGCATTGTTTATAGCAAATTTTTATAATGACTTTTGTAAACCTGTCAAACAATGCCCTTAGAGATTGCTTCAGTTTATATAGAGAGTTCTTTAATTTGCAAAGCTTATGATCATTTACTTTTTCTTCCATTCCTAGTGGCACTTGCATGTACACCTCTTCTTCAAGTATACCATTTAGGAAGACATTCTTGATATCCAATTGATGAAGTATCCATTCTTCATTTACTACTAATGACAATAAAACTCTTTTATTGTATTTAGCTTAGCAACTATAGCAAAAGTCTATTAGTAGTCTATCCTATAGCATTGTGCAAGTCCCTTAGCCACAAGTCTTGCTTTGTACCTTTCAATGTTGCCATTTGAGTTGTATTTCACTGTGAATACCCATTTACACCCCAACCGGTATCTTTTCTTATGGTAACTTAGTTAATATCCATGTCATATTGCTCTATAATGCATTGATTTCCTTTTCAATAGCCTTCTTCCACCTTGGATTTTTTAAAGTTTCCTATATAGTTTTAGGAATAGCAACTTTTTCAAGTTGGGCAATGAATGCCTTAAATGAAGGCTTTATGTTTTCGTAGGCTACAAATATTTGAATTTGATGATTTGTGCACCTTCTCGCACTATTGTTTTAGCAATAGGTAGATCAATATTGTCAAAAATAGGAATAAGAGCTCCAGTCTGTGATAATTCCTTACCTTGTGAATTTTCTAAGGCTATATAGGACTTGAGTCCAACACTTAGCAGTTTCTATGTGTTGAAAACATTTTGATATTTTGATATAACAAACTAAGTTAAATGAATTTTAAGATTTTCCAAATGATTTTCTAAGTATATTCGATAGAATTATTCGAATATCAAAACATTACTCCAAATCTTTCAAAGATCATTTTTAATCCTTACTCAATGTGTAAAATTAAGTTTTAATCTTAAAAAAATTTCAAAATAATCTTTCAAAGTATTTCGAACCATTTCAAAGTCAAAAATTCCAGATTGCTCAGAGGGAACCGATTCCCCCCTGAATGATTTGGCTCCGAGAATTCCAGTATGCTCGGAGGGAACCGATTCCCCCCCCAGGGGGTACCGATTCCCCCTTGTATAACGGTCGAAATATTTGAATTTTACACTTAGGGAACCGATTCCCCATAGGGGGTACCGATTCCCCCCACGCTCCAAGCTGTTTTATTAATTGTTTTCACACTAAAATGGCTATATGATCTTCACTAATCATCCCCAACGTTCAGAAGTGATTCAAGGTGTATTTAAACAAGTACTGAAGCCCTTGATCAACAAGAAATTATAGAGAAACAAGAGAGAAAGCATCAAACACCAAGTTTGTGCAAATCAAGCCAATTTTCCTTTCAATATTCATTTTGCTTTCAAGAACACCATTTGTGCTCATTTGTAATTATCTTTGATTGTTCTTTTCTTGTTCTAGAATTGTGCAAACATCTTACCTTGTGAGGTTTTCCTTGTAAGTTTGCAAATTTGTAATCTTCTCTTTGGGAAAGAGTGTTCTCAAGAATTGGGGTATATTCTTGAGGGTGTTGTAAGGTTATCTCTTTGGCCTCAAAAGAAAGAACAAATTAGTGAATTTTGTTGGAAAATCCTTAGTGTGGATAGCTAAGGTAGTGGACGTAGACTTTGATTGAGAAAGTCGAACCACTCTAAATCGTTGTGCAATTACTTTCAATTTTCTGCAAAAGCTTTCACCAAATTTTTAATTGCCAATTCACACCCCTCTTGGCCAATTCCGTCAATCAATTAACTCAACAATTGGCATCAGAGCCTAACTCATTTGAAGGTTTAATCGCCTCTTGAGTCGATCTGGGAAGAGTTAAATCGATAAAGATGACGTCTACTTCCGGTTCATTCTCCATGGAAGAATCCAGACCAATTGACGTGCCTCCACACTTCAATGGAACAAATTATCGTCATTGGGAGAGGTGTATGATGATATTCATCAAAGCATTTGATATGGAATCTTGGATGATAATCAAGAAAGGATATTCCTCTCCTACTAAGAAGGCAAAGAAGTGGAGTATTCAAGAACGGAATGAAGCTCAACAAAACTCAAAGGCTATGCACATGTTGTGTTGTGCAATTGATCCTAATGTATATAAAGGAGTTTCTTCTTGTTCAAGTGCCAAGAAAATGTGGGATAAGCTTGAGGAGATCTATAGAGACAAGGAAGAAGAAGAACCAATAAAAGTGATGTCTCTATTAGCTCTCACAGAGCCAAAGGTATCTTCTAACTCAAATATATCAAATTCAAAATCTTTTAATGAGTTACAAGATGCTTATGATAAATTATTTTCGGAGTTTGAGACCATGAACTCCAAATACAATAAATTGATTTCTAAATTTATTGCTAAAAATGATCTTCTTTTGAAAGCTAAAACAGACTTGGAAAATCAAAATGAAATGTTGAGAAAGGAGTTAGAGCTTTCAAAAATAAAATCTGAAAACTTTGAAAAAGAATTTTCAAATTAAACAACTTCTTCTAGAAATGAAAATGGATTTTGAAAATCAAAATGAAATCTTGAAGAAGGATTTAGAACTCTCAAAAATGAAATTTGAAAGTATTGAAAAAGAAAATTTCAATTTAAAAGATAAGCTTGAATGTTTAACTAAAGAAAAAGAGATCATTCTAAATAATTCATCTAGTTCAATAATGACAATATGTTCACATTGTCATTATCATGGTCATAAGGAACATACTTTTCCTTTAAAGAAAGGAAAACGATTTAAAATTAGACAAGTATGGATTCCAAAAGGAACAAGAGGCATTGAAACTAATGTTCAAGGATCCAAAGCAATTTGGATACCAAAATCTACTTAAATATCTCTTGTAGGTGTGTGGGAGCAATGGTGATGAAGTTGATGATATTCAAGATGCTCTAGCCACACATGAAAAAGTAATGGGTAACCTCTAAAATTAATTTTATTTTATTTTATTTGGTTGCTCATTTATTCTATGCATGCATGAGGTTTTAAATGTTAAATAATTCTAAATGATTATGTTTTGTCTCATGTATGTTGAAAAATATTATATGATGAACATGGTAATTTTTGGTAATTTTTTTTAAACTCTAGTTCATCATATTAATTTTTGGTCAAAATTGTTTTTAAAATGTAATTGATATCTCTTTAAAAATTGATATTGATTTTTCAAAGAACTTTCGTTTTGCAAAATTTTGATCTGAAATTTTTAATGTTTATGCATAGATTTTTGTTTAAATATTATAAAGTTTTAATGCATAACATTTTCAAAAACTTTATGCATGTTCTCTTACTCTCTATAATCAACATTGCATAATGTTTTATATGTGAATGGGTTAAAAGCATAATCTTTTGAAAAATAAATTTGATAAAAGATACAATGTTTTATTTTAAATGATTACAAAATTGATTGACATTGCATCTACTTTCGATTATGCTTATTGGTCATAAAATAAGGATATATACATGGTGCATTTAGATTCTTTTGATATGACTAATTTATGCCTAGTTGCTAAGGATGAACATGATAGTTGGTTATGGCATAAGAGACTAGGACATGCTAGTATGAGTGTTTTGCAACGGTTAATTCAAGGAGACCTAGTAAGAGGGTTGCCTAAGCTTAAATTTGATAATGATAAAATCTGTGATGCTTGTGCTAAAGGAAAACAAAAGCGAGTTTCTTTTAAATCCATTAATGATGTATCAACTAGTAGAGTTTTACAATTGATCCATTTAGATCTTTTTGGGCCAACTAGAACTACTAGCTTGGGTGGAAAACAATATGCATTTGTCTTGGTAGATGACTATTCTAGATATACTTGGGTTCTAGTTTTAAATACTAAAGATGAAGCATTAGAACAATTCATCACATTTTCAAAAGTAATCCAAAATGAAAAAGGTTACTCTATAACTAGTGTTAGGAGAGATCATGGAACTGAATTTGAAAATCTTGGATTTACTGAATTTTGTAACTCTAACGGTATTAGCCATAATTTTTCAGCAGCTAGAACCCCTCTACAAAATGGAGTTGTTGAGAGGAAAAATCGAACTTTAGAAGAAATGGCTAGAACCATGCTTTGTGAAAATAATTTGCCAAAATATTTTTGGGCGAAAGCCACAAATACCGCTTGTTATGTTGTAAATCGAGTAATGATTAGGCCAATTTTAAAGAAAACTCCATATGAAATTTTCAAAAATAAAAAGCCTAACATTAGTTATTTTCATCCTTTTGGATGTAAATGTTTTGTTTTAAACAACGGTAAAGAAAACCTTGGCAAATTTGATGTTAAAAATGATAAAGCAAGCTCCTAGAGCTTGGTATGAAAGATTGTCAAATTTTTTAATTGAAAAAGGTTTTTCAAAAGGGAAGGTTGATACTACATTGTTTTTGAAGCATAAAGGTAAAGATTTATTAGTAGTTCAAATTTATGTTGATGATATAATATTTGGTTCTACTAATGATGTTCTTTGCCAAGAAATTTCTAAGCTAATGCAAAGTGAGTTTGAGATGAGCATGATGGGGGAGCTCTCATTTTTCTTGGGACTCCAAATCAAGCAAAGAAAAGATGGCATCTTCATCAATCAAGCTAAGTACGTCAAAGATATGCTCAAGAAGTTTGGACTGGAAAATGGGAAACCTCATGACACTCCAATGAGCTCTTCAACAAAGCTTGACTTAGATGAAGGAGGTAAATGTGTAGATGTTAAATTATATAGGTCAATGATTGGATCTCTACTTTATCTAACTGCAAGTAGACCGGACATTATGTTTAGTGTTTGCTTATGTGCTAGATTTCAATCATGCCCTAAGGAATCACATTTACTAGCTGTTAAGAGAATCTTTAGATACCTTAAGGACACTCCTAGTTTAGGACTTTGGTATCCTAGAGACTCTAGCTTTAGCTTGCATGCTTTTTCTGATGCGGATTATGGAGGATGCAAATTAGATAGGAAAAGCACCTCCGGTACTTGCCAATTCCTTAGAAATATGCTGATTTCTTGGTTTTCAAAGAAACAAAATTGTGTTGCATTATATACCACTGAAGCGGAATATATTTCAGTCGGTAGTTGTTGTGCACAAGTTTTATGGATGAAACAACAACTTTTTGATTATGGAATTGAAGTAGGTACTATTCCTATCAAGTGTGACAATACTAGTGCTATTTGTCTCACTAAAAATCCCATCCAACACTCTAGAACTAAACACATTGAAATTAGACATCACTTCATTAGAGACCATGTCACTAAGGAAGATATAGTTCTAGAATTTGTTGATACTTTGCATCAATTAGCGGATATTTTTACAAAACCCTTAGATAAGGAAAGGTTTTGGACACTTAGGAGAGAATTAGGTTTAACTGACCTATCTTCACTTAGTGTTTAAAATAATTCAGCACTTTTAATAAATACTGAAAAATGCTCATAATAGTAATTTTTGATTGCATTCATTGCTATTAGTTAGGGGGAGTTTATGATTCTTGATGAAAAACTAATTTTATGTTCAAATATCGATTAAAGATTAATTTAATTGTTTGAACATAATTATTTTTCAATATATGAGTTGCCTATACCACTAGAGAAGATTAATTTAGCATTTTGTGTGCTTAAAAATCGGATTTTAGCATTTTGGTGCAGAGGGAATCGATCCCCCCATGAGGGAAAACCGATCAACGATCGGAGATGAATTTAAGATTTTCTCGGCGGTAGTGCTAAAACAACGTCGAGACTTTGACTTGAAATTCACGTCGTTTGGCAGCGTTTCGCTATAATTGATTTACTGGGTTTTGTTCACGGGTCGAAGATGAACACGATAGGGGAATCGATACCCCCTGGGGTTCTGGTTAAACACGGGCAGAACCCTTATTTTTGTTCAAAACCCTTTTCTTCCTTCACGCCGTTTCTTACCTCTACTCTCTCAAATCTCCATTCTTGCCTCAAATCAACGTTTTTAATCAGAATTCACTTCAAATATCATCCTCTAAACCTGTTGGAATCATAAAAAAAATATGCAAACTTCATCTAATCTCACTCAAATCCGAAATCCTTCAAGGTATTTTTCCAAAACTTCTATTTTATCAATTTATAAACATAGAACTAGTTTTAATTAGTTCTAGGATGAACTTTAGATCGGGCATTAATTGTGTTTTGATTGAATTATGTTGTTGTTATGAAAACTATATTGTTTCTCAAAACCGTATTTTTCAAAAGTTTTCAAAAACTTTGCCTATTAGGATTGATTTAGAGAACCTTGAAATATTGAGGACTCAATTGAGTTTTGGGATTGATTGAATTACATACATGTGTTTTTTTAAATTTGCTGGTTACATATTCTATTCCGATTCTTAAACCATGTCAAATCCTAAACGACATAGGACATTGTCTAGTCACTCAAGTCAAAACCGACCTCTTATTCCTCCACCCAATCCAAATAACCCAAATATGACCATTATGAACTCTTGTTTCAACGTACCTGGTTATGGACAAGATCTATATCATATGTACCATACTTGTTTTGAGTCATATAAAATATGGGAAGAGTGTATCCCTTCGATCCAAGCTATAGAAGATATGGACTTCCAATATCTTCCTACTCTTAAATCCTAGAAGTTTGATAAACTCTTTTAACTCAAACCTTTGGTTTATCATCAATTAGTCCGTATTTTTCTATTCCAATATGGTATGTGTCCAAAACGAGCTCCGATCTGAAACTATAGGAATTTGATTCTATCTTTTAGGACAATTCATTTTTATTGACTCCGGCACAATCGCTACCCATTTTGGACTAGATACCTCAGGTTTAATGAAAAAGAGACTGTGGATTCACCCTATAAGTCTAAGGATAGTGAGAGTACCCTAAGAACTCATCGTGATAGATTCTTTCATTATTTGATCTCTTGGTGGTTTAGACCATCCGGAGGTAGGTACTCCTCCCTTAGGAACATAGATATATAGTGGATATATTGTATCCAACATAAAAAGAAGATTTATCTGCCACAGATCATTTTTAGTGAGTTTCCATAAACATTGTTCCTTCCAAGAATATAGAAACCTTGGTTTATGGTTTTCTCCTTAGTAATTTGTTTATCAAACTCGGTCTTTGGGTCAATGGGTTTATCATCCTGAACTCAGAACTTTTAATTGTGAAACATTTTGATGTTCATGGATTGTTTTATTTTGGGTGTTTGAATTTGTTGGATAAAAGGATATTTGAACTTATATGCTTATATATTTGGTTTGATTTTCACTTTCATTTTGAGCTTAATGTTTATTTTTGCATCATTTACATATCAGTTGCATTATGACCAATTTTGCCATTTCACATTAATTATGAATATTGATTATGAAACTAACGGCTAACGTTTTTCATGCTTGTGATCTTAGCAGCTTATATTATATATAATCAATTGGCTAAATGATTTCAAAACCTTGTTTAAATTCTTTAAAATGTATTTTTGATTTAACAAAAAGGGGGAGAAGTGTTAAAGTGTTTTTTAAATATAAATGGGAGAAGTGTTAAAGTAAGGGGGAGTAATTTCAAAACTTGATTTCAAAATATTAAAATTACTAAAATGTTTTGTTATATCAAAAAGGGGGAGATTGTTGAAAACATTTTGATATTTCGATATAACAAATTAAGTTAAATGAATTTTAAGATTTTCCAAATGATTTTCTAAGTATATTCGATAGAATTATTCGAATATCAAAACATTACTCCAAATCTTTCAAAGATCATTTTTAATCCTTACTCAAAGTGTAAAATTAAGTTTTAATCTTAAAACAATTTCAAAATAATCTTTCAAAGTATTTCGAACCATTTCAAAGTCAAAAATTCCAGATTGCTCAGAGGGAACCGATCCCCCCCCCAAGGGGGTACCGATTCCCCCTGAATGGTTTGGCTCCGAGAATTCCAGTATGCTCGGAGGGAACCGATTCCCCCCAGGGGGTACCGATTCCCCCTTGTATAACGGTCGAAATATTTGAATTTTACACTTAGGGAACCGATTCCCCATAGGGGGTACCGATTCCCCCCACGCTCCAAGCTGTTTTATTAATTGTTTTCACACTAAAACGGCTATATGATCTTCACTAATCATCCCCAACGTTCAGAAGTGATTCAATGTGTATTTAAACAAGTACTAAAGCCCTTGATCAACAAGAAATTATAGAGAAACAAGAGAGAAAGCATCAAACACCAAGTTTGTGCAAATCAAGCCAATTTTCCTTTCAATATTCATTTTGCTTTCAAGAACACCATTTGTGCTCATTTGTAATTATCTTTGAGTGTTCTTTTCTTGTTCTAGAATTGTGCAAACATCTTACCTTGTGAGGTTTTCCTTGTAAGTTTGCAAATTTGTAATCTTCTCTTTGGGAAAGAGTGTTCTCAAGAATTGGGGTATATTCTTGAGGGTGTTGTAAGGTTATCTCTTTGGCCTCAAAAGAAAGAACAAATTAGTGAATTTGTTGGAAAATTCTTAGTGTGGATAGCTAAGGTAGTGGACGTAGACTTTGATTGAGAAAGTCGAACCACTCTAAATCGTTGTGCAATTACTTTCAATTTTCTGCAAAAGCTTTCACCAAATTTTTAATTGCCAATTCACCCCCCTCTTGGCCAATTCCGTCAATCGATTAACTCAACACTATGGTTGCCCTTTATCTCCTTTTATAGACACTTAGTTCCCTCTTTTCAAGTTGAACATGTTGTGTTCTTTGGTGAGTTACTGGTGATTTTGGAGGAGGTAATTAGGGTTGTTGGTCTGGAAAAAGTATTTTTAGATTAGAGGAAGGCTAATGGTCTAGAGGTAATGATGAGGTAGGATTGGTCGGTTGAGAAGATTATGGAAAAAGTATTTTTGGATTAGAGAAACATTGTTGGTCAAGAGGTAATGATGCAATAGGATTGGCTGGTTGGGAAGATTGTTGGTCTGGAAAGAAATTTGTTGTTGGTCTAGGTTCAAGAAACTAAAATTCTATCACATTCTCCCCTTAAATTATAGTTTCGGTAAAGTAAGGTTTATGTTCAAATAATGTAACATCCATGGAGACATAGGTTTTTCTTGTGGTGGGATAGTAACACTTGTAGCCCTTCTTAGTGGAGGTATACCTCAAGAAAATACACTTAAGAGACAGTGGATCTATTTTGGACCTAGAGGGGTTAGAAATATGAACAAAATAATGCACACAAAGACCTTGAAAAGAAGATTAGAAGAAAGAGGCTTGAAGTGGGAAAAAAGTCTGAAATAAGACATTTCTAGGAGATTAGAATTTTATAGGTTTACTAGGCATCTTATTAATCAAGTATTTGGCAGTAAGAATGACCTCTACCCAATAATATTTTGTAACATTGGAGGAAAATAACAAGGATTTTGCTACTTCTAAGAGGTGTCTATCTTTTCTCTCTACTATCTCGTTTTATTGAGGAGAATCAACACAAGAACTGATATGTATAATCCTTTTTTCTTGAAAGTAAGGTCCTAAAGTTCTAGTTAAGTATTCACTCCCATTATTAGTTTGAAGGATTTGAATAGTGCTTATGAATTGATTTTCTACCATATTTGAAACTTTTTAAAGATGTTTTTAGTTTCATATTTTTCTCTCATTTGGAAGGTCCAAGTTGTTCTTGAATGATCATCTATAAAGGTGATAAACCATCTAGACCCATCTATTTTTTACTCTTTAAGGGCTCTAAATGTCACTGTAAACAATAGAGAAAGGGTAAGAGGATTTATAAGTAGAAGGATGGTAAAAGTATTTTGTTTGTTTTGCTAGGGGACAAATGTCACAAATAAACAACTTTGGATTTTTATTAATAAAAAAAGTAGGTAACATTTTTGCAAGGTAATGGAAATTTGAATGACCTAACCTGAAATGCCATAATATGATGTCTTGAGAGGAATTTGGAATAATGGATAAATTTGATGGTTAAAGAGAACAACTTGTATAGGCTTGTCATTTAGGAGGTGGCTTCCCCTAAAGAATGTAGAGTCCACCACAAAACCTAGCACTACCAATCACCTTCCCCAAACTCATAGCCTGAAATTCATAAAAGTTTGAGAAAAAATTAGTAGTGCATTGTAAGTCATGAGATAATCTATGAACTAAGAGAAGATTGCAAGCCAAATTAGGGACATAAAGCACATTAGATTACTCAATATTTTTGTTAAAGAGAATTGAACCACTCCCTTCAGTAGTGGATAAAGATCCACTTGCAATCTTAATATGAGATTGAGGCAATACTTTTTGAAAGATTTAGAATAATTACAAGTACCCATTCATATGATATGATGCTCCAAAATCTGCAATCCATGGAGTAGAATCACTCTAATGATATAAATGTGCAAAAGCTAGACTACCTTCATGTGTTGTAGCAACCACTAGAGATGGATCGTATAACCTAAATTAATACCATATAGAAATTAGGTGTTTGAATCAGATTCTCAATGGTGATTAATATGTTTTTCTTTTCTATCTTTTTATTGATAAAATTGGTGCCTATTTATATATTACAAAGTGAACCTAATCTAGGAAACTATACACAAAATCAACAAACATCTACATTATGGTAAAATCCCTAAATATCAACAACTATAAATTAGGGAATTATATTCCCAAACTCCTGCAATATGTTCCAAATTATTGCCTACAATCTATCAATTTACAACCTACAACTTAAGATACCCTAAAAGAATTGACAATACTCCACGGGGAATACACTTGAGGCGAGAGAACCACTCCACCCAACTTAATTCAACCAAAAGAAAACGCCCAATAAAGTGTCAAGCATCAACCCAAAAGAACAACCTACGACACCAAAAGCCCTTTGAGAAATGATGTGCACAAGTTAGGAGATGCCTTTGAGATAAATTCATTAAAGGTATAATCACATGATTAAACAAATAAGACAAGATCAGACGAGTTCATAAAAACATCAAAGTTTTACACGACTATTGATTTGAACAACCTCCTTCCAACGAATCATTGAGAATCCTCTACAAAAAGCATATATGTGTTGAGAAGACTCAGTCTAAAACTACAAAATTACCCAACTATGAAAAGGAGATTAGAGAATAAACTCAATTTTGTCAATAATTGAATTTCATTAATATGGAGACACAAATAAGTCCCTAATTATCATACAACAAAATAAAGCGAAAGGTTATTCAAATTGTTCCATGACAACAATAATTGAGGGATCTCTGCAGTAAATATCTTTTTATGAAGCCTCAAGTTAGCCACGTCCTTCTAAACCTTAACTGTCAACCACATGACGATTCGTCTATCAGCTTATTTACTAGCACGAGCCTCACTTCGTGCCAAGGCAAGGTCCCGCTTAAAATTCCTTAGCTCTGTTTGTAACGTTACCTTCATAGCATTAGAGGGCAGTAATTTTACTTCCTCTGTCGTGAGTATATCCAACATTAGAGGTGTGTAAAAATATTTGATCTGAACAATTTGATTTGTTTATTCGATAATCTGATCCGAATATTCATATATCCAGTTTGATCTTTTTCTCGAATAATTCAGATAAGATATCTGATAAAAAAATAGATAATCAGATCGTATATGGATTAAGAAAATCTTAATTGCAAATTATCTAAAAATCTAAAAAATAAATGGGAATTTAACCCTAAACTTAGTTGTGTTTGGCTGAGAAAAACAATGTAACAAGTCGTGCATGAACTATTATGCCTTTGTGTTTTTTAGTTTACGTTTTATATAAAGCATCCATTGTTTATTTATAAAGAAATAAAAAATGGCCCACCATAAGCTTAGTGGTACAAAATACCAGACAAACAACATCAAAACCAATTAAAAAAATTGAAGAAATTGAAACACTGGCAATTGGAAACTAAACAGGGTAATCGACCCAGAGGAGAGAGCATTCAACACAAGCTCTGGCCGAGGACGGATATTGCAATAAGTGATGTAGTAAATCGAAGGGGAAAAACAATAGGGTTGCATGAGCTTGAATTTGAGAATCCTCTTTAAGAGCATAATCGGTAATGGTCTTGGAGGGTTAATCAATCGATGATCTTCACCTGTCATTTGGAAGGCTCTAGTCAGTGCTTCCTCTATCTAGAAGCGATCTGAGGAGCTAGTGAGGCCTTCAACTTCCATTGCATATGCAACTTTGTTACCGATTGCATACAAGATGAGAAGGAATTTGCCAACTGCTTCACGTCTCTGATGAATAGTCCTACAGTCGAGAGTCGAGAGGTCAATCACCCTGCTATTGAGTTTGGTGATGATCGTATTTGCGTCACTTTCAACAATCACTGAATCGAGCCTAATTTCCAAAGCAAACCAGAGTACCTGCAAGATTCGCCCCAACTGAACATATTCTCGTTCACAAGCTTTTGCTTTCTTTATATTTTTTTTAACTTTTTATTTAAGTTTGTGTGATGGATTATGGAACTACATCAATTGGAAAATGAATAAAAATTATTATTTTATTTAGTGACATGCTCGGATCACATATCTAGATATCCGATCTAAAATTTTGAATATATGTTTTTTTTGGATTGGATTTAGATCACTAACTTGTATATCAAAATTTTTGGATTGGATCAGATCTGATATCCAAATTTACACACCCCTATCCAATATATTGTCTTCCTTTGAAGTGTCTCCCTTAAGTACGAACTCAAATTTTCCATTCGCTAACAGAAGGGATTCAACATCCCCAACCATAAGATTAACGATATTGCAAAATGACTTAATCCCTTTATGCAAAGGTCATGCCCTCTTTATTTCTCCCTTGAAGGGTTCCCTTTCGCCTGCAAACTCAAAAGAATACGAATTTCCTTTTCTGCCCAACTTGTACAAATTCGATAGTATGGCCATTATTCGATAAATATGCTCGGTTCGAATTGCGTCCTACTATACGACTTAACTTTAGGCTTGATAAACCCACAGAAGGATTCACCTTAGAAACATCATTAAGAAATGGCTCTGGAACACCCTAAAAATCAAGGGGTGGGAGAGAAGTCAATAACATTCTCTAAAATTGTCCTAGCTGGCCATACAGTCCCACGTTTGGTCACTCGTAAACTATTTGCTAATTCGAGAGCACTAACATCACACTCTGTAGCCTCACCAAATTTTATATCAGATGAGTTTGTTGATCATTGATTCGTACCATCCTTTAGTACGTTCTCATCATTGAGCCCAAAACTTTTAGTGAAACCATATGGTGATCGCATATTCAACTAGGGCCTCAGAGGGCAACAAAAAAAGTAATGTATCAATGTCTTCCACCCCTTCCCTTGTCAATATCTGCAACAATTTATCTATGCCCTCGTAAGGCCACACATCTCTTCAACATCCAACACTTGGAGAACACTCAACACCCAACATATCACCACCAACCCTAAAATTGTTAAGGATATTTCCCCGAAGGTAGTGTTTAAAAATATTTCACTCACAATTTATCTCTGAAACATCCAACCAATCGTATTTCTTTACTACATCAAATTGCTTCATTTCCCTCTTTTCCAACCTTAGAAAGGAAGTCCTCATTCGCTCACCAAGAGTATTTCATTATAGGAGAAAACCGAACCCTCTGAGCAATTTTTGAGCCACCATAATGAACTTAGAGCGATCTAAGTTCAAACTCCGACTATTGGTCCAACCATCGATAATCTCCCTTATTGTAAGACTTTACCACATCTTCGTGTGAAATATAAGAGCTTGTTGCCCGTTTCTTGAGCCATGTTGTTAAGGGTAAAGAGATTCTACAAAACGTATACCGAATGCATTCAATTTCTCTTCTTATAGAAGATAAAATAACTTATGAGGATCCACCATGAAGCCCTGACCAATTGACTTGACGTAATCCCATAAAGCTCAATAGCTCACTCACGAAGTTGTGCACGAGAAGATGAAAATTGATATCTAAAAAAAGAGTGAGAGATAAAACCACGTTGGGTTTCTACCACTACCATCCCCATGGTCGCTCATATAATGCAAACTAGAAGGGATACCAAACTCGAACTCATAAATCTGCCACAACAACCTTTAGCTCAACAACAAATTCTTGGCATCGAGTCACCGAGTTTCACATTTGAAAATACCATCGTCCCCATGTTGTTGACGATTTGCCTCCGTCATCTCGTCTTTCTCTTTCACAATATTCGATATACACTTCCTCGTCATCATCATAATGGCAAACTCAAGTGAAAATTAGAAATAATGTTACAAAGAGAAAACAATACACGAATGAGAAGATCTATAACTGTCACCTCAAATTCTTATCATATAGTCAGACAAAATGATGCACCTTCAAAGATCAAAACAATGTGCCAATCTACCGGGCTAAACATAAGGTACTATGCGTTTAAGCATTCAAGTTGTTCAAACAAGCAATCAATGCGATGTTTCCCAAAAAACGACCTAATAAATGCTAGTAACAATTCAATGATAAAGTCTCGAGTCAAACCACTTTATGGAATTCCCTTGAATAAGAGAGGATTTATGTTGTACCTTCGCCAAACAACCTCTACGTGTCATCATCACTATCGTACCTCAAAGCCTTCGAAGCTAGAACCTATATGTAGGTACAATCCCGAAACCCGAAAGAGCATCTCTAGAGAAAGAGTTACAAACACTCAACATTTCTCAAGAGCTCCAAAAGACATAAGGCATAACGTCTCTAGATGGATGACTTCAAATATAACATCCCTCGAGAAGCCACAACTTATTGACATGACTTCTGACCGACCAATGTAACCCACCAAAATCAAATTCATTGTCACTTGGTTATATCCACTTAGTTTGTTGGTCTATGAGTATCCATCATATCCCTACACCTAACACCAACACTAAGAATCTCTATAAAACCTCTGGACCAAGACCAAGAGAATGTATACGACCTAAATGAAATCATCTCACCATCACATAATTATTTACCTCCTCATGGAGATAAAGAACATTAACTCTGATTAACGATCTATTCCTCACAAACTATAACTCTCCATTCAAAATTTAGGTTTACTGTCTGTAGACACTCATTTTCGTCCATTTTTTTTACATATATATCTACATATATACATTATATAGTTTGCAAATGGTTTTTGAAATACGTATATAATATATAGTTTTTAAAACATTTTGAAAATATATATAATATATAGTTTTTAAACAATTTTAGAAAATATATATTATATAGTTTTTAAAGTCATTTTGAAAACTTATACAATATATAGTTTTTTAAAACCTTTTTGAAAACTTATACAATATATATAGTTTTTTAAAACATTTTTGAAAACATTTATATATTATATAGTTTTTATAAAACATTTTGAAAATATATATAATATATAGTTTTTTAAACATTTTTGAAAACTTATATAATATATAGTTTTAAAAACATTTTTTTGAAAACTTATATAATATTTTTAAAATCATTTTTGAAAACTATATAATATATAGTTTTGAAAACTTTTTTTTTAAAAATAATATATAGTTTAAAAATATTTTTTTTGAAATATATGTTATATAGTTTATATTGTATGATTATTAATATATTATTATTTTATGCTATTTTATTTTATTTGTTTTATTAATTCTTTTTTATTTTTTCTTTTTTTTTAAATTGGGTCCAGGTACAATGTTTCGGTCCAGCAAGGAGGCAAGGAGCCCAACAGGGTCAAGAAAGTTAGGGTCAAAAATAGAGCCTGTCCTAGCCCAATAGAAGTTAGGGTTTGGGGAACTCTCAAGCATCAACGCCACAGGTCAAGAAAGTCGTACAGTCAGGTACAACGGCGCGAGATTTCCGGCCAGGGAAATCAGGACTAACCCATCCCGAAATCCCTGGTCAACAACGGATATTGTTAACGTTATCATCGAAAACAGTCTTCATCAGGGCTGTATAAATACAACATAGGACCACAGTGACCAAGAACACGGCCAACGAGACCCCCACAGTCAATAGTACACAAAAGATCGAGTATCAACAATAGAAAACTCATCGCAACACAGAAAACAAAACACGGTCACAGCGAGGCCAACAACTACATCGACCACCAATCACAACAACGACGAGAACAAAAAAAACCAACAATAAGCCTCGAACCAACACCGGAAAAACAAGCATAAAAAAAGCCAAACAGTAAACACAACAAAGCGAAGCAAAGTAAAAAAAAAGGTAAAAAAACCCAAACGGATTTTCCTAGATCTATGCCGATTCGTGGTGTTTTCGAGAATTTCGGCTTTGGATTGTTGTTGGGGGTAGTGAGGAGAGTGTTTTGGTGGGTTTGGGATTTTTTTCGATTGTCGGAGGCGGCGGCCGGAGCGGCTGACGGTGGAGATCGACAATGGCCGATCATTTCCCCGGTGAGGTGATTTCAGAGAGATTTTTTAACTCTCTCTCTCTCTTGGCTTTGTGGGAGAGGAGAAGAAATGAGTGAATTTGGGATTTTTGGGGTTATATATCAACCCGCTGGGTTGACCAGCGTGCGACCCGACTCAGGCCATGGATATGCGTGTTTTAATTATAAAAGGGGGAATCACATTTTCGGTCCCCCTAGTTTTTATAAGTTTTATTTCAATCCCCATATTCAATTTTTCATCTTGAATTTCTCTCAAATTTGATCATCAATTTTGTATTATTGCAATTTGATCCCCTGTCATTATATTTTTTTATTATTTATCTTTTTACTTTTTGGTTTTTATTTATTATTATTAATACTTTTTTCCTTTTTATTATATATGTATTAGTTTCCTATTTTATTTGTTCATCAATTTGTCTTGACTTTTTAGGGAAATTTTCAATTGATCAAAGGTAATTAATCTGAATCGAATGTTTTAAATTTTAATTTTCGTAATTAAAGACAACCGACTAATTATTTGGTACTAAAAGGGCGGTTTAAGGGTGCTAATCATTCCTTGATCGTAACCGACTCTCAAACCCTACAAATTTCTGGTAAAACGCAGATCAGGTAAGATGGTGTCCGATCCACCTAAATGTTTTTAAAGTGATCGGTGGCGACTCTAACCCAATCAATTCAAGTCGAAACCTAATTTCGGGCCCACTTGAAAGATGGTCGCGACACCTTGGTAACTCTGCTAGGGAAAGGTAAGTGAGTCAAGCCGAAATTAATTTTCAGTTGTCTTTTTAAGCGAAAATAGTAAATTTAAATTTATTTATTTGATTCTAATTATTTTTCTTTGATTATTTTTCAAATAAATAGTTGTACTGGTGTTTTTTCAGTGATTTCAGATCTTTAGGATTTTTCATCTAAGGCTCTATACCCGACCTTCGAACCCTTTTAAGTGGGGGCGAAGTGACGCCTTCGTGAGAATTAATTCTCCGCACAGGCCTAGCAAGTAACCTTTGGGATTCATATACCTTATGTCCTTGTGTGAATTTATTCACCGTGCGGGCATAAGAGAATGTATCCTCTCGAGTTTAACTTAGTCCACATGAGCTTGTAATGGGCTTAGGACTAAGGGTCTGGCAAGCCCAAGGGGGCACCAACAAGGAGAACTCGGGTACCTTTTTTAGAACCTAAACCGGGAGACTACATGGAATTAGATCCCACCCCAAAACCTCATTTCAAACCATAGTCTGTTTTGAGATTATTTCCTACTTTATTTTTCTGTAAGCATGTGAACTAGAAATTTATGCGGTTAGGACGGTTCAAAATTAACATATGGGATAGAGATCATGTCCGGGTAGGAATAATAAGTATGTGGGGTAGATATCATGTGGGGTAGGACTTTTTTTATTGTTCTGATTAACCTCACTAACCCTTTTCATTTTTTTTCTTTTTTATTTTATTTTCATCGTTAAACGTGTTCGTTATGGTCAAAAAGGATTCATAACAAACCATGATTACACCGAGCACACCAAAAGTCAACTTTTTGAGTTAGCCAAAAGTTTCAGGGGCAGATGAAAAGGTTGCTAACCTGGAGAGTCCCTTCAAAGACAACAAGAACAAGATGGTGAAACCATAGCTAAGCTGGAGACCATTGTTGACGAATTCAAGAAACAAGCAGATAAACTTCGTATAGTTCCTATCGATGGAGGGCTCCAAGGACGCTTTCGTTTGGAGCAGACTCAGATGAGAGTGAAAGCCGGAGATGCAGTCATTCGAGATTTTTTGGAGCAAGTAGCTCGTCACTTGCACATTTTAGCCAGAGAAGCCAGAACGGTTCGACAGGGTATTCAACCGATGAAAGAGAAAGGCGAAAGATGAATCAACCAGTCCGAAGTTGTTCGGGGTCTATACCTTTCAAATGTTTTTTGTCTCCTAAGACGCAACACTTTTGTCCCCAATAAGGATTATTTATAATAGCAGACACATTTTTGGATCAATGCCTCGAACATTTCTTGCATTATGCATTTAAACATATTTTGCAATTTGTTATTTTCATTTCTTCACATTCGCATTAACTAACAGAAGAATGTCTCCTCAAAAAAGGGAACAAATACGGGATATACCACCTCAAGCATTTGACACGCCCCGTCCGCATAACACCCGCTCTAAAAAAAGAATATTGAAGCCATAATTGCTCAGATCGAGGAGAATATGTTGAAGCTCCAGAGATAGTTGGAAGACAAGATAAACTAGAGCATTCGAAGTACTCTGGATCCAATCACAAAGAGCCAAGAGTCCTTGGTCGATCAAATCATGGCCAAGTTATCTTGTCTACATCAAACGAGTGTACCTGGGGCAAGTTCATCGGAAGGGATAACTATACCACCAACCCCGCAAGTGGTTGTCTCAGCTGCAATCTTACCGGAACTTCAAGGGGACTCACCCGCTGCAAAAGTGAAGACCCCATCTGCTACAAAGATACAAACAACTGTATTTAACCCTAAGAACAATCCAGGTTATTACCATATACTAGATTTGGACGAAGAGGAAAAATTGAAGAAGATGGAGAATAAAATAAGTAATTGGAGGACCAAATGAAGATAGTTCAAGGAGACCATGACTACCATGGATTCGATGCCATAGAACTCAGTCTAGTCCCAGACTTGGTTCTTCCTCCAAAATTCAAGTCCCTAAAATTCAAAAAGTTTGATGGGAACAGTTGCCCATCCGCTCACCTCACCATGTTTTGCCGAAAGATGACAGGATATGGAAATGACCAACTCCTGATCCACTACTTCCAAGAGAGTCTATCGGGCTCAGCCATCCGATGGTACAACCAGCTAAGTCAATCCTATATCAAGACTTAGAGGGACTTGGCCAAGTCATTTCTGGAATAATACAAGCATGTCAATGACATGAGGCCAGATCGAGCTATGTTACAAAGCATGGAAAAGAAACATAACGAGAGCTTCAGGCAATACGCACAGAAATGGAGGGATTTGGCTGTACAAGTTCATCCGCTCTTGGATGAGAAAGAAACCCAAAAGCTTTTTGTACAGACCCTGAAGGTTATATACTTCAGACATCTGGTTGCAATCATATCAGGAAGCTTTTCAGACTTAGTTATGGCCAGAGAAATGATTGAGTCATTCATAAAGCAAGGCAAGATTAAATATGGGGAGGCCAGTAAGAAACCTCCTATGAGAGAGAGGGATAGAAAGATTAACAACATCAATCACATTAGTAAAGGTGTTACAATCTCTAGCCCAAAATCAACTGCAGCTGTACCGTCAGGTACTTCTAAACAAGATTTCAGCGAACCCAGGAAGGAAAGGGAACATTTCGAACCTATTCATATGACCTACAAAGAGCTTTACCAGTAACTTCTTAACACCCACGTAGTGTCACCGTATCCATTGGAACCCATGAAGCCCCCATACCCCAATTGGTATGATGAGAATACTCATTGTGAATATCACAGCGGTGTCCCAAGGCACACTATTGAGAACTGTTATGCATTCAAGAGAATCGTGCAGAAGATGCGTAACTAGAACTGGATCGACTTTAACAACTTGGGGGCATCCAAGTGAGGAAGATCATTTCATCATTTGAGGCACTTTGTTTGAATTTGTTTTTTTTTTCATTTTTTCTCAAGTTTTTGTAAGGACATATAAATAAATTTATGTTACTTTAAAGATGACGAGCAACGAATCAAATTTGCAAACTTGCTATTCTTTAAATATCAACTGAATTAAAAATTCTATAAATGATTCAGAGTTACAGATCTTTGACAAAGTAACACGATTAAAAAGTGGTAAAACAAAGACTTTGACCTTACCCAAACAAAATACGTTCAAACAACATACCCTTCTCTTGCAAATAATCAATATAGCCTTCTCCTCTCATAAAGTAATAAAAAAGAGGCTTGGTATTTAGATGTCCATAGGTGCAGACAACATGGGCCATCTTTTGCATATAACATTACTATACTTTTTGTTTAAGACGTTCAGTTATGATCATGATCTTTACAGATGGAATAATCGAGAAAACGAATCTAGTTTAGGTCAGTTGCTTGAAAATTAAACTCTAAAGATGAAAATTTTGACCTTCAAACACCTAGACTATAGCAGGTTCTTCTTGACAATCTTAAGAAATTAAATCCTTAAAGCTGAGCTATTCCACTAAGGGAATTGGTCATAGAGAAAACTCGAAAGCCTGGCTTTATGAATAGATTGCATTCAAACCATGACATTGCTCGGACACTTGGCAACTCAGTGTTTACTCCACTGCTATTGTCAGGCCGAAGACTTTGTGATGAGATGAACCCTTCAGTTAACTTGATAAAAGTGATTATTACATTAAGTTATCCCTCTAAAGAAATTGGTTAAATGCTCCATCTTTATGGATTCGGCTAGCCAGAAACAAGAAATTTTTGGTAATGATGGAGTAAGAGAGTTAAGGAACAATTGTTATAGTTAATTTCACACGAGAACTCAAGAATTTCATTTTTAGACCTATATTTCTACACTACCTTTGTTAGAGGAGCCTACGAAGCTTGAACAAATGGAAGATTTTAGACAACCGAAATAAAAGGTCTAGTAATTGATCATGCTAGTTGTGTCATTTTATCTGCGTCTAATTAAAATGCCAAGCAAAGAGAAAGGCATGTTGCAATGACCGAAAGATGACATTTTTTTATTGCTGAAACCTTATGAAATAAGAGGCCAACCTAAATCCAACTCATCCATTTGAACATTTGTCAAAGAGCTATAACTCTAAAAGCATTAAAAGAGCTATTGATTCTTTTAATATTCTTCTGAACTCATGTTTATGATTTGATTTGATTGCGAGCCTAAATTAAGGGGTAATGTTTTACATAATTCTTCTATTTTCATATCCTTTTTTACTCCTAAATAAGAGAAAGGAGAAAAACATTTTCAAACATGACAGTCTCAAATGTGAAATGCTGCAACCCGAGAAGAAAATGGGGAATGGTCGATTCCGAGTACAAGACCGACATACAAAATGAGGCTCCATCCAGAAGATAAAACAGAGCCAATTAATTTTGCATGCATCTTAGGCATACTTAAGAGCATCATATTTGTTATTTTTTCACATACGTAATGTTTTGCAATTTTTAGAGTCAAGTTTCGAATCCAAAATGGAAGATACTCGATTCAAAAGCACCTTCAACAAAAGACCTTCAAGTTCGATTACACTAAGCTCAAAGGCACATCATTTGCAACATAGCTTAAGGCAAGAAGGGCTATTTTCCAACAAAAGACCTTCGAGTTCAATTACACTCAGCTCAAAGGCACATCATTTGCAGCAAAGCTCAAGGCAAGAAGGGCTACCTGCCAAAGACCTTCGAGTTTGATTACACTCAGTTCAAAGGCACATCATTTGTAACATAACTCAAGGCAAGAAGGGTTATCTGCCAAAGAACTTCGAGTTCAATTCCATTTAGCTCAAAGGCACATCATTTGCAGCATAGCTCAAGGAAAGAAGTGTAATATCCCAAAATTAGGGCTAGTGACTAAAATAGAAATTTTGAAACTTTGCAGTCTGATTTGGAAAGATTTAAAAGTTCAGTGATTAAATTGGAATATTTAGTGGATGTTTGTTTGTAATTATTTAAGGAAATAAAGGGTAAAATGGTCATTTGACCAAAAAGATTTTTATATTTCTTTTGAGGCTATAAAACACGTGGAAAGGGTGAGAAAGGAAAGAAAAATCTTGAGCTTGGGTTATCTCCTTCCTCTTCTCTTCCCGTAAGCTCCATGGCAAAGGTAAGTTTAATTTCAGCTGGTTAATTCTTGAGTTTTAAGATTAATTTTTATTCTTGAGGTGCTAAGAAAGATTATTTAGAGATTAAAGCATGTTGAAACTCTAAAATGGATGAGTTATGAAGGATTAAATATGAAGAGTTCTTAAGTGAATTATTGAAATAGAAGGAGTTAATAGATTTTTAAGTTGAATTTGACTTGTCAATGGTTAAATTAAAAGATATGAAGTGTTAGAAGTAGATTTAGAACTTTTTGCAAATTTGGTGTAATTCTTGAATTACATATAGAAGATAGGATTTTGAGATTTAAGAGGTGATAAATAAGTGTTATGAGTTTAAGTATGGGTAGATGAGTTAAGTCTATGTGAAGGAATAAAATATGAAGTGTTTGGAGTTGAAATAAGGTAAATTTCATGCTTGAAATATAGTTATGGGCTGGTGTGTATCGGTACACATTCAACATGTACCGATACATCAAGGGTAAATTCCCAGAAAATAGTGAGAGTGTACCGATACACAAGAAGTGTATCGATACACCCCTTTAAACAAAAAACATCAAATGCAATTTGTTTATTGATACACATGTTAAGGAATGTATCGATACACTATAGAGTGTACCGATACATACGTTAATCAAGGATTGAAATTAGCTTTTCCTTTGGTGTAGGAAATGAAATATTAGAATATGTCATGTGGAATACCAATATATATAACGTATGATTATGTAGATATCCATTGAAAGCAAGTTCAGATCAGTCGACAAGTATTGGGCATTGAAGATAAGATAATAGAACGATATTGACTAGTGAGGCCAGGTGAGTGCATCTTTTTTATATAGGATTACATAGAAATTGAACTTGCGATAAGTTCATTTCCTATAAGTGTAATGCATGAAGTCATGAACATAAGTATGTGAATGACATGATTTGTATGTATGCATGAGTATACGTGTTGATGTGTTTTTCTATGTACTGTAAGATTAAATGTTTATGTGATAATATGAGAATTGAAGATATGTCATGTGGTATTAACATAAGTAATTATATGAATGTTAGTATATGTGGTTGATATAACTATTATGTATACATTAATACATGGATAAATTAATAGTGATTATAAGTTATTTGGTGTGATAAGGATATAAAAATTGTTATATGATAACAAGGTATAAATTATATGATAGACTGGATAAGATACTAGGAGTTTATATGTTATATGATATGAACATAAGAGGTTATGTGAAATGAACCCTGTTACTATATGAACATATAAAGATATGACTAAGAGTCATGTGATATATGACATGAGTTATATTAAAGAGAAAATATATGTGACATTTGAAAGTGAATCATATGATTATATGAATAGGGGAAATGATATGATAAAAGCTATGAGCATATGAGATATGACTATGTGAAACAATATAAAAGATAATGCCTATGTAAGTGTTAGGAGAGTTAGAGGTATAGTTGGCATGCCAAGAGTCGAGGGTTACTTATGTCTTTCAAGACATATGGACAGTTTACCTATGTCCTTAGGGACATATGGACAGTTACCTATATTCTTCGGAACATATGGATAGTGGTCCCTCGGGACAAATGCATAGGCCCTTTGGAACATATTTCACATGCCACTCAGTGGGACTTATACGAGTTGTGGTGACAGTATATGTACACAACCTCAATGCACTCACATAACGATAGTTCTTACATGTGTACATGGGCTAATAAAGAGATAAATTTGAATATAATTTATGTAATATATATATATATATATGATGTGTGATAGGAATTATATGACATGAATATATGTTAATGTATATATAAATGACTTGTATGATGCTATAAGAATTTGTTATAAGATATAGAATATGCACGTAAGAGATAATATGAACAAAAGTTAAGAGATATGAAGGAAATACTATAGGAGTATAATTAAAACATAAATGATAACATGTATGTGTGTATGAATGTAATTCTTATCCGTAAAAGTATATGAGTTGTATTATATGATAGCATAAAATATTCATGCATGGTTAGTGGATATAAATTACATTAGATGTGTTTTTATGCATCACTAAGTCATAGACTTAGCGTGTGATTGTTCCACACGTAGGTTCCGGAAATCAAGAAGGGGAACGAAGAAGAGCAAGACAAGTAAGATTCTCCTTTCCACAGATCAGATCAGAAAAGAAATTATTAGTATGTATTTTATTTAATATATATAGTTGGCATGTAATTAAAAGATTTGAACAGTTTACGCTCTGATATGTTTTGTAAATAAATTATTTTAATAAATTAGAAGTTCTTCATTCTTTTGTAAAAGTTATTGTTTGAAAAGTCAATGTGACACCTCAGACTCGGATCCGGGTCGGATACGGGATGGGAGTGTTACATTTAATGGTATCAGAGCTAAGGTTTTGCCGATTTTAGGCTTAAGCCAAAGTTAAATGTGTACATGTCAACCCAAAGTGGATTTTTTTTGATCTAGTAGTGTAAGGAGTATGTTATCTTGTTAATAGAATAAGAATAGTATGATATAGTAGAAATTTGATTATGAGAATTTGTGAAGAAAAGTGAGAGGTGAACCTGATGGTAGTAGCAATTCACCTGCCCTGGCCAGGCAGGATGAAGAGCGGACACCTCAGAAAGTGCCTTGTAAGATTTAAGGTTGATTTCTAAAAGTTGAAACCATACCAGAATATTGATAGAAGATTTTCACAGTTTTGAATCGGAAAAGTGATGTGGAGTATTTTTGTTATTTTGTGGACAAGGTAGAATATGGTGAACAAGTGTCACCATAAGAAAGTTAAAAGATCAAATGATGCGGTGAGGATTTGGAGAAGAGTTCAAGAATAAGTGCATCAGTGATAAGCGTATAAAATAAAGTGAAAGAGTTGATGCTGGAAAATAAGGATATTTGAGGAAAAGTATATTGGAGTTAGAAGGTTTGAAGATATTGTCAGGATATAGTAACCAAATATGAAACAGATATGGATATAGTTGTATATCTTGATTATGTAAAGGTGAGGTAGTGAAGGAGATAAGGATTCACATGTTTAAGGGAAGATAAAGAATAATAGAAAAGTGTAAGAATGAGTATATCGGTGATCAGTTTATAAGATAAAGAAAGTTAGAACGTTTAATTTTGGAACAAGGGAATAATACTGAGTATGAGTAGGAGTCCGAGTTTGAAAAGTTAAGTAAAATACCGTTGCGGAAATTTCGACGGAATAAAAGGTATATGATTGGCTTGATAAAGGTTGTAACCTAGATTAAAAGTTAAGAATTGTGTTTAGAAGATTGTAAGTACAATTGAATAATGTTAGACGATCTCCACTATTCTAAAGAGGAGAATTTAGATGAAGTAATTTTGTTGTTATGCGGTTGAGCTAAAGTTTGGTAAACAAATGTTATTATGGGGAATAATAGAAGATTCATTGATATGTATATTGTTTCGAACGCATTTAAGAAATGGGTACATCGATGATTAGTTTATAAGATAAAAGAAGTTGAAATATTGAATGTGAACAAAGAAAATTTCATGGTGCATGAGAAAGGATTGTGGATTTGATAAGTTAAGTTAACCAAGTATGATGTGAATATGGATGTGGTTAAGTATTCTGATTTTATAGATATGATGTAGGTAAGGAAATAAGTATTTGTATGTTTAAAAGGGGGCTTTAAGGAAGAAATGTACAAGTATAGAGATGGTAAAGAATGAGATTTTGTATAAGTGAAGTCGATTATCAAAGTTACGAAGATACGATGAAGAAGGCTAATTTGAGACAAGTATAAGTGATATGAAAAAAGAGTATGATAGTATGGACGAAATATATGGTTTAGTTATGTTATAAAGAGATTTTGATTATAAAAAGATAAATGGATAAGGAAAATAAAAAGATGGAGTTTAAAGGATTCAGTATGACAAAGGTTATATGTAAGTGTAGATGATAAGTTTGATTAGAAGCAAGAAAAATGTACAGGTGATGTGAAACGATTGTTTAATTCCATAAAAGTATATGTTTAGTCACATTTGAAGAAGATTTAAGCTTGTGTTCATGGTCAAATGATGATGAAATAAGATTTTGGTTATTGTTATAAGGTAATTTGAGTTGGATTTATGATTTTGAGTGATGAGAATGGATGTTACTATCTACATGATGAGTGACATTATATGGATTTTAAAAGGTCAAAGGAATAAAGTAGAGAAAGAAACATGAGAAAATAAAAAGATATGTTTTTATTGGTGTGTGCAATGAAAATTCGAGGATGAATTTTCTTAAAGGATGGGAGATTTGTAATATCCCAAAATCAGGGCTAGTGACTAAAATAGAAATTTTAAAACTTTACAGTCTGATTTTGAAAGATTTAAAAGTTCAGTGATTAAATTAGAATCCAAAAAGATTTTTATCTTTCTTTTGAGGCTATAAAACACGTGGAAAGAGTGAGAAAGAAAAGAAAAGTCTGGAATTTGGGTTATCTCCTTCCTTATCTCTTCCCGTAAGCTCCATGGCAAAGGTAAGTTTAATTTCAGCTGGTTAATTCTTGAGTTTTAAGCTTACTTTTGAATCTTGGGTGCTAAGAAAGATTATTTAGAGATTAAAGCATGTTGAAACTCCAAAATAGATGAGTTATGAAGGATTAAATATGAAGAGCTTTTAAATGAATTATTGAAATAGAAGGAGTTAATAGATTTTGAAGTTAAATTTGACTTGTCAGTGGTTAAATTAAAAGATATGAAGTGTTAGAAGTGGATTTAGAACATGTTGCAAATTTGGTGTAATTCTTGAATTACATATGGAATATAGGATTTTGAGATTTAAAAGGTGATAAATAAGTGTTAATGAGTTTAAGTATAGGTAGATGAGTTAAGTCTATGTGAAGGAACGAAATATGAAGTGTTTGGAGTTGAAATAAGGTAAATTTTGTGCTTAAAATATAGTTTTGGGTTGGTGTGTATCAGTACACATTCAACATGTACTGCTACATCAAGGTAAATTCTCATAGAATAGTCAAAGTGTACCGATACACAGGAAGTGTATCGATACACCCCTTTAAACGAAAAACATAGAATGCAATTTGTGTATCGATACATATGTTAAGGAATGTGCCGATACACTACAGAGTATACCGATACCTACATTAATCAAGGATTGAAATTAGTCTTTCTTTTGGTGTAGGAAATGAAAGATTAGAATATGTCATGTGGAATACTGATATGTATAACGTATGATTATGTAGATATCCATTGAAAGCAAGTTCAGATCAGTCGACAAGTATTGGGCATTGAAGAAAAGATAAGAGAAGGATATTTACTAGTGAGGCCAGGTGAGTGCATCTTATTTTGATATAGGATTACATAGAAATTGGACTTGCGATAAGTCCATTTCCTATAAGTCTAATGCATGAAGTCATGAACATAAGTATGTGAATGACATGATTTGTATGTATGCATGAGTATACGTGTTGATGTGTTTTTGTATGTATTATAATATTAAATGTTTATGTGATAATATGAGAATAGAAGCTAAGTCGTGTGGTATTAACATAAGTAATTTTATGAATGTCGTGGTTGATATGTCTATTATGTATGCATGAATATGTGGATATATTAATAGAGATTATAAGTTATTTGGTGTGTTAAGGATATATAAATAGTTATATGATAACAAGATATAAATTATATGATATACTGGATAAGATACTAGGAGTTTATATGTTATATGATATGAATATAAGAGGATATGTGAAATGAACCCTGTGACTATATGAACATATGAAGATATGACTAAGAGCCATGTGATATATGACATGAGTTATTTTAAAGAAAAAGTATATATGATATTTGAAAGTGAATCATATGTGTCGACAGTCATTTTCGTCCTAGACTATATATTATTATTATTATTATATTACAATTATTATTATTATTATATATATTTATTATTACAAATAATACAACCCGAAGGCCCATTTTACAAAATCAACCCAATTCAAGCCCAGATGACCCAAACCCGATTAGGGTTTTCACATCTCATCTCAGCCACCAGCATCTACAACCGTTGGATCTGGAGAGATCCAACGGTCCAGATCTAATATAGAAAAAACTCTAGGGTTCACCAACCCTAGAGATATTTCGGTTGCCGCCTCCAAGTGGTCTATTCTGACGTTGCCACGCCGCCTTCGTCTCTAACAGAAAGATCCAGAAGAAGCGAGGATAGCCGCACACTTCATAATCTATATAGTGAGTCACCATCGTAGATCCGGTGACTCACCGAACAAACAGTGTTTTGAGGGCTATAAAAAGCCTTGATTTCCCTGTAAAAAAATGAACACAACGGCAAGAACGAGAAGAGAGCAAGCAACACCAACGAGCATTAAACAAATCGAAAGGAGAAGAAATGAGAGGAGATCTTACCTTCGTCGAAGCCCAAACGTCGTCAGAAAAGTTATGTTACCGAAGGTAAAATCTTAGATCTAGGTCGTTTTGAAGTTTTTTAGGAAAAAAATAGGGTGGTTTCGGCTTTAGGGTGTTTCGATCTACGATTTGAGCTATTTTGATTTTTTTCGGCCATGAATAGTGATCGAGATAGTAACCGCCAGTAGTGAATAGTGATCGACTGTGGCCGGAATAGTGACCGACCGGTAGTCGGTCGGCGACCGGAGCTCCCTCCGGTGAGAGAGTTTAGAGAGAAGTGAGAAAAGCAAAATTGAGAAAATGAGAAGAATTGGTCATTTTGAGTCAAATTTGGAGTACTTATACACTCCTCAAAACTACGTCGTTTTGGGAAGGGAGTGTGTGTGCAATTTCAGGATTGATAAATCACGTCCATGGTCCCTGTATTATGTAATCTTCTATTATAGTCACCGAAATCAAGTTTTTATATCTTTTAATTTTGTCTTCACATTTTATTTATTTTTATTTTAGTCACTCACTCGCATATTTACATATATTTAGGGTAAATATCATATTTAGTCCTTTTAATTATAATATTTTATATATTAATAATTGATTAATAATTAAGAATAAATTAGACTACTAGTATTTATATTTTTGTGATATTTCGAATTATGACCAATAATTTATATTTTTTTAATCCTATATTATTATTTTGGTTAATATTTAATTGCAATTTTATTTTTTATTATTACCTTTTATGTTTAAATATTTTAAATTTAGTATTTATTTATTTATTACTTTTTTATTTTAGTCACATATGTATCCTAATAATATATACTAGTGTTTAAAATAAAATAAAATATTGATTAATTAAAATAATAATAAAATGGTACCATTATTAAAAGTAATAATAAAAAATAGAAAGGTAGAGGACTATTATTGTGGATGCTCCACTAACTTTTGCCCATGTTTATTAATTTTTGCTAAATTTTGCATGTTCCCACGTATTTGTTTTGTTTTAATTAATTATAATCCTTAAATTTTTTTTAATAAGAGCATTATAATTATGGATGATCTACCTTAAAATGTATTCCACTAACTTTTGCCCATGTTTTAGTGTTACTTTTATTTCTATTTTAATTTTTGCATATTGTTTGCATATTAATTCATTTTAGTCATAATAAATCTTATATGATATCCTCATCAGCATCACTGGACTCGATTCAAAATAAATTGATTAAGGGTAATATTCGAGCATTTTAATATTTTCATAAAGTGACTGTCTTAACATATAAGAAAGTTACTTTCGATAATTTTAAAATGAAAATATATCCCGTCAAGTAACACCGATTAAATCGAATCTATTTTTTAAAATTCAGGGATTGAGGAAAAGATCATATTCTTATAATTAAATTCATCGAGAAAAGACAGTTAGATCGAATCTATGGTCTCGTCTCGAGATATTTAATTAATTGAATATCCTTATTCTCATTAAATATTGGTAAAATAAATAATTAATCAATTGTTTGATAGGCTTTTTTTTAATTTGTTTGACTTTTGCATGTGTTTTCAAAGGGTTTTCAAAATAATAATGTTCGATTAGAAACAATAATTAAATATTATTGTGTTCACTCTTAAAAATTATTTTGGATGCTATTATTTTGAAATTTAGAATGGAATTTTAGTATTTTTTATTTCGATTGGAGTAAGAATCGATTGCTTCAAGGTATGATAGATCAGTTATTCTCAGTAGGAAATAGTTTAATATTATTATCTTCCATCCAAAATTTCTAAAAATGTTATTTTAGGAAATCTTAAATTAAATTAGACTCGAACTTGTACATTTTATTGCAAAGACAATTAATTAATCGACTAGGTACCGATATAGGGCGTTGTGGGGGTGTTAATCCTTCCCCACACGTAACCGACTCCGGAACTCAAATTTTGCTAATGCATACCCCAAGTTTGTCTTTTTAATTAAAATTAATATTTTATTAAAATGACAAATATATTTTTAGGTGCCCAATCACACCCTAATCAAAGATTGGTGGCGACTCCACAAATTGTGTTTTATCTTATACCAGAAGAAAAGCACTTAATTTTTTTAGATGAGATTTAGAAAGCAACGACACTTGTTTTCGCAGGGTGAAATACCGTCTCGACAGCTTGGCGACTCCACTGGGAACTTTTTTTAGAGAGTCATGCCATTAGTCGATTAATAAATTGTCTTTGCAAATAAAATTATAAATTCATTTTAATTTGGTTTTTGATCCCTTTTTTTGGTTTTAAATAAGTTTTGTTTGCATTTTGACTCTTAATTTTCTTAACCACTAAATAGTTGTACTGATTTGTTTGCTAATGTTTTTAGATTAAATAATTATTCAGGGTCTTGAGTTTTCTGTTCAGTGTTGTTTGCTTTGTTTTCGCTTTTCCTCACACATTGCACAACTGCATTTGCATAACATGAGCTAAAACTCCGCTCCGTCCTATTTAAGTAGGAGTAAGTAACTACTCCCTCGTGTGGTTTTCACCTCCGTGAGGGATAGTGAAACGCTCCTTAGGCTCACACCTTATGATCCTCGTGAAGTTTTCACCTCCGTAATGACATAAGGAAGTGTGTCCCCTCGAATTGAACTCGATCCGAAAGCCTGTGATGGGCCAGAATTAAGGGCTTGGTAGTCCAAGGGGCACCAACAAAGGACAATTCGTTGACCATTTTTACCTTTAGATCCAAATCCAGCATATAATAAATCTAGAACTTGAGTCTAGTCAGAGCCTCACCCAAATAAGTCTCGTAAGGTTAGTACACAAGGAAAAGCATCTTGCCTCTTTTAATTTACTTAATATTACTTTATTTTTCGATCAAATGTATGCGAACTAGAAATCATGCGGTTAGGTTTATTTTTCCAAACAAAGCATGGAACTAGAAAGCATGAAGTTAGGATACCATTACATATTGGATATTTTCTTTCCATTAATTGGTACTAACCATTTTATTTTTATTATCCTTATCTATTTTAGATATATTTTGTTTTACTCTAACTTGTTTATATTGATTTATTTTGTTTGCATGGCATAATCATGACATGATTAGAATGTGTTGATTTAAAAGTGATCATCAAAATAAATGATTTTCATTATGGATAAAGGGTTTCATGATCAAGTAAACTATAGCACAGCTAGGGAATAGCATCCTGAGGAAACTCCGAGGATAGAAGAGAGTTATGTGCCCAAAGATCGTATGTCCGTTGAAGAGAAAAAGGAGATACGAGAGATAAGAGAGAAAATGTCCAAGATGATGGATAGAATATTTGTTTTGACCAAAGGAAAAGAAACTCCTACACAAAAAGAGAGAGCTCAATGAACCTAATCCTGCAATCTCAAATACACAAGGGACTGTTGACCCTAACAACTTTGTTTACAGCTCCAAGAATTGACATGTAAGATAGAGGAAAAAGACAACGTCATGAAAGAAGCTATGATCCAAGCAAGCCATTAGGCTCACAAGTTGATCGATCTAGCTGGCTTTGCAAGATAATTGGGGCAGGTGGACAACTCAACACCCGAACGTGAGTGGAAGTTAACTTGGTTTTTGAGGGAGATAGAGAAGTTAGGAGTTAAAGCTATTCCTTATGTGTAAAGTTGTTCGATGTATCAAAAACTTTGTGTTCAAATGAAAGTTGTTTTAAGATGACCACTATGGAATGACACCTTTTGTATACATGCATTTGCATCGCATTTGTTTATTTAAGCATTTTACATGCACTAGTTATGAATATATGAAAATAATTCATGAAAGGTTTTGTAATAGTAAAATCGAGATCATTCATTCATATTATTGTATCATCATGGAGCAATCTCATGAGGGATCACAAGATCAGCTGCAAGAATAGTTTGACGGGTTACATCAAGAGATGAATAACAAAACATTGGGATCTCTACAAGATGGATCGAATCATATAGTCCAAGTATTGGAGACTAAGACTGCTGATGAACAAGAGATGACCGTTAAAGAGCAACAGTGCTATCAGGTCAATATGTCAAGGATGATAACATACCCTGGGGTATCCCACTCGAACCTAAAAAATAAACTCATTAACTATGTATAACATGAGGAGGGATTCAAGCAGATTGGGGAAGAAATCAGAAATATGAAAGGTGTTAATGCCTCCAACAAAGAACTAGAAGTAAGAGAACTCAGCTTGGTTCCAGATTTAGTTATCCCTCATAAATTCATGATGCCTAATTTTGAGAAATATGATGGCACCAGTTGTCCCATAATCCACTTGAGAATGTTTTGTAGAAAAATGGAAGGGTATTTAAATTTTGATGATTTGTTAATTCACTCATTCCATGATAGTCTCGTTGAGCCAACAGTAGTATGGTACAATCATTTGAACCGAGAACAAATCAAGAGATGGGTTGATTTGGCTGATGTATTTTTGGGGCAATATTGGTATGTTAAAGGCTTAGCTCCCAAACATAAGGATCTTCAAGAAATAAGGATGAAAGCCAATGAAAGATTTAAAGAATATGTCTTAAGATATAGAGAAGTGGCAGCACAAGTTCAACCTCCCATGATAAAAGAAGAGATATCATATATGTTTCATGATTCTCTTCCAGCTCATTTCTATGAGTTAATGCTGGCAAGTTCAAAGGATGAATTTAAGTATCTTGTGACAAATGGAGAATTAATTGAAAATGAAATCAGAGAAGGAAAATCAAAAGTCACATCCAAAAGCCCACCTGATCAAAAAGTGAAAGCTGATGATGTGAATGAATGTCACATCCAGAACCCTCGCAATCACAAAAGAAAATGAGTAATTAGTGGTTCAGACTGACCAAAGAAAATCCCACGATCAAGAAATACTTTCGAGGTGTTCCAAACTTCTATCTCAGATCTGTACCCTCATTTGATTGAGAATCAATACATCACATCGAAGCCAATAAAAGTTTCACCAAACCCTTCTGCTCATAGCTATGATTAAGTTAATGTTTGTGGTTTTCACTTAGGGGTACTTGGACATTCTACGGGGAATTGTAGGTTACTATTAAAGGAGATAGAGATGATTGTTGATAATGAAACATTGACACGAGAAATAGTGGAACAATGGATGACAAACTCAAGTGGAGCATCAAAGCATGATTAAGTCAATTGTCTTCATATTAGATGAGTAATAGGGCATCCTGATCAAAGAAGAGATCATTTCATCAGTCATGGAGCTTTATTTTATTTTGTAGTATCTTGTTTGAGCATGTTTTTTTATTTCTCCATTTTTTTTGTAATAAATAAATTTGTGTTACTTTTAAGGTTATGAGAAAAGAATCAAATTTTAATCTTGAAATTTTTTTAGTATCAAGTAAATTAAATATTCTTTTAATTTTTCAAGAATTATATATCTCTAGCAAGTGGTAAAATTTGACCTTTAAAATCACATAGAATGCCAGAAATATAAATACTTGATCTATTTTTGTCTTTACCAAAACCAAATCCTGACACTACATTTATCTGAGACTCTTAAGTAATGTCTCTACCTATTTTTGAGACACCAAATCCATATGTTTACCTTATCGGGTAAAGCTGATTGGTTTATGATACTACCTTCCACCGTTTATGGCTTCAAAAGTCACACTTTTTTCCTTCCAAATACAAAACCGACATACCGGTGAAACCAAAAGACCTCAAAAGTACCAAACTTTCAATTATCCATGAATCTTCCTACAAGAAGAGACGAGATGAGGCATCATGGACCAACTTGTTGAAGATAAATTTGAGTAATTGGGGCATGCTCGAAACAAGAAGAAGAAGAAGAATAAATAAAGGGATTGAAATAATTATATCATGTATTAATTACGTTGTTTTCATGTAAATAAAAATTAATCATGAATATTCATCCCCCTGGGATAACTATTTTCACATAGATTTCTATGTATGAAATAATGAGCGGCCTTCTTTTATTTATCCCTTCGCAAAAGAAGAAATTGTATCCTTTGTTATCCCCATTTGAGCCTGAATGATTTTTCTTCTGATTCAATCCTAACCAAGGACCACCCTCCACACTAGGGGACAAGGTGAAGGATATCTGCTCGAAAAAGTAAAAGGTCGTCAATCGAAGGCAAATCTCCATGAAGTAAAGAGAGTTTTAAACCAAGGTAGGTCAAATACAAAGTGCTTGAAGATCAAATCCAGTCAAGAAAGAATTTCTGAAATGAAAGAGGAAAAGGAGGTGCTCAAAGTAATTGAAGTCCTATACTCATTCATTAGAAAAAAAGTGAAAAAGAAGAAAAAAAAAGAAATTGAATCAAGTATTTCAAGATGGGTGACTCATTGAGCCTCAAGCTACAAGGTTGATCAAATGCAATCGGTTCAAAGATTCATATTCAACATGAAGAGCGAGAAATATTGGAGATATAAGAAAATGGAAATGAACCCAAAAATTGGCAGTCTAGAGGGATCCAAAAAAAGAAATGATGAGAGACAAATAGCAAAGCAGATATAAGTCAAGCAAGGCAAGATTGAATGCATCATAATGAATTGATCCTTGGTTTAATTACCCTTAAACATTCGTTTGGGCCTTTTATCCCTTTATTTCGTAACCATGAGCCCTAGCCTACGTTACGTACATGAAAAGTCCATTCTAATCATACATGGATTTCTATGTGAAAGAGACTATCTTCAGATTTCATTCTGCCTCTCAAGATTGATTTTTTATTTGCAAAAAAATTGTTTTTTTAAATCTTTAATGCATGATATGAAAAATGATAAAATGAGGGTTTAAGATGTAAATTTTGAATAACGTCTTAAAGCCAAAGGAAGATTCGAGTTGAAAACCTAAACAGGTGGCTCGAATATTGAATGGTGCAACAACGATATAAGAGAAGATCTTAAGCTCTTGATGAAGCACCGCACATCCCAAAAACGTTCCTGAGAATCTGGAACCAAGAAGTATCTCTATAAGATGAGCATAACAACCATTTCTTCAAGTTAGTGGATGCTTAAAGAGACATATATGCTAGACCTTACTTTACCATAATCAACTTACACGTTAAATCAATCAATAATTTTGACACTTGCCATAGGACTATGATTTTTGAATGATTTAAAAGAGTAGTTGATTTATTTGATATTCATTAAATTAATGCTTATGATTTGATTCAATTGTGAACTTGTAAGGGGAAATACTTTACAAAATTCTTTCATTCTTTGATAAGAAAGGAGAAAAAAACGTTTTCAAATAGGACAATCTCAAATGAGGAAGGTCATTGAAGCAAGCTGATGCATGTTATGCCTCTATTGAAGAAAAATAATGAGCGATGTCAAAATAATGAAGCACTTCACATTCTTGAAAGCAAGTGGTCCGGAAAAACAGGAGGGCTAGAGGAGAGAACTTGTAACACTCTCTTGTGACATTATCAGTAATTCATCAAGAAGGATTACCCTATTAAAAAAGGTCATATATCCCAGTGCATAGCAAAAAGGGCAAGAATGTGACCAAATCAAGATGGCGATAATCACCTCATTCAGAAGAGGCACATATCTCAGACATTTCTGTCAGAAGGATTGATTACTTCTTAAATGTTGTGGCGACAACATGAAGAGAATCCCTCAAGTTACTTAACAACATTGTTGTTTAGTAACAATGGAATGTGAGAATTCAAGAATAACAGATTTCGTCACGAAGAGAGCTACAAGTACTCACAATGAGGCATTATCAAAGAGTCACATCAGTATAAAAAAAAGAGTCAGAAGTTATCCATGTGGGTATCTTGAAGGCTCACATCAGCATGAAAAGATAGAAGTAATCCATCTGGGGTATCTTGAAGGCTCACATCAGCATAAAAAATACATAAGTTATCCATGTGGGTATCTTAAAGGCTCACATCAGCATGAAAAAGATAGAAGTAATCCATGTGAGGCATCTTGAAGGCTCACACCAGCATAAAAAGGTTAAGATATTTTGAAAGTCCATTTCAACAAGAAATAGAATGTTGGGACATTTTGAAGGCTCATTCCAATCAATCAGAAATGATTCATGAGGGGTATTTTTGAAGGCTTATATCAACAAGAAGCAAACACTGGGGCATGCTAAAAGCCCATATCATCCTTCAGATAGATCGTTGTTTTGAAAAAATAATTCCAATGATACAGAAAGGTATGAAGAATGAAAATGGTGAAATAGTGACAATGGAGATGATCATATATGATCATTTTGTTCATAATACAGTTGCATTATATTGGTAATTTCACCTACATTGATGCTGACAAATTAAGGCATCCAACTTGTATTCCCAATGAGCTTTGTTCCTAAGTAACGTCATACAAAAGCTCCGAATGCTATGCAAAGAGCTTCACTGAAAAAATCTGGGCAGAAGTCACAGGAAAGAATAAATGTGTTGTCAAATGTTACGAACCAATGATTATGGTGATGAACCAATGTTGCGATCATATGGTGTTTTCATTTGTTGATCCGAGATGAAGTTTGTTTGCTACAACTCCCAAGGTTAAAAGTGAGGAATAATGAAGATTTCTTTCCATGAAGGGACGCTGAAATTTTAACAACAAGAAACTAATGGAGCCAACTAAGGTTGAACGATAGGTTGTTGTTAAACATCTCGACATGATATGGTCTGAATGGCTTGTTCAAGATCCGATTAAAAGTGGAGAAGGAATTAGGATAAATATTCCTTGTGATGTGTTTCAAGAGACAAATTAGAACATACATTGCTCTCCTAATTAATCTCTACTGAGTTTGGCATAGTTATATCTACATTCTTCAAGATGATAAATTTTCTTTTCAAAGATAAAAATCTTTATTGGATTTCTACACATGTTCAGGCAAAGAAAGTCGGTTTTATCTCAGACAAAAAGAAGCAACAAGGTCATAATTCTGACTGCAGCAAGAGTTTCATAAATGAAACATTTTTTCTGAGACTTTAATGCAAATTGAGACAAGGAAGACACAAAGATACAAGTTGATCAGATGGTTCTTCAGAAATGCAAGCTTGATAGCATAAGTTGTTATATTGATGATTGAAGTGAACCCTGGAAAGGAATTATTAAGTGGAAGAAGATTGAATTCATCACCATGAAGTCAAACGAAGATTGAATCGACATTTTGCATTCATAAGAACATTATTTGCATAAAAGATCATGCATTACATTTGATTGCATTTGCATAAATACATTTTTATGTAGGGACAAAATACCTTACAAGTATAAGGTAGAATTCAAACCAAATTAAGGAATCATGTTAGGAAAGGCAAACATCTAAAGAATAGATGGATGCAATTCACAGAAGTATTATTGGGGTATGCCCAACCAACAAGTTGTTTTAAAAATGAGAAAACGGTTTTCAAAGTTTCTCATTGAATCTTTGCTAAAAATGAAATTATTGAAAAGTAAGAAGTTTCTTGCTCAGTAAATTATTTCCCACACATTTAAAAAACCTCCGAGTTATCTGTAAAACCTCAGGGTAGGATGTTTTCGCATGAAAATGAGAAAGCGATTTTCAAAGTTTCTCATTTAATATTCAAGAAAATTAAATCCTCCGGGTGATTTGTAAATCCTCCGGGTCATCTGTAAAATCTCAGGGTAGGATGTTTTCTCATGAAAATTAAATCCTCCAGGTGATTTGTAAATCCTCTAGGTCATCTATAAAACCTCAGGGTAGGATGTTTTCGCATGAAAATGAGAAAGCGATTTTCAAAGTTTCTCATTGAATGTTCTAGAAAATTAAATCCTCCGGGTAATTTGTAAATCCTCCGGGTAATTTGTAAATCCTCCGGGTAATTTGTAAATCCTCTGGGTCATCTATAAAACCTCAGGGTATGATGTTTTCGCATGAAAATGAGAAAGCGATTACCAAAGTTTCTCATTTAATGTTCAAGAAAATTAAAACCTCTAGGTGATTTATAAAACCTCCAGGTTATCTGTGAAACCTCAGGGTAGGATGTTTTCGCATGAAAATGAGAAAGCGATTTTCAAAATTTCTCATTTAATGTTCTAGAAAATTAAATCCTCCGAGTGATTTATAAAACCTCAGGGTCATCTGTAAAACCTCTGGGTAGGATGTTTTTACTTTTTCCTAATAAAAATAAGTCAGTAGGACGAAAATTTCTTGTCTTTTTATCTTTACTCTATTCTTGTTAACACAAAAATAAGCAAAGAGGGGCAGCTGTCGACAATCATTTTCTTCTGAGACTATATATTATTATTATTATTATTATTATTATATTATAATTATTATTATTATATATATTTATTATTACAAATAATACAACCCGAAGGCCCATTTTATAAAATCAACCCGATTCAAGCTCATATGACCTAAACACGATTAGGGTTTTTATATCTCATCTCAGGCACCAGCATCAACAACCGTTGGATCTGGAGAGATCCAACGGTCCAGATCCAATCTAGAAGAAACTCTAGGGTTCACCAACCCTAGAGATATTTCAGCTGCCGCCTCTAAGTGGTCTACTCTGACGTTGCCATGACGCTATCGCCTCTACCAGAAGGATCCAGAAGAAGCGAGGATAGCCGCACACTTCATCATCTATATGGTGAGTCACCATCGTAGATCCGGTGACTCATCAAACGAACAGTGTTTTGAGGGCTATAAAAAGCCTTGATTTCCCTGCAAAAAAAGGAACACAATGGCAAGAACGAGAAGAGAGCAAGCAACACCAATGAGCATTAAACCAACCGAAAGGAGAAGAAAGGAGAGGAGATCTTACCTTCGTCGAAGCCCAAACGTCGTCGGAAAAGTTATCTTACCGAAGGTAAAATCTTAGATCTAGGTCGTTTTGAAGTTTTTTAGGAAAAAAAGAGGGTGGTTTCGGCTTTAGGGTGTTTCGGTCTACGATTTGAGCTATTTTGATTTTTTTCCTGCCATGAATAGTGACCGGAATAGTAATCACTAGTACTGAATAATGACCGACGGTGGCCGGAATAGTGACCGTTTAGAGAGAAGTGAGAGATTCTCTCTCTAAGGAGATTCTCTCTCTAAGGAGAGAGAAGCAAAATTGAGAAAATTAGAAGAATTTGCCATTTTGAGTCAAATTTGGGGTACTTATACACTCCTCAAAACTACGTTGGTTTGGGAAGGGATTGTGTGTGCAATTTCAGGATTGATAAATCATGTCCATGGTCCTTGTATTCTGTCATCTTCTATTATAGTAACCGAAATCAGGTTTCTATATCTTTTAATTTTGTCTTTGTATTTTATTTATTTTTATTTTAGTCACTTACTCGCATATTTACATATATTTAGAGTAAATATTGTATTTAGTCCTTTTAATTATAATATTTTATATATTAATAATTGATTAATAATTAAAAATAAATTAGACTACTAGTATTTATATTTTTGTGATATTTCGAATTATGACCAATAATTTATATTTTTTAATCCTATATTATTATTTTGGTTATTATTTAATTGCAGTTTTTTTATTATTACCTTTTATATTTAAATATTTTAAATTTAGTATTTATTTATTAATTTTTTATTTTAGTCACATATGTATCCTAATAATATATACTAGTGTTTAAAATAAAATAAAATATTGATTAATTAAAATAATAATAAAGTGCTACCATTATTAAAAGTAATAATAAAAATAGAAAGGTAAAGCACTATTATTGTGGATGCTTCACTAACTTTTTCCCATGTTTATTAATTTTTGCTAAATTTTGTCATGTTCCCACATTTTTTTTGTTTTAATTAATAATAATCTTTAATTTTTGTTTTTTTTATTAAGAGCATTATAATTATGGATGATCTACTTTAAAATGTATTCCACTAACTTTTGCCCATGTTTTAGTGTTACTTTTATTTCTATTTTAATTTTTGCATATTAATTCATTTTAGTCATAATAAATTTTATATGATATCATCATCAACATCACTGGACTCGATTCAAAATAAATTGATTAAGGGTAATATTCGAGCATTTTAATATTGTCATAAAGTGATTGTCTTAACGTATAAGAAAGTTACTTTTGATAATTTTAAAATGAAAATATATATCCCGTCAAGTAACACCGATTAAATAGAATCCATTTTTTAAAATTCGGGGATTGAGGAAAATATCATATTCTTCTAATTAAATTCATCGAGAAAAGATAGTTTGATCGAATTTATGGTCTCGTCTCGAGATATTTAATTAATTGAACATCCTTATTCTCATTAAATATTGGTAAAATAAATAATTAATCAATTGTTTGATAGGTTTTTTTTAATTTGTTTGACTTTTGCATGTGTTTTCAAAGGGTTTTCAAAATAATAATGTTCGATAAGAAACAATAATTAAATATTATTGTGTTCACTCTTAAATATTATTTTGGATGCTATTATTTTGAAATTTAGAATGGGATTTTAATATTATTTTTTTCGATTGGAGTAAGAATCGATTGCTTCAAGGTATGATAGATCAGTTATTCTCAGTAGGAAATAGTTTAATATTATTATCTTCCATCCAAAATTTCTAAAAATGTTATTTTAGGGAATCTTAAATTAAATTAGACTCGAACTTGTACATTTTATTGCAAAGACAATTAATTAATTGACTAGGTACCGATTTAGGGCGTTGTGGGGGTGCTAATCCTTCCCCACACGTAACCGACTCCCGAACTCAAATTTTGGTAACGTTGTCTTTTTAATTAAAATTAATATTTTATTAAAATGACAAATATATTTTTAGGTGCCCAATCACACCCTAATCAAAGATTGGTGGCGACTCCATAAATTGTGTTTTATCTTATATCAGAAGAAAAACACTTAATTTTTCGAGACGAGATTTAGAAAGCAACGACACTTGTTTTCGCCAGGCGAAATACCGTCTCGACAATATGATTATATATGAATAGGGGAAATGATATGATAAAAGCTATGAGCATATGAGATATGACTATGTGAAACAATATAAAAGATAATGCCTATGTAAGTGTTAGTAGAGCTAGAGGTATAGTTGGCATGCCAAGAGTTGAGGGTTACTTATGTCTTTCAAGATATATGGATAGTTTACCTATGTCCTTAGGGACATATGGACAGTTACCTATGTTCTTCGGAACATATGGATAGTGGTCATTCGAGACAAATGCATAGGTCGTTCGGGACATATTTCACATGCCACTCAATGGGACTTATATAAGCTGTGGTGACAGCGTATGTACACAACCTCAATGTACTCACATATCTTTAGTTCTCACAAGTGTACATGGGCTAATAAAGAGATAACTTTGAATACAATGTATGTAATATATATATATATATATATATATATATACGATGTGTGATAGGAATTGTATGACATGAATATATGTTAATGTATATATAAATGACTTGTACGATGATATAAGAATTTGTTATAAGATATAGAATATGAACGTAAAAGATCATATGAACAAAAGTTAAGAGATATGAAGGATAATACTATAGGAGTATGATAAAAACATAAATGATGACATGTATGTGTGTATGTATGTAATTGTTATCCGTAAAAGTATATGAGTTGTATGATACAATAGTATAAAATATTCATGCATGGTTAGTGGATATAAATTACATTAGATGTGTTTTTATGCCTCACTAAGTCATAGACTTAGCGTGTGATTGTTCCACAGGTAGGTTTCAGAAATCGAGAAGGAGAACGAAGAAGAGCAAGACAGTTCAGATTCTCATTTCCACATATTAGATCAGAAAAAATGAATAGTATGTATTTTCTTTAATATATATAGTTGGCATGTAATTAAGAGATTTGAACAGTTTACGCTCTGATATGTTTTGTAAATAAATTATTTTAATAAATTAGAAATTCTTCATTCTTTTGTAAAAGTGATTGTTTGGAAAGTCAATGTGACACCTCGGACTCGGATCCGGGTCGGATACGGGCTGGGGGTGTTACAAGAAGGGCTATCTGCCAAAGACCTTCGAGTTGGATTACACTTAGCTCAAAGACACATCATTTGCAACATAGCTCAAGGAAAGAAGGGCTATCTGCCAAAGACCTTCGAGTTCGATTACACTCAGCTCAAAGGCACATCATTTGCAGCATAGCTTAAGGCAAGAAGGGCTACCTACCAAAGACCTTCGGGTTCGATTACACTCAGCTCAAAAGCACATCATTTGCAGTATAACTCAAGGCAAGAAGGGTTATCTGCCAAAGACCTTCGAGTTTGATTTCATTCAGCTCAAAGACACATCATTTGCAACATAGCTCAAGGCAAGAAGGACTATCTGCCAAAGACCTTCGAGTTCGTTTACACTCAGCTCAAAGGCTCAGCATTTGTAGCATAGCTCAAGGAAATAAGGGCTATCTGCCAGAGACCTTCGAGTTTGATTACACTCAGCTCAAAGGCACATCATTTGCAGCATGGCTCAAGGCAAGAAGGGTTATATGCCAACAAAAGATCTTCGAAATCGATTACACGCAGCTCAAAGGCACATCATTTTCAGCATAACTCAAGGCAATAAGGGTTATCTGCCAAAGACCTTCGAGTTCGATTCCATTCAGCTCAAAGGCACATCATTTGCAGCATAGCTCAAGGCAAGAAAGGCTATATGCCAACAAAAGACCTTCGACTTCGATTACACTCAGCTCAAAGGCACATCATTTGGAACATAACTCAAGGCAAAATGGGTTATATGCCAAAGACCTTCGAGTTCGATTTCATTCAGCTCAAAGGCACATCATTTGCAGCATAGCTCAAGGCAAGAAGGGCTATCTGCCAAAGACCTTCGAGTTCGATTACACTCAGCTCAAAGGCACATCATTTACAACATAACTCAAGGCTAGAAGGGTTATCTGTCAACAAAGACCTTCGAATTCGATTACACTCAGCTCAAAGGCATATCATTTGCAGCATATGGTGGAGTCAAGGAACTATTTTCCAGTCGAATTTTTAAACCAAGGTCTCTAAACCGAGAGGAAGACCAAAGTTGACCACAATTTGGCGATGATAAGCCACATTCCAATTTAAATTACGAACTACAGCTTTAATTCCATATCATTTCAAGATGGACTCGACTTCGCGACAGAGGAGTCATCCGCAACTCAATTCGACAGGGAGTTATTCTTAATTTATCAGTCAATTTTTCAACTCAACCGAACGAAAATTTGTGTCTTTTTGTATTTGCCCTATTTTTTGTTCCACGAAAAAGGACAAAGAGGGGCAGCTGTATACACTCATTTTCGTCCATATATTTTTTTACATATATATATATATATATTATAGTTTGCGAATGGTTTTTGAAATACGTATATAATATATAGTTTTTAAAACATTTTGAAAATATATATAATATATAATTTTTAAAACATTTTTGAAAACTATATAATATATAGTTTTGAAAACATTTTAGAAAATATATATATTATATAGTTTTTAAAATCATTTTGAAAAGTTATACAATATATAGTGTTTTAAAACATTTTTGAAAACATTTATATATTATATAGTTTTTAAAAAACATTTTGAAAATATACATAATATATAGTTTTTTAAAACATTTTTGAAAACTTATATAATATATAGTTTTAAAAATATTTTTTGAAAACTTATATAATATTTTAAAATCATTTTTGAAAAATATATAATATATAGTTTTGAAAACTTTTTAAAAAATAATATATAGTTTAAAAATATTTTTAAAAAATATATATTATATAGTTTATATTTTATTTTTTTTAAATATATATTATATAGTTTATATTATATGATTATTAGTATATTATTATTTTATGCTATTTTATTTTATTTGTTTTATTAATTCTTTTTTATTTTTTATTTTTTTAAAATTGGGTCAAGGTACAATGTTTCGGTCCAGCAAGGAGCCCAACCGGGTAGGCAAGCCTGACCCAGCCAGCCAACCCGGGCAGCCCAAGTCACAGTTCAGGTAACAGGGCCTAGCCTAGCCGATTAGAAGTTAGGGTTTGGGGAACTCTCATGCATCAGCGTCGCAGGTCAAGGAAGCCATATAGTCAAGCACAACGATGCGAGATTTCCAACCAAGGAAATCAGGACTATATAAATACAACGCATGACCACGGTGATCATCGGAAACAATCCCCATCGAGGCTGTATAAATACAATATAGGACCACGGTGACCAAGAACACGACCAACGAAACCCCCACAGTCAACAGTACACAAAAGATCGAGTATCAACAACAGAAAACCCATCGCAACACAGAAAACAAAACACGGTCATAGCGAGGCCAACAACTACATCGACCACCAAACACAACAGCGGCGAGAACAAACAAAACCAACAGTGAGCCTCGAACCCACACCGGAACAACAAGCATAAACAAAGACAAACAGTAACACAACAAAGCGAACCAAAGTAAAAAAACAAGGTAAAAAAACCCGAATGGTTTTTCCTAGATCTACGCCGATTCGTGGTGTTTTCGGGAATTTCAGCTTCGGATTGTTGTTGGGGGTGGTGAGGAGAGTGTTTTGGTGGGTTTGGGATTTTTTCTGGTCGCTGGAGGCGACAGACAGTGGAGATCGATGGTGGCCAATCATTTTCCCTGCAAGGGGATTTCAGGGAGAATTTTTAACTCTCACTCTTGGCTTTGTGGGAGAGGAGAAGAAATGAGTGAATTTGGGATTTTTTGGGGTTATATATCAACCCGCTGGGTTGACCCGTGTGCGACCCGACCCGGGCCATGGATTCGTGTGTTTTAATTGTAAAAGGGGAATCACATTTTTGGTCCCCCATTTTTTATAAGTTCTATTTTGATCACCATATTCGATTTTTCGTCTTGAATTTATCTTAAATTTGATCATCAATTTTATTTTTATTGCAATTTGATCCCCTGTCATTATATTTTTTATTATTTATCTTTTTTTGGTTTTTATTTATTATTTTAATAATTTTTCCTATTTATTATATATGTATTAGTTTACTATTATTCCCTTTTTTATTTTATTTTATTTTATTTTTATTTATTTACTTATTTATTTGTTTGTTTTTCTTCTTATCTTATCTTATTTTCATTTTTTTTATTTTTGTCCCTTATTTTTGTTTAATTTGTTTTCATTTTCTTTATTTATTTATTTTCTCCTTGGTTTTACCTATTTTGTTATACATACATATATTATTTTTACCCTTATTTCCTTCATTTTATTTATTTATTTATTTTCTTTTATCTTCATTTCTATTTTTGTTCTTTATCTCTATTTTACTTTATTTTTTTATCTTTACTTTATTTTTTTTCTTTCATTATATTAGCTTCTTTATTTTATTTTCATTACTTTATTTATTTTCATTGCCCTTGTTTTTCTATAACACTTGACTTTTTAGGGATATTTTCAATTGATCAAAGGTAATTAATCTGAATAGAATGTTTTAAATTTTAATTTTAATTTTAATTTTCGCAATTAAAGACAACCGACTAATTAATTGGTACAGAAAGGGCGGTTCAAGGGTGTTAATCATTCCTTGACCGTAACCGACTCCCGAGCCCGATACATTTTTGGTAAAATGCAGATCAGGTAAGATAGTGTCCGATCCACCTAAATATTTTTAAAGTGATCGGTGGTGACTCCAACCCAATCAATTCAAGTCGAAATCCAATTCCGGACCCACCCGAAAGACGGTCGCAACACTGTCGTTAGCCATTTGATCTCATCAACACAAATATTATCAATATTTAAATAAATTGTATAAATTAGTGTAGTAGGCAGGATTCAATTCCCATTTTTGATATTTTAGTTTTATTTTTAACTAATCATAACACCAGTCACATAATGACATATGTTATCACTGAAATTTATTATAGATAACCAAAATGAAAGCAAAATATAATTTTTAGTGGCTATTTTACAGATTTTTAAATTTAAGTGACCAAAATAAAAAATATATATAATTGAGTAATCAACTATGCAATTTACATTTTTGAGATTTATTCCTTTGTTCAGTACTCACGTGTTGAAGAATTTAATAGAAATAGTATTAGTTGGTCCTTCAGGAGTTACCCTATTCAGCAAGCTCTGTAGACGTTAGTTGGCTCCCAACTTCGACAATTAAGTGGCTTTTTTTTTTGGCTTTTCTTTTATATTTTATTTATATTTTTCTTTTTGGAATAGAATCTTAAATACAGAATTAACAAAATTTCTGAAAAATTAAAGGGCTTAAATAAAAATATAAATAACAGAAAGGGTAAAGTGTATATGTAGTCACTCACCTACTCTAATCATTCGGTTTTGTCACTAAACTATTTTTTTTCACAATGACTTGATTATAAAATAAGTTCTCAAACTATAAGATTTTCACGAATAGGTGTCTACATTATGTTTTGAATGATCCCGGTACCTAACGTTACAAAATTATCACTTTAGGTGCCTAACTATAAATGTCGTTAATTTTCTTGATTAAGTGACACGTGTCACATTCTGATAATTTTAAAATTTTTATTGAAATTAAAAATTAAAATTATATAATTTTTAAAAAGAACACACAATTTTTTGAAATAGCTCTAAAACTTTGAAAACCTTCATTTCAACCTCTAAACCCACGTCGGCCATGACCATTTGTTGTCGACGAAGCTACACTTGACCTCACCTACCCTTGACGATCAATACCCCTATGAAATCACGATCGTTCGATGTTTTGTACCCTGCGAACCCTAAGATGAAAATCACGATCTCACGTGATTCCTTGGGCCAATCGGCAATAACTACGACGACATATGACTAGGAGGATAACAAGGACTAAGTCGGCGACCGTGGTCTTGGCCGAAAAGGGCGGCAGCGACGGGTTAGGTTTAGGATTTTTATAAATCTGGGTTTTTTGTAATTTAAAATAAATTAGGTTTTTTTATAAATATAATAATATTTTTAATTTAAAAAATTCAAATTTACCAGAATATGTCACATGTCACTTAATGGAGAAAATTAATGGTGTTTACGACCCAAACACCAAAAGTGATAACGTTTGTAATGTTAGACACCAAGATCATTAAAAAAATACTGTAGGCACCTATTCATGAAAAATGATATAGGTTGGGTACTTGTTTTATAGTTAAGCTTTTTACAATTATACATAACGTTACATTTTAGTTCATTTTAATCAATCATCGATAAAAAATCAATGGAATTGTTGACGTGATAATATTGTTTTTATTTTTTAAATGATGACATGTCATCATCTTATGGTAACATGTCAAAATCATTATTAATTTTTTAACGATAGATGACCAAAATAGAACTAAAACATAATAATATTAAGTAAGATTTTTAAGTGATTAAAATAAAGGTAAAGTATAGTAATGGTCACTGAACTTTTTTAAAGCTTTCATTTAGGTCCCCCAACATTTAAAACTTACAGTAAAGTCCCCCAACATTTAGTCTGTTTGCAATATGGTCCCCCAAAAGTTACGTTGGGGACCATATTACAAACGGACTAAATGTCAGGGGACTGTATTGCAAACAAACTAAATATTGGGGGACAATATTGCAAACAAACTAAATATTGGGAGACTTTATTACAAATTTTAAAAGTTAAGAGACCTAAATGAAAATTTTAAAAAATTTCAGTGAACATTACTATACTTTACCCTTAAAATAACGGATCAAAAGTAACAGCTTATACATAAACTAACGGGAAATTGAAGGCGATGCTCCACACGTGTTTTAATGACGAGGTATACCTTTAGATTTTACATTTTCTAATTTTATTTTCTTTAAAAACATCATGCTATTATCTCTTAGTTAAATACGGAATAATAATAATATTTTTTTGAAAAAAAAATAATTAATCAGCCAAAACTGGCCGTGTGATATACTTGTTATTCTAGAGAAAGAGGGAGGGAGAGAGAGAGAAAAGGAGGGAGGGAGTGGAAGTGATGAAGCTGACGAAGTTTCAAGAGAAACCCTAATTTATTCTTGTATGAGGTTTGCTCTTTTCGCCCTTTTCGCTCTTTTCTTCTTTTGCTTTATTATTTGTTTACTTATTGATTAAGGGATGAAGTTATGGTTTACAGTTTTATGTAAAGTTAGCTTTTTATTTGTTCCCTTTGAAGTTTTTTTCTTTCAATTAGTAACGTAAAGAAGAAAAATTTAAAAGTGTCAAAGTCAGCTCACGAGTTTGGAGTCGGGAATTTTCGTTGTATTCTTTGTTTAAATGGTTTTGGAATTTTTATGGCCTTCCTATTTTTGGGTATCATGCTTGTAGGTGTTTGGAGAAATGTGAGCTATTTTGTTGTCATTTAGTTGATTGGATTGTTGGGGATTTTTGTTGTTTTTTGGTATTAGAACATTAAATTTGTATTATCATTACATTAGGAAATTTGTATTTTCATTGCACTGGATAGCTGGGGATTTTATGCATTACCTGTCTATTTATCTTGGACTTTTTCCATCTTGTTTGATGAAACACACTTATTCTATGGCGTCATAATAGATGATTTGGTTGAACAATTATATTGTTTGGTTTTTGTTTAGGATAATTTGAAATTTAAGTGCCCATTGCTGATGACTGCTTCTTATCATTGACCTCATAAAAATTTCACTGAACCTAATAATCGAGTCCAGAATCATAACACTCGAACATGATTTTATAACTGACGAGGAATTTTTCCTGATGTGCATTTTTGGTTGGGCATTGCTTTTGCTGGTGTCTGACCCCTGGTTCAGCAATTTTTAAGGTGTTATTTGGTGTTCATAAACTTCTTGACTGCCTACAGCATGTGCAACAATTGCACTTTAAGCATTGTTATATGAGTTAAATACATGCATGCTTGAGATGTTTTATACATGCTCTGTTGTACGTCAACAGCTTAATTGCATATTTCTTGTTATTCAATTTAATCCATAAAGAATAGAATAGAGAGAATGTTGTGGCTATGTTGCTCAAACGGTTTTCAGGTTTATCATTGTACGAGTTTTATGACAATGACTTGATTTCCTGTGAAAAAATAAGCTGATCTTTCAAGAGCCAGAATACCTTCTGGCTATGCAACATTTCTATCAGAAAATCTATAATGTTTAGAGAGTCTATGGGATGTTGGGAGGGTAGATTTTGATTTTTTTTAAGCATTTAATTGCTATCTGAAAATCTACAATTTAGTTATTTACATCAATGTATTTTTTCAAGTTATGAGACATTGTTTCTTGCGACTTTCTAGAACTGTATAATATCTTGATGTTGTTTCACCTAACTTTCGTTTTACATGGATGTTAATGGCATACTGCTATACATTGACTGTAGGTCATATTTGGATGATTCGGAGCTTTCCCATCTTACTTTCTCTTAAAATGAATACAAGGGGTGGTCAAGTATATAAAGTTCAGAAGTCAAAAAAATTTCAGGGTGAGGGACCAAGCTGGATTGTCATTGTTGGTGGTGCCTTGTTGAGTACCTTATCTATCCGCCTTGGCTACAAGCTGAAGCAGGCACTTGACACAAAGCAACAGTACAATGCTACTACTAGCTTGAAAGGTATATGGGTATCTATTGCTTCAAGAATTTGTATTGAATGCATAAATGCTACTAAATTTTGAGTTTGTTACAGGGAATGGAACTTCTGACAGTATATCATCAGGTTGCCGTTTACATTCAAATATGTATTCATTTAGTCAAGACGATGATGCTTATTTCAACTGCATGTCAGGTGTGTTGCAACTATCTTATAGTTTGAGTTGTCCAAGGCTTCTATATATAAGCACTTGCTTTAGTTCGATTCTTTGAGCGGGATGATAAAAGTGAAGAAACATTATTCTTAGGAATTCTCTAGTTTGGTTTCTGAACCAAAACCTCCTTTTTAAGTGTAAATAGTCTCATGTTGGCTTTGAAGAGAAGAAACGAAGTCTAGTTTTTCTTTAGGGCACAGCCTTTTGTTAATCATCCTAATCTTGAAATGCTCACCTTCCAGTATTAATACTTGGCAGTTTCAGTTTTTTAGAACTCTTTAATCATACTCAATTTGAGCCTACTCGAACTTGATATGATTTAAACATCCAAGTGTAAAAAACATGAGTGAGAAAGGTAGAGAGAGAAATAGAGAGTTTGTGACAGGTCGGTCATCTTCCGATAAGGAATGGACTGTTTTCGTAGACAATCTTAGTAAGAGAATTACTAGAAGAGAGTTAAGAGAGATCTTCGATATTTATGGTCGTGTTTTAAGGGTCTACATTCCAAGTTTTATGGTGAAACCAAACTATAAGTCATCAACGTTTGCCTTTGTGCAATATGCGATGGAGGAAGGTTGTAGAAGAGCGATTCAGAACGTCAATGGAACGCTGATAGATGGGAAGAGAGTCTCAGTGGGGGTTGCAAAGTATAAGAAGGAAAGCAGAAGGGCAACTGATGATAAAAAGTTCCATGTGGAAGGAAATAAGCATGTGCGAGGGGAGGAAGGTAGGCAGCAGGTGGTAATGGGAAAGCCGAGCAGCCCGAGGGACGGCAGAGCGTATAAGGAGGTGGTGAAATTGGAGGAAAGAGCGGAGCATGATAGAGCGGGAATTAAGGGAGGACAAAATTTGAAAGCTAATGGGATAAGGAATGTATGGGAAATGCACATTCCTTCTGAAGATTCAAGCTGGGTGAAGAATTCTTTAACAGGGGTTTTGAAATATCCCCTTCAGTCTGATATGGTGAAAAAGGCCCTGGCGAAGGAGGGTTATGAGGTCAAAATAGTAAGATAGGGTTATGTTAAGAATGCTTGTATCGTTATATTCAGTTCTAATGAAGATTTGTCGAACATTAGAGAGAAGTTGTTCCTCTGGTTTAAGTGGTTATCTCCATTGTTAAATGAAGAAGGAGTTCCATTGGCGTATTGTTTGGTAGAGTTGGTGGGGCTACCATTTCTTATTTGGTCTGCACCTTTTCTGGAGAAACTTGCAGGAATGTGGGGAGAGATTGTGAGTATCATGGAGGAGACAAAGAATAGAGATGATCTTTCATCAGCGAGGTTACTGTTAAGGGTAGCAAGTCCTTTTGATATACCCAAATATACTTATGTAGGGTCATATGGAAGATCTTTTAAAGTCATAATCAATACGGGACCGAAGTGGAACAGTTTCCAAGCTGGAATCGGAGATGAACTGCAGAAGTATTTTGATGATGGGAGTAGTGATGATTTTTCGAAGGAGGATGAAGGAGTTAACTCAGAGAAGGAAGAAGACAAGTGGGAGAAGTCAGTAGAGGAAGTAGGGTCAAAGGTGGACAAGTGGTTACAGCAGGGTCAAGAAAGAGGGAGGTTAGAAGGTGGCGGGGAACAATCTCTGAAACATAAGTCCCACACGAAACCTATCATTAATGGGTTGTCAGACAATTTTGAATTTGAATTTGAGTCTAAGTCCTATAGAGATTATGCAGGGCTTGGGCTGTGAAAGGAAGTGGATCAGTTATATCCAGCCCAATCTGATGGGGAATCATCTTCACCAGTCTCTAAACTAATTCCTGCTGGGCCTGCTGTTAAAATTAAGTGGGAGGGACTGGATAAACATAACAAGTTTCAGTCTCTTTATGAATTAATGGAGGATGATAGTTGCAATATTCTAGAAGAGGATACTGAGGAAGGCCAGGGTGAGGAAATTTCTGCTCGTGGTAAGATAGCAGAAGGAAGTTTCATGCAGGAGGATAATAATGTAGGATTTATGAAGGGCTCTAAAAGTTGGAGAATGGGGCATTCAAATTATGCTAGCCTGTCAATTAGAAGTGCACCCGGTGGTAGGAGAGAAAGAGGTCGATATGCTAGAGTCTATAGAAAGTCAAGAAATAGACGAATTTGGTTAGGTGCAAATAACGAAACAGAATTATTTTGTTTAGAGGTTAATCTGAATCAAGGACAGAAGGCAACTGAAAGCAGATATTTTCAGCAGAGTTTTTTCAGAATATAGGGGAAATGGACAGGAAGAGGATATCAATTGTTCAACAGATGTTCAGAAGACACCGAACGTCCCATTAATTGGCAGTAATCATTCAGAGAGTCTGGCAGCAGCTTCTTACACTGCTTCAGGGTCATGATTTAATAAAAGAAGGAAGAGAAGAGCTCTAATCAGTGAAGCTTTGGAAATGGTTAATATTTCTACTGCTTCTTCATCTCATTTTTCGAAGCTGGTAGAGGAAGCAATGGCCACATGGGAAGTGTGTCAGATGTTAGGTATCTCTTTCAAGGAAGGGAAGAAGGCTTTTATTGATAAAATTGTGAGTCTTGAAAATAGTTTGGAGGTGGGAAGGGAAGGGTGATATGTGGGTTCGCAGGGAATATTTTTGGTGTTTGGTTTTGAAGTCAGTATATGCAGAAATTTAGTATCCTTACTTGGAACATTAGAGGTTTAGGGAGGAGGGAAAAATCTTTAGTAGTGGCAAGGCAAGTTAAGAAGTTAAAACCTATTATGATTTTTATTCAAGAATCTAAACTTGATCAGTATCATGCGTCGATCATAAGGAGGATTGGAGGAAATTTGCTGAAGGGAGTGGTGGTTTCTCCTGCACAGGGGTCTAAGGGTGGATTGATTAGTATGTGGAATGAAAACGTTTTCAATGTCACTAACCAGCATGTTCATAGTAGGTTTATCGCATTAGTGGGGAATTTTTTGGATGGCCAAAAGGAGTTTGTCTTCATTAATATCTATGGACCTGTTATTGAAGCTGAAAAGGAGGAATTCTTTGGGGAGCTGCTGAGTTATGTTAATTTGACGAATTTGCCAGTTTGTATTGGGGGTGATTTCAATGTGTATCTTGTTCCAGAAGAAAAGCAAGGGAGATCACAAAATTGGCATGCTATTGAAACTCTTAGATCATTTATACAACAAGCTAACCTTATGGATCTGCCTATGTCAGGAGGAACTTTCACCTGGTGCAGTAACAGAGAGTTGTCAACATGGGTTAGACTAGATCGATTTCTAATTTGTGGCAGATTTTTGAGCAGCTTTCCTAGGATTTCACAATGCCTTTTACCAAAATCAATTTCAGATCATAATCCGGTTTTGTTGGAGGATGTTAGTCATAATTGGGCCCCCAAACCCTTTAGGCTTTTTAATTTTCTGTTAGAGGAGAAAGGGTTTGATGATTTGGTTGAAGGCTGTGTGGTTGATGAGAAGAAGAAGAGGAATAGAGGGGGGATTTTCAGGTTGTTACAAAATGCGAAGAAGAAGATCAGAAATTGGCCTGGCAGCAGTCATTTAGGGCTGGCAGACTCTATTTCGTTGCTTGAAGTGAAAATAAATGAATTGGATTTAAAGTCACAAGGTGGAATGTTGTCTAAGGGGGAATGGGATCAGTTGATTGAATTCAAAAATGAGCTGTGGAGATTGTTAAGGATCGAGGAAAGCATTTGGTGGCAGAATTCAAGAAATAGATGGATAAAAAACGAAGACAAAAATACAAGGTTTTTTCACCTTACTGCTATGAAAAGAAATAGTGTCAATATCATTCATTCTTTGAAAATTGAAGGGGTGGTAATTTCGGATTCAGTTAAGATAAAAAACAGTGTTTATGAGTTTTTCAGGAATGCTTACAACACAAAAGCAGCTTTTGAGGTTGAGGGTCTAGATTTTGATTTTATGAAAATTTCAGTAGTTCAAAGGGCTAATCTGGAGGAAGAATTTACAGAGCAAGAAGTGTGGAATGCAATTTCTTCTTCAGATAGTGCTAAAGCTCCTGATCCGGATGGTTTTACCATGGGTTTTTATAAGAAATACTGGAATCATTTGAAGGAGCAGATTATGGAGTTTTTTTTTCAGATTTCTTTGAAGGAAAGGAGTGGGTACACGGGGTTAACCACGCTTTTATTACATTGATCCTAAAGAAAGGTAATCCAGAGAGTATAGAAGACTATAGACCCATTAGTCTTGTAGGCAGCCTATATAAAATTCTATCAAAAGTGCTTTCAAAGAGACTTATTTCTTGTGTCAAAGATATTATCAGTCCTAATCAGTTTGCATTTATTCCGGGGAGATAATTGTTGGAATGTGCTTGTGTGGCCAATGAAGGAATTGACAGTTGGAGGAAACATGGGATTAAAGGGGTTGTCTTTAAAGTAGACTTCAGCAGAGCGTATGACACGGTGGAATGGCAGATTGTTATAAGATTATTGAAAGAGATGGGTTTTGGTGACGGGTGGTGTTCTTGGATCACATAATGTATTTCCACAGCTTCTATATCGGTCCTAGTCAATGGGTCCCCTACAGAAGAATTTCTTATTGATAAAGGATTAAGGCAAGGATGTAGCCTCTCTCCTATTCTGTTCAATGTTGTTGGGGAATTGCTTCACAAGATGCTTACAAAAGCAGTGGATTTGGGTCTGTTTCAAGGGTTTTCGTTCGGCAATGATCAAAATTCCTTTAATTTATCACATCTACAGTTTGCGGACGATTTAATTATATTTTGTCGAGCCTCTATTACTCAGATCAAGAATGTTAGAAGAGTTTTGAGGATCTTTAGCCTAATGACGTGGCTCCATCTCAATTTAGCCAAAAGTAAACTTTATGGTATTAATATGGAGAATGACTTACTTGAAGAATGGGCGAGGGATATTGGCTGTTCTATTGGCTCTTTCCCGACAGTTTATTTAGGCCTCCCTTTGGGTGCAAAAAAGAATTCAGAGAAGTTGTGGGAGCCGGTCATAGAGAATTTTAGTAGAAAATTGGCGGGGTGGAAAGCTTCATCTTTATCCATGGCTGGCAGATTGGTGCTTATAAAGTCGGTACTTTCATCTTTACCCATTTTTTACCTATCTATTTTCAAGATGCCATCTACTGTTTCTCAACAGTTAAATTCTTTGATGTCGAATTTTCTTTGGGGTGGAGGGGGCGAGAAGAAGAGAATGCATTGGGTTAGTTGGAAAAAGATTTGTAAGCCGTTGAATGGTGGAGGCTTAGGAGTTGTTGATTTGAATCTTACCAATCGAGCGTTGTTGGGGAAGTGGGTATGGAAGTTTGCAAATAAGAAAGACTCGATATGGAAGAAATTCTTTTGTAGTAAACATAATGTGAGTTGTCATTCCTTGAATATCACTAAGGCCCTATCTCATAAAGACTCGTGGATTTGGAGGGGAATTGTCAATAACTTCTCAAAGAATGACTTCACCTTAGATCTCATGCAAAAATACAAATAGGGAATGGAAAATCTGTCTCTTTTTGGAAGGATACTTGGCTTAGGGATTGTCCATTAAAAATTCTTTTTCCTAGGATTTTTGCACTTTCTACTAACAAAGGTGGAAATGTGGCTGATTTTTGTAGTTTTGACTTGAATGGATGGGAATGGAATATTAAAACGAGGAGGAATCTTTGTGATTGGGAAGTGTTGCAGTTGGTTGAGTTATTGAACAGCCTTAAAGACATTAAATTGATTGAATCTTTGGAGGATTACCTGCTGTGGGATGGCTTGGGGGACGGGCTGTTTTCTGTCAAAGAGTGCAGGAAATCTCTAGAGACTGTGTATGAGGATACATTTCAGTGGAGAAACTGTGTAAGGCTGGGATTAGTCCCTCCTAGAGTGGAGACTTTCCTTTGGCAGCTATCTCATCAAAAAGTTGCTGTTAGGATGGAATTGATGAAAATGGGGGTTACAATTGGGGAGAATACTAACTGCCCTTTGTGCAACCTGTGTGATGAATCAGTCCAGCATCTTTTTTTGTTCTGTCAAGTTTCGTGGGAGCTGTGGAATAAATTAATTTGTTATTGGGTTATAAGTCTAGCTTTTCCAGTTGACCCTCCTTCCTTACTTAGTTCTTGGTCTGATTTGAGGCCTTCTTCGGTTATTTGGAAGTTTATTCCGGGTGTAGTGCTATGGTCAATTTGGAGAATCAGAAATGAAATTATCTTTGATTTTTTTTTGATAAGATTGGAAGACCTCGTTAAAAACCCCCTTCTTGGTTAAAGGAGCTTAGGGGTAAGCTCCTTAATCAGTAGAAGGAGGAAAAGAGCGCCTTAAAAATTTTATTGATAATAAACGTTTACATAAGATTTAAACACTACACCAAATTACATCACATAAAACTTAACAACTACTTTCAACTAGACCTCCTCGCTGGATCAGAAAATCCAGTGCTAAAGCCTTACAGTCAACCTATCCCTTTCTTAGCTAAGCTATCAGCCTCCCCATTGCTTGCCCTTGGAATCCACCTCACTGAATGAACCAGACCATTAGAAAGAGACAAAATCTGATTAACTAAAGGCGAATAGAAAGCAGGAGCCAAAACCGGTGCTTGAATCCATTCCACTACCGACTTACAGTCACACTCAACAATCAATCTCCCAACAGATACCCAATGTGATGCCAGAAAAATTTCAATGCCTCTTTGAATAGCCTTTAATTCAGCTAGAGGAGGAGTACCTTGGCCAACCTTCTCTGAAAAAGTCAAAAGTGTGCGGCACTCCCAATCTCTCAAAATGCCTCCAATACCTCCACCCGAGCCATCAAGCCTAGCAGCTCCATCAACATTCATCTTAAGAAAATCAACAGGGGGTGGAATCCAACGCAAAATATGACAAACTTTGGCTTTGGATAAAGAAAGCCCATCTGCTAGGGATGGATTACCAATCAGCAAATCCTCTTGAATATGAACCGTAGGAAACTTAGCTAAAAACCATTTTGAAAGTCTGAATCTAACTGTAAAGAACAAAGACATGCTGTTAAGATTAGATCCTTCAAACACCATAGCATTCCTAGCTTTCCAGATTGACCAGAAGATAACACCCGGAATAAACTTCCAGATCATCGAATTACCCCTCAACTCACCCCAGGAACTAAGCAAAACATGAGGGTCTTGAGGAAGAACAAGCGAAATATCCCAGAAGCTAGCTATATTATTCCACAATTTCCACAACAAAACAGGAAATAAATAAATGTTGAACTGTTCCTCATGATTCTTGCAAAAAGGACACTGAATATCTTCCCCTAAAGAAACACCTCTCTTAACCAACTCAGCCTTAACTGCCAATTTCTGATGTGCGAGTTGCCAAAGGAAAGCTTCCACTCTAGGTGGAGCAAAACCCATCAAGACTCCTTTTAGCCACATATCATTACTCCCATCCACAGAACCAAGAGATTTTCTGCATGATTTTACCGAAAACAAGCCATCTCCACTAGCAGACCAAGTAAGAGAGTCTTCCACCAACTCTGACAGTTTGTAATCCTTAAGTTTTGTCATCAAATCCAACCACTGGTCCAATTCCCAATCACTCAGATTCCTTCTAGTTTGAACATTCCACTCCCAGCCACTCGATCCATAGCTGCCAAAATCGACAACCTCCCCCCCTTTATTAATGGACAGCACATAGATTCTAGGGAAAATTATTTTTAGAGGAACCTCATCTGCCCATACATCATTCCAAAACGAAATTGATTTCCCATTACCTATTTGCAGCTTCGAATTCGATCTAAGAAAGTCCCCTACAGAATCATTCTTAGAAAAATTATTTGCAATGCCTCTCAAGATCCATGAAGATTTCGGAGAAGTAACCTTTCCAATAGACAGTATTCCAACAGACCTTTTGCTTGCTACACAACACAGATTTCCAAAGAGAATTTTTATCATTGGCAATTTTCCACACCCACTTACCTAGTAAAGCCCGATTAGTAAGATTCAAATCAAGGACACCTAGTCCACCACAGTTCAAAGGCCTGCAGACCGTATTCCAATTTACCCAGTGAATCCTCCACTTATCCCCCTTATCACCCCAAAGAAAGTTAGCCATTAAGGAATTAAGCTTCTTTCCAATATTACACGGCATTTTAAAAAGGGATAGAAAGAAGATAGGCAAAGAGGTTAGCACCGATTTCAAAAGAACTGTCCGACAGGCCAAAGACAGACAGGACGCTTTCCACCCTGCAAGTTTGGAACTGAAATTCTTAAAGACCGGATCCCATAGAGCCTCTGTGTTTTTCTTAGCACCCAAGGGAAGCCCCAAGTATTCTGTTGGAAAATAACCAACTGAACAGCCCACTTGTTCTGCCCAATCCGATAAAACTCTATCTTCCAAATTGATTCCAAACAGCTTACTCTTTGCTAGATTGAGGTGTAAACCTGTCATAATGCTAAAAATCCTCGGCACCCTTTTTACATTCTTGATCTGAAATTATCTTTGATAATGGTAAACTAGACAAGTTTTCACTGTTTTCACTGTTCTCTTAAGGCTAGCAAGATGGTTTCTAGCAAAATATCCTCTTTCCTATATTAAGGTGGATTCTTTAATTGGTGATCCTTCCTTGGCAGATAGTATCTCTGCTTCTAAGAAACTACTCAGACCTGGGTGTTGGTGGATTCCTCCTCCTGTAGATTTTTTTAAATTGACTGTGGATGGGGCTTTTAGTAGAGTTGGGAGAGTTGCTGGAATAGGGGGTCTTCTCAGGGATTGGAATCGGGTTATACTTATCTCTTTTTCAAAAAATGTTGGTCCTTCTCATCCCTATTTAGCAGAATTGAAAGCTGTTAAAAGAGGCATTGATATCTTTGTTTCTTCAGAATGGTTGTTCAAGGGCAGACTCATTATTGAATGTGATTGCAAGCTGGTCGTGGATTGGATCAAAGATCAAGCTTTGGTTCCTCTTTCCCTTTCAAATTTTGTTAAGGAAATTGTATCTATTGTTTCTTTTAGTTATTGTCAGGTGGATTCCAAGGTCTTGTAATTGTGAGGCTGACAAGCTAGCAAAAGAGGGGATCGGGTGATTTTTTTGTCTGTTTCAGTTGGTATATGTTTCTGAGCCTAGAAGCTAGAGGAGTGTGTGAGGTCTTATGTTGTATGTGAAAGTGTTTTTAAATCTTATGTAACTTGGCTTTCATTAATAAATTGAGGTACTCTTTTCCTCCTTCTGCTAGGTGGGCCTTACCTTACGGATAAGGTCCACTAAGAGGGAGGTTTAAATGAGACCTCCTATTCCTCTCAAAAAAAAAAAAATACTCCATTTGAGCCTTGAGGTGTTGATGTAGTTCTGAAATGTTGGGTGGCATTTGTATTTCCCTTTGCTTGTGTTTCTCTTCATATTGGGAGGAGGTCCCTTTGAAGTTCCTTGAAGCGCTCTAGTTCCTGCCGTTAATAATGTGACTAATCGTAGATTGATATGTTCTCTAGCACTTTGACATTTTTGGTAGTGAAAGTCAAGGTGTGTGCTCGTGTTTTATTATTATTTATTATAATTATTTCTTGTGTCTATTGGTTTGTTATTTAAGTTTGGTTTCAAAGCAGGAACTGGATGCTTAGGGGAGAAACACCCATCTAATGGTCCGATGATGCCTGAATCTGAAATTGCTTTACCTCTGGTGACAGTTCCTACTGCTGATTTCAAAAAGGATAATGGTGTTATGTGGGCTTCATCTCCTGATCGCCTTGAGTTGCCGCCAAAACCGTTCCATCATTCTAACTGCTCCGACTCGCCATGTGTCTCAGAGTCTGGTTCTGACATATTTAGCAAGAGGGAAGTGATACAGAAACTGAGGCAACAGCTGAAGAGAAGGGATGACATGATACTGGAGATGCAGGATCAGATTATGGAGCTGCAAAATTCACTTTATGCTCAGACGGCAAACTCAACCCATTTACAATCACAGCTGGAAGCAGCAAACAGAGAACTGTTTGACTCAGAGATGGAAATTCAAAGGCTGAGGAAGGCGATTGCAGATCATTGTTTACGACATGCCGGCACGAACGAGAAGACTTCAGCTTTTACAGCTTGGCCATATGAATTAAGAAATGGCCATACCAATGGGTATATTGATGGAGACAACTCGGGCTCCCCTGAGAAGGGAAGGGAAGATGGAGAGAGAATCGAGATGCTGAAAAGAGAGGTAGGAGAGTTAAAGGAGGTGATACAAGGAAAGGAGTACTTATTGCAGAGCTACAAGGAGCAGAAAATGGAGCTTTCCATGAAGATCAAGGAGTTGCAAGAGAGATTGGATTCCCAGCTTCCCAATATTTTGTAGGTAAATGATTAAGATTTTGTGCATTCTTGCTTGTCTTCTCATGTTTCTTTCTTGACTAGAGGATAAAAAAGTATAGTATATGCTTCTTTTTCTCCTTTCTTTCCCAATACCACTGGCCTTAAGTTTCATGTTAGTTGAAACGATCTTTGATTGAGCATTTGTATGTATGAGAATGAGATGCGTGTGAGAGAGAGGGAACCATTCGCCATTATAGTAGTTTGTTATTTTCTTTTCTGGTCCTTAATCACTTCTTTCCAGAAATCTGAAACCAAGTTCTCTTCTCTTGTCTTCTGTATTATTAACAAGCGCAAACCAAAGATCGGTAGCCATGAAACTTTAATTGGTGAAGTCTACTGTATTATTCATGAGAAAGAATAGTTAGAAGAGTAATCTAGCAAAGAGTGCAGGTAAATGCATACGAATGTGTTGAAATTATATGCCAATTTTGGAGGCTGTCCGAGAATAATACTGCTTTTTTGGGAGTAGTGTGATGGAAATTTTGTTTTGCAAAGCTTGGATGCATCCGTTGCTTGTTGGTATGGTGGGTTATGGTGTTAAAATTGGTAAGGAGCATTGTGTTAATACGACTGGTTTCTGTTTGATAAAGTTTTAGTGTTAAAGCTTAAAGTTTAATCTTCAAAGCAATTAATTCCGCGGATGCGATGTTTCTCTGCCCCGAAATAGTTTTGTGCACTATTTAGTTTCGTCCGCAAATAGGGTGAGTAAAATTTGACTCAACTTGAAAAATCATTTTTTAAAATTGAGTTACTCGAGTTAATTTCTTCTAGTCAATTCTCAAGTTCGAGTCAAGTTGAAATTTTGAAAATTTCGAGTTACTAAAAAAACTGAAAATTTGGTTGAGTATTTTGACAGTTTTATGATTTAGTACATGATTTCTTTATTCCTTTAATTCCTCATTCGTCTTAAGTCTATATTTCTTTAATTTATTCTTCATTTTAAGTATGTTTCTTACCAAATTTTAACCACATACTCTTATAACACTATAAAATACCTATGTAACTTCAATTCCTATTTTTTATACTAAAAATGTACTCTCTCTCTCTCTCTTTATTTTATATCTAAATTTTACGTTTTATTTAATTTGGTCTTTTGACTGTAATTGTACGCAAATTCTTTCATTCAATCAAGAAGACTCCTTTATACTCTTAGCAATATTTTACCCTCAAATTACCTTCTTAAAATATAATGTTGTAAATATATTTTATAATTTTAGATTGTATTTGATATATTAAATAACATTATAATACTAAGAAAATATATATATATAATCTTACATGGTTAGAGAAAGTCGAAAAATTGGAATCGAACCTTATCATAATAATATAAATAATTTTAATAATTTTTTATAGAGACTCAAATAACTCAATTTGAAATTTTTTTAAATTAAGCTCGAGTCATGAAATACTTGTCAACTCAAATAATTCATGATTTTTTGGACCCGACTTGATCGAATGCTTACCTCAACTACTAAGCTGAAAATTTAAATTTCAAATAAAAATACTTGAAAATAAAGAGAAGTGTTAAGCTCGTTTTCTCATTTTAGTCGCTACTTTACGGTACTAGTTTTTTTAATATTTAAATTAGGGCTTAAGGTCTATTTTTATTCTTTTAGTAAACTCAATTTATTATTTTCGTCCTTATGATATTTATGCACTAATTTTGCGCTTAAAGTTATTTAGGGGTATCATTTTAATCCTCAAAGCGTGTTTTGACTAACATAATTGTTAGTCTTCTACATCTGTATAAGCTAACAATTTTTACCTTAGTCAATATTATTGACGTGATTTGATGATGACGTGGCATTTATTAAAAATCAAATAATAAAATATTTAAAAAATTTGTTAACACAACAGTTAGAAAAAAATTCTAAAAGTTTAACCTAATCTCTTAATTTCGCTAAAATAAATAATAAAATTTTGAAAATTTTCTAACCTATGTGTTTAGTAAATATTTTAATCTAATCCCTTAATCATCATACGCAGAAGATTAATGATTATGTTAGTCAAAACAATCATCGGATTTCGAAGACTATATTAGCTCCTAAATAATTTCGATGACTAAATTGATGCGAACTATCATAAAAGTGAAAATGATAAATTGAGTCTATTACATAGATAAAAGTAACCCATAAACCTTAAATTATTAATTATTAATTATGATAAATTATTAATTCATAATTATGATGAACCCTACAACCAAAATCGCAATTTATCGGCAGCAGGGACGACCCCTCTCCACAATTTCATCTTTATCGTTATTTTACAGTTTTGATTATTTTCACTGATACCCAAAATTGGATATGAGAAAATTATTTATCAAAAACTTCAATAAACAAATTATACTAAATAATATTCTACATTACGTGCTAATAATTATAGGGACATATTATCTATTATTATAATTGTATGTAGACACTCAATTTTTTTCGGACCTTGACCCGGATTTCTGTGTCCAAATCATATTACAAGACAACCCACGTTACAGAATAGCAATCTAACCTGTTACACATGACCTAAATAGAAGCCCATGAAGCCCAGAACAAGTCATCTAGTAGACTAAAATTGCTCCAACGGTCCAATCGATCCAAACATTTAGATTCATCAGAAACTCTTCGTCGTCCATGAACTCAGTCATTGGATCTAATTTTGATCCAAAAATTCATATGAAAATCCAAGTTCCAAGATAACTTTAAGTCTCCAGGCAGGAATTTCCTATATACACAATGATTCGAATTTGAGACATCATTTTAATAATATAAAACTACCTGCCACTTGAATCAATTTTTTAAAGGGCATATACCCTTTTTTTTCCCATGTCAAAGACACATCTTACTCCATTTCAACAAGTTTCATTTATACATATCAATTTTCACATAATTGAATGTTCAAATATTGGATTTTCATATCAATGTACCTTGTCAATGTACACGCTATGCGAATTGCTCGGTTTAGTGCCGTTACAAAAAAATTTCAATTTATAGATTTAACCTACACAATCATATGTCACAACATGTACAAAAACATAATCGAATATAAAATTATTTACACTCACCTAATTCGAACTTTCAAAATGCCTTAGACCGATAGCTTACTCAATTATATTTTAGTTTTTCCTTGGTTTGAGAGGATTCTACCAAATTTTGATCTTTCATACACATGAACACCAAAAGAAACTTATCAATACAAATTCATCATAAATCAATACTCAAATTAACATGTATGAAACTTAAAACTCAGTTTAGGGGTTAAGGTTTAATCTTACCCAACTTCAGTCTTGAAATGGAGGCTATGGAATTAAAGATATACACTTAGGTGGCGTTTGGTTCGCTGGAATGTTTATGAGGGAATTGTAATCTGTGAAGGAATTCGAATCCAATTTCATATTCTGTTTGATTGGCAGGAAATGGAATTGAAATCCAATTCCATATTCTGTTTGGTTCGCAGACATGTCAGATGAATTTGATTTCAGTAATGTAAAATGACAGAATTGCTCTTCTTATTTTTTTGTTTTATTTTAGTTTATTTTACAACTTACATGTAGTAATATATTATAAAAAATTAAAAAAATATTAAAATTTCATTTTATTGACTGATTATTCATTTCAATAAATTATAAAAATCATGCTAATAAACATTATAAGTTAAAATCATCGCAATCAAAATATGTTAATAAGTTACCAAAAGATAGAGCAATATTTCGATACATTCCAATCGGAGTATGTTAATTAGTTACCAAAAAATAGACCAAAAACTATTTTTATTCAATATATGAATTAGAAACTCGACCCGACCCGACCCGAATATCACACTTAAAAAAACCCGACCCGACTCTACCCGAATATCACACTTAAAAAACCGACCCGACTCGAAAAAAATAAAGTTTCATCCGACCCGACCCGAATATATGAATTAGAAATCCGACCCGAACCGACCCGAAATAATAAAAAATTATTTTTATTTAATAAAAACAATGACTTAATCCGACCCGACCCGAATTATATATATTTTCGGGTCAGTCCGGTTTTTTTCACCCTAAACCCGAATCCGACCCGAATATCACACTTAAAAAACCCGACCCGACCGGAACAAAATAAAGTTTCATCCGACCCGACCTGAATATATGAATTAGAAATCCGACCCAACCCGACCCGAAATAATAAAAAAATTATTTTTATTTAATAAAAACAGTGACTTAATCCGACCCGACCCGAATTATATATATTTTCGGGTCGGTCCAGTATTTTTCACCCTAAACCCGAACCCGACCCGATCCGACCCGAATATCACACTTAAAAAAACCGACCCGACTCGACCCGAATATCACACTTAAAAAACCCGACACGACCCGAACAAAATAAAGTTTCATCCGACCCGACCCCGACCCGAAATAATAAAAAATTATTTTTATTTAATAAAAACAGTGACTTAATCCGACACGACCCGAATATCACACTTAAAAAAACCCGATCCGACCCGACCCGACCCGGTTTTTTTCACCCTAAACCCGAACCCGACCCGACCCGCCCCAAATATCACACTTAAAAAAACCCGATCCGACCCGACCAAAATAAAGTTTCACCCGACCCGAATATATGAATTAGAAACCCGACCCGACCCGAAATAATAAAAAAATATTTTTATTCAATATATGAATAAGTTACCAAAGGATTGATGAGGGTAGTACGGTCAAATTTCAATTCTCTCCAACAAGGGAATTACATTCCATCCATATTTGGATGGAATTCACTTTCCCTCATTTGATGGAATTGAATTCCATCAGGGATTCCAATTCCCTTGAAAAAATTGAACCAAACATGGGAAAGTGGTGGAATTGGATTCCAATTCCTACCAATTCCAAGGGATTCCATCTAACCAAACGTCACTTTAGGGTTTAAGAAACGCAGCTTGGATTTATCTTTTAATAAGAGAAATTTAGAAATATTGAAGCTTTTTCTTTATAGTTCATCCAAGGATTCATCAATGATGGTTTAAGGAGAAGGTTGAAGATGAAGAAATCTAGCTCTCTCCTACTCATCAATTTTGATGGAGTGAAAATACCAAGAAAATACGGAGATGAAGAAATCGGGTCGATGTTAAATTTAAATCGAATTAGGGTATATTAAATTCAGATTTTTTTCAATTCAGATTAGTTTTTGGTTCAATTACTGTCGGTTAGAGTTGTTTTCAATTCGAGTTATTTTTGGTTCAGATTGTTGGTAATGCTCAATCCCACATAGTATTGGAAACACTATTGGGAATGAGTATTTAAGGTTTGGATTCTCCACTTCCTTGTTGAGTGAAAGAGAACAAGGGGAACTCTCGCACACCATCGCCGTCTGGTTCGGCTCGTGGTCATACGTGTCTTCGACACGTCCGTGCGAATACTATCTTTTTAGAGAAAATTCTTGTGGAATTTCTCTTTGAAAGAAACAAATGAAAAAATGTGAAAGATTTCACCTGATATTTATAGACTACTGAGGACTGTTACAGGAGATTTAATTTCAGGAGTTATAACAGCTAAATAATTATTTTAACCCTATATCCAGCCTATACTCACTCTCTACATTCAGAATTCACTCTCCAAGTGTTTTCTAAAATTGTTCTATATGTGATTTCCTATCAGAAGTGCAATACCACCAGCAGTCCACTCCGGTTTCGGGTGTACGAAATTTGGAGCGATTGTGTTAACCTCAGCGATTGTGTTAACCTCAGGGGACGGTCCGCCTATTGCAGCGATTACACACATCGGGGCGAATTCGTTTCTAAGGCAGTGGTTTTTACTACGACACGGTTTACGAATTTGTTTTATTTAAATTGCTATTTTCCTTTCATGTCAGTGTTAACGGTGTGATTTTACAGTCCATATTTCTTACAATTTAGAAACGAATTCCTGTATACTGCAATTATGCCATCATCTTTGAGCAAACGGATTCCCGACGAATTATAAAAGGTGGTCCCAACGAATCCTGATATTCTTCGAGCAGCTTGATCTTGATTACGTGCTGCTCAACCACCACCTACCATGCCGCCAACCCCAGCTGCCGGTAATGATACGAATACGGTTCTGAATGATGATGCCTTAGCAGCTGCTACCTCTACTCTCGCTACCTACGAGAAATACGAGAAGGATAACAAAACGATGCGAGGCCATTTGCTCTGTCACATGTCAAATAAATTATTTGATATGTTTCTTAGAGAGAGGAGTGCCAAGCAATTTGGGACACTCTGGAGAAAAAATATGGTGCGGACTATGCGAGCATCAAAAAGTACGTTGTTGGCGAATCGCTCAAATTCTAGATGACAGACGACAAGCCGATAATGGATCAAATTCATGACTATGAGAACTTGGTCGCTGACATCATCACCGAAAGGATGCAAATGTGTGAGGTACTGCAAGCCAATTTTCTCATTGATAAGCTGCCCAAGTCCTGGTCCGACTATCGCAATTCTCTTAAGCATAAGAAGTAGAAATTTTGCTTGAAGAGCTGGTGGGCTATATGAAGATTGAAGAAGCCAATCGTTTAAAAAATAAGGTTACTAATTCTCTGAGTATTTTATCTTTTAGAGCTAGCTTGGTTGAGTCTAGATTCAAGAAGATCATGAAATGAGGGAATCAAGACAAGAAGACAAAACCTCAGAAGGCCACCAACTTCAAGAAGTCAGGAAAGGCCAAACCTGAAGGAAATAAGCTCAAGTGTTATGTCTGCGGTTTAACCGACCAAAAGCTTACCAATGCCAACACTGCTTAGATAGCCAGAATGACAATAAGCCACAGATGCACGTTGTAGAAAAAGATGATGAAATCATTGATGCGGTGGTCTCAGAAGTTAATCTGGTGGAAAATAGCTCAGAATGAGTAGTTGACACTAGCGCTTCGAAGCACTTCTGCGCAAGGGAGGATTTTTCACCAAATTCGAGGATGAGAACGTAGGTAAACGTGTGTATATGGGGAACTCTAGCAGCTCTAAAGTGCTAGGAAAAGGCAACGTTTTACTCAAGCTGACTTCTGGTAAAACTCTGGCTTTAAATAATGTTATGTATGTACCTGCCTTGCGTAAAATTTTGATAAGCGGTGGGCTTCTAAATAAGGCATACATTAAGTTAGTTTTTGAGGTAGATAAACTTGTACTTTTCCAAAATGGTGATTATGTTGAGAAAGGGTTTTTAAACAATGGTTTATTTGTCATAGAAACTCAATTTAATGAAAATAAAGCAACTAATTCTGCTTATATTGTTGAATCCATTGATATGTGGCATGCTAGATAAGGACACATGAATATTCATGCTTTAAAGAAATTGATGAATATGAATGTTCTGCCTAAACTAGACATAACTAACTTTAACAAATGTGAAATTTATGTAGAAGCTAAGCATACTAGACCTAACTTTAAGGATGTTTCTAATAGAAAGACTGAGCTGTTAGAACTCATTCATACCGATCTAGCAGATTTTAGAAACACTGAAAGTAAAGGGGGGAAACACTACTACATAACTTTTGTAGATGATTATTCAAGATATACAAAAGTTTATATCCTAAGAACTAAATATGAAGGTGAAAACTTCTTTGTTATTTATAAGGCAGAAGTTGAAAATCAGTTAGATAGGAGAATTAAACGGGTTAGGTCTGATAGAGGTGGTGAATAGGGATCTAATTTCTTAAAAGATAGTTGTGAAAAGAATGGCATAATTCATGAAACTTCAGCCCCCTATTTTCCTCAACAAAATGGTATAGCCGAAAGGAAAAATAGAACTTTAAAAGAAATGATGAATTATTTGCTAATAAGTTCAGGGTTATCTGATAACATGTGGGGGAAGCCATTCTATCGGCAACTCATATCTTGAACTGAGTTCCTCATAAGAAATTAGATTATACCCCATATGTATCGTGTAAAGGATACACTCATATTTTACAAATACCTAAAATTGTGGGGGTGTCTGGCCAAAGTGGGTTTACCGGACTTTAAGAAATCCACCATCGGACCTAAAACTGTTGCTGCAGTGTTTATAGGGTATGCTACGAATAGTGTTGCATACAGATTCATGTTTTTACAAGATTATTCTATTTGTGAGTCAAGGGATGCTATTTTCTTTGAAAATACTTTTCCTTTAAAGGAACCGAGGATAAATAGCGAAACACAAATAGAATATATTCCATCCATTTATTCTAGTAATCTTGCTAGGTCTTTTGAAAAAATTATTTTTGAGCCTAGAAGAAGTAAAATGTAAAGAGTTAAAACCTCTTTTGGACCATACTTTATTACTTCCGTTATTTCTGAGATAAATGATTTATACTCCATTTCAGATCCTATAGCTCAAATTTTTATGTTAGATGAGGATCCTAAAGCTTTTGAAGAAGCTATAAGATCTATCGATGCTAGTTTCTGGAAAAACGCTATTAATGATGAACTAGAATCAATAATGTCTAATCATACTTAGGAATTAATTGACTTGCCTAAGGGATTTAAACCAATCTGCAACAAATGGGTCTTCCAGAAGAAACTGAGGCCAAATGGTTCGATTCAGCGGTATAAGGCAAGGTTAGTCGTCAAAGGGTTTACTCAAAGGTTTAGTTTAGACTGCTTTGATACATACTCTCCTGTTACGAAAATCTCAACGATTCATGCATTATTTGTGCTAACCTTTATTCATAAGTTGCAGGTACATCAAATGGATGTTAAGACTGCTTTTTTGAATGTGGATCTAGATGAAGATATTTACTTGGAGCAGCCACTAGGTTTTGAAGCACCTGGTATGGAAGGTAAAGTCTGTAGACTTAAAAAGTCACTTTATGGACTTAAGTAGACTCCTAAACAGTGGTATGAGAAATTCCATAAAACTATTCTTAGTTTTGGATTTATTGTGAATGGTTCGGATGCTTTTGTGTATTCGAAGATGTTTGGCACTGAATGTGTCATCATAAGCATGTATATTGATGACATGTTGATTTTCAGTTTTAACATTGAGTCCATCAACAAAGTTAAAAATTTCTTGTCCACTAAGTTTGAGATGACATATTTGGGAGAAGTCGATGTAATCTTAGGAGTCAAAGTTACCAAAATTGAAAAGGAATTTCTTTAAGTCAAGCACATTATATAGAGAAAGTGCTAAAGAAATTTGACAATTTTGATGTCATCCCTGTTCGAACTCCTTATGAGCCTAGCATACATCTAGTTAAAAATAAAGGGAGTAGTATTTCCCAAACAAAATATGCTAAATTAATCGGTAGCTTAATGTTCTTAATGAACTATACTCGGCCTGATATTGCTTATATTGTGAGTAGACTGAGTAGATATACTCATAATCCGAGTGGTGAAAACTGGATTGCTCTTAAACGCTTATTGAAGTATCTTAAGGGTACTTTGGATTGGAAAATTGAGTTTGTTGGCTTTCCTGCGGTACTGGAAGGATATTGTGATGCCAACTGGGTTTCTAATAATGATGAGGTAAGCTCTACGAGCGGGAATGTTTTTACTTTATGAGGAGCAACAATCTTATGTATATCATCAAAGCAAACTTGTATTGCTCGTTCTACCATGGAGTCAGAGTTTATAGATCTTGACCTAGTTGGGCAAGAAGTCGAGTGGCATAGAAGCTTGTTAGCAGATATTCCATTGTGGGGATGACCGACTCCTCTAGTTTCCTTGTTGTGTGATTCACAAATTGCGATATGTGTGGCTAAGACATGAATCAGTTAGACACTTAATAAAGAATGGAGTACTCTCTTTAGAGTATGTGAAGTTAGAAAGGATCCTAGCAGATCCACTTACCAAAGGGTTAAGTAGGAAGCTGTTCCTAGATTGATCGAGGGGATGGGTCTAAAGCCCATTAGTTGAGGAATTCATGGTAGATGCCCAACTTAGTTATCTAAGTTCCATGTGGTCAAATGAAACCATGGAAAGAATCATAGTGCACATTCCTACTGCCTATCCCTCTGATGAATAATGTTAATGCCCATGATGAGCTTAATTGCTTTTAATAAATTCATAGCCTAGGCTTTGGGTGGTCTTAGTGAGAAAGACTTGATGAATTTACTGATTTTGGTTGAATATATATTCTTAATAAGTTCATAACCCATAATGAGTGGGTAGTCCTAAATGAGAAGGAAATAATGAACTTACCGTCAGAAAGGTTAAGTTTGTTAAAATCTTAATAAATTCAAATCCAAGAATTTGGATGGTTCTAGTGAGAATGACTTATTGAATTTATCAATTAATGAGGTTGAATATTTATTTTTAATGACTTCTTATCCCAGAGTTTGAGTGGTTCATTAATAATAAACTTGAACAAAGTCACCATACCCTTTGTGAGGTTGAACTATTATAAAAGCTTTTAATTATTTCATATCCCTGTTGAGGGTGGTTTATGTCAAGATAAACTTGATGAAATAACCTATGTAAGTGAGAAGGGTCAGATGCCTTCTATGAAAAATGTTGGGCCATTTTTCTAGCACACTTACTAGAATCCTGAGGTAAGATGGCCAAATATATACTTTTGCATATATATATCTTACACATCGAGGACTCAAGTGGATGAAGGGGTTAGTTGTGTGTTATAAGTTTACCCCCATCTTAGAAAGTTAAAGAGTTTCACTTATCTAAGAGAAGGATTGCTCATCATCACTATGTACTAGTTCCATGCACGTTCACTAGTGTTTAAGCAACTAATCTCGCTATTGCTCTTCTAGAAAGATTGTTTTTGAGTTTCAGAAGAATTCTTTCACATTAGTGGGGAAATGTTGGTAATGCTAAATCCCACATAGTATTGGAAACACTATTGGGAATGTGTATTTAAGGTTTGGATTCTCCACTTCCTTGTTGAGTGAAAGAGAATAAGGGAAACTCACCGCCATCCGTCTATCTCGTCTCGGCACGGCTCGACACGACTCGTAGTCGTGGTCATGGTCGTGGTAATACATGTCTTCAACACGTCCACGCAGATACTATATTTTTAGAGAAAATTCTTGTGGAATTTCTCTTTAAAAGAAACAAATGAATAAATGTGAAAGATTTCACTTGATATTTATAGACTGTTGAGGACTGTTTAAATTCAATTGATAACAGCTGATTTATGAGTTGTCTGGAATTAAATAGTTTTTTCCTAAATTAAATCAAAACGTTAAGATGTATCTGGACTGATTTCCAACTTTGTACAAAGGAGACAAACTGTTAATATCAGGAGTTACAGAAGTTACATGATTTAATTTCAGGAGTTATAACAACTAAATAATGATGCAATGAACCTGGACTATTCTTGAGTCAGGTTCATCTGGACGTTTCAGCTGTTACAATTAAGGGTTTTAATCATGATTTTTTATGGACGATTTTAACCCTATATTTAGCCTATAAATAGAGAGCTGGATTGAGTTTCTCAACTCACTCTCTACATTTAGAATTCACTTTCCAAGTGTTTTTTAAAATTGTTCTCTATGTGCTTTCCTATCATAAGTGCAATGCCACCAGCAGTCTACTCCGGTTTCGGGTGTACGAAATTTGGAGCGACTATGTTAACCTTGGGGGACGGTCTGCCTACTGCAGCGATTACACACAGCGGGGTGAATTCGTTTCTAAGACAGTGGTTTTTACCACGACACAGTTTACGAATTTGTTTCATTTAAAGTACTGTTTTCCTTTCCTGTCAATGCTAACGGTGTGATTTTGCATTCCATATTTTCAACACATATAACTTTCAATTCAGGTTATTTATAGTTCATGTATGTATTGGTCTTGCAAAAATTTGAGTGGGTTTTGAGTCAATTCATTAGTTTCGGGTTTTGGATCAAGTTTGAATTATAATATTTGGGTCTATATCAAGTTTCAAGTATGGTAAATCAGTTCGAATAATTGAATTTAGATCAAGTTTACCTAGCTAATCTTTACCAAGGAAAAATCGAAGAATTTTTTCAAAATTTAAAGATCATTCCTTTTTTTCCTTAACAAAGAAATTATTTAATTTTGATAGCGTAACAAAAAAAATCTAATAGGACGTCTCGTTAAAAACCTCCTCAATCTTAGATGGAGGGAAAAAAACATCCTACTTGGCACAAACGGAAAAGGAAAAGAAAGAAAAAAAGCACCCCCAACATTAACTCCCGATAAAACGCCAACCTACACTTAACCCCTACTCACAAATCTCGCATAAAATAGTTACCCAAGCAAATCCATAGCCATCGATTTACCTGAGCCAAGTACAACCGAGAATACCAGCTTAATACCACACCAAACCAAACAGTGAGGACAGGAAAAGAAAGAAAGAAAAAATAGCTCTGAACGCAGCAGCTGAAAGCTACCACACCACATATAACCAACCATTGCTGAAAACATAATAAGGAGTAACTAAATTTAAATCCAAAGAAGCAACAACGAATTACTACCATCCTTTACAAGAATTTGATCTACTCACGCATTCATTTGCAAGACCAACTGCCAAAGAAATGCTTGATTGAGGCAAGAAAGCAAACTAAATCACCTTGATTTTCTTCACTAACCGATCAATATCCACGAAAACCTGCCTCCATCTCCGAGGTCTATGCACGCAGTTTGAATCCAATATAAAACCATTCTCGAATTAGATTTCATAGATAAGGCAGCCTTGTTGAGCCACCCAGCCTCCAGAAAAATTTCAGTGAAGTTTGTGAAAACTCCTTAAACAAACATTTAAACAGAAGCAACTAATAAGAATATATTGATGACAACCAAAAACAATAGTGATTGAAAGAATTATAAGGCATATTATGGGTGTTCAAGACCACATCATGCGTAGAGATCAAAGAAGCCTCGTTTAACTTAATGGCTCTAAAAAATGATTCCACTTGATGTAGGAATATAGGTGTAAATGAATAGAGCATTCGATGAATTGTTCGTGAACCGTTTGTATAACGTTCGTTTATGTTTATTCGTTAAACTAAATAAACGAGTATGAACAAAAAAATTTATGTTCATTTAATAAATGAACGAACACGAACAGAGGTGTGTTCGGTTCGTTTATGTTAAAAAACAAGCTCGTTTATCAACTCATTTATTTATGTTCATGAGCAAGCTCGTTTACCCGATTCTCCTTTTCATTTGTTTACATTTTAAATAGGTGAAGGTAGAGACTGGATTGAACACATGATCAAAGTTCAAATTTAAATTGTGGATTTTAAGGAGTTTAAGCACTAATGGTGTAATTTTATCATTTTTTAGCTTGCAAAGGAAAGTGTACACTACAAAAAAACCAGATTTTTAGTTGTGTTTTTTCAGTCATATAGCGGTGTTTTTAAGCGTCGCTAAAATCCCTCGCGGCGAAACAAAAATCACCGCAAAAAGTGTTCTAAAACCAATATCGAAAAAGGTAGCGGCATTTTTGGACGACAAACATCGCTAAAGGTTATAATTTTTAGCGGCATTTTCCAGAAATACTTCTAAAGGTTATGACATTTAGCGGCGTTGAAAAATGCCGCTATATAGCTTTTCTTTTGTGGTGTTTGTAAAAAATGCCACTAAATGTTCTGACATATAGTGACATTTGTACCCAAAAATGCCAGTAAAGGTAATGACATATAAGGACGTTTATGAATGTAAAACGCCGCAATTGACTATGTCTATAGTGGCATTTTCTGTATAAATGCCGCAAAAGATCTAGAGCTTTAGTGATGTTTTTTCTCTCTAAAACGTTAGTGCTGAGTATGTATTTACTGGCGTTTGTTATACAAATACCACTATTTAACATTGATTTTCCAGATGTTGTTTTCTGCTCTTTTGTTACCCAAATTTAAATTTTTAACCTGTAACATTTATCCAATAAACTTGACATCCATAACAAAAAACTTGAAATCCATAACAACCAATTTGAACTCTATAATAATAAATTAAAGTTTACATTAACGTAAATTATAATGTAGTTCAACATTGTTAAAGGGAATGAACAAAGCATATATCTAAAATTACATCTAAGATGGTGGACTCTAGGTTGATTTTTTCGTATCATTTGTATCATAGATTCAAGTCAATTTTCAAAGTCTTCACATATTTTTTTATATGTTACTTCTCTCTCTGCTTCCCTCGCTTTATTTTCGGCTTTCATCTGAGCAAAATTTTGATCCATTTGAGTCAACTATTGCTTTAAACGATTAACTTCTAATTGGGAAGACTGACTCTGTGAAGACATGTACTGAGATGAGCTAGATCCAAAATATTAGGCGGGAGTAACGAATGATCCTTGATAGAAAACCCGACCATATCTTTCAGGACCCAAAACTTCATTAATAACTTGTTCGATGTCATCCGCATTAACAATACCATGACTTGAAGCCGCAACTTCATACTCTGCCCTATTATCCCTAATTTTTTCCTAATAATCAATTCAATAATTATAATACCCTAAATTTTGGTTAGTGACAAAATGTAGATTTTAAAAGTTTAGGGACCAAAATATAAACTTTGCAAAATTTAGGGACTCAAATGGTAATTTTAAAAAGTTATGCTCTATCCCCATAAATAAATAGATTACCTCAAGAATGACATTTCTGTGGGAATCATATTTTTCATATGGAATTTGTATTAAAAACTATAAAGCGATAAAGTTTGAGAAAAATATTTGGTAAATCGGATCGAATAGAAATTTTAGGAAAAGTTGAAGGATGATAAATTAGACTTAAAAATATTATTTCCACATTCTAAAATGTTGGAAAATAATATAAACTATTAGACTTGAGGATTTAATTCCATGATAAATCTAGATTGTTGGATTAAAGTAGCAAGATTTAAAATTTTGGAAAGTTGAATGGACAAAAATGGTCAAGGGTGAATTAGTTTGTTGATCTTTGACTTTTGGAATATGATAAGGTTGAGGTTTCTTGATTTGATGGTAAATATGAAGTTTCATTAAGGGTAATTTGGTATTTTCTCAATTAAATGAATAAAACATTCATTTAAGCTAAAATTAAAGGTAAATTAACATGAAATTTACCTAACATTTCATCAACTTGTTCATCATTTTCGTTCCCAAGCTGTGAGCTCTTTCCAAAGGTGAGAGAAAGCTTTTTTTTTCAATTTTTGAGCAATTTCCTTTGGATTATGGGTTATGTCATGAAATAGAAAATTGTTCTACCCGAGAAATGCTATCGTTTGTTACCATTTATGCTTGCTAATCTTGCTTGATTTCAAAGATCCCAAATTCTAGGGTTTGTGTTCATATTAGTGTTTATGAAATTGATGGTGAATCTTGATGTTTTTTAGGTTGTAGATTCATTTTCAAGCTTGTTTGATGATTAAAACATGTTCAATCTTCCTATAAATGCTTATATAATTTTCGGTCAAATGGTTGTAGAACTTTGTGTTTTGATGAAATTTGATTAGGGCTTTGATTGTAAAGATATTGTAAGGTTGGATGGAAGTGGATTTCATGCTTGAATCGAATCAAAATCGAGTAAAATCATGAAAACCCTAGTTTTAGAGCATTCATCCATGGCTTTTTTGGATGAGAAAAATTATGGAAAAATTATGTAAAGGCTGTAAATTATGTAGGAAGTATTCTATAAGACTTAGAAAAAATTAGGGATCATTTGGTAATTTTTGAAAAGTTGGGGGACCAAATCAAAAATTTGGAAAATAGTGGGTTGTTGTGTAATTGTTCTATAATTGATGTAATATGCTGGAAATTGCTGTTTGGGAATTGAAATGAGTTTTAAGATGTGAAATTTTACTATCATGGAAGTTTGTAAAGTTTGGTGATTTAAATGTAATACTTGAATAGTTTAGGGTGTTTATTTGTAATTATGCCTTTGTATAAGTACTTGGGTGGTAATTATTTTAATGCTGGAATTTTGATATTGAAATTTTAAGTGGTAAAATGGTGAAGGACCATTTCATATAAATTGGAAAAGTTGGTGCTAATATTAAATGAATTAATAAGTGTTAAAGTATTTGGTGGTGAATAAGTTTCAAGTATGATTATGGATTTTGTTTTGTAAATGTATTTATGTTAGTATAATAATAACATATGTATTGATATCAATTTGTGAGTTTTGTACAAATCATGATTGACCTTGCGTTCGAAGCGAATTGAATAGAAAAAAATTAAGTTGGAGCATAGTGAGGCAAAATCTTTTGAAAATTATAAAGTGTCAAGGTGAGTGCAATGCATGCATGACATTATACATAGATGTTTTATACATCATCAGGAAGACTTGCGATGAGTCTACCATGTTTATATCAGCATGATATTATGTCATTTTTTCATGACCTTGATATGTCAAAGTGTAAAATCATAATGCATTGATCACGGATAAATATGATATTTTTCCATGAATGTTATTTTGGGTATGAATTACCCTAATGTTAATTACATGAATATGCGATACCATTGTTGAAATAAATGATACTATATGCCAAGTAAGTCGTTGAAGGATAGCGTATAGTTGGCATGCCATAGGGTATAGCAGTTGCAGGTTTATATTAGTACTATAGTGTGTAAAGACACTTAGTGCAGCACTATAGTGTGTAATGACACTAAGTGCATATGGTGGGCACGACCTTATGTGTATTATGGTGGGCACAATCTTATGTGTATGATGGTGGGAATGACCTTATGTGTATTAGCACTTCGGTGCATATATTACTCGAATACCCGGGTCTTCATAGGTTTACTTTTGGGCTAAAGTTATTGGTAAAACTGATTATATTTATATAATATCATTTTGTTTATGGTAAAATACTGGACATGCAGGTAAGGTGATCTTATGGCATTGGAAAATGACATTAAATTTTATGCATGAGTTACATTGCACTGTTTATTATTTTAATAGCCTCACTAAGTAAATACTTAGTGTGCGACGATTTTCACGCGTAGGTAAAGATCAGAAGTAGGAGTAAGGAGTATTGTGCAACACCATCATCAAGGAGATATTACAATATCACTAAGACATCATATGATGTGATTTTGACTTAGTTAGTGGCATGTACACATGAATGTCCTAGTTGCTCTGTGGGCTATTTTGGAACTGGTTTGTAATGGCTAAACTAAACTGTTTTATTCTATTTCACTATGGATAGTATAAATCAATATTATTATTCTAAAGGGATGCATTTTTATATTAATATATATTTTAAATATTATGTGATAATTTTATGTGATTTAATATTTTACATTAATAACTATATTTTGGAGAAATTAATTTTAATCACTTTTGATTTGGAAAATGTTTTAAGTAATTCGTGTGACACCTATAACCTGTGTTGGCATAAGTATACGGGTCGTAGGTGTTACATTTATTAGTATCAGAGCTACAAGTTTAACCGTTTCTGGATATGTAATGAGTCTATATTAAGTTAAGAATGTATACATGACACTAGGATCTTAAAAGTTTACTGATAGTTGTGTATATACTATGATGCTTATTAGTGAGTAAAGTTACTCCTTACTAATGTTAGATGATTTTAACTGTGTTCAAATGTTAGACCATCAAGAATCTAGTAGGGCATGTGAGCATGTTACTTCTGTACAAAGTGGGAGTAATGAGGTGAACAAGAATCTACCTAATGCTCAGTCGAATATGGAGTCGTCTAATTTGAATCAGCAAGATATGCATGTGCAAGATCGAGGACTTTTCCTTCAGGCATTGGATAATATAATCAATCACCGAACCCCTATGACAGTTCTGAAAGAATTGAGGAAAATGAGAGCACCGAAATTTTGAGGTGATACAGGCGCTAATCCAATGGCTATCAATTACTGGTTGAATGATGTTAAGAACATGTTAAGCAAGATTCCTTCTGATGATTAGGGAAAGTTGGAAGGGGTTGTGTCTCTACTGATGGAGCAATCTAGTGTGTGGTGGAATACAATCGATGCACGAGTTTCTCCTGAGCAAATCCAAAAAGGACTTCTTCCTGAGGAAATTCAAGAAGAAGTACATTGGAGACGTGTTCGTCAATGAATGATGCAACAGTTCTTGAATTTGAAGCAGTCTGACAGAACAATTTACAAGTATGAATGTGAGTTCCACAGGCTGAGTCGATTTGCTTCAGAGTTTTTTCCGACTGAGAAAGTCAGTATTTATAGGTTTACTTCTGGATTAGGTCTTTAGTATAAAAGAATTTTGGTTTCTCGTAATTTTATTGCTTTTCAATAAGTGGTAAACAAGTCTAAAGCTATGAAGAAAGTTGACCTTGAAGATCAGGAGGCGAAAAATGAACATTCAAGAAATAATTTGGAAGCTCCTACTCTGCACCATTTTCAAAACGCAATAAAGGTCAACAGTAGAAACGTTCTGCCTCCTCTGGAAGAAAGGGATTTTTTATAGGGAAATCGAAGCATACACATACAGTTTCAGCAGGTACCCAAGGTTCGAGATTCTTTCCTACTACAGAATGTAAGTTATGTGGAAAGAGACATTCTGGTCAGTGTTGGTTCGCTGAGGGAAAATGCTACAACTTTGGGCAAGCAGGTCATTATAAAAGGCATTATCGAGATCCATATCTAGATCAGTCGGTAGCAGGACCCTAGAAGGGTTGAGGTGGTAAAGTAGGCAAACTAGGTACATCTGAGGCTGCATATAATCGTGAAGGCAAGACTACTGCCCAAATTTATCACATCAAGCCTGATGATGACCGAGATGCTCCTAAGATTATAGCAGGTACCTTTTTTACCTCTTTTTTGAACTTGTTTTTGTGTTGATTGATTCCGTTTCTACTTATTCTTATATTAGTGCAAAGCTGGTTAGAGATAGGGGAATCTCTTTAGAACCTATTTCTAGTGATATTGTAGCAATCAATTCGTTGGTCCATAGTGCGAGGATTAGTCAGATATGTAAGGGTTATCCAATAAAGATTCAAGGAGTAGAAATTCTTGTAAATATGTTGGAATTACCTTTTGAGGAATTTAGAATGATCTTAGGCATGGATTGGTTATCTTCCTACTATGGTTGTGTAGATTTCCTTTTTGAAGAGATTGTTCTTAAAAGATACAAAAGGTTCGGAGATAATTTTTTTGGAGAAAGGGTAAATCCCTTATCCAATGATTTTAGCCTTTACTGCTAAGAAATTGATGTCACAATGATGTCAACCGACTTTAGCAAATGTGGTGGATACAAGAACGGATGAAGTTAAGTTGGAAGACATTCCAACAGTTTGAGAGTATCCAGAGGTGTTTCCAGATGAGTTACCTGGATTACCTCTAGACAGGGTGGTGGAGTTTAGTATTGATGTATTTCCAGGTGCAACTGATATTTTGATGGCTCCTTATTGAATGACCCTGACAAAATTAAGGGAGTTAAAGGCTCAATTGCAAGAGCTGCTAAATCCAGGATTCATTAGACTGATTGTTTCATCTTGGGGAGAACCGGTGTTGTTTGTGAAAAAGAAAGAAGGATCCATGCGATTATGCATAGATTATCGACAGTTAAATAAAGTGACAATCAAGAACAATTATCCTCTTCTGAGGATTGATGACTTGTTTGATCACCTTAAAGGAGCATCAATTTTCTCCAATATTGATCTTCAATCGGGATATCACCAGTTAAAGATTAAAGGGGAAGATATTCCAACGACAACTTTCATAACACGGTATGGGCACTACGAGTTCGTGGTGATGTCGTTTGGTTTTACCCGTTTGTAGTGGTATTTATGGATGACATTCTGCTGTACTCGAAGACAAAGATAGAGCATTACGCTCACCTTCATACCGTGCTCGAGATACTTAAGGAGAAAAAAGTTATATGCCAAGCTGTCAAAGTGTGAGTTTTGGTTGTCAGAAGTCGATTTTCTTGGTCATGTGGTCTCGACAGAAGGCATAAGGGTTGATCTTAAGAAAGTTCAGGAAATACTGGAGTGGAAACCCCCAAAGAATGTTATTAAGGTTCAAAGTTTTTTAGGAGTTGATGGTTATTATCGAATGTCCGTGAAGCGATGATTGCTTCTTCATTGACCAAGCTCTTGAGAAAAGATTTTCCATTTATTTGGACTAAGAAGTGCCAAGAAAGTTTTGAAACCCTAAAAAAGATTTTAACGAAAGCATCAGTACTGGTAGAACCGAAATATGGTAAAGATTATGTGGTGTATAGCGATGCATCTCATAATGGTTTGGGTTGTGTACTTATGCAAGAAGGTAAGGTTATAGCTTATGCTTCCCGACCACTATGCTTCCCGACCACTAAAGATGCATGAGAGAAATTATCCCACATATGATCTTGAGTTGGCATCAACAGTATTTGCTCTAAAGATTTGGCGTCATTATTTGTATGGTGAGCGGTGCTACATCTACATGAATCATAAGAGTCTTAAGTACATGTTGACTAAAAAAGAGTTAAATTTGAGACAGAGAAGATGAATAGAAATCTTAAAGGGCTATGATTTGATCATTGGTTATCATCCAGGGAAGGCAAATGTCATAGCAGATGCACTTAGTCATAATACTTTTGTATCTTTGCGAGCTATCAATGCGCGACTATTTTTAAAATAAAATGGCGCACCATTGGTTGAATTAAGAATAAATTCAATTCTTCTAGATTGGATAGAAGAGCTAAAAAAGAAAGACAAGAGATGCTTGTAAAAGATTGCACAAGTGGAAAAAGGTAAGACTAAAGACTTTGAAGTCAAGTCTGATGAATATATGTATTACAGAGGAAGAATCTACATTCCACATGATGATGAGTTAAAGAAAGATATTATTTTTGAGGCACATTATAGTCCGCTGACTATGCATCCAGGCGGGAACAAGATGTATCAGGATTTAAAGAGTCGGTTTTGGTGGTCGGGTATGAAAAGAGCCATTACTGAGTTTGTTACTACATGTCTGACATGTCAATAAGTAAAAACTGAGCATCAAGTGTCTTTGGGATAATTGCAACCGATTTTAATTCTGGAATGGAAGTGGGAAAGAGTCACTATGGATTTTGTTACAGGGTAACCTTTGACACCAAATAAGAAAGATTCCATTTGGGTGATAATTGATCGGTTAACTAAGTCGACACATTTTATTCCAGTGTGAATAGACTATTCATAAGATAAATATGTAGAATTGTATATAAAAGAGGTAGTTTGACTGTATGGAGTGCCAATATCGATCATATCCGACAGGGATCCAAGGTTTACATCAAGATTTTGGAATTCTTTGCATAAATCTTTGGGTACTCGATTGAATTTTAGTACATCCTTTCATAGACAGATGTATGGTCAGTCAGAGCAAACTATTCAGATATTAGAAGATATGTTGAGGGCATGTGTGATTGAGTTTAAGGAATCATAGGAAAAATACTTGCCTTTAGCAGTATTTGCCTACAACAACAGTTATCAATCGAGCATCAAGATGGCTTCATGCGAAGCTTTATATGGGAGAAAATGCCGAACACCATTAAATTGGTTCGAGTTAAAAGACTGAAATCTTGTTAGCCCTGATTTATTAAAAGAGGCTAAGGATATAGTGAGAATAATTCAAGATAATCTCAAGATGGCATCTGATCGGCAGAAGTCTTATACAAACTTAAAGCGAAAAGAGATTGAATTTCTTGAAGGCTATAAAGTTTTTCTTAAAGTATCACCTTGGAAAATATATTACGTTTTGGGCGCAAAGGAAAATTAAGTCCAAGATTCATTGGACCTTATGAGATCTTAAAGAGAGTCGGACCGGTGGCTTACCATTTAACATTACCTCCAGAGTTAGACAAAGTTCATAATGTTTTTCATGTGTTGATGCTTAGAAAGTATTGATCGGATACTTCAATTGTCATTGCACCTGAGGAAATTGAGATCCGACCAGATTTTACTTATAAAGAAGATCAAGAAATCAAATAACTGCGTATCAAGACTATTCCTTTAGCTAAAGTGCTTTGGAGAAATCATAAAGTCGAGGAAGCTACTTGGGAAAGAGAAGAAGACATGAGGAAGCAATATCCACACCTCTTCACATCATGTACGTATTAAAATTCGAGGATAAATTTTATTTAAGGGGGAGAGTTGTAATACCCCAAATTTTGGATAGTGACCAAAAAGTAAATTTTGAAAGTTTAGTAGCCAAAGTATAAATTTTAAAAAGGTTTAAGGACTAAAATTGTAGTTTTAAAAAGTTGCACTCCGACCCCATAAATAAATAGTTTACCTCAAGAATGACATTTCTGTGTGAATCATATTTTTCATACGAAATTTGTATTAAAAGCTATAAAGAGATAAAGTTTGAGGTTTTTTTTATAAATCTAATCGAATAGAAATTTTAGGAAAAATTGAAAGATGATAAATTAGACTTAAAAATATTATTTTCATATTTTAAAATGTTGGAAAATAATATAAACCATTGGATTTGAGGATTTAATTCCATGATAAATCTAGATCGTTGGATTAAAGTGACAATATTTAAATTTTTGGAAAGTTGAATGGACCAAATGGTAAAAGGTGAATTAGTATGTTCATCTTTGACTTTTGGAAGATGATAAGGTTGAGGAGTCTTGGTTTGATGGTAAATATGAAGTTTCATTAAGCGTAATTTGGTATTTTCTTAATTAAATGAATAAAATATTCATTTATGCTTAAATTAATGGTAAATTAACATGAAATTTACCTAACATTTCATGAATTTGTTCATCTTTTTCCTTCCCAAGCCGTGAGCTCCTTCCAAAGGTGAGAGAAAGTTTCATTTCAATTTTTTAGCAATTTTCTTTGGATCATGAGTCATGCCGTGAAATAAAAAATTGTTCTACGCGAGAAACACTATCTTTTGGTACCATTTATGCGTGCTAATCTTTCTTGATTTCAAAGATCTCAAATTCTAGGGTTTGCGTTCACATTAGGTTTTATGAAATTGATGATGAATCTTAATGTTTTTGAGGTTGTTTGATTCATGTTCAATCTTCCTAGAAATGATTTCAGTCAAATGATGGAGTTGCAGAACTTTGTGTTTTGATAAAATTTGATTAGGGATTTGATTGGATAGATGTTGTAAGGTTGGATGGAAGTGGATTTCATGCTTGAATCGAATCAAAATCAAGCAAAATCATGAAAACTCTAGTTTTAGAGCTTTAGAGCATTCCACCATGGTTTGTTTGGATGAGAAAAAATATGTAAGGGCTGGAATTGATGTATGAAGTATTCTATAAGCCTTAGAAAAATTTAGGGATTATTTGGTAATTTTTGAAAAGTTGGGGGACTAAATTAACAATTTTAGAAAAATAGTGGGTTGTTGTGTAATTATTCTATAATTGATGTACTATGCTGGAAATTGATGTTTGAGAATTGAAATGAGTGTTAAGATGTGAAATTTTACTATTATGGAAGTTTGGTGATTTAAATACAATATTTGAATAATTTGCGTTGTTTATTTGTAATTAAGCCTTTGTATATGTACTTGGATGTAATTATTTCAATGTTGGAATTTTGGTATTGAAATTTTAAGTGGTAAAATGGTGAAGGACCATTTTATATAAATTGGAAAAGTTGGTGCTAATATTAAAATAATTAATAAGTGTTAATGTATTTGGTGGTGAATAAGTTTCAAGTATGATTATGGATTTTGTTTTGGAAATATATTTATGTTAGTATAATACTAACATATGTATCGATATCAATTTGTGATTTCTGTACAGATCGTGATTGACCTTCCGTTCAAAGCAAATTGAATAGAAAAAGGATTAAGTTGGAGTATAGAGAGGCAAAATCTTTTGAAAATTATAAATTGTCAAGGTGAGTGTAATGCATGCATGACATTTTACGTGGATGATTTATACATAATCAGGAAGACTTGCGATGAGTCTACCCTGTTTATATCATCATGATATTATGTCATTTTTCATAACATTGATATGTCAAAGTGTGAAATCATAATGCATTGATCACGGATAAATATGATATTTTTCCATGAATGTTATTTCAGGTATGAACTACCCTAATGTTAATTACATGAATATAAAATACCATTTCTGAATAAATGATACTATATGCCCAAGTAAGTCGTTGAAGGACAGGGTATATTTGGCATGCCATATAGTATAACAAATGCAGGTATATATTAGCACTATAGTGTGTAAAGACACTTAGTGCAACACTATAGTGTGTAAGGGCACTAACTGCATATGGTGGGCACGACATTATGTGCATTACAGTGGGCACGACCTTATGTGTATGATGGTGGGCATGACCTTATGTGTATTAGCACTTCGGTGCATATATTACTCGAATACTCAGAATCTTAATAGGTTTACGTTTGGGCTATAGTTAATAGTAAAAATGATTATATTTATATCATATCATTTTGTTTATGGTAAAATATTGGACATGCAAGTAAGGTGATCTTATGGAATTGGAAAATGACATTAAATTTCATGCATGAGTTGTATTGCACTGTTTATGATTTTAATTGTATCACTAAGTATATACTTAGCGTGTGATGATTTTTACGCGTAGGTAATGATCAGAAGTAGGAGTAAAGAGTATCGAGAAACACCATCATCAAGGAGATATTACAATATTAGTAAGTCATCCTTTGATGTGATTTTGACTTAGTTAGTCGTATGTACACATGAATGTCCTAGTTGCTCTGTGAACTATTTTGGAACTAGTTTGTAATAGCTAAACTAAACTGTTTTATTCTATTTCACTATAGATAGTATGAATCAATTTTATTATTATAAAGGGATGTATTGTATATTAATATATATTTTTAAATATTATGCAATAATTTTATGTGATTTAATATTTTATAATAATAACTACATTTTGGAGAAATTAATTTTAATCACTTTTGTTTTAGAAAATATTTGAAGTAATTCATGTGACATCTATAATTGGTATTGTCATAAGTATACGGGTCATAGTTGTTACAATAATTATTTTAAATAAGAATGTCATACTATAGATATAAATATAACATAATTCAAATCTTGCGTCCAATAAATGTACCATAATTTATGCAACTTCATCAGTCATAGGAGTGCCATCTTATTTTGTATGTGTCATGTTGAAGAGCTTTATTCGTTTAACTTTCCAACCAGACTTATTTTCCTACAATGTAGAATTAAAATTAAATCTTGCAAAAAATTAATTAATAATATAAATAATTTTTGTTACTATGTGCTACCAACTGTAAATCACTACATGAATAATCAATAATACCTCATCATTATCTATACAAGCAAAGCTCTTCGATCCATCTGTGTGAGTAAACTTTTGTTGTTTTCTGCAAGTAACATCAACATACTCTTAGACCTACAATTTTAAATTTGTACTTATAAAGTCAATATTATAATGACATTATATTATTTATGAAAAAATACATCATACCTGTTATTTCTTTGAACTCTAAAACCTAATTGCATCTTCCTATTGACACCTGAGCATTCTAGGTGGGACAGTTTGTAGCTTCTCTTCAAGGCTGAGATCATTATTGAAGTATTTCTTTTTTAAATAACTTTTGTGGTCTCTCCATTTTTTCCCTAACACTTGCTTTAAATAATCGTCTAAGACCTCTAAAGAAAATTTCTCCTACAAATAACATAAGTGTTCAAAGTAAATAAAATTACTATTGAACAATTATGGATTATCTATTATAATGACATTATTACCTTAACAAAATCGAAAGCCTGGTTTTTGTTACTATTTGGCATTTCACGCCTGACTCATAATTGATCGGTAAAAGATTAGCATTACGTGCAACCATGCTTAAGTAACCATATCGTGCTTCTGGGCCAATAGGTTGATCGACATCATTTCTTGAAACTTTCACATGGTTCCCAGGAGGAAGTTGCTATAATTCCTTCAACGTTATATGTCATCTAGTCTTGCGTGTTTGACCATTATCAACTATATAAGAAATAATTCAATATAAGTTTTCAAAATGAACAAGCAATTAAAGAAAATATCAAACATTACCTTCAATTTCTACAACTTCTTCATCAGTAATCGAAACTTCTGAAGAACCAACACCAGTCGATTCCTCATTATATTTTTCTTCCTCCTCTTGAGAAGCTCAAAAAATTCGCAAATCACTTAACTTTCTCCTGGGCATGATATATGTAATAAACAAACAACAATTCTAGTGAAATATTACTATTAATGAATATATTGAAGGACAACATGTTATAAGTTATCATATTATAAATTAATAAATTAAGATATAAAATCTTACTACATTGTTATGTCATATCAATTCTCATAAATATCTTCATCTACGTCCTCTCAAACCCATTGAAATTGTCAAGTATTAGTGATAGTTTCATCTAAGTTTGTTCTACAAAAGGTAAAGCTTCTGATCTTGTTTCAATGTTATCTCTACTTCCATCCCTGATGTCTATCAAGTCTCTGGGGGTATTACGAAGTACAACATACCAACCCTCATCCATTGGATCATGACAGTAAAAAACATGTTTGACTTGAGAAGAAAATATATATGGCTCATCCATCAACTGTTGACCATTGTGAATTAATCGAGAGAAATTCACAATTGTAAAACCAAATTTATCTCTTTTTATGCCTCGAGTAGTGTTTACATTAACCCAGCCACACTGAAACAAAACAACCTTTCATTTTCCATAATAATCCAACTCAATAATTTCCGTAAGAATTCCATAATATTCTACATCTCCCTTCACAGGATGATTGTCCCTGACACTAGCATAACTTGTAGTTGAAGAAGTAACAACTACTCCATAATTTTGTGTCCTCCTTAATCCTTCACAAGATTTCATGTGGAACCTGAACCCATTAATGAGGAAGGCATTATATCTTTTAACAATTCTATTCGGACATTGAGAAAGCCATTTAACATCTTCATTAACTTCTCTCTCATTACAAACCTAATACACGTGAAAGGTGAATTAATTAGTATTTATGTTGATATATTAAAATAAGAGTTATATATTATTTACAACTATGTGCAATGATTTAGTTGCTTACCGTCTGCCCTAACCATTCATGAAAAGTTTCTATGAATAACTTATGTGTCTCTCACTGATGTAATCTTCAGAAGCGTGCACGAGATCTCAAGACTTCTTTAAACTCACTATAAAGTATATTATGTCGTTAAAAATGAGAATTATAAAAGATTAAGTAAATACATTAGGATTTAGTCCGTAAAACTTACGTGCGAAAGGGATCTATTGAATCGTGATAGAAAAGAACATATCAGTGTGCTTGTACACAAGACTTATCATCTAAGTGTGCAATTTCAACTTTGCTAAGTGGTTCACCATAACTTCCAAACAAATAAGTCTCAGCTAAGTCATTAATATTGAACACATCATTTCTATTTGGTCTATTCAATCTTGTTTCAGAATCGTCCAAATATATAGAGCAAAAAGTCATACATTCCTCTACCAAATACCCTTCAGCAATTGATCATTCCAGATAACACTTATTACGACAGTAAGACTTCAACTTGCAGAAGAACCTAGACACGAAACAAAATAATAGGTAAATAGTTGCGATGAAAAGGTATAATCCCTAGTCATTTAATACGTATAATTAAATTAACACCTCTCTATAGGATACATCCATTGATAGAAAACATATCCACCAACTTTTGCTTCGTGAGGAAGATGAATTAGCATGTGCACTATAATTGTGAAGAATGAAGGTGGAAATATCTTCTCCAAGTTACATAAAGTCAAGGCAGCTCGATCTTGTAGTTTCTCAAGTTATTCAACCATCATAACTTTCCCACACATAGATTTCATTCTAATAGAAAGTTCAATGATACATGACGTCACCTTACTCGACATACAACCACAAAAAGCTTTTGGAAGTAAATCTTGAATCAATAAATGATAATCATGTGACTTTAAAGAGTAAAGTTTTCGATCTTTAACACTGACACATCGATATATATTTGATTCATACCCATCTGAGACCTTTATATCCTTCAACACTGTGCAAAACACTTCCTTTCTTTCTTCAACATCGCAAAAATAGAAGGCGACAATAAATATTTTCCATTAGGATGAAACTACGGACGAATATCATGTCGAATTCTGATGTCAACTAAGTCAAGTCAACTCTTTAGGTTATCTTTAGATTTTCTGTCGACATTGAGAATGGTCCCGATAATATTCTCATAAACATTCTTCTCAATGTGCATTACATCAAGATTATGTCTCAAAATGTGATCCTTCCAATAAGGCAACTCAAAGAAAATACTCATCTTTTTCCACAAATCTACCTCATTTGGATTATCCTCTTCATCAGACTCATCATCACTATGTTTATCAACATCACAATCATACACCTATTTTGCCTTTTTCTTTGATCGTGTATTCTGTGGTTGATTCTTCTTTCCATAAGTAAACTTGATATGTTTCAACATGAAGAAGATATCATAGCCGGTTATTTGCTTAGGAGTTTTTTGGATCTCTTCAGTACCATCAATCATATTCTTTTGACTTCTAAATCTATGATTTTCAGCTAACCACCGACGATGTTCTATATAAGAAAACTTCTTTCCGCTATGCAACCAATTCAAACATGTTTGTGCAGCACAACAAGGACAAGCATAAGGACCTTTGGTACTTCAACTAGATAAATTTGTATACGCAGGGAAATCATTAATTGTCCATAATAAAGTTGCGCGTAAATTAAAGTTCTCATTCTTCAACACATCATATGTTTCGACCCCTACCCATAATTGTTTCAACTCTTCAATAAGAGGTTTCATATAAATATCAATATCATTTCCGAGACCTTTCTCGCCAGGGATTATCATGGATAAGATAAAAGATGATTATTTAATGCAAATCCACTAAGACAAATTGTATGGAACAAGTATAATAGGCCAAGTACTATACGAAGTACTCATGATTTTGAAAGGATTAAACCCATCAGATGCAAGACCGAGCTTGACATTTCGAGGATCTCTTGTAAAACTTGGAAACTTGTTGTCAAATGACTTCCAAGCTAAACAATCCGTAGCATGTCGTAATAATCTGTCATCGGCTCTTCGACCAAGATGCCACCTCATAGGCTCGGCAGTCTTTGAGGACATAAAAAGTATTTGAAGCCTAGGTATTAGAGGAAAATATTACAGAATCTTTATCGGTTTCTTTCTTGATCGTGCTTCAAGGTCACCCTCACTCACAGTTTCTGCGTCCCTAGTCATCCATCGAGATTTTCCACATGCATGACAAGACTCCTGATTTTTACAATCACCCTAATACAACATACAATCATTTGGACAACTATGAATTTTCTCATAACCAATACCCAAATCTTATATCATTTTGTTCATATCTTTGCATGATTGAGGGATTTTTGTAAAAGGAAACATTTCTCCTAGAAACTCTAATAACTGCGTAAAAGAGTTACCAGTCCACCCTCCCAAGCATTTTAAGTGGAAAACACGAATGCAGAAAGAGAGCTTTGAATATTTTGATCCCTTATAAAGTTGTTCATTCATTTCATTGAGCAACTTCTAAAACTTTGCCGATTCTCCATTTGACTCTTTAGCACATCCACTTCTTCCCATCTCAATGAAATCATTAACATCATTGTCACAATCATTTTCTCTAAAAGATTGATGATGATTTTGCATATTAAAGGCATCTCACAACATACCTTCCGTGTCATCTTCTTTAACAGATCGATGGTGAGAAATAGAAGGATAAGTCGAATAACTCTTGGAAGAAGATCTATGAGATGTTAACTCTCCATGAAATATCCATTTTCTATAGCCCCGAACAAAGCCAAAAACAACTAGATGCTGGTAGACAACTTCACGAATGTGCCAATTAATGCTAGCACACTTCTTACAAGGGCAAAGAATCATATTCTCTTCCCTTGCATTCACAAAAGCTAAATTTAGAAAAGTTTCGACTCCAGTTCGATATTCGTCGCTTACTCTTGATAAATCCATCCAACTCTTATCCATTTCGTTTTTCTGGAATATCAATTTCAAATGTTTTTTTACCTATATACATAAGGGAATAAAAATTTTATTTTACCTATTTGTTATTTTACCTAAAATTCTGTTACAAACCCGAATTGTGATCATTAATTAACCTCATACCACATTAGATACATGAATCAAAGCAGAAGTCACTAATGTCCTATGAACTACACAAATTAAGTTCCGAGACAGAACTAGATTCCCTATTCAAAGCAATGGAATCTGAAATGAGAAAAGGCGAAAACAACAGGTAACATTATCTCAATGCCATAAAAATTCAAAAGTAAAAAATCATACATATTGAAAATAATGATATATGTACCTTTAATATTCGCTTAGAAGAGAAGAAACGTTGACAATCCAAGCTACTAAACTGGTAGAAAGACTGCATTTAAAAATAAAATTGACAGTAGCATACATATTAATTTTATAACTCAAGCTATTAACAAGTCAAAAGAATGCATCATTATTAAGACTTAAAATAAAAATAATGTTTTTCCATGTGAAGTAAATTATACGCATAGCAAAAATTCTGTAGCTTACCTTTGGAAGAGAAGTAACGTTCTGTAGCTGAAGTGCTAAGAATCCTACCTTTTGCAAACTTCAAAATCACAGAGTAAAAATCTTTATTCCGTAAACATATAAAATGATAATCATGCAGTTTCTGAAAATCTTCGAGGGCGATTTGACAAGAGTGATGATTTGAGGATTTTTTTCCCTTCACAAAGAGATTTCTAGTAGCCTTCAAGGTGATCTTTCTGTTTTAACTTATTTCACTCAGTTAAAATTACTAGCCTTCAAAATGCATCAAGCCTATATAACATGTTTGGCATCATAATAAGATTGAAACAAAATTGCCTTAGCTAACCCATATGCATATTCAATGATCTCTCAGTATTTGTCTATTCTTTATGAGAGATCAATTAACAGATGTTACTGCAACTATAAACATATATGCCTCTGTAAACAGTACAGAACATCTCATTCACGTTCATTATTTGTCGATGCTTATAACATCTCCATACAGTTTTCTCCCAGCTTGTTCGAAGACAGTGACCTCTTCTTTTCACACAGTAAATTGTAGTTGAGGCGTGGAGAATTGGACCATAACCGAGGTAATGGAAAAGTGTTATAGACCTAATGGTTTTGGTTAAGCCCATGGGCTGAGTACCTTTCCCTTCATATCGTATCTTAATTTACCAACTCAAAATACAATTTTTTATTGGATTGTACGATATCATTGATGAGTAAAGCTAGCTGAAAATAACATTTAAAAACAAACGAAAGGGACAAAATGGTGACTTCATCAACCATAATTGTTGATGTTGGAGCAAAATTGTTCAAAAAAAAAAAAAAAGAGAATACGAATTCCATACAAAACTTCCAAACTTTCTCCATTCAAAGATAGAGGGAGGGTACCTTGAAGTTTGTTGTTCTCCAGATTCCTGAAGAATGGAGAACACTGTTTTTTATCTGGTGATACTCAGGATGGTGAAGGACAAAGAAACTACATAATTATCGAATTCACTTACAGTAGATGGAGGTTCTTTTACTCTCCCAAGCTGTCTGGAACAATTCCTTTTAAACTGTTATATGCAAATCCCTCCACGAAGGAAAAAAATTAATAATACAGTATTAGTTCAATTATCATGTATCAGATTCCTTCATGAAATATAGTGACATACTGCTAACTATAAACTCATAAATGAAATTATTGTGTGGTAGCATAAGAAAACACTTCGAGAGTAAATCTCAATTGATTATCGGAGAAGATTATAACTTACAGAACTTGAAGGTTAACCAAGCTGTCTAAATTGGAACCAAAGGATGTAAGTTGATTGTAACTCAGGTTCCTGAGAATTCAATCAAGATCATATTATTAGTCCGGATACTTGAGGATACTGAAAAGGGTGAATACATTCCTGAAAACCGAATCACAAAGATTAGCACAAGTTCTATTTTGAGGATACAGAGATATTAACAGTAACAGAAACTTGTTTTGCAACGATAGGAATTACAGTGTTTTAAGATTCAACAAGTCACCAAATATTGGAGTAATCGACCTCAAGTTGATGCTCGAAAGGTCCCTAAGAGGAAACAATAACACAGAATGATTAGTTCTCTAAGCTAAGACAGAAAATTAGAGTAAACGGCTACAAAGTGCATACAATGATGTTACTGTACTTCCTTCACATTGAATATGATCCAATGGAGTTGGGAAGCATAGATCATCTTGCCACCCGAGATCAAAACCGTTAGACTGCTCGATAACTTGAAGTGCTGAAACTGGAAGTTCATGAAGAATGGAGTCAGCATTAGTCAGCATTAAAAACACATCAAATTCACACAAGACAATGCCTTGTCACATGTGGTTGAGGAAGTCTGAGGTGGAATATCAACAAGTTAAATATGAATCTAGATTTACAACGATGAATCAAACCAACAATTTTATATTCCTTAAAGATAGCAGAAAACATACATCGTAATTAATCTTATAGGGATATATAGGTAGATAAGGATTGATAAAAAAAAACATAGAAAGTTTCAGCAAAACCCAAATGGGTAATTAAAGCATGAAATTCCCAGAATTTTGCAGTACCTAATTGCAATTCCAGAAAAGAAACATCGCCATTGAAGACAGCTTGCACCAGGAAATTAAATAAGCGAGAAACATAATATGGAAGGAAAGAAATCGGCGACATACCTGATGGTCGGCAGTTGGTGACCGGACTGGCGATGGCGTGATCCAGAGTCATATTTCTTTACTAAAAATGCCACTAAAGTACGAATTAGGGATTTGGATCTCGATATGTTAAATTAGTGTTCAGTAGCGGCGTTTTTTTTATGAAAACACCAATAGGTTCTATGACAATTGAGGCGTTTGGTATTAAAACGCCACTAAAGTACGAGTCTTTAGCGGCGTTTGTATAAAACTACCACTAAAGTACGAGTTTATAACGGCGTTTGTATAAATATGCCACTAAAGTATGAGTCTATAACGGCATTTGTGTAAAAACGTCACTAAAGTACGAGTCTATAGTGGCGTTTGTGTAAAAACGCCACTAAAGTACGAGTCTACAGTGGCGTTTGTATAAAATGTCACGAAAGTACGAGTCTTTAGCGGCATTTGTATAAAAGCAACACTAAAGTACTAGTTTATAGCGGCGTTTGTATAAAAACGCCATTACAATATGATTCTTTAGTGGCGTTTTTATACAAAAGCCACGAAAGTCTGAGTCTTTAGCGACATTTGTTCAAAAATGCCGCTATAAACCCATTTTGCGGTGATGTAAAACTAAAATTTGAATAAAAATGAACACTAAATGAACGTTAAATGAACATGCATGTTCATGAACGCTAAATGAACACATTCATGAACGTAAAAATGAACACGTTTGCGATCATTAAACGAACATGTTTGCGAACAATAAATAAACGAATACGAACACCTTTAAAAATAAATAAACAAACACGTGCATGATATTAAAAATTTAAACGAACATGAATCGAACACTAACACTTTAAAAAATAAATAAACAAGTACGAATGTAACCTTATTCGTTCAAGTTTGATTCATCTACATGCAAGAAAATACACATTGATATGCATGTGTAATGAGCAGATGCTTCATTCAAACATGTACCTTTTTCAAGAGGTTACAGAAGAAACTAAGATGAAATTAACATTTGGAAACCATTAAGTGGCCAGGTACTAAAATTGAAGAGTGTGGAATAAGTAATTCCAAGTAGGAGACCCAGTTATAACGAACATGGAGGATAGCTTGCTTGCTTTTTTTTTATAACTATCAATATCTAATTTATTACTAATTTGAATTGGGTACTGCAAAGGCAGAACGACTTTTCCAACCCAGTTTGCTCCATTCGCAAATGTCAATATTCGAACTCCTAACCTTATTATGATTTCCTTCACAAGCTATAGGAGATGACTATAGTTTCCTATGCTAATTGTTAGAGATAACCATGATTTCCTTCGCAAGTTTTGGGAAATTATTATATTTATGAGACATATAAGTGTTGGGATGAGTCTGTCACACTCGACGAACACCGCTGAACAGCACTAACGATGAGCACCATTAATTTGATTTATAAAAATTTAAAATTCTAAAGGACTCAATGTATAATTATAAAATAGTTAAAAATCTAAAGGTAATTTATTTAAAATAAAATATTAATTATATTATTTTCCATAATCGTTTTTGAGTAAATTATATTGGTGACATATGTCTCCACTTTATTTGATAAGCAAAATGCATGTAATATTATAATATGCTTCTAAGAAGGATCAAACCAATGATTTATAGCACACCAAAGAACAACTCTTCACTTGGTATTTGCTTACAAAATTTTATATATAAGTTGTTATAAATAATGACAGAGAAAAAAAAAAGGAAACCAACATACTTGTAAAGGAATTCAAACCCTATATTTGATTAAAATTTAAAATATTATATATATAATCATTAAATTAAGTTTTTTAAAAAGAAGATTAGATTATTATATTTTAAATTATATTTATTCTTTATATATAATCATTAAATTAACTTTTTCAATGTAATTAATAATTTTAATTTTAAGTGATGATTAAATATAAAGAAATTATATATAAAGATTATTAATTATGTTAAAAAATTAAAATTATTCTTTAATTATATATATATAAAATATAGTTTAGAATCTAAATTTGGTGAAATTGATTTTTAAATTTCAAATTCATTTTTAAAAATATTAAATTTATTTTTATGCATAGTGAATTTTATTTTAAAGCATTAAATTTATTATTATTTTAAATCTTATATTAACTATATTTTAAAATTTATATATTTATAAATTACTAACTAAATTTGCTTAAATATTTTTGGTGCTTATATATTCTCCCAAAAAATTAAGGTTTGTTTCATTATATTATTTTTTATAATACAAGGTAAATATAATATTTTGTAAGACATGAGTCAAAATTAACTGTTGGTCCAGTGGTAAGAACACACCCAAACGTCTCTTGAGAACAAAGCATAATTCCCTCCTGTCACTTATTTTCCTTCGAATTTATTTTCTTTATATCATATTGTCTTCAGCTTGAAATTAAATATATAAAATGTTGTAAAATATTATTAAGTGAGGGGTGTAGCTCAGTGGATTAGGCGTACATTGTGATGCTTCAAGACATTGGTTTAATTCCCCCTGAGAGCAGGTTATATTATGCTGAGTTTTGCTTATTAAATAAGACGATGACACATGTCAACACCTGATTGTATACAAAATAAAATAAAATAATTAATTAAAAATTAATAAAATATCCTCCAATATGATAGTGACATGTGTCACCACCTAATTGGAGATTAAATATATTAAATTGAATTAAAATTATGACCAAATTGATAGAATTTATAAATATTGAGGATCAAATATGTAATTATATCAATTTTGTTAACTGCCACATTAGTACTTCCGTTAAATGTTAACGACAAGTGGCTTGATTGAATGCATTTAAATAGTTGGATGACCGGATTGAAAAAATTTCAAAAAATGGTGGTCAAGATGAAAATGGAAATAGTTAGGTGGTTAGTGGTATAATTTACCCAAAAAAGATTGTGGAAATAATGTAATTAATATTTATTTTCAATAATTTACCTTCAGATTTTTAACTAATTTATAATTATACGTTGAGCCCTTTAGTATTTTAAATTTTTATAAATTAAACTAATGATGCTCATCGTTAGTTTGTTTAACTGTGTTTGTCAAACGTTGTAGAATTTTCTAAGCGTTGAGACAAAATATTATTTTAAATCTTTTTAAATTTAATAATAATATAATATTATTTTATTATTTATTTTAAATTATTTTTATATTTAATATATAAAAATATCATATCATAGAATAATAATAATAAAATAGAAAGTTCAATGAGTAAATTAGAAAAATTAAAAGTATAGTGAGTGAAATATGAGACAAAGTAAAGTTTAGTTATGAATGATGTAGTTTACCCTAAAATGATAAAAGCACTTCAAACTGACTATTAGTATAAATAGGCCAATAAAAAACTTTGTCGTCAACAAATTCATTCTATTTCCTCTAACTACTGAAATCCAAATGGAAGGAAATATCCTTAGATCACTACCTCCAGGTTATAAGTTGAAGCCAAGAGATAAGAACTGATTGAATTTTACTTGAAAAGAAAAATCTATTATATATGTGTGTGCGTATGTGCATGTGCGTGTGAGTGCGCATGCCTTTGTATGTTTCAGGGAAGGCTATTCAGGAAAGGAAAATCATCTAAAGGTGAAAAAATCGATTAAATTATGCAAGAGTACGTGTTAACCCAAGCTCCACTAAGACAAAGACTTAACGAACAAGACATGCAGGTAAGTGTAACCTTTCCTTTAGGATCATTTAATTATATGAGAAACTTTGGAGAATTATTGTATGTAACGGTAATAGTAATAGTGATTCGAACCTGTTTGAAGAAACTATTGTCGTATTTTTTAATTTTATATCAACAATTGTGATAAATGCAAGGCAAACGAGAACGCGGCTGCAACCGTAATTTAAATCCTTGTCTAACACTCATTTTTTACTTTCATTTTCAACTTAATGATTGGGTACTATGTAGAATATATAATTGGAAGGAACAAAGGTCAAAATATGGAACCCCAGTTGAAGGAAACAATTACAAAGAATAAGGCGAAGCTGATAAAGGTGTAGTTATAGTTGAGAATGAAGAGCAAGTTTTGGAAAAATGAGATTTCATCTTATGCTTTGAAGACGGTGATGCCACAACAAACTTGTAACATCCCAAAATCGGGTTAGTGACTAAAATGAAAGTTTTTGAAATTTGATTATCAATTTAGGAAATATTGATAAGTTCAAGGATTTAAATATGAATATTTGGTATGGGATTATATAGCATAGATGGAAAGATTGAAGGGTATTATGGTCTTTTATTTAAAGGATATTTATCTCTTTATTAAGAGATAAGCATGTGGGGTGAGAGAGAGATATCTGGAAGCTTAGTTCTTGTCTCCTTCTTCTTCCCATTAGTCTCAATTTAAAGGTAAGTTGAATTGCAGTTGTCGATTTCTTAAATTTCTAAGTTGGTTTTGAGTCTTTGGGTGTTATATAAGCTTCAGGAAAGCTTATATAAACTTAAAACATCAAGAAGAGAGAATTAGAAAGGGAATTGTAATAAGGGTGTAGAAATTAATTGTTTGTATGATGAGGTTTTTGAAGTTCTATAGATAAATTTGACTTGTCATTAGAAGGATTAAGAAGTTTAAAGCATTTGAAATGAATTTAGAACACATGGAAAGTTTAGTGAAATTCTTTAATTCAAGAGTTATAGTGAGATATTGAAGATAATGAAGTGTTATAGTGTTATAAGAGGGTTTAAGTATGTATAGATAAGTTTTAAGGTATGAGGAGAGGCAAATAAGTAGAGTTTGGGGTAAAGTGTTGAAATTTTCGGGTTTAAGGAATTATATTTTGGGTAGTAGTATCAGTACTGGTTGAGTTAGTACCGATACTACAAGGCAATTTATGAGAAATTTATGCATGGGGTATCGATACTGCATGAACAGTATCGATACCATTAGGAAAAAAAGTAAGAAATCTTCATGAAGTATCGATACTGAAGTGATAGTATCGATACCAATGTAGAGGGTATCGATACCAGGAAACATCGAAGCTAATATTAGTATCGATACTAGGGTGGGGTATCGATACCCTAGTATAGAAGTATCGATATTGTATTGGTAGTACCGATACTACTAAAGTTGGAAAGTGGAAATTAGTGTTTTATTTAGTTTGCTTTGATATGAATCTTGTCAAGTAATTCAATCTTGATATTAATTGGATTATATTCGTGTAGATATCGATCGAAAGCAAAGTTCGGATAAGTCGTGAGAGTAAGAATTACGAAAAGGAAACAAGAGATTGGTATTGGCAAGTAAACCAAGGTGAGTACATGATATTAAGCTTAGGTTATGTTAGGGAATTAAGACTTGTGATGAGTCTAATTCTGATATTAGGTTATATGGATACTGGAACATAAGCATGTAGTGATATGATACTATATGTATAGGAGTAAATGCATATGTCTAGATGTTAAGTGAATATCCATATGTGATCTATGTGAATGCAGGTATGTGTGATAAATGATGTAAATGTGATCTATGGGTGATAAATTATATGATCATATGAGATAAGAGATATGATGAAAGATATGTGAAAATGATATATGTGATTACATGTCTATATGAATGCCAGAAAATGTGACTCAACGAGAATGTTACATGGTATATGTGATATAAAAATATGACTATGTGATATGAATGTGTATATGTGACAAACATAAAAGATAATGCCCATGTTATTTTTTATGAGAGATAGGGGTATAATTGGCATGCCAAGAGTCGAGGGTTCTACGTGGTCCTTCGGGACATATATGTAATCTTTTGGAACATATATGCGATACTTCGGTACACTTATTTGGTCTATTGGAATATGTATATGGTTCAGTGCCTTTTTCCAATCAATACAATGATTATATGTTGCCACAATATTTAGAAAATTTTCGTACCGAGACAATGCCTACTCCATTGGCATCAATGCCTCATTATCATCAATTTTAATTGCAAGTGCAGTCGCTGCATCAATTTTCTAGTGTCGATCCTAGCAATTTGAATTTCAAAGTGTCTGATGGGCTCATATTAGATGTACAACAAGAGGAAATCGAAAATGGTGTAGTTGTAGCTGAGATTGAAGCTGGAGTGATGGAAAATGGGATTCTACCTGATGCTTTGAATGTGCCAGAACAAACTTTACAAATACCTTGAAGCTGTTTCTGATTATTTTAACTTTACCTCAACACCTACCACATTGGCATCAATGCCTCCTTATCATCAGTTCCAACCTCTTCACTTTGAGTTACAAGTTTTTCCCCCACAGTAGCAACAACTTTTTGGTGATTGCACAAGCAATTTTGATTTCACAAAAGTCAATTGGTTAATTTTAGATTTCGAACAAGAGAATACTGAAGTGCTGGAAAATGGGATTCCACCTCCTGCTCGATGTCAATAGTTTGATGTTGCTACCTTGAACATGGTGATGCCACAAAAAACAAGCGTGGATCAAGTTCCATAGATGTAGTGGGAGTGCAGTGTAAACACTCGTTTTTATCCGGGACTTTTTTATTTTATTTATTTTATATATTTTTATTTTTACTTTTATTAGTATTATTATTATTATTAGTAATTATTATTACACCATTTTGTGCAGGCCTTAAAGCCCAACCATTTTACAAGAACCCAAACCCGAAAGCCATTACGAAGCAGCCTATATCCGAGGCCCAGACCCAGATACAACAACATCATCTAACCCAATCTAGCAACCCGACCCAGTTACAAGATCCAGTTGGAGCTCTGACCTGAGACCCAAACTGGACCAGGATCCGATCCGGTTCCCTAGGGTTTTTGAAACCCTAACCCTAGGGTATGATCATGCCACCGTCGCCTGTTGCTCCTCCCTCCAATAGCCTCTGAAGTCGACACTCTTATCTACAGTGACCGAGAGCCCATCTATCAGTCAAGAAATAGTGGAAAAGCAAAGAAAAAATAATGGAAAAAATCAAAACAAATCTACCCTATCCCAAGGCAAATCAAATATCAAGTCCAAAATCCCGAGGGATTTATCATATCCATCAAGCATGCAAATAAAGAAAAGCAAGGAATGAGAGAAGAGAGGGGTTATTCGGAAAAAAAACACAGAGAGATTTAGTGTTTCAAAAGGAAAAAAATTAGAGAATCAAACGTAAAAAAATAAAAGCAAGAAAAAGGGAAGGAAAATGAGGAAGATACATTGGTCGGAAAAGCATCGAAAGCCCAAAAGCCGCCGGATTTTAAAAATATCGAAGGTAAAAGTCTTAGATCTAGTGTGCTAGAGTAGATTTTAGGTGAAAAAGAGTCGGGATTTGAGTTTAGGGATATGAGAGGATGATATTGGGGTATTTTGGGCCACTTCGGTCACCGTGGGCCGCCGTAAGGTGTCACCGATGGCGAAGACTCCTCTCTCCACGATGAGAGAGTTTAGAGAACTTTGAGTTCTCTCTCTTCTCTCAGTTTGAAGTCAAGAAGAAATGAGGGAATGACCATTTTTTTGGCCTTTGTTATCCTATATATATTAGGCGTGAAACGACGCCGTTTTATGAGGGGTTAGGTTGACATTTTAGCTCATGGGTTAATCACATGTGACGGGTCCTTGCTTTTTAATACTTATATTGTGGTCACGTAATGAAAATTTAAACTTTCCTTTTCAAGTTGTTTATTTATATTACATTTCATTTTAGTAACTAATTTCATGTGTTATGATATTTTATGGGATGTTCGAATTTGGCTATATTATTTTATGCATGTTTCATTTAAGTCACTGTTAGCATTTGGTTTAATTATTGTTAGGCCCTTTATGTTTCTATTTATTTCATTTTAGTCATTATTTTTAGTTATGGGTTTATTTCATTTCCTGTACTTGTATTATTTAATGTTTGTGATCTTGGCCCTAAATTATTTTTATTTTCCATTTAGTCCCTTAAGTTTTGATTTTGTTATTTTAATCCTTTAAATGTCTATTTTTGCCATGTTAGTCCTTTAAGTTTCTATTTTTTACTATTTTGGCCCTTTAAGTTTCTATTTTGCCATTTTTAATCCTTTAAATTTCAGTTTTTTTATTATTTTAGCCCTTTAAGTTTTTTCTTGTGCCATTTTAGTCTTTTAAGTTTCCATTTTTGCTATTTTAGCCCTTTAAATTTTTGTATATTTTATTTTAGTCATGTAAATACTTATATTTTGATAATTTCATTTTTGTGTGTAATGTTCACTTATTTTTATTTTAGTGATTTATGTATGAATGTATTTTACATATTATGTGGTTATTTGTATTATGTAAATAATGTGTTTAGTTCCACTTAATGTAAATATTTGTATATCCAATTACATTTATTTCCATTATATTTTTATCTATGTATGAAATATTTGAATCGTTTCAAGAACATGTATGTATAAAATGAGCGTAGAAAGCATCACTTGGTCAAAGTGGTGCGATCCGACACGACATGGGAACTTGGAATAAATCTCGGTTATTTTACTAATTAAATCTTGTTTATAATGAAATATATTACTCTTTAAATGACAATTTTCATTATTTTACGTAATTGTCAATATTCAATTTATATTTGATTCACATTTTATCAAAGAGGGAATATTCTTTATGGATAAGAGATAGTTGAAATAGCTTTCCCGAAAGGGGATTACTAATTTCGAGGTTTCTTTTAGAGTTAAAGAATTTTCCTTAACAACAGTTAATTCGAAGAAAAATAATCAAATTTTAATAAATGGATCATAATTTAACTTTATATTCGATTTATGATTTCCACCGTTTATGACAACGTGTAAATGACACAATACCAATTTTGGGCGTTGTGGGGGTGCTAATGCTTCCCCACACATAACCAACTCCCGAACCCGTTTTAATCGAATATTTGGTAAACGCAGAACGATTTTATTCTAAAAATAATTTTTCTTAAATTGTTTTAAAAAGATGTTTTTAGGTATTTGACCTGCCTAACCCAAAGGTCAATGGCGACTCCTTTTCCATTTTTATTCAAATAAATCCAAAATCACAAATTTTTACAAATTAAAGTCATAATCGTTTTTAAAATAATATTTAACTGTTTTAAGAAAAAAAATGGTTATGACAGCTTGGCGACTCTGCTGGGGACTTTTTTTTATAGAATCATGATGTAAGTCGCTTACACATTGTCGTTTGGTGGAAATTATGAGTTTGAGTCTTTAGTTAACTTATAATCTGTTTATTGAAATTTTTTATTGCTTCATTTTTAATTGTCATACTAATATTTTAATTTTTTGCTTTCCAGTTTTGTTCGAGTTTTTATCGAGTTTTTTCTCTTTTCCATTTTTGAGTCAAAGGTAGGTACATTTCTCCTCACACACATCACTTGCATTGGCATAAAATGAGCTCTAGACACGAGCTTCAATCCAATTAAGTCGGGGTGATTACTTTACTCTCGTAAGAATTTATTCTTCGTATGAGTTTTAGCAAATAACCCATAGGATACATACCTTATACCTTCGTAGGGATTTATTCCTCTATGGGTATAAGGCAGTGAATCCCCTTGAATTGAACTCGTTCCGCTCGAAACCTATAATGGGTAAGGATCGAGGGTCGGGCAACCTAAGGGGGCACCGACATCAAGGATAATTCGAGTACCCTTTTCTCGATAGAGCTGAAACCATGCATATAGTGAACCGTAGAACAATCACCCTAGGTATACTCATACCGAACCTCTTCCGTCAGTAGGCACCCAAACAAGTGTACACAAAGGAGGAGCGTTTCTAAACCCTTGCATTTTGCTTTAAATTCATATAATATATTTATTATTTTTGAATAAAAGCATATGAGCTAGGCAACATTCGGTTAGGATTATTTTCTTGAAATTAATCATTTTGGGTAAAAAGCATGTCCGGGTAGGATTGTTATCTATTTAAAGCATGGTCGGGTAGATATCATGACGGGGTATGTGTTATATTCATCTTTGAATAACATTTTTATCTGCATCGACTGTCTTACTTGTATTAACTAATTTCTTTTCTTTTGTTTGTGTATTCTAACTTATTTATTTTCTTTTGTTTATATCATTTTTCATCATTTTTTTCATTGCATTTGCATCATCATAACATAATGCGAAAAGTGTTGATCCGTAAGGGGGTATTCAAGAGAAAATCTTCACAATAAGAGATAAAAGTTTTCAACCAAGCAGTCGTGTACACAGACATACACCGAAGGCTAAAAGAAGTTCAGAGTACAAGAATGAGACTTGCTCAAAGACCGTGCATCATTCGAGACTAAAATGATGATTTATTGATTCAAGGAGTAATCCAACAATGGAGTCTTATCTACAATCATGTCATCACTAATCATCAAGGATCGACGCATTGGCTTCAGCACCACCGAGGTATTAACCGAGTTAGTTTATAGAGCATTGATGGGCATCAGTTCCAAATATGAAGATACGAGACGAAGTAGTGAGCTCGAAGATCGAGCAATATTCGAGACTGAAACGATGATCCATTGAGCCAAAGAGTAATCTAGCAGTAGATTCTCATCTACAATCATTTCATCACTAGTTATTAAGTAGCGACGCACTGACTTCACCACAGTAGGGGCATCAACCGAGTTAGGTTACAGAGCATTGAGGGGCATCATTTTCGAGGACGAAGATTTGAGACGAAGCATTGATCCACTTCAGACTCAACATCTAAACGAAGACATGACTGTAAAGTGGACTGTCTTGTAATGTGAAAGCTTTTATTTCTAGTGAAAATTATTCTAAGATATTCGTCGTTGGGATTAACATTTTTGCATATGCATTTGCATCTTTGCATTTTGCACATGCATTTCATCATTCATAAAAAACATGGAATTAATCAGTGGAGGAATTAGATGAAGTGGTCTTAATCACGAGACACCATATTGAGAATAGAATCAAGATTCAAGTTGAAATCAGTATAGTAGAAGCTTGTTCAGCTGGTTGTAAGACTGAGCCTTCTAGGATGATATTAGAAAAGAGTCCCCGTTGATGTTGATATTACATAGGAAGATCCAGACATTTCGTTGAAAAATGTAAGGCATTGAAGTCAAAAATCCAAAACCTAATGGATTAAGAGGCATGGACAATCAAAGAAAGATGGGAGCATTGCATCTACCATTTGCACTAAGTGATTGATTTCTTTGAAATCGTTTTTGTTCTGTCTTTAATATTTGCTTAAATATTTTTAATATTAATGTTTGAACGTATGCTACCTTATAAGGTTGAATAATTGAATGAGTTTTAATCTTTAGTTCTTCAAATATCAAATGAATTACGGATTCTCTTAATTCTTCAAGAACTATGGATTTTTTACAATTGGCAATATTAGACCTTTCTTACCCTCCAGAACCAAAAATAAAATCTCTTGATTCTTTACCCAAAATAATTCATGGTCACTACCAAAAGAACTAAATTTTGACATTCCCTCTCTTAGAGAGATTGAACCATTCTTTTCAGCCTTGAAACATTGCATTTATCTTTTTGATACACAAAAAATCATACTCTTACTTTTGATTGAGCCAATAAAGTTATACCATCATCTTCTTAGATGCAAAACTGACATTTTTCTACCAATAAAACCTTAAGAAATTGAGTACAAGATGTTCACTTGAACATGAAACTTCCTACCAGAATAAACAATGTGGGGTATCTCGCATCATTCCAATTCCGATGCCATATGAGGAATTGCTCCCAACGCTAGTTGAGAAGAATCTTGTGACTCCAGTTTAATCCAAACCAAGAGATGCCCCATATCATGAAGGCCATGATGTTAACGCCATATGTAGCTAACACATTGGGAGCTCAAGGCACACCACTTAGAATTATGGGGAATTGAAGCCCAAGGTCCAAGATCTGATTGATTAAGGGGCATTGTCGTTAATGTATAATGGGGGCATTCTGATCAGGAGTCGGTTGGGGCATCAATCAGAAGTTTTGTTCCATTCTCATGCATATAATCTTGTCTGAAGTTGTTTTTCTTTTGTACCTCTTATGTTTAAATGTTTGTAAGTCACTTGACGTTCGAACATTTTCAATAAAATGCTTCCTTTTTAGGAAATGAATAATGAGAAAAAATTTTATCTTGAAATTCTTTGAATGTCATTTTAATTAAAAACCTTTTAATAATTAAGGTTGTAAATCTTTGAAAAATGACAAGATTGAACTTATATAAAGGTATTTTTCTCTTGCAGGGATCGAGCTAGTTTTCTCTTCACATGAAGAGTCAATCAAATGGTTTGGCATTCAGGTATGTGTTAGGAGCGGACAAAATGGGACAACTAGCACATGAGATTACAAAACTAATTGGTTTCTACTTCTGTTGATGACATTCAATGATGATCATAATCTTCTTAGATGGAATGGTGAAATAGATGAATCCAGTCTAGGCCAGTTTCTTGGGAATTGAACTCTAACGATGAGATTTTTTGACCTTCAACAAACACCGAGACTATAACAGGTTCTCCTCAACGAGCTTAAGAAATGGAATCCGTTTACCCATTATATATATATATATACAATAAAGCTGAGTTATTCCGCTAAAGCAATTGGTTATAGAGGAAACTCGAAAGCCCTGGCTTTATGAATAGATTACATTCAAACCATGACATTGATCGAGTACTTGGAAATTCGGTGTTTTCTCCACTCTGGTTGTCAAGTCGAAGACTTTGTGACGACATGAATCCTTCAGCTAGTCGAACAAAGGCAATTATAATAAAGTTGAATTCAACTAGCCGAACAATGGAAAATTAAAATCAAATTTACTAAACAAGGAATTTCGGTGAATATGGACTAAGGGAGTTGAGGAACACCTTTTATATTCGAACTCACACGAGCACTCATAAATCTCATTTTTAGACCAATATTTCTTCACTACCTTGACTAGAGGATTCTACAAAGCTTGAAAAAATGGAAGATTTCAGAGAACTGAAACAAAAGTGTTCTAAAGAGTTAAGCAATTGACTATACTAGTTGTGATATTTTGTCCACCTCCGATCAAAATGTCAAACCAAGAAAGAAGGGCATGCTATGATCTTCACGATGACCAAATCTATGCAACAAACCTTAGAGTTTAGGTACCTAACCTCAAAACCAACCTTTCGATCTTGGTATTTTTCAAAGATTTGCAGCTATCAAAGTTTAAAAAAACAGTTGATTCTTTTGATATCCAATGAACTCATGTTTATGATTTGTTTCAATTGTGACACTTAGAAGGGGGTAATATTTTTTCAAAACTCTTTTGATATTTTTCAAAATTTTGAAAATCCAAAGGAAGAAATTTCAAACAAGATAAGTATCATGGAATTCAACGAATATCTCTTCGAAGCTCAATATCGAAGCTGGGGAAAAGGGAAGCCAATTTTTGGGACAAAATTTGATGGGGCAAGGAAACAACTTGTCTCAGGTCAAGGTTTGCAAGAGTACACTCTGGTGGAAAATGAAGACTATACAACTATTGCATAAAAGGCGATAGCAAAAATCTCTTGATAAGGCGTTGCACAATAGGAATGAGAACATGAGAGCTGAGAGTCGAAGAACACTTCTAATAAATGAGTACATAAGCTACTCCATCAGATCAGTGAACAACAAATAAATGAGAATACCAACCATTGACCAAAAAAAACTGGAGACTTTTTTATCCTCTCCTTACTTAAACCATTTCTCAAAGATAGCATTGATCTTGACACTTGTAAAATAGCTATAATTTATTGAAGGGTTAATAGTGTAATTAATTCTTTAATATCCAATGAGTTCTTGTTTTATGATTTGTCAATTGTGAAACCTAGAAAGGGGTAATATTTTCAATCTTTGATTAAACATTTTCAACTCCTTTTAATTGATATTTTCATACTTTTAAAAATAAAAGAAGGATAAAAACAATTTTCAAACAAGACAATCTCTCTAGAGTGGATCTTGGTAGCTGATATGTGACTCTCAGACACAAAGCTCATGCTTAGAATTAGTGTTGAAGCAAGAAACGATGAATGATGAGGCATCTTTGATATTCAACATCGAACGTTGGGGCATATTTGGGGATTCAACATCCTGATGAAAACGATCATATCTTTTGAAGGCATTTTATCCACCAGCAGGAACAAGCAAACTATCAATATCCTTTGAATTGTTTCTCTTGAAACAAATTTTATCTCTCGAGACAGTTTCTTTTGAAAAAAATCTTTGGGTCTGTTAAGCTTGAAATAAGTTTTGTCTCTCTTGAGATAGTTTCTCTTGAAAAATTTTGATTCAGTTTCCCTTGAAACAAAGTTTTGTCTATCTTGAGACAGTTTTTCTTGAGAAATCTTTGAGTCTGTTTCCATTGAAACAAAGTTTTGTCTCTCTTGAGACATTTTCTCTTAAAACAAATCTTTGAGTCCATTTCCCTTGAAACAAAGTTTTGTCTCTCTTGAGACAGTTTCTCTTGAAACAAACATCTTTGAAATTGTTTCCCTTGAAACGAAATTTGTCTCTCTTGAGACATTTTCTTTGGAAAAATCATCTTTGAGTCGGTTTCTCTTGAAACCAAAATCCCTAAAAATGGCCCGCCGTCCTCATCACGTAGGAGCCGTGTCATCCCTTGACCAGACCTCCTCATCACGTAGCAGCCGTATCACCCCTGATAATCAGCCATCATCACGTAGAAATCGTGTTATCATTCCTAAAGATGGCCTACCGTCCTCATCGCATAGGAACTGTGTCATCCCCCGACTAGACCTCCTCATCACATAGGAGCCGTGACACCCATAGATATTCAGTCGTCCTCATCGCGTAGGAAATGAGTTATCACCCTTCCTAAAGATGGCCAAGAACTCTTCATCACGTATGAGCCGTGTCATCCACCGACCAGATCTCCTCATCACGTAGGAGTCGTGTCACCTTTAAACGACCAAACCTCTTCATCGCGCATGAGCAGTGTCGTCCCCACCAACAAACATATCCATTTTTTAAACCAAAAAAAGGAAAACCAGACAAAACCATGTTGACTTGTCGTCTTTGCCCTGTTCTTGTTAACATAAGAATGTGCAAAGAATGACAGCTGTAGACACCCATTTTTATATGGGTCTTTTTTATTTTATATATTTTTATTATTATTAGTATTATTAGTATTATTATTATTAGTAGTAGTAGTAGTAATTATTATTACATCATTTTGTGCAGGCCTTAAAGCCCAACCAGTTTACAAGAACCCAGGCCCGAAAACAATTACAAATTAGCCCATACCCGGGGCCCAGTACCCAAACCCAGATACAACAACATTATCCAACCCGACCCAGTTACAAGACCCGAACTAGCCCAGGATCTGACCCGATTCCCTAGGGTTTTTAAAACCCTAACCCTAGGGTATGACCATGCCACCACCACCTGTTGCTCCTGCCTCAAACAGCCTCTGTAGCTGCCACTCTCATCTACACTGACCAAGAGCCCATCTATCAATCAAGCAACAGTGGAAGGAAAAGTAGAGAAAATAATGAAAAAAATAAAAACAAATCTACCCTATCCCAAGGCAAATCAAATATCAAGTCTAAAATACTGAGGGATTTATCATATCCATCAAGCATGCAAATAAAGAAAAGCAAGGAAATAGAGAAGAGATGGGCTATTCGGGAAAAAAAACAAAGAGATTCAAGGTTTTAAAAGGAAAAAAAATAGAGAATCAAACGTAAAAAAATAAAAGCAAGAAAAAGTGAAGGAAAAAGAGAAAGATACCTTAGTTGGAAAATCTTCAAAAGCCTAAAAGCCACTAGATTTTAAAAATATCGAGAGGTAAAAGCCTTAGATCTAGTGTGCTAGGGTAGATTTTAGGTGAAACGGGGTCGGGTTTTGAGTTTAGGGAGATGAGAGGATGATCTTGGGGCATTTTGGGCCACTCTGGCCACCGTGGACCGCCGTGCGCCGCCGTAAGGCGTCACCAACGGTGAAGAATCCTCTCTCCCCGATTAGAGAGTTGAGAGAACTTTGAGTTCTCTCTCTTTTCTCGGTTTGAAGCTAAGCAGAAATGAGGGAATGGCCATTTTTTTGGCCTTTGTTATCCTATATATATTAGGCGTGTAACGACGTCGTTTTATGAGGGGTTACGGTGATATTTTAGCTCATGGGTTAATCACATGTGAGGGGTCCTTGCTTTGTAATATTTATATTGTGGTCACGTAATGAAAATTTAAACTTTCCTTTTCAGGTTGTTTATTTATGTTATATTTCATTTTAGTCACTAATTTCATGTGTTTTGATATTTTCTGGGATATTCAGATTTGGCTATATTATTTTATGCATGTTTTATTTTAGTCACTATTAGCATTTGGTTTAATTATTGTTAGGCCCTTTATGTTTCTATTTATTTCATTTTAGTCCTTACTTTTAGTTATGGGTTTATTTCATTTCCAGTAGTTGTATTATTTAATGTTTGTGTCTTGGCCCTAAATTTTTTTTATTTTCCATTTTGTCCATTAAGTTTCTATTTTGCTATTTTAATCCTTTAAATGTCTGTTTTTGCCATATTTTTCCTTTAAGTTTCTGTTTTTGCTATTTAGACCCTTAAGTTTCTACTTTTTTTTACTATTTTGGCCCTTTAAGTATATGTTTTGCCATTTTAATCCTTTGAATTTTAGTTTTTTTATTGTTTTAGCCCTTTAAGTTTTTTCTTTGCCATTTTAGTCTTTTAAGTTTCTATTTTTGCTATTTTAGCCCTTTAATTTTTTGTATATTTTATTTTAGTCATGTAAATACTTATATTTTGATGATTTCATTTTTGTGTGTAATGTTCACTTATTTTTATTTTAGTCATTTATGTATGAATGTATTTTACATATTATGTGGTTGTTTGTATTATGTAAATAATGTGTTTAGTTCCACTTAATGTAAATATTTGTATTTCCAATTACATTTATTTCCATTATATTTTTTATCTGTGTATGAAATATTCGAATCGTTTCAAGAACATGTATGTATAAAATGAGTGTGGAAAGCATCACTTGGTCGAAGTGGTGCGATCCGACACAACATTTTATGACATGGGAACTTGAACTAAATCGGTTATTTTACTAATTAAATCTTGTTTATAATGAAATATATTACTTTTCAAATGACAATTTTCGTTATTTTTCGAAATTGTCAATATTCAATTTATATTTGATTCGCATTTTATCAAAGAGTGAATATTCTTGATGGATAAGAGATAGTCAAAATAGCTTTCCCAATGAAGGATTGCTAATATCGAGGTTTCTTTTTGAGTTAAAGAATTTTCCTTAACAATAGTTAATTCAAAGCAAATTAATCAAATTTTAATAAATGGATCATAATTTAAGTTTATATTCGATTTATGATTTCCACCATTTATGATAACGTGTAAATGACACAATACTAATTTTGGGCGATGTGGTGGTGCTAATCCTTCCCCACACGTAACAGACTCTCGAACCCATTTTAATTGAATCTTTGGTAAACACATACCGATTTTCGTCTAAAAATGGTTCTTCTTAAAATTGTTTTAAAAAGACATTTTCAGGTATTTGACCTACCTAACCCAAAGGTCGATGGTGACTCTTTTTCCATTTTTATTCAAATCAATCCCAAATCACAATTTTTCCCAAATTAAAGTCATAATCTTTTTTAAAATAATATTTAACTATTTTAAAAAATGGTTATGACATGCAGTTTGTTTATTTACCAAGCGAAATTAATGTTATCAAGGATCACCTTGCTAAAGTGGGACTACGAAGACATATTTTATTTAATGCGTTGGACCCATGTACTTTGTTATTTCCTGGTTCTATGTACTATTTTCCTCTATTTAAGTTTAGAGAGGTTACACATAATTCGGTTAAAGGCTTGTATGATTACTTAATAAAATCATATTTACCCAACTAAAAAAATCATTTTAGATTTTAATTGTAGTGTCTCATTTGAAACAATGTTATGAATTATTTAACTATTGATTTAAGATTTTGATCCATTAATTGATCCAAATTAAATATGCAAAAATCAAATATTAAAATAATTGATCCAAATTACAAGGCATTCGAAATAAACACGTAAATAAAATCTAAAGAGAAGGTATATTTTGCAAAGTATAGAGGCAGGTAAAAGCAAAGTTAATGAGTCTGATAACATTATTTGTACATAATATCCCAATCAGTTTTCATTGGAAAGCTCTATGGACGGTGTCTGGTCGTAAGGTTACATTCTCGACGCTTTCATCCTGGTTAAGAAGAGTAGAATCAGAAAACGCTTTGGATTTGTTAGATTTGCAAGAAGATTAGATGCAATTCAAGCAATAAACATGTTGGATGGACATGTCTTATATATAAATAGGACATCAATGTCTTTTGCAATATAATGGCGGGTCTAAGTATTGGCGTAAGGTCAGTCCTAAGCAGCGAGATTTCAATAGGGCACTTAACAGAGGTAAGGGAAATGGACCAAATGTTGGTGATGGTAGACAATAGTACTCCTTAATTTCAAGGAAAAATTGTATAATTCTTTCAAAATTTAAACATCATTCCTTCTAAAATTTTTGTGAAAACACCTCAAACAAACATTCAAATAGAAGTAACTAATAAGAAGATATTGATGGCACCAAAAAAAAGCAGTGATTGAAAGATTTATTAGACATATTATGGGTATTCAGAGACATCATACAAAGGATTGAAGATGCCTTATTTAACTTAATGTATGCTTCATGGACCAAACTTTTGGGTCTAGGGACATTAGCGTAAATGTTCACAAGAGGGGTTATATGTACACACACTTGGGCTTGTTGGGCATGATGAGTTAGCCCAATTCTTGGAGAAAGCTTACGGGTGTGTGAAGGATCAAGTCCGAAGGCATCTGAGAGAAGCAAAGAGGGTGTTACATGTTCGATGGGGCAATTTTGTCAAGGCTTATGGATTCAGACCGAACATGTGTGCGAATTTCCGTAGAAGACTCGTACGAAGCGTTAGGCTTGCCCATAACCATCAGACCTGGCCCGTTCCTTGGAATATTCCATAAAGTATATAATTATCTTTTAAATTAAAGGAATAAATACTTAATTAGAGACAATAAGGATAATGTTTTATTTGAATTCAAATGCCTTAGAGATAGAGATCTTGATAAGGTAGGATTCAATGTGAGTTGTCGATGTACTTTGATCTAGACTGTTGGATCTTAAGGGCCTTAACTATAAATAGAGAGCTCATTCCCTCATTTTTAATCATTCCATTCCTTCCATTATTAGAGAGTAATAAACTCAAGCATTTACTCTTACTTTCTCTCTAAGTTGCTTTGTTTCTAGCTTTCTAGCCTTGTTGGCTTGTTTCTCTTTGTGTTAATCCTTTGTGGCTTGTGTTGCAGATAGTGAGGGCTAAGATAGCCTCGATATTATTTCTTTTCCAAAGTTCTTTCATAGATTCAAAGTGGTCAAGTCGTGGCGACTTAGAAAGTCCCCACAATGCTCACGCTTCTGAGATCCTTCAACCTTGGTGGCTTGGATTAGCCCCATTGGAGTCTGCTTTTGTATTGTTGCCTAACTCTATTGGGTTTGTTCATCGCTTAGTGAGCCAGAGACTCAAAAGGATGTGGTTAATGCTGATTTAGTGTCATTTCGACTTGGAAATTGTCTAAGTGACAAGTGGTATCAGAGCAAGTTAGCGTGAAAGTTTTATGGATTCAACAATGATTTTTGTGGGAAGAAATATCAGTGTAAGTTAGAAGAAGTTATTGTGGATTCAACGAGTGTTCTAGAAAGGTTCTGTGAAAGGTGACCGAGATTGCACAACAAATAAGAGGTGTTCCCACAGAAAATGGCATTGAGAGTCATGGTGGTGGGGTTGAGCTATGGAAACAAAGTGTGAGAGTTGTCCTATGATCATTAGTGATCAATAGTGTTAAAAGCTTTACTAAGGAAGTAAAGAAGGTCTAAGTAGTTGTGGAATCTTGTATTAAACAATTAGAGTCCATGAGGGAATGGTTCAAATAAATAGCACAATAGAGTCTTAAGGATTAGTCATTGATATAGATGAATAATGCGTTTAGGGTCGAGGTGATGGCCTTGAGAGAAGAGATAAATGGGCTCAAGAGTGAGTTACTCATGTGTAAAGAAACAATGAGTGAATGTGGTGTGCTCAAGACCTTCATAGAGGGACTTAGACCGGGGAAGATGCTTGCTAGAGAGCAAGGTCATGCCCAGAGTTGTTCAAAAGCCAGAGTTGTAAACGAGTCACAGTGTGAGCTTGTAGGAGTCAAGCTAACAAAGATGAGTTGTCCAGACCCATGCTTGAAGATAATGGTGAAAATGGGGGAGACTAGGATAAGGGACAGTGGACAGATGAGGAAGAAAGCTCTTCGAGTGGCCAAGAAGTGCCAATGACTGATCATGGTTGAGTAAAGCCATTGGGGAATCATGGCAAGGCCAATGCTGTGTCAAAAAAGAATGAGAGTAGAAAGCCATTGGAATCTACTTCTGTGATGGTTCTCACTTAATAAGAGGATGTCTTAAAAAGAATCACATTGCTGTCATTGTCAAGGGCAAAGACGAGTTAGAAGAGGAAGTAGCCAAAGATAGTGAAATTACGGGTGTCAAAGTAGTCAAGCCAGGAGTGAAGCTCGGCACAAATATGAATGGCGTAGGAAAGCCGAGGGTAAATAAGCAAGACCTACTGGAGTGTTTCCTATGTCAGTGGCCACATAAGGCCAAAAGTTTCCCTAATAAAGTAAAGCTCGACACAAATATGAATGGCAAAGCAGGAAAGCTAAGGATAAAAAAGAGCCATTGAGATGTTTCTATTATGGGGATCACATAATGCACATGATTGAACATATAAAGTAAAGCTCAATGCGAAGGCCAATGACCAAGAAAGAAAACCAAGGGTAAATAAGCAAGAATGACTATAGTGTTTCTATTACAAACATCCACACATAGTGCAAGAATACACCGAGTCAAGTAGTTCAAGGAAATGACAGGGCCGAGAATAGTGAGATTTCCAAGCTTGGTTCAATGATGTTTATCTCTGCCAAGGCTAGTGAAGGCCAAAATTAGATGTCGTTGTGAAAGCCAAAGTTGGCAAAGGGCCAAAAGAGCCTAAATCGTTTGATGAGTAGTTGAGCTCAGTGCATACTGAGAGTGAAGCATGGTCTAAGTTGATGACTCTTAGACATAATAGAGTATTGAAGGAGTATGCAAGTCAATTCAAGGAACTCGTGCTCAAAGTCCTAGAGATGACTGAAGAAGATGCATTATTCACTTTCATTGATGGATTGAAGCCTTGGGCAAAGACGGAGATTGATAGAAGGAGAATCAAGGAGTTGTCTAAAACCTTGATAGCCACCGAATCCATCATAGAATTTGGAGTCAAGTAGACGTCCAAGCCAAAGTTGAAAATTGTGGGTAATGGCAAAAGAATCCGAGATGAGGGGTGGTGATCACAAGTCTTGAAAATACATGTGTGAAGTTGGCACAAGTAAAAGTGATAAGTGCCTTATGCCAAGGGTAAGAGATGAGCAAACGAAGGGTCACCAAAGTAAGGGGCCATAGGAGTTTCAAGCTTGCCTGTGTGAAGTCAAGTTGTCTGAGGAGATGGACAAACCCAGGATCGAGTTACCCAAGGAGATGGGTGAAGACGAGGTCAAAGAGACTGTGAGACTTGGATTTATGATATTAAGCTTTGCTAAGGTGAGTGGAGGCCAAAAGGAGAATGGGTTTATGTATGTGAACATCAACGTTACGGAATGATCAATAGTTGTCTTAGTATACATAGAGGTAACCGATCTATTCATGTCAAAAAAAGGTTGCCAACAATCTTGGTTTGAAAGTCGAGCCATCTAAGGGGCAATCAAGAATGTTAATACTACAGAGGTTCCAATTATTGGAATGGCAAGAAAGATAGAGTTACAGATTAGTGATTGGAGTGGCAAGGAAGAATTTAAGGTGATATAATTTGATGACTTTAATTTTTTCATCGGGTTTGGTTTCTTTGACCATGTGAAGGCTTTTATCTATACATTTGTCCATGTCATATGCATCTTATATTCCCGATGAAAATGTATTTTTCCTTTGTTTTGAGATAATGGGGACCGACTAAGACCTTAATGGCCATTCATTTATTGATGATATTATGAGGGAGAGGGACATTACTTTTGGGACTACCATCGAAGAGACAATCGTGAAGTGGTTGATGGATTCCAAGCCTTCGAGGGACATGATAGGCATGAACTTACGACACATGTAAAAGGGTGGGAGTTGCACTGAACTTCAAAGGATAAAGTGTCGATGCGAGTAGAAGCACCGAACTTTGGGGTAGAATTGTCGATCCATGGAGTGCCAAACTTTGATGAGTAAGAAGGGCTAACATATAGAGTAAATGTGATGAGAGAGATCGAGGGAGATACATCTCAAACACATTATTAGTGTTGTTGAGTTTGATTTGCCATTGATGATGAGTATAGGTCAAGGACCTAACCATCTTTGCGGAGTTACCAAAGGTTAGAAGGGGCATCTGAGACTTTCAGAGTTCTTAGGGACAAGCAAGTGTTTTTGATGAATCTGATTTATCATGTTGAATGACACTAGAGTGTCCAAGTCTTTGTCGCTGGATCAAAAATATCCTTGTTTGGATGAATGCAAAGAGGTGGGATGGATTTCCCATGCTCAAGATGTATGCCATGGTGTATTAGAGCATGACGAGACATGGCAATGTATACCAAGGCAAGCAAGCCAAGGTGTTTTGTTAAGTCTCCAAGGTGATCAAGACCAAGTGTTCTTGCCTAGTGACGAGGGCATAGCTAGATCAAGTAGGGGAGAATGTCACGGGCCAAACTTTGGGTCTAGAGACATTGGCACAAATATTCACAAGAGAGGTTCTATATGCTCAGACTCGTGCTTATTGGGCATGATGAGTTAGCCCAATTATTGGAGAATACTTACGAGTCCGTTGAAGAATCAAGTCTGAAGGTGTCCGAAAGAATAGACGACGGTGTTATATGTTCGATGGGGGCAATTGTTTCAAGTCTCATGGATTCATACTGATACATTGAGCGAATTTCTATAGAAGAGTCATATAGAGTGTTGGGCTTGCCTAGAACCATCAGAATTGACATATTCCTTGGACGGTTCCATAAAGGATAGAATTATCTCTTAAATTAAAGTGATAAATACTTATCAGATATAATGGGGATAATGTTGTATTTGAATTCAAATGCCTTAGAGATAGATATCTTGATAAGGTATAATTCAATGTGAGCTATCAATGTACTTTGATCTAGACCATTGGATCTTCAGGGCCTCAATTATAAATATAGAGCTCCTCACCTCATTTGTAATCATTTCATCCCTTCCATTTTTGGAGAATAATAAACTCAAGCATTTACTCTTACTTTCTCTCTAAGTTGTTTTGTTTCCAGCTTTCTAGCCTTGTTGGCTTGTTTCTCTTTGCGCTTAAGCCTTTGTGGCTTTATTGTGATGTCTAAGATATCCTCTAGAATGGTTCCTTTCCAAAATTTTTTCAAAGTTCTAAAGTCGTTCAAGTCGTGGTGACTTAGAAAGTCCCCATAATGTTCGCGCTTCTGATATCCATTCAACCTTGGTAGCTTGAATTAGTTCCATTGGTGTTTTGCTTTCGCGTCGTTACATAAACCTATCGGGTTTTTTTGTCGCTCAGTGAGCCAGAGACTCATAAGGACGTGGTTAAGGCTGACTTAGGCACCATTTTGACCTAGAAATTGTCTAAGTGTCGCACAAATCGACTAGCAGAAGTCTAGCACCCGTGATATATGGCTCTAAAAAAGTGATTTCACTTGATGTAGGAAATGGGGTGTAAATGAACAAAGCATTCGGTGAACTATTCATGAATCGTTCGTATAACTTTTGTTTGTGTTCGTTCGTTAAGCTAAATAAATGAATATGAATAAATTTTTTTATCTTCATTTAATAAACGACAAATCGACTAGCAGAAGTCTAGCACCCGTGATATATGGCTCTAAAAAAGTGATTCACTTGATGTAGGAAATGGGTGTAAATGAACAAAGCATTCGGTGAACTATTCATGAATCGTTCGTATAACTTTTGTTTGTGTTCGTTCGTTAAGCTAAATAAATGAATATGAATAAATTTTTTTATCTTCATTTAATAAACGAACGAACACGAATAGAGGTGTGTTCGGTTCATTTATGCTAAAAAACAAGTTCGTTTATGAATTCATTTATCGACTCATTTATTTATATTCATGAACAAGCTCATTTACAATGAGGTAATGCCATATCAGCATTTGGTTTGGGATTGGGTGATTGTGATATGTACAAGCAACACTTACAAGGATGAATCACAAAATTTAGGCTTTTCGTACTGTTGAGCTAGGCATTAGTACATATAAGCACCCTCCATGAGTGTTGAAATCAAAGTCCCCAACTCCACAGTAGTCATTCATCTCTATTTTCAGTATCTTCATCGTTGAAGAAATCTTGGGGTTCATTTCTCTGTGCATTGCTCCCCCATTATTTTAGATCGTGCTTGCTGTACCTGAACCATTGCTGCCATTCTCAACTTAGCCTAATGAGCCTCCCAGTAAGCTTTCTCCCTACATTATATTTTTGCTCTCAAATCAAGCACGGCTCTTTTCTTCTTGGAGAAAAGCCTGTTCAGTCATCAGCAACTTTGATTATATTTAAGGCAAGGGCCTGTTTCTCAAATGTGGTTGTGGACTCTGCAACTTTGGCAGCAATGTTGTTATCCCACTTTGGTTAACAAATTCTCATCTTTTTTTGTTTCTTCATACCAAGCAAAACATAAATGTCCCTATACAAATTAATCAAGGAGAGTTGTTTTTCTTTTATGTTCGGATATAAGTGCAATTGCGTTTAGTTAACAAATATTATCTTATAATCCCTCTAGATAAATAAAAGGGTAAAATATATGTTTAGTACATAAATTATTACTTTTTTCATTTGGTACCTAAACTTTATTTGGTTTCAAAATCATACCTAACGTTTAGTTTAGGTTTCATTTTGGTACCCTACCGTTAAAAACTTAGTGGAACTGTTATACGTGGTATTTTTTATGGGTAAGTTACATCATATATCACTCACTTATCTTCTCACTCTTATTTTGATCATTGAAATTTATTTATTTTTAATTTAATCACTTAACTTTTAAATTATTTCTATTTTAATCACTCTAACTTATTTTATTAATATTTTTATGATGTGGCATATTTTAATTATTATTTTATTATATATGCTTAAAATAAAAAAAGAAAAAGGTAGGTTAGAGAGTCTGATAAGAGTGAGGCCGTGAGGGTGGGATGAGGGATATGTGATTTAGGGTTTGTGGTATAATTTTTAGGTTTGGGTATGATTTTAAATTTAATTTTTCTATTTTAATTATATATTAATAAAATAATATTAATAAATCGTCATATCATAAAATTGTTAATAAAATAAATTAGAGTGATTAAAAATGAGCAATTCGAAATTTGAGTAGTTAAATTGAAAATTTTTAAACTTTAGTGATCAAAGTGGGAATGAAAAGATAGTTGGGTAATGAATGATATAATTTACCTAAAAAGTTCACGTACAATAGTTCCTTTAAAAAATTAATTGCATGGAACTAAAGTGAAATAAAAAGTAGACATTAAGTATGATTTAAAAAAATAAAGTTTAGGTACTAAAACAAAATAAAAATAATAATTTAGATACTAGTTTATTTCATAAATAAAGAAACATACCCATCTTTTTCAACGTCAACGAAACAGGCTTAATGATTTTTGAGTTTTCCCTTAATCAACATGTAAGTTTAGAGGTAATATTTTCCCTTTTCTTAAAGTTGATGCAAATTCGGGCCACAAACAGGTTGACGATGGATCACATTATTTTTTTCAATTAATAATTTCTTATTGTTTATTAATATTATCATGTTTTAGTCTTCCTAGAGCTATAATATTATCATGTTTTAGTCTTCCTAGAGCTAGATCGAGGGATAACGGACAGAGGTAGTCTCCTCCTTAAATATTTTTTATAAACATAAATAATTTTCGTAGATTCTCATTTTCATCCAAATTTCATTTGTGTTCATATATATATATATATATATATTTCTTATTAATAACTTAAATACAAGTGATTGTTAGGTCAATTATTTAATTATATATAGTGTGAATGTTATATAGGTGTATATATATTTATTATTATTAATCATATAGGTTAATTAATTAAGATATAATATGTATGTGTTATTAGTATTAAATGTATATATATTATTTATATATATATATATATGTCTTGGGCGTGTGGTTGTATACATATATTATTATTTATTTAAAGGCTAATTATGCGGATGAAGTGTGCGTGTTATAAGTATGTATATTATATGTACAATTATTATATTACATTATATATATTGTCTCGCGGATCGTATATATATATATATATATATATATATATATATATATATATATATATATATATATATATATATTATAAATATATTAGTGGATATTGAAAAATATATAAATTACATTACATTTATTTTACAGGCCCAAAGTTAAGTGAATCAAGCCCAAAAAAATTATTACAAGGAAAAGTTGCCCAGCTTCACCCGAGAACGCCAACCGTCCAGATCTCACGTGTGAGATACACGGGTGTCGCTCCAGCAGCCTCACGCGTCTGTGTTTGGTCCCCACTTCACTCTTCCACATGCCACTGTAGACACTCGTTTTTGTTCGGGTTCTATTATTATTATTATTATTATTATTTTATTAACAACTTATTTACATTTTGTAGGCCCAATATATTACAAACCCGAAGCCCAAAAAAAGCCCATCTAGCTTCCAACCTAACAACAATAAGACCCAACCAGAAGGTCCAAATCCGAACCTAGTTATAGCTGATTCGACCCTTTTAGGGTTTTCACCCATTAGCCCCAGTCTCCCAATTTCCAATAGTTGAATCTGATTTAAATATAACGTCTCATATGTGTCCAAATTAGGGTTTTTACCCTAATCCTTCAGTCAGTCGTTGACCCAGGACATAAAATGGACCGTCCAATCTACCGCGAGTGAGATGAACGTGCCCAACTCTTCAACTCTCCACCGGCGCATGAACCTCACTGATCGTTACCCCAGACGCGTGAGACGCTGTCAAACACTCCCGAGCCGCTGTCGTCATCAGCATAGACTGAATAGTGCACAGAAAAAACAAACAAACAACCAAATCGTCATCAACAGTGAACCAAATCTGAAAAAAATCCATTTTAAAATACCCTAAATCCCAAAAATCAAGGATTTCACCTACTAAAATCAGATGTACCATGTCTATACCAAAAAGAGCTCATCATTATCACAGAAAAGCAACCATAAATCAAAGACATGCAACCAAAAATCAAAGGAGCATTAGGGGGAGAGAAAAAAGAATCGAAGGAAAAGATAGAGAGAAAAAATGAGTTTAGAACCCCAAAAAACAAATAGGAAAGAAAGAAACACCATTCGAAAATAGAAGAAAACTCACCCTTTTGACAAGATCTGACCATCGTCGCTTCATCGGACCAAGGACCCCTTTTTTCGAAGGTAAAGGTCTTGTTTTTTAAATATGGTTGTGGGTGGGGGCTCAGTTTTTAGGTTTGTTTTAGAGAGAGAAAGAGGAGAAAGAGAGAAGGGAGAGGTTATTTTTGTGTTTGAATCCCCGTGGCCACCGATTTACGGTGGTTGGGGTTTTGGTTTCCTTCTTCGGCAGTGGGGTAAAGGGAAGAAGAAAGAGTTAAGAGCATTGTATTTACTCTCTCTCCCTTAGAAAGAAAAAATGAAACAATTGAGGGATTTGGCCGTTTTGGCTTAGGCTTAAAACATATATATATATCATACCTAAAACGACATCATTTGGGGAGGACCAGGGAGCATTTTTTATGTATGGATTAATTGCATATTAGGTCCCGTGATTTGTAATCTCACCATTTGGGCCATTGAATGAAGTTTTACATTATTATGTTTCAAACCTTTATCTTTTTATGTTTATATTTAAGTCACCATCATATGTATTATATCATTTTCGCTTATGTTTGACTATGGTTATTATATTTACAAATCTTTCATTTCTGTCACTGCTTTGTATATTGTTGCTCTTAAGTTTAATTCTTATTTACCCTTTCAAATTTCTAGTTTTTTTTTATTTTAGTCCTTAATACTTACAAATATTTACAATCGTGTAATTCATGCTTTGAAGTCTCATGCTTGATTATGTATGCATTTTGGTCACTAACTTTGACTTGGTCTTAACTTTGATTTTATTTCCAGTTTAGTCCTTGTTGTTTTGACTATATTAAGTTTTAATTCCTGTAATTATTACATAATAGGGTCTGTAATTTTTATTTCATTTTGTTTTGGTACTTGATGCTACCATATATGAAATTTGATTATATTTTCATTCTAGACTCTCATTTTGCCATGTTTATATTTAGTCTCCTATTTCTAATATTGTTAAAAATCAGTCTATTTGTCTTTTCATTTCCTCGAATTTTTTATCTGTGTGCAGTTTGATCACTATCATATGCCTGAAAACTTGGATTATTATCTGAATAGCTCCCTATATTTTTGTACTCACGTGTTTTGATCATGATATTGTTTGTTTGTTGTTTATTAGCCTCCAACTTAGCATGTATTATATTTTACTGTAAATATTGCTATGCATGCGATGCCATATTAAATATTTATATGTATATGTCTACATATTTATTTTATCCTTTTTAGTATGGTATATTTATGTACCTTTTTAAATGCTTATTTATTTAAGAATTTGTTAAATGTTATTTATTAGAATATTTTCAAGAACACCAATTTGTATAATGGATGTGAAAAACCTTGTTTGATCGAAGCAATATGATCCGATACGACGTTCGAACAAAATGTGAACTTGAAATAAATCAAGTTTATTTTGCTAATTAATTCATTTTTTATTGTAAGTTGAACAATGCAATGCATGTTTCTCTAAATAGCAATTTATTTTATTTATGCAAAATGTCGATATACAATTTATATTTGATTTGTTATTTTTATATCGATGTGGGAATATTCGTTTTGTCAAGAAATAGGAGAGATAGCCTTCTCATCAGAAGATGAGCAAATCTCGATATTTCTTTTCGAATTAAAGGATTTTTCCTAATAAATAATTCAAAGTAAATTAATTAAACTTTAATAAAAGGATCGTATTTTAAATATATATTCCATTTGTACTTTTGGGCGTTGTGGGGGTATTTATCCTTCCCACACGTAATTAACTCCTAGACCCGTTAAATTGAATCTTTGATAACGCAGACCGATTTTTTTCTTAAAAAATGATTTTTTTCTTAAAATTATTTTAAAAGACGTTTTTAGATATTCAACCTACCTAGCTCAAATATCAATGGCAACTCCAATTCAAAAATTTCAAATTAGTTCAAAATAGCAAAATTTTCAAAATAAAGTCATAATTATTTTTAAACTTAATTGTTTTCTTAAAAAAAAGGTTATGACAGCCACAAAATACCAAAATGGTGCTACCCTTTTCCCTCCTCTCACATGCAAACCGAAAACAAAAGAAGATATCAGAAAAAAAAAGGGTGATCTTTTACCTCAGCAAAAATCGAAAACAGTAGAACAACAAATCAAAAGGCTCTCCCTTTTCCATTGGGATATAACAGCAACACAAGGCATGATCCTTTCTACACAGCCAACATAACAAAGAGAGAACCCAAAAAAGAAGAAGCATCTTCCTTTGGAGAAAACGGTAACAACAACACAAGGAAAAAAAAGGAGAGAATCCTTTTAAGGATTATCAGCAACGATATTCAGAAAAAAGGAGCCTTTTTCGAAAAAAAAATCCATTAACAGAGAGCCAAAGAAAAAAAATAAGAAAACTCTTTACCTTTTTCTTCAAAGAGGCACAATCGTCCCTTGACGAAGCCACCACGACCTCCCATGTTGAAGGTAAATCCTCTTCCTTGTTTTGTCTAGATTTAGAATCGAGTGGTTTCGGGGTTTGGTGGCTTGAAGAGGCTTCGTTTGAGAGATTTAGAGGTATTGAAACTCGTTTGGCTCCTCATCGGAGCCGATGAGTGGCGGCCGACCTCTCCACTAAACCTTAGCTTGTGAGAGAGTTTCAAGGGACTCTCTTTTCTTTCTTTTGAGCGGTTGTGGGAGGAGATAAAACAAAATAGTTTTAGGTTTTTTTAAGCCAAAGCAGTGCATTAATGTGGCCATAGCCCATAAGTACGTCATTTTGTGGGTGGGATAGAGCTAAGTAGGACTGTAAATGAGACGAGACAGATCGCGAGTTACTTGAGATCGACTCGATCAAAACTCGATAAATACTCGGATCGAATGGACTCGACTCGAGCTTGAGCTCGACTTAAGTTCTTAACGAGCCGAAACGAGCTACTCGATATTCGATTCGAAAAGCTCGTGAGCAACTAAAAAAATGTTATATTATAATTTTAGATTTTTTAAAATTACATTATTAAAAAAATATTAAAAATACATTATTGATAATTATAAAATTTTAAAAATATATTAAAAATTCTATAATACAACAACCCTAAAAATTATTTATCTAATGACAATATTTAATATATTTCTAATGATAATATTTTTAATAACTAATTTTTTAAATTGTTGTTATATTTTGAGGTTTCGAGTTCAAAGATCATAAATATCAAGGGTTTGAGCATTTAATATCAATATACTATATTGTACTTACCTCATAAATCGATACCAAATTGATTAATTAATGTATTTGTAATGAATCCTAAACCTTAAAACCTAAACCATAAATCCTAAACCTAAACCCTAAACCCTAAACCCTAAAACATAAACTATAAACCATAAACCCTAAATCTATAATGTGATAGGTGTTAATTTGATAAATTAATGAAATTAATTTATAAAATTTTTAATAACTAATTTTTTTAAATTATTGTTAACCTAATCTCTAAACCCTAAACCCGATTACATAGATACAAACAATTATTTCCAACTGAATGATTCATGGTGAAATCGATTATGTTCAGTCTACACTTGCTTTGCCAAGTTGAAAATACGTATGATTCAACTCTAACATTAAAGAACACGAGCTAAGAATATAAAAAAGAGTATTGATAAATACCATTTCGAGTCGAAGGACTCAATAGAGGAAGATTCATGTATATACGGCCAGGTGATTCAGTTTGCAATGAGGTGCCAGCGTTTCTGTCATTTTGTCGAGTCGAACTAGCTCTAACATGCGAAGGAGTCCTTGAAGTATCATGAAGATCTTTTCCTTTACTTGATTGACCCTAAAATTAATAGATAACAACACAACTCTAAAACTCTTGAAATAAAAGATGCAAAGAGAAGTTGGATTCCACTGTAAATAATGACTGAAAACATATCTACAATCTTACCCCTCTGTTTAAAGCAAGTTTAGGAGGGGTTTGTGCTCTTAAACTACTCCATTCAGTTCTCTTAAAGAAATGATGTTTCTTGAGCATGGCATAACCATCAGGCCCGGCACCAGGTCGTCTACTGGGATCAAGCCAAAGGAGTCAAAAGTACAATGTATTGTGTCTACTGGGATGAAGCTCATGAAAACAAAAAGATAGATATTCAAGCAATATGATGGAAAATGATATCATGATCTTGAAAATCATTAGTTGATTTTCCATCATATTAAAACTACGCAGATTATAAGTCCTCTGAAAACTTGGATCAAAATCAACAAATCAGATCAACCAAATGTATGCCAGTTGTAGAGCTTCTTTTATAGTCGATTTTTCATAAATTTATGGAAACAAATATGATACACATCAACAAAAAATTAGATAAGAGATCAACTTCAAGGTCTTAAGCGTATAAATTTCTGGATGCATAGCAGAAAACTAATCCAACATGCATAAAATTATAGCTTACCAGGTGGGAATATAGGCAAATCATGGGAAAAACCATTAGTAGTTTGAGTAAAGAGTGATTTTATGCTGAAGCAATATCCCATATTGGGGAAGTACATGAGTTGACCACTTATTTGGCATTATAAATAAAAGGCATCTACCTCCTTTCAACACACTTACCTGGATGGGGTCAATGGATGATCATCAAGGTTCATGGCCTAGGTAAACGACCTCTATTGCACTTGGGAGGAGCGCTCGCCTAAGGTCTCCCCATTTTATGAGAGCCTACGTCATAATTTGCGGTAGTGGGTGAGTTCAAGCTTGAATCGAGTTTGAGCTTGAATCGAGCTTAAAATTGAGCTCGAGTCTTGAGCTTCAATTGAGCTCTTAAATGTTTTTTGAGTTCGAGCCTTTTTGAGTTTGAGTTGAGTTTCAATATTATATTTCGAGCTGAGCTTGATAATTTTTAGCTCACTAGTTTTCGAGTCGAGTTTTCTCTTAAAGTTTTTGAGTTTGAGTCGAGCTCAACAATACTCGAGCTCGACTCAGCTCGTTTACACCTCTAGAGTTAAGTTGACCATATTTTCTTTTATGGGTTATTTGTGTAAGGGTCATGCCCACTTTTAAGGTAATTCATTTTAGTCCTTGATTAAAGATTTCCGGTCTTTTATTTGTGGCTGTTTATTTTACATGTGTTACTTTTTATTCCCTTTTAACATATTTATTTTAGTTTCCTGTCGGTTTGCACATTTGTTATACAATTTTAATAATTTTCATTTTAATCTCGAATACGTGCCTTATTTATGGTTATCATCATTCATAAATTTCACCCATGATATTTTGTTATTCTGATTTAGTCCCCTTTTTATATTTATCTAGCCAAACTTTAAAAATCACTTGTTGCAATATTGTATATATTATAATAGAACATTACTTACGCGTCACAATGCATGTGTTTATCAGGAAAAATGGCCGAAATAATCCATATGGGGAGGTTTATTTCCCCAAATAATACACTTTGCTTATTATTTCCTCAAATGGGGTGAAATCTACAGTAGTTACCTGAAATCCTTAAGATCTATCGCGTCTTCAAGCCAATTTTTCCCATGCAGAAGGGCACGTGAAATCTCGATGTCTTCAGGGTAAATGGGTTTGAGAAAACCTATGGATTTCTTGGTGTCTTCAGTTGATTTCTCTGTGCATGAACGTGATTTCTCTGCTACAGCTGCATGGGGGCTGGGACTTGAGGAATTTGCAGCAGATTTCTCTACATGAGGTGCATGTATGGGACAACAATAATGGTGCTAATGGGCACCAATAATGGTGCCATTGTGCACCAATAATGGTCGTGAATTGGATTTATAAATATGGGGATGGGGTGGTGTTGGGAGTTCGGGGAGAAGTTAGAAAAGAAAAGAAGAAAAGCTTGCATGTTCGAGAGTGATTTCGGGGGAAAATGAGATAAAAAAGTTCGAAACAAAGGAAGAAATAATTTGAATATTTGGTAAGTTTTAATTAATTTTTATTGTTCCATTATTTTTATTTTAAATAGAAATTAATTAGATTTTTTTTATTTTACAAATTGAACTATATTTGTGTTGTTTGGTAAGTTTAATTTAAATTTTCGTGTAATTTTTAGTTTTATTTTTAAATAATAATTGTTAGAATATTTATTTTGATTTTACATATTAAGTTGTATTTGAGTAGTTTGGTAAGTTTAGTTTAAATTATTTTTTGATTTTTTTATTCAGCAATATAAATTATTAGACTGATTATTTTAATTTTAAGGATTAAATCATATTTGAGTGATTTGGTAAGTTTAATTATTTTTCTTGTATTTCTAGTATAATTTTGGTTTTTAATTTAAATTATAAATATTAGACTATTTATTTTGATTTTATATATTAAGTTGTATTTGAGTAGTTTGAAATGATAAGTTTAGTTTAAATTATATTTTTGATTTTTTTATTGAGTAATATAAATTATGAGACTAGTTATTTTGATTTAACAGATTTTTGTGTTTAAATTTTCTTTAATTATGTTTAATATTATAATTGGAATATTTAATTTTTTTTCTAGATTTGTTGAAGCATGGTAGAAGAAAATGTTCTTTTGAGGCTAGATGGTCGACACATTTCTAGTCATTTGGGAGCACTGGTATTATGATCGAATAATATTTTTTATTTGAGAACGGTGAATTAATTTTAATTACATGGATTAAAAAATTGCAGGATGACGAACAACGAGTCCTTCGTTGTTGACTTACCAATTGTAAGATGCCAAATGAACGTATTGTCGATAATTTAAAAATGGTGGGCTTTTATGATGTCACATTTGTAAGAGAATTTAGGTTGGTCCCCAGTTTGATCAGTGCATTAATTGAACGGTGGAGACCAGAAACTCATACATTTCATCTTCCGTGTGGTGAATGTAAGATCACTTTGGAGGATGTGGCTTTACAACTCGGGGTGCCTATAAATGGGAATAGCAATGGTGGGAAATAATGATCATGACGTGTTTGCAATATGTGGGGAGTACCTTGGGAGGTACCAGAAAAAACATTAACAAAAGGGTCATGGGTGAGATTATCCTGGTTAGCAAATGAGTTTAAGCTCGATCCTTATTGTACTAAGAAAGACATTATATATGCAACTCGAGCATATATATTACGGTTAATCAGGGGAATCTTGATGCCGGATAAATCCAATAACCTTGTCCATATACAATATCTTCCGTTTTTGGGTAACTTTTTTATTACCCGTCAGTATAGTTGGGGATAAGCAATATTGGCATTCTTGTATCGCGAGATGTGCAAGGCGTCATTACATGTAAATGATGCGTATACGACTGAAATTAGTGGATGTATGATGTTATTACAATCTTGGGCCTGACACAGAATTCCATGGTTAACATTGATTAGCCGAACTGCAGTTGACTTTCCTCTTGCCGGAAGGTAATTTTTTGATTTAAAGTTTTTTATCTTAGATTAATTAAAGAATATTTTGTAAAGGAAAAATAATTAGATAATTTTATTTTGATTGGTATACAGATGGAGGCATAAAATAGATGGAACGGGGTTGGCCCACAATAATGTGAAAGAGTTTAGATTTAAGATGAACATCAAATGCAAAGTTGAGGTATATTTATATAATTAATTAGAGAATTTATTTTTTATTATGTTTCTAATATTGTTGTTTATGTCATTATATAATTGTATTGAATTTTATAATTATTTAATTAATTAATAACTATATAATTTTGTTTTATAGTTTATTTGGAGGTCGTACAATGATGGAGAAATGTCGCGCATACTGCAACATGTCTGGGAGGGTTGTCAATATTGGTGTGCTGTTACACCATTGATCCATTTCGCATTTGTGGAGTTCCAATTTCCCGATAGAGTGTTGAGGAAGTTTGACTTCCACCAACCTATTTCAGGAATTCTAGAGAATCATGACGCTCTCCACAAATTAGATGGGCGGTGTAGGGTCGGTGAGGATTGGTCTGTGAGGCATGCCAACCATATCAATCATTGGAACAACAGGGGTTCATACTTGCCAACGCTCACTCCCATAAAGAGGATGATTTTGACTTCCAGAGTTCGGATTACCTGAATTATTATTGTGAACATGGAAAGTCGTTCTTGACAATGAACAGAGAAAGACGATAATTTATAGAGTATAGAAAAAAATTTGGTAAACTTGATAAACCAAGAAGGACTGGGAGTGGGAGTTCTTCTCACCATGGAGCAGAACAAGCGACAATGGATAATATCCCACCAGAATCTTTTGATCCCACAGGTTCATTTCATCAAGTGTTTGGTGATTCTGATGTTACGCCCTACACTCTTCAGCTTGTTCCTCATCAATCACCCATGTTCTCTCCCATGTTTGGGGCAACATATGATTTTGATCAGATGACATCTATGATGTCAAATACAAGTATTTGTCCTCATATAGGAGAGTATAGTGGTGGTGGGCATATATTTACAACACCGGATCATATGCCCTCGGTGAATGAGCAAGTTGGTTATGATGAACAAACTCCTGAACAAGTGCAACGACCACAAGGAAACCGACTTGCGCCTCAACATTATTATTCAACAACACCCCGACACCAAAAAGAGTTGTAAACACTTTATATGTTTGAATTATTATTAAATAAATGAGATATATTTATTTTTCGTTCATGGTACAAAGAAATTTATATTAAAATATTAAATAAAAATTAAATATTTAATTTAAAGATTAAAATATTAAAATATTAAAATAAAAAATAATATTTAATTTTTATTAAATTTTTATTAAATTATTATTAAATCATTATTAGTAATTATTATAATTTTATTATTAGTAATCATCATTAAATTATTATTATTAAATCATTAGTATTAAATCATTAAATATTTATTATTAAATCATTAAATATTTATTATTAAATCATTAGTATTAAATCATTATTAGTAATTATTATTTAAGTCAATAACATTAAATCATTATTATTAAATCATTTAAAAACGTTCGATCAAATTTATTACGACGTATGCATGCAATGACAGTAAAATTATGTTTGTTGAGTCAAATTTTGTGAAAGCTTAAGAGAAAAATTTAAACGAACTCTAATTGTTGTTTAAACCCTAAACCCTTGATTAATTCTAACCATTGAAATTGTTGCGGGAGTCAATAAAGTCGTTAGGGTCTTGTTTCCCACTTAAATTGCTGCTAGGAGCCTTGTAGTACCGATATTATACCACTTGGTATCGATACTTCCTGCATGAAATTCAAAAATTCGACTGTTGGAAAACAACAGTATCGATACTGTTAAAGGAGTATCAATACTACTATATAGAGTAGTATCGATACCACTTCATGGTATTGGTACCATTTTGAGGTTATGTTTTCATGGATCGATACTGCCTTAGCAATATCGGTGCTACTAAGTTAAAATTGAGTTTTTTACTCGATTAAAGTTTGAAACCTTTAGTAAAATTTATTTAAAAAATATTTCTAGTATAGATCTCAATTTTTCATTTGAGTAAGAAGTAAAAATTGACGTTTTAAACTTTAAGTAATAAATATATATAATCTTAAAATTTATAAAAATTAATTAACAAATTTGTTTGGTATATCAAAATGTTTCCAACAATGTTCAATATCAAAATATCAAAATATAATTGAATCGAATATATTCGCTTACCGATGACGGGGTATTGGTGCAATAACTTAGGGCTGTAAATGAGACGACACAGATCGCGAGCTACTCGAGATCGACTCGATCAAGGCTCGATAAATACTCAGATCGAATGGACTCGACTCGAGCTCGAGCTCGACTCGAGTTCTTAACGAGCCGAAACGAGCTACTCAATATTCAACTCGAAAAGCTCGTGAGCAGCTCGAAAAAATGTTATATTATAATTTTATATTTTTTAAAATTACATTATTAAAAAATATTAAAAATACATTATTGATAATTATAAAATTTTAAAAATATATTCAAAAATTCTATAATACAACTACCCTAAAAAAATATTTATCTAATAACAATATTTAATATATTTCTAATAATAATATTTTTAATAACTACTTTTTTAAATTGTTGTTATATTTTGAGGTTTTGAGTTCAAACATCATAAATATCAAGGGTTTGAGCATTTAATATCAAGATATTATACTGTACTTACCTCATAAATCGATACCAAATCGATTAATTAATGTATTTGTAATGAACTCTAAACCCTAAACCATAACCTAAACCCTAAACATAAACCCTAAACCCTAAACCTTAAATATGATACCCTAAACCTTAAAACATAAACCTTAAACAATAAACAATAAACCTAAAACCCTAAACCATAAATCCTAAACTCTAAATCCTAAATCCGATTATATGATAAGGGTTAATTTGATAAATTAATGAAATTAATTTATAAAATTTTTAATAACTAATTTTCTAAATTGTTGTTACCTTAAACCCTAAACCTAATTACATAGATGCAAACAATTATTTCCAACTGAATGATTCATGGTGAAATCGACTATGTTCAGTCTAAACTTGCTTCGCCGAGTTGAAAATACATATGATTCAACTCTAACATTAAAGAACACGAGCTAAGAATATAAAAAAAAGTATTGATAAATACCATTTTGAGTCAAAGGACTCAATAGAGGCAGATCCATGAATACGGCCAGGTTATTCAGTTTGCAATAAGGTGCCAACGTTTTTGTCATTTTGTCGAGCCGAACCAGCTCTAACATGCGAAGGAGTCCTTGAAGTATCATGACGTTCTTTTCCCTTACTTGATTGACCCTGAAATTAATAGATAACAACACAACTCTAAAACTCTTGAAATACAAGATGCAAAGAGAAGCTGGATTCCACTGTAAATAATGACTGAAAACATGTCTGCAATCTTACCCCTCTGTCTAAAGCAATTTTAGGAGGGGTTTGTACTCTTAAACTACTCCATTCAGTTCTCTTAAAGAAAGGATGTTTCTTGAGCATGACATAACCATCAGGTCCGACACCAGGTCGTCTACTGGGATCAAGCCAAATGAGGAAAAAGTACAATATAATGTGTCTACTGGGATGAAGCTCATGAAACAGAAATATTGATATTCAAGCAATATGATGGAAAATTATATAATGATCTTGAAAATCATTAGCTGATTTTCCATCATATTAAAACTACATAGATTATAAGTCCTCTGAAAACTTGGATCAAAATCAACAAATCAGAACGACCAAATGTATGCCAGTTGCAGAGCTTCTTTTATAGTTGATTTTTCATAAATTTATGGAAACAAATAAGATACGCATCAACAGCAAAACTAGATAAGAGATCAACTTCAAGGTCTTAAGCATACAAATTTCTGGATGCATAGCAGAAAACTAATCCAACATGCATAAAATTACAGCTTATCAGGTGGGAATATAGGCAAATCATGGGAAAAACCATTAGTAGTTTGAGTAAAGAGTGATGTTATGCTAAAGCAATATCCCACATTGGGGAAGTATATGAGTGGACCACTTATTTGGCATTATAAATAAAAGGCAGCTACCTCCTTTCAACACACTTACCTGGACGGGGTCAATGGACGATCATCAAGGTTCATGGCCTAGGTAAGCGACCTCCATTGCACTTGGGAGGGGCGCTCGCCTAAGGTCTCCCCATTGTAGAAGATCCTACATCATAATTTGTGATAGTGGTGAGTTTGAGCTTGAATCGAGCTTAAAATTGAGCTCGAGTCTCGAGCTTTAATTGAGCTCTTATATTTTTTGAGTTCGAGCCTTTTCGAGTTCGAGTCGAGTTTCAATATTATATTTTGAGTTCGAGCTGATCTTGATAATTTTTAGCTCACAAGTTTTTGAGTCGAGTCGAGTTTACTTTTAAAGTTTTCGAGTTCAAGTCGAGCTCAGCAATGCTCAAGCTCGACTCGGCTCGTTTACACCCCTACAAGAAATATAATTATTCATTCAAATAGAAATAAGATTACTAGTAAGGCCTATACCGTGGGAGGTTTGGACAATTTCTTTTTGAATGATCTTCACCTCTACATAATCCACATCTCTTCGGTTGGCTTTTCTCTCTAATATGGATATCCATACTGGTATGAATACGAGTATATTCAGGTCGACCCGTAGGACTTATACGAAGTAGTGGATTTGAGAACCATTCATCATGATGTAGATTCTCCCAATAATATTCATTTTGGATCGGTCTGAACTAATAGTCGTATATATTTAATATCCTCTGTAGGTGAAAGCACTCATCAACATAAGTATATGAATTGATTCCAGTATGCATACATGCAGCGACTGCATGAGCACACGAATATCTCCACGCCAGAAAGCGGCCACAATCACACCATCTTTGTCGTAAATTAACAGTAAATGATTCTCGATCTACTTCTTTATTTCGACTTATGCATGCGATCAAAAGTATGTCCAATTCGATCGAAGTCATGAAAAAACATTGAGGTTGCCATACGCTAATTTGGTTCCATTGCTTCTACCACCGTCGGAGCCCATATTTTACCACGATTTATCAGACACTCGATCTCTTTCCCTTTATCAGACAAAACTTTAGCCAACCTAAAATATGTCTCTTTCACCACACTCGCTATTGGGAGATGACATGTACCATTTAGTATTGAATTAATGGCCTCAACAAGGTTTGTAGTCATGTGTCTGTATCACTGACCACCATCGTATGCTTGCAACCAATTCTCCCGCTCAATTTTTTACACCCACTTCCAAACGTGCTCATCTATGACCTTCAAATCCTCCAATCTCTTGTCAAAATTTGGTTGGGGTAGTTCATATCCTATTTCAAAATAGATATTGTGTTAAAGTCAATTTATAAACAAAAACATAAATGGGTACAAATACTGAAAATAAAACTTACCTATGCTGACTATCTCTCTACGAATACGGCCGTTATGAAACTTCTCAATACAATTCTTACCAATATGACAGATACAATATGTAGGATATGCGTGCGGAGGTGTCCAACGACTTCTCCGTAGTTTAATTGTTACCAAAAGGCCTGTTCCTTGATCAGATATCAAGGAAACTCCATCTTCTCGGATGACATACTTACGTAGATTAGTCAGAAAGAAGTCCCAAGCCTCTGTTGTCTCTCCTTCAACGATGGCGAATACAATTGAGAATATATTTCGTTGACAATCCTGCACAACTGTTATCAATAATATATGTTTGTATTGACCGTATAACCACTTACCATCTACTTGGACCATACGTTTGCAAAATGAAAAACCTTCTATGCATGACTTGAATGCCCAGAAGAGTCTATGGAATATTCTCTTCCCTTGAAGAAGTTGACCTTCTCGGTTGTATACAGTCATAATCTGAGACTTCACGATGGTTCTAGGTATGAATTTTTTTATAGCTTGTAACAAATCAAGTAACCCATTGTATGATGTATCTCAATCGCCATATATCAACCTCTTTGCCTTCTCCTTCGCATGCTAAACGGGTTTGAATTTTACATTGTATCTGAACTGGTATCGAATAGACAGAGCTAACACTGAGAAAGGGATCATTGGATTTTGTTCAACCAACACCTTCACATATTAACATATTAAATCGAAGTCCAGTAGTTGATGGTCTTATTCGATAGAGTATTACAAACATGTGTGTGGATCATTGTACCTTGTGATGAGCCAAGCATATTGCCTCTAGATTTTGGACACTCTGATCAGCCACTTACACTCGGGCTCATATTTAACACACTTCGCATACAAAATTTTCTGGTTGGACTCTGCAACCATGCAATCTACATGGCCTCTTATGTAATACTCTTTAATCGCTAGTGTAGCTTCTTTTTTTCCTCTGTATTACTTCCCAACTGATAATTCATCAGAGTTATTGGACGATCTAATCATGTAGCCTGAAGTTAAATACGGTATCTCTATGAATTCAGGTGCCCTCATTGCTTCATAATCAATCTCCTTCATGTGAGGGGTAGGTTGATACGGTGTCAGATATTCATCAATGTTGATATCAGCTTCATAACCATTGAATATATCGTCATCCTCAACCAAAAGAGGTTTCTCAGTTTCTTTATCTTCACTGGAATCATCAAGTATTTCTTCCCAACGATTTTTAGCGTCATACTCTACGACTCCAGATGTTCCACCAACTTCATTTGCATTTTCCAACATCGCCACAAAGCTTCTCATCGACCTATATATCGGTTATCAAAATGACTCTCGAAAGCCATTTGAGATGAAGTTCCAACCGCATTTCTAGATGACCGAGGCACATTAGATATATTACACAACTCAGCAAATAACTCAATAATTGGATATTTGTTGAGTCATGTAATTCAACCATAGTTATAATATCATCATCTTCTTGAAGTGGTACTGCAGCATACCTGATTGGATTGGGACATACCATAAATCTGTACCTCAAACCATCAACTTTAGTACGAATTTTTCTTTCTATCATCTCCTTCATCTCTTAAAATGTGATGTCCCTTTTAAACATCATATTTATAGGTGTTTCAGACTGAAAAATAACTCCGACCTCATTTTCCATAATATGTCCATTGTAATGGACAATCGTGAAAAATTTGTTGCTCATTTTCTCTACAAGTAAAAATATAGATATTCAGAATAAATTACATTCATAATTATAATGAAAATTAATTATTTGCAAAATTATAAATAATAAATGTAAATATGTTAACAATTTTTTTAAAAAATAATGCTTAAATTCTATGATTACATTATATTAATGATTAAAATCAAATATGTTAACAATGCTTAAAAAACAACCACCAACCTACCCGGGTTATTAATGGATAATTAATTACTCGTGTCATTATTTTTTGTCATTATAATAAATATTATTTTTCTACTACGAATATTAAATCAAATATGTTCATCTAAATATCTTAAAATTTCTACTACAAATACTTTATTGAAGAGTTTAATTTTTAATTCTATTAATGATAAAAATCTATTCATTTATTTTATTCATAGGAATTAATGAGAACAAATATACGAAAATTTTAATTTTTTAAAGAAAAATAGGAATCAAACTTAAATTTTAAATTAACAATAATACTCAAATATATGATTAAGTTTGTGAAGCTAGAAAATAGAATTTGGTACTGGAATTTCAGTAAAAAGACCCACAGAAGCACTGGATGTAAAACTTATAACATATACGATTGCCAAACCTGCAACATCGGGAAAAAGCAATGCAAAGAAATAAGATAACTAGAAAAACACTGGATTTTTAACGAATATATACACATCAAAGGTAAACATAAAAATAAAAATAAAAATAATGGAACAATAAAATTTACATAAAACTTACCAAATATTCAAATTATTTCCTTTGTTCAAACTTTTTTATCTTCTTTTTTTTCCCCGAAATCACTCTCAAACAAGCAAGCCTTTCTTCTCTTCTTTTCTAACTTCTCCCCGAACTCCCAACACCACCCCATCCCCATATTTATAAATCCAATTCACTGCCATTATTGGTGCCCATTATTGATGCACAATGGCACCATTATTGTTGTCACACGCCTGCACCTCATGCAGAGAAATCTGCTGCATGCAGATTCCTCACGTCCCCCCATGCAGCTGTAGCAGAGAAATCACGTTCCATGTACAGAGAAATTAATTGAAGACGCCGAGAAATACATAGGTTTTCTTAATCCCATTTACCCTGAAGACGCCGAGATTTCACGTGCCCTTTTGCATGGGAAAATTTGGCTTGAAAAAGCCAAGAGATCTCAAGGATTTCAGGTAACTACTGTAGATTTCACCCCATCTGGGAAAATAATAAGCAAAGTGTATTATTTGGGGAATTAAACCTCCCCAAATGGATTATTTCGGCCATTTTGCCGTGTTTATTACACATGCCACTTTATATTACGTACGTCACTTTAAATATATATATATATATATATATATATATATATGTGTTAGAAATATAATATAATAGAATGTAATTAGTTGGTAGTGATTTAGTCAAAATTAACTGAGTTTGTTAAAGGTTTAGTTTGTTATATCAAGTTGTTAAACTTAATTCAGTGGTGCTATATAAGTATTCTTTGTAATGGGTTAAAGACTCAAGCGTTTTTTGTAATTCATTTTCACATTTTTTTAGTAAAACACAATTTCTTGCTGCTCTTCTCTTCTCACGCACACCTTGCCATCAATTGCCCCTTTCTCACATTATGTATATATTTTCTATAACTTATGCATACTATTTTATATAGAAAATTATCATGTTGTAAATAGCGTGTGCATATGCTTTGAAAGGAGTCATTCTCGTACTTTACAAAGACTTGATTGCTTGCATGCTGGCGTGGCTATGATATTTTATTCGATATGCATGATCCTCATAAGCAACTTCACCTTATCAAAAAATTAGATTAAGAGTAGTACCTTTTCATTTTAGGATTGTTGTAAAGTGTTTTAACGTATAAAAAAGTTAATTTCGATAATTTTAAAACGAAAGTGTATCCCGTCAAGTGAAACTTTAAAAATTTGACTACATCTAAAATTTGGGAACGGGGAAAAAAAGAATATTCGTCTATTTAAATTCATCGAGAAAAGATCGTTAGAACTTATAAAATGTCCGATCTCGACGTCTTTAAATAATCGAACATCCTTATTCTTTCTAAAAGGATTGGTAAATTTTTAATTTAATTCGTTTAAATTTATTTTTCATCATTATTCATGCATTTTGAAATTTGAATCATAATGAATTTTCGAATAGGATAGTAATATTTCTTTATTTCTATTGGAGTAAGAATTGACTGCTTTAAGGCATAAGAGGTCTTTCTTTTCGATAGAAAATAATTAAATATTATTGTTTTCCTACCTAAAATTCAAAGAATGTTATTTAAAGGGATCTTAAATTAAATTAAATTAAATTCTAACTTGTACAATTTCTTGTAAAGACAACTAATTAATCGACTAGGTACCTATTTAGGACACTATGGGGTGCTAAACCTTCCCCATGCATAATCGACTCCTAAACTTAATTCTTTAGAGCGAATACCTAAAAACGTTGTTTTAATAAAATTAAAATTAATTTTTTTTATTAAAATGACAATTGTTTTGGATGCCCTATCACATCCTAATTAAATATTAATGGCGACTCCTCGAACCTTTTTTTATTTTCTTAAAGGAAACATCGAATTAATCGAGATGAGACTTTAAATCCCCACCTAGTTTTAGAATCCGTTTCCGAAAATTTTGATATAACTTAATATATTAATTTTAATTCTCTAAAATTTATATAATTTTAAAAAATAAGTTTGTTAAGTTCAAATTATGTCAAAAATATCATTCAAACTATTTAGAACAATTTTCAAAATTAGAATTTTCTTAAAATATCAAAACTAGCTATTTGAATCAATTTTGACCAAAAGTTTCGAAACTTCTATGAGAATTTTGAAACTTGCAAAAACATTACTTTAAAGTTTCGATGCTTTTCAATAGTTTCAAAACTTCCTCAAAAGTTTCAAAACTTACCTTAAAGTTTCGGAACTTTGGATTGCAACAGTCAAAAATTTTCTTTCCTCTTTCGAAGAGTTTCAAAACTTTTCCCAAATTTTTGAAACTTCCTGTGCAGGTAACCTTTAATGCACAAATTTAATGCTTCAAACAATTCCAAACTCCCTCCAACATCCTCAAATGGATATAAATCAATGAGAGCATATAAAAGAGGTATTCAAACAAGCAAGAATAGACAAGAAAACTATTCCAACAATCAAAGAGCAATTAGAGTCAAATTTGTATTCAATTCAACCTTTCTTTCATTGAATACTATTGTATTCATTGTAATTTTTGTTCTAGTGTTCTTAGGTGTGTGAGAGCTTTAATTTGCAAACAATCTATCTTCATGAGGATATTTAAAGTTTGTTTATTTGTAATTTTTTCTTGAGAATGGTTGTACACTTGAGAATTTGGGGTATAAGTGTGTATTGTAATCCTTAGTATGAAAGCTAAGATAGTGGATGTAGACTTTTGTGTTATTTTTCCTACTTCTTGCAAAAGCTTCCAACATATTTTTTATTGTCAATTCACCCATTTCTTGGCCACTTTCCTTGATCGATTAACTCAACAATTTTAGATTAATATAAATTTTAGACATGTTTTATATTTTTTACTGATCATATGTTTTGTCCCTTAAAATTTTATAAATTCACCTCCCCTTAAATTTTATATATTCGTCCCCTAACATAAAATCCGACATTCATATCTAATATTTTACTATATATTAAAATATAAACACGAAGAAGCAAACATCCTTTGTATTACATAATTAATCATCAACATAAACATATTTCAATACGTTTAAATTACATCTTAAATCGATTCCCCAATCACTATTTAGGAGAAAAGAAAGCTTACTTAATAAAGATACTAAATACAACATATCAAGGAGTATCAAATCTTATTAAGCCATGAAATATTAAAACAAAGTAATAGATCAAAATACACTAACCTTAATTTAAGAATAATCAACCAATTTTTTTAAAGAGAATAATTAACCAATCTAAAACATATTAAATTTTCTAAATTAAATTTATTATGATTATTGGAAGGATTAATAACAAACGAATACGATCAAAACTGTCACAACCCAATATGGGGTTAGATTTATTTTAGTTTAAAATATGTGAAAGGGTATAAAGTATGATTGGTAAATAATTGTTTAGCATATTAGTATTTTATTAATCAAATTGAGGGCCACTCAATAAGTGATATATTTTTTTTATGTGAAGATAATGGTATTGCATACAAGGTTGGAATCCATTACTTTCCAGCTTAGAAGATATGTTATATCATTTCATGCTTGTTGATTGACAGTTGGATTTGTTGACAAAAGAAAAATAAAATAATGGAAATGATGTGAAGTTGATTATTATTATTATTACTTTTATAATATGGAAAATAGAGAACCACAAGTGGAAACTAGCTGGCTATAATACATACCCATAAATTAAACACAAGCAAAACCAGACTGTCGGCCATTCAAACTCCTTGCACCAGAGAAGAACCATGAAACGAACAACAGCGAGGAGCAAAACAAAAACCAGAACCTGCACGAGCACCAGAACAAACGCTTCCAATATAATTATCTAGGCGGGTCGAGCCATTGATAATCCTTCGACGCTTGATCTTCTACTCTTGGAGGAGCTTCTTCCAACCATCAAATCAACCAACGACTCAACGACTAGAAAGTGATCCGTCATATTTGCAGTACGGGGAACCACTCTAAACGAGCATGCTTGAAAAGATTAAACCCGACGCTTCAATTTCCAGCTCTGCAGCAATGATAACAGCATCAACGACCGATCTACCTTCCGCCATATACGCTGAGGAACATAACGAGTATCGAAGTTGGCCTTTACAAACGATTGAAATGGGGTCTGCCACCGCATGAGAATAAGCACTGGTCGAAGAGTGCTTTAAAAAAAAAGTTACTTGGAATATATTATGGCTAAGGATCACGTGGGTTTAGTTGATAAAGTAAAAAGGGGGAAATTGCAAGGTAAGACATCCAAGTGTTAACATCTCAACCTTGTCTCTTAGCTTTCATATTATTATGATTATGACATTATAGTTTTATTAAGATCGATTTAGTCCCTAATTTTAGTAATTAAAAATTATGTTGACTCCTAAAGTTTATAGTTTTAACAATTGGATCCTCAAATTATTAATTAGATCCTAACAAGTTATTTTTATGGCGAGGAAAATTACTGAAGTCGTATTTGTACGATAGATTATCCGTGTTCGTTAGAAAAAGATTGGAAGCTAGAAATCAAGTTGGTGAGCTGGAATTCAAGTGTAATATTTTGGATTTTGTTGACGTCCTAAGTCCGATTCTGAAATCCGTTTCGTCAAATTCGAACCCGGTAAGTTGGTTTTAACCGATTAATCACCCGATTCGACCCGTTTTTCGGAATTAAGTCCCGTTTTTTATGAAATTTATATTGTTATGTATTTGAGGAATTATGGGAAGTTGAATTAAGGATCGAGGGCATTCGAATGGAATTTTTATGGTCGATCAGTATTGCACGAAAATCGAGGTAATACTTTACTACCTCTTTATGCTTTACGGAACATGTTGATAATGGATAAATACATGGTCATATATATGATTGGTCTATCATGTCTGTTTGATTATGGATGGATTCGAACCGAATACAATTTAAGTGATAAATTAGTTAAGACTCTCTTGAATTACAAGTTCTGTGATTGAGTGATAAAGGAATTAGTCCTGACTATGTGAATTATAATTTATCTCTATAAAGGTACTTGGATGATGAAATTATGAGAATACTCCGTAGTGAAAAATTACGAAAATACCCTTATGTTGTAGGATAACAAGAATTATCCCTGGAAGTTGGTTAATAACTATGAAAAGATATATTGATCCGATATAATTATAGATGTGCATAAGAAATAATGATTTTGTTTAGAAAATTTGGATAACTAGTTTTAACACCAAAAAGGGTTTGTGCAATATGCTAGAAGTTTGTTAAGGAATAATTTAAAGATCAGAGAATGTTCGGGAAAGCAATTGACCATAGGATCTTTAAATTATAATTATTTTCGTTAAGAGCTAATATCGAAAATTATCTGGTTAAGAAATTACGAAAATGCCTTGAGAGGTAAAATAATCCGAGTTGACCCTGAAGGAGAAAATACTTTGAGGATTTGTACTTAACTCGATTAAGTATGAATTTAATTGTTAAGATCTTGTCTTTGTGCAGAAAAATTCATGATATTCCGTTTGTAAAATCTGAGAAGACACTTGACCCGAAAATATCGGAGTTATAAGTAAATACCTGAAGAATGATTTATCAATGATGCTCTTTTGTGAGAATTGTTTGAAAGGATTGAAGTAAATGATAAGTTTAAATTTAATAATAAGATCGGATAGAAGGAAATGATTGTAATACAATGGATCTATGAAATGACCAAAATACCCCTAGTATGGAAATGACCAAAATACCTCTAGTATGCAAATGACCAAGAATTTCACCAAGCTCAAGAATGATTGAATACCCTTGAGCTCTGAAATGAATGGAATAAAACTGAGCACCAAAATGACCAAAATACCCTTATGACCTATAATAAGTAAATGTCTTGGATTAATTAAGAAATCCAAATAAACATGGATGTTGTGCTACTAGTAAAAATTATGGAATGCAACTTAAGTGATCAACCAACGCTAGTGCTATATCATTACCTGAATGATATAGTTACCACTTGAATGTTTGTTCGTCTTCTCAAATTTGGAGCGATGATAATTCTGGAGGTACTTGGCTCAGCTCAACTCTAGAGCGCATACAGTACTAATAAGTGGGTATTCGTGAGACAAATCAACCACGAATACCAAATGACTTTATATGACTAAATTGAACTGAAAGGAAGTACAACATGTATTTGAAATTCAGAAATGTCTGAATTATTCTGGAAAACTCTAAAGTAACCGAGATAGACTTGCTTACTAAATGAACTAAGTAACCTCAATGACTGAGGAGTAAATAGGTGATTTGATGAGTTTGGAAACACTGTTGAACTTACATGATGAATTGTCATTATGGGTTATGAGCCATGGATCAAGTACGTCAGTATTTCCTGACATTGTTGAAATGTGGAAATGAAATAAAGACCGTTGGAAGATTTATTCAGTGATGATTATGGGGATGATCTACGGATCTGCATTATGGTATTAAAGAGTGAATACACTGGAAGGATAATGAATTGACTTGTTGACATGCATCAGTTTGAGATTTGTGTAACTCGAGTTGTTTGATAATATGATCGATAGTCGTAGATTGTAAATGACTTGAATCTTCGATTCTATATTTCATCTAAAATCACTTCGGTCATGTTTGGAAAAAAAACAAGTAACGCAGAAGGAAAAGATTCTGAATATCTCATTTGGTTCAATTGGGCTGAAATCCTATGAATTCAAAGTATATTCCTGAATACCCCTGATTGTTTGGGTAATGGAATCACTTGCAGTAAATATGAATTTAGAATTATTATGTATAAAGGTTCCTGAACGTTTTCCTAATGCACACGAAAATATAGTGGGATTCTAATGTATCAACCTTAAATGTGTGGCTAGATCGGCTAGTAATCGATTCTCCTCAATAGGACCTTATTCCTAGAATTCGATCAAATTTCATAAGTTTCATGTTATCCAAAATGATAACTACAATGGCCTCTGAAAATACTTGGATTCTCTAGTGTGTTCCCTACTTATTACTGAACTGTTTTATTGGTTTTAATATATGGTACACCGAATTCATTGGTTATTGTTTTATGGATGCACCAATTTAATGTGACAATTTATGGTATATGACTGCTATCTAATTTTTGTTTTAAAATGGTATATGATTACCATGTTGTTGGATTTATGGAATTTATGTCACGGTGCAATTGAATTTTGGAATTGAATTACGATGGAATAGCTCTGATCAAGCTAAATGGGCCTAATGTGACTCTTGAGGGCCCCAAGATGTTTCATTAGGTCGGCTTTCCTTTGCTGTGTGCTTAGGGTAAGCTATATAGACTTATTGACTTGGGCTTAAGGATACAAGCTTCATAGCCTATCCTTAAGTCGGCTTTCTTTTTGCTATGTGCATAAAGTAAGCTATATGGAAAATAATTTTGGGAACTACTGATGGTGTACCAGAAAAGGGTTTAAACTATAATTTTCAAAAGTTAAACTCTTTTACGAAATTGTGAGATTTACTGGACTATGATTTGTACCTATTATGATTTATTATATTGTTGGAACACACTAGACATCCATTCGATCTCCTGAAAATGTCATACTTTGAAAGGTTTCTTATGAACTGAGATTCATGGCTTCTACTCGATGAACTTCTAAGGGAACCCCAAATTATTCTACAAGCTGGTATACGTATGATTCAATAAGGAAATTATATGGCTTTCCATTTATCTACATGTCATGTAGCATCATCTGGTAGTTCTGTATTACTGAGCTTTCCAAAGCTCACTCTATTACTCACCTTTTCAGGTTAAAACAATTGTACCAGTGTATCTATCGACTTCAGTAAGGGAGTTCTTCCGGCGTGGTTGCAGAGTATGGTACTTGTGATTAGGGGGCATGTAATTGTATTTTGATTTATATACGAGTTTGGAAATCTGTTTTATTTTTAAATAGTGATAAATGATTTTATAAGTTTACATGTTCTGATAAAAAGTTTTAAAATTTCTGCTATTTTTACGGTGGGTCACTCCGGTGGCCCTAATGTGACTTCCCGAATCGGATCGGGCTACCCGCATCGGTCTGAGGGGGTTACATTTAGTGGTATCAGAGCTATGGTTTGAGTTAAAAATTTTCAAGTTAGACCGGCCGGTCGAATGTCAAATATGTCTGATCAGTACATGCCCCTAGACTGCAATCGTACATCTCTGAGCTGGAACTACAAGGTTGAGTCCCTATCTGTAATGAGTAAACCGAAGTTCTATCCGTTAAGGCTATACTTGTACAAAAAAGAATGCCAGTAACATCTGTCTAAACGCTGTGAAGTACCTCAAGATCCATGTAAGAGTTATTTATCTGAAAAATTCTGACTTGACTCCGGAAATGAAATTTGGATATACTACTCTATGAGTCTATTCCCATGACAAAGACTGAATTAATTACTCAAGTAAATTTTCGTTCGGATTCTTTTATTGAAATATTGAAAATTTATGATAAGAATGTATACTCAGCTGGTTAAGGATAAGTGGAGGAATAGTACTTCTGTAAAAGTTATTGAAAGATTTGAAAGAACTGTTGGAAGTTTCATTTATACAATTATGTGACATGAATGAATTTCGAGGACGAAATTCTTTTAAGGATGGGAGAATTGTCACACCCCAATATGGGGTTAGATTTATTTTAGTTTAAAATATGTGAAAGGGTATAAAGTATGATTGGTAAATAATTGTTTAGCATATTAGTATTTTATTAATCAAATTGAGGGCCACTCAATAAGTGATATATTTTTTTTATGTGAAGATAATGGTATTGCATACAAGGTTGGAATCCATTACTTTCCAGCTTAGAAGATATGTTATATCATTTCATGCTTGTTGATTGACAGTTGGATTTGTTGACAAAAGAAAAATAAAATAATGGAAATGATGTGAAGTTGATTATTATTATTATTACTTTTATAATATGGAAAATAGAGAACCACAAGTGGAAACTAGCTGGCTATAATACATACCCATAAATTAAACACAAGCAAAACCAGACTGTCGGCCATTCAAACTCCTTGCACCAGAGAAGAACCATGAAACGAACAACAGCGAGGAGCAAAACAAAAACCAGAACCTGCACGAGCACCAGAACAAACGCTTCCAACAATTATCTAGGTGGGTCGAGCCATTGATAATCCTTCGACGCTTGATCTTCTACTCTTGGAGGAGCTTCTTCCAACCATCAAATCAACCAACGACTCAGCGACTAGAAAGTGATCCGTCATATTTGCAGTACGGGGAACCACTCTAAACGAGCATGCTTGAAAAGATTAAACCCGACGCTTCAATTTCCAGCTCTGCAGCAATGATAACAGCATCAACGACCGATCTACCATCCGCCATATACGCTGAGGAACATAACGAGTATCGAAGTTGGCCTTTACAAACGACTGAAATGTGGTCTGCCACCGCATGAGAATAAGCACTGGTCGAAGAGTGCTTTAAAAAAAAGTTACTTGGAATATATTATGGCTAAGGATCACGTGGGTTTAGTTGATAAAGTAAAAAGGGGGAAATTGCAAGGTAAGACATCCAAGTGTTAACAGCTCAACCTTGTCTCTTAGCTTTCATATTATTATGATTATGACATTATAGTTTTATTAAGATCAATTTAGTCCCTAATTTTAGTAATTAAAAATTATGTTGACTCCTAAAGTTTATAGTTTTAACAATTGGATCCTCAAATTATTAATTAGATCCTAACAAGTTATTTTATGGCGAGGAAAATTACTGAAGTCGTATTTGTACGATAGATTATCCGTGTTCGTTAGAAAAAGATTGGAAGCTAGAAATCAAGTTGGTGAGCTGGAATTCAAGTGTAATATTTTGGATTTTGTTTACGTCCTAAGTCCGATTCTGAAATCCGTTTCGTCAAATTCGAACCCGGTAAGTTAGTTTTAACTGATTAATCACCCGATTCGACCCGTTTTTCGGAATTAAGTCTCGTTTTTGATGAAATTTATATTGTTATGTATTTGAGGAATTATGGGAAGTTGAATTAAGGATCGAGGGCGTTCAAATGGAATTTTATGGTCGATCAGTATTGCACGAAAATTGAGGTAATACTTTACTACCTCTTTATGCTTTACGGAACATGTTGATAATGGATAAATACATGGTCATATATATGATTGGTCTATCATGTCTGTTTGATTATGGATGGATTCGAACCGAATACAATTTAAGTGATAAATTAGTTAAGACTCTCTTGAATTACAAGTTCTGTGATTGAGTGATAAAGGAATTAGTCCTGACTATGTGAATTATAATTTATCTCTATAAAGGTACTTGGATGATGAAATTATGAGAATACTCCGTAGTGAAAAATTACGAAAATACCCTTATGTTGTAGGATAACAAGAATTATCCCTGGAAGTTGGTTAATAACTATGAAAAGATATATTGATCCGATATAATTATAGATGTGCATAAGAAATAATGATTTTGTTTAGAAAATTTGGATAACTAGTTTTAACACCAAAAAGGGTTTGCGCAATATGCTAGAAGTTTGTTAAGGAATAATTTAAAGATCAGAGAATGTTCGGGAAAGCAATTGACCATAGGATCTTTAAATTATAATTATTTTCGTTAAGAGCTAATATAGAAAATTATCTGGTTAAGAAATTACGAAAATGCCTTGAGAGGTAAAATAATCCGAGTTGACCCTGAAGGAGAAAATACTTTGAGGATTTGTACTTAACTCGATTAAGTACGAATTTAATTGTTAAGATCTTGTCTTTGTGCAGAAAAATTCATGATATTCCGTTTGTAAAATCTGAGAAGACACTTGACCCGAAAATATCGGAGTTATAAGTAAATACCTGAAGAATGATTTATCAATGATGCTCTTTTGTGAGAATTGTTTGAAAGGATTGAAGTAAATGATAAGTTTAAATTTAATAATAATATCGGATAGAAGGAAATGATTGTATACAATGGATCTGTGAAATGACCAAAATACCCCTAGTATGGAAATGACCAAAATACCTCTAGTATGCAAATGACCAAGAATTTCACCAAGCTCAAGAATGATTGAATACCCTTGAGCTCTGAAATGAATGGAATAAAGCTGAGCACCAAAATGACCAAAATACCCTTATGACCTATAATAAGTAAATGTCTTGGATTAATTAAGAAATCCAAATAAACATGGATGTTGTGCTACTAGTAAAATTATGGAATGCAACTTAAGTGATCAACCAACGCTAGTGCTATATCATTACCTGAATGATATAGTTACCACTTGAATGTTTGTTCGTCTTCTCAAATTTGGAGCGATGATAATTCTGGAAGTACTTGGCTCAGCTCAACTCTAGAGCGCATACAGTACTAATAAGTGGGTATTCGTGAGAGAAATCAACCACGAATACCAGAATGACTTTATTATGACTAAATTGAACTGAAAGGAAGTACAACATGTATTTGAAATTCAGAAATGTCTGAATTATTCTGGAAAACTCTAAAGTAACCGAGATAGACTTACTTACTAAATGAACTAAGTAACCTCAATGACTGAGGAGTAAATAGGTGATTTGATGAGTTTGGAAACACTGTTGAACTTACATGATGAATTGTCATTATGGGTTATGAGCCATGGATCAAGTACGTTAGTATTTCCTGACATTGTTGAAATGTGGAAATGAAATAAAGACCGTTGGAAGATTTATTCAGTGATGATTATGGGGATGATCTACGGATCTGCATTATGGTATTAAAGAGTGAATACACTGGAAGGATAATGAATTGACTTGTTGACATGCATCAGTTTGAGAGTTGTGTAACTCGAGTTGTTTGATAATATGATCGATAGTCGTAGATTGTAAATGACTTGAATCTTCGATTCTATATTTCATCTAAAATCACTTCGGTCATGTTTGGAAAAAAAAAACAAGTAACGCAGAAGGAAAAGATTCTGAATATCTCATTTGGTTCAATTGGGCTGAAATCCTATGAATTCAAAGTATATTCCTGAATACCCCTGATTGTTTGGGTAATGGAATCACTCTCAGTAAATATGAATTTAGAATTATTATGTATAAAGGTTCCTGAACGTTTTCCTAATGCACACGAAATATAGTGGGATTCTAATGTATCAACCTTAAATGTCTGGCTAGATCGGTTAGTAAACGATTCTCCTCAATAGGACCTTATTCCTGGAATTCGATCAAATTTCATAAGTTTCATGTTATCCAAAATGATAACTACAATGGCCTCTGAAAATACTTGGATTCTCTAGTGTGTTCCTACTTATTACTGAACTGTTTTATTGGTTTTAATATGTGGTACACCGAATTCATTGGTTATTGTTTTATGGATGCACCAATTTAATGTGACAATTTATGGTATATGACTGCTATCTAATTTTTGTTTTAAAATGTTATTGATTACCATGTTGTTGGATTTATGGAATTTATGTCACGGTGCAATTGAATTTGGAATTGAATTACGATGGAATAGCTCTGATCAAGCTAAATGGGCCTAATGTGACTCTTGAGGGCCCCAAGATGTTTCATTAGGTCGGCTTTCCTTTGTTGTGTGCTTAGGGTAAGCTATATGGACTTATTGACTTGGGCTTAAGGATACAAGCTTCATAGCCTATCCTTAAGTCGGCTTTCTTTTTGCTATGTGCATAAAGTAAGCTATATGGAAAATAATTTTGGGAACTACTGATGGTGTACCAGAAAAGGGTTTAAACTATGATTTTCAAAAGTTAAACTCTTTTACGAAATTGTGAGATTTACTGGACTATGATTTGTACCTATTATGATTTTATTACTGTTGGAACACACTAGACATCCATTCGATCTCCTGAAAATGTCATACTTTGAAGGTTCTTATGAACTGAGATTCATGGCTTCTACTCGATGAACTTCTAAGGGAACCCCAAATTATTCTGCAAGCTGGTATACGTATGATTCAATAAGGAAATTATATGGCTTTCCATTTATCTACATGTCATGTAGCATCATCTGGTAGTTCTGTATTACTGAGCTTTCCAAAGCTCACTCTATTACTCACCTTTTCAGGTTAAAACAATTGTACCAGTGTATCTATCGACTTCAGTAAGGGAGTTCTTCCGGCGTGGTTGCAGAGTATGGTACTTGTGATTAGGGGGCATGTAATTGTAATTTGATTTATATACGAGTTTGGAAATCTGTTTTATTTTTAAATAGTGATAAATGATTTTATAAGTTTACATGTTCTGATAAAAAGTTTTAAAATTTCTGCTATTTTTACGGTGGGTCACTCTGGTGGCCCTAATGTGACTTCCCGAATCGGATCGGGCTACCCGCATCGGTCTGAGGGGGTTACAAAAACAGGAAGACAGGTCGGGGGCAAATAAGGTGCTTGGAACTCTCATTGTTCTGGTCCAGGAAGACATGTTGATTTGGAGCCATCATAACACAGGACGCTACTCCGCGAAGCGGGATGTAAAACTCTCACTAAGCTGCCCATCTTACCTAAAATAAAGATCTTCGGTTGGAGACTTTGTCATGAAGCGCTTCCCACAAGGGAGAAAATGAAAATGGCCAAGCTGTCTGAAGGGAGATGCCCCCTCTGCGAGTGGGACTTGGAAACTTCTCACCATGCTCTTAAAGATTGCCCCAAGACCCAAGATGTTCTTCATCTTTCAGGTCTCAAACCCGAAATAATCAATTGACAGGGAAGCTCATGTAAAGATTGGCTGGAATGGATAAAGCAGCTTGGGGCTTTGTACCGAGTTCACCAGTGCAAATGCTCGAGGAGATGCACACCCCCTCCTTACAAGACCGCTATTATAGAACCGCCCTCTGGTCAATATAATAAAAATTAATGTTGATGGAGCCTTCTTGGCAAGCAAAATCAAAGCAACAATTGAAGTAGTTGCAATAGACATTAATGGAATGGTTGTATAGGTTATGTGCAAGCAACTTACCCCACCTTCCACAGCGGAATCCACTGAACTTGCAGCTTTTACAGAGGGACTTAAGCTAGCAGTGGAAAATGGATGGACAAACGCGATTATTGAGGAAGATGTGATCTCCGTTGTCAACAGACTTAACAATCAATGAAGGTGACGTTTCAACCACCGGATTGTTGCTCAACGAAGCACAAGACATTCTAAACAGCCATCACAACCTAAAAGTTTTCTATGTCAACCGTCAAGCCAACCAAGTTGCTCACTCTTTGGCGAAATGGACTTTGTCGAGGCCAAATTCGTTCTGATTTTACTATGATGAACTTGACTGTATAAAGTCTGGTATAATCTTGGACGCTATTGGAATCTAATCACATCCCTTATTTTTCAAAAAAAAATAAAATAAAAGAGTACGATCAAAACAAAAAATAAAAGATACTAAGATTTACATAAAAATCCAAAAGGAAAAAACTACGGGCAGAGGAAAAAAACTTTCACTATGTCCAAAAATACAAGATATGTTACAATTGTTACATTTTAAAATCTAATCCCTACTTTCTATTTATACGAATAAACCAATTAAATTGCTCCGTATCACTATTTTGATTGTAGCTTCATGGGTCTGGTCCAATAAAAAATTGGGTCATAACTCTAACAAAGTTAAATATATAGTGAATATAATATCAGATTGAAATCTTTTCGAAAATTATCACCGATAAAGATCATGATAATTGAGTAAGATTATACTAATAATGTATTATAAAACAATAAATCTATAATTAGAACAAAAATAAATCAAGAACACAAAGTGAAAAGAACGAATGTCTTTCTATCCGTGTATTTCATAAACATGTACATAACCATTATTTATAGGGTTTTAAACATCATAATATATATGAATTTAAACTTCAAAAGTAGAATGAATACTCAATATATAAAAGGATTTACAACAAAAGTTAATTTTAAAAATTTTATTTTTTATATTAATTTATATACGGACCTGTCAATCACTATGAGGGGCAAAAACTTTAAATATTATATTCAAATGTAAAAATAAAAGAAGATATTAAGTGACCTTAGTAATTAAAGAGTTGTTATTTTTTAAAGTTCGGAGTTTAAACATCACGTATGTAGGAGTGTACGAGCGTTCAATGTTAAATGATTGAGAATCTTTGAACATATATTACCATATATTCACCCCAAACTAATAAAATAATATAAAATAAAATAACGAACTAAGCGACCTTAATGATTAAATAATTATTGTTATTCATTGAAGTTCCGAGTTCTAACACCACATATGCAGGAGTTTATGAGCGTTCAGTGTCATATAATTGAGAATCTTTGAACATATATTACATTATATTCACTCCAAACTATTTAAATAATAAAAAAAAAAAAGAACGAACTAAGCGACCTTAGTAATTAAAGAATTGTTGTTATTCCTAGAATTTTCGAGTTCGAACACCACATATGTAGGTGTAGGAACGTTCAATATTAAATGATTAAAAATCTTTGAACATATATTTTTTATATTCATCTAGACTAATAAAATAATGTAAAATAAACATAATTAAAATACGGGTCAATTATGAGTTATACAATGAAAAGTTAATTAATTATATTAAATACTTTCAGAAAAAAATCACTACAATAAAAATATATGTTACATAATGATATAGCTTTTCATATAAATGAGATTGAAGTTAATATTAAATCTTTATGATAAATTATACAAAATAAAAATTTTTAGAGATATTTATAAAAAAAAATTAAAATAATTAATACACGTAATATAATATAAAAAATAAAATAACATATACAACACAAGTATCCAAACGTACTAAAGCTTATATAAAATGAACTATTGGCATGTAATCCTTTTAAAGTGTAGAACACTTTACGACAAATATTTAAATTATGATTGTGATTATATTTTTAGGTGTCTTATATTTATAACAAATGCGAATATAACTGATGTTATTATAATATTTATGACTATCATTATCATATAATAATATATCGGACAATGACGCTATCGCTATATAGTAAACACTATTATATATCATATTATTGTTAAAATATGTTTTTCAAGTCATGAAAAAACTAATACGAACATTTTTTTTATAAATTGAATTATTATATTAAATTACACCAAATATGAAAATAATGAAGAGATGGCACTGAAAACGAAAAACAATTTCTTTAAAATATAATCCTCATTCATATTAATCCCCAATCTTTTAAATATTTTAATTTCATCCTCAAATTATAACTCTCATTACAAATTAGTTCCTAAACTTTTAAAGATTTCAAATTCACCCCCCAAACAATGATTCTCATTCTAATTTAATCCCCAAACTTTTGAATGTTCCAATAACATCCCTTAAAATCATTTAAAAATTTGTGAATGAAATTGAAATATTTAATAGTTTGAGGACTAATATAGAATGAGAGTCATTCAGGGATGAATTTGGAATGTTAAAAAGTTTAGAGAACAACTTAGAATGGAATTATAATTTATGAATGGAATTGAAATATTTACAAATTTAGAGATTAATTTAAAATTAGAATTATAATTTTAAAACGGATAATATAATTAACTTTGAAATATAATATGAACATTATTTACTTGCTTAACTTTTCCTCAAAAATAAAAAATATATATTAAATTTCGTCAAAGTGACAAATTTAACCATTTATTTTTTACCTAACCCATTGCCTTGTCATTAAATTATATCTTCACCGATATTTTAATTCAAGGCTATCAAAAAATTCGGGACAACTTTTATTATAGGGTAAATTACTCTATTGTCAATAAACTATTGTTGCAATTATATTTTGATAGTTGAATTAAATTATTATCAATTAGGTCACTACAATTTGATTTCAATCAGTCTTCGACTGTTAACTGTTAACAGAACTCTGACTTGACAATAAACAAATTTGTACAATAACATATCCAGTCTTCATTATTATAGTTAATCAATTTGGACCTAAAATGAATTAATTTCTTTGTAATAAGGTCTAAATGATCTATTACCCTATTAAAAACTAGAAACTAATTCATTTAGGACGAATTGATTGATTGTATGTGTAATTAATTAAGATCAAATGTGTTATACAATTCTTAGCTTTCACGTTAATAGTTCCGTTAGAGTTTAGTGATCCAATTGAAAAAATATTTAATTTGTGGTTAAAATAGAATCAAGCTAATAGTTTATTGACTTTATGTGTAGTTTACCCTCTATTATAATGTATAGATGGAATGAAAGATAAATTAGCATTTATTTGACAGCAATTGATTACTAATTATATCAGATTACCATTTAATTTTTTTGGATTCTCAACAAAATTATTATTTATATAAATGTCACCGTTCCAGTATTTAAATGGTCATACATTGCAATAGCAACGACAGAGACTTCCATTTTTTGTTTGAATTGTAGAAATTTCTGACAGAAGATGGCAACTAGGTTCATGATAATGCCTGCAAGAAGATCTACAATATTTGTTTTACTTTTAACATTGATTCAGATAATGTTTGGTGTCTTAATTCAGTTCAAGAGTTGCAGACAATATCAGAAGAAGAAAACCTGGAGATGGAAGACAACTCAAAGTTATCAACAAACCTCCCGTTATGAGTTTCAAGGTAAGCTTCGTTCGGTTGAGATGCGTTTTATCACGATTACCAACATAACGGTCGTTATGTGAAAACAGACTGATTTCGGGGATATCTTGGATTGCATCAACATTTACAAACAACATGCTTTCGACCATCCTTTGCTAAAGGATCACAAAGTGCAGGTCAACAATGGTTTCCCTCTTTGATTTGGTTGATATTTAGCACCAAAACCAGTTTTTGACCATGATTTTTGAGTACAGATGGAGCCGAAGAACATTCCAACGTTGATGATGGAAGGCGAACCTCCAAGCTTTTTGCCCAGCAACATGAAATGCCCACCAGGAACTGTTTCTCATCAAAGGAGTACAAAAGAAGATCTAATCATGGCCAAGAGAATAAAAGCTTTAGGGTTGCATTATCCAACAAGTTCCCAGTCCAATGATGCTCGTCCAAATACTGCCGTAAGCAAGTCTGCCATATTTGTTTATGTATAACACACACATACATATAATGGTTTACAAGTTCTTGTATGGTTCTTGTTTGTACAGTTCGCTACAATTCAATATAATAAGCATATTTTGGAGCAAAAAACAACCATGAACGTTTGGGGTCCAAGTACAGCAGCTGATCAAGCTAGCTTCGCTAATCTCTGGATTGCAATGGCCCTATGCACCTCAATGTTCTACAAGCTGGTTGGGGAGTAAGTGATTGTTGCTGAATCTTTATATTGTAACCCGAGATTTAATTGTGGTTGTGGCCAAGTTTTCAGTTTAGTTAGGTTTATCGCCGTTGCGGACATAGCAAATATTATTACAGTCATTACCAAATTCATGACTAATAGTGAAGTAGTAGTTGAAATAGTGTCCTCTACCCATTATGAAATATGGCTATGATCCCCATTATTGATGTATTCCACTTCACACTATTATTTTTAGTTTTGGACACTACTTTTTTTTTCCTACAGATTGAACCCACGCTATTTTCGGGAAACGTGACCAGGCTATTAACTTACTGGACTGTATGTTCTTCTGCTAGTATTTTCCTTAAAATCACCTGGATCCATTTACAACTGTACTTGTGATATAATGTACTTGTTTTTGGTGTTTTTCCTACAGGTAGATGGTTAAATCCTCAGCTGCTTCAATTATCTTTGTCCAGGATTCGTACAAGTTCACCGTCAAATAACCCTTGGTCTTGTTCTAAACCAGCTTTCCGTTTACAATGGTACACAAAAACATAGAAATCGGCATATTTAGGGTAAATTTCTTGATCTTTCAGTAGTGAAATTAAGTTAATTTTTTGAATAGTACGGGGTGATTATAAAATAGTATATTTCATAATATGTCTTAGCTATTGACAACACATACATCCTAGAAATGTAGCAGCTCGAATCCAAAACTTTAGGTAGTAACTTTTTCAACATTTAGGTGATTATATAATATTTGTTCATTAGTATTTTAGTCATTGACAATACATACATCCTACAGATGTAGCTGCTCGAATTCAAGACCTCTAAAAAGAATAATATTGTTTAGACACCCTATAGATGTTTGCTCAAACTTAAGACTTCTAATGAGAACAATACTTTGTTTAGCTACTGAAATCGCTTGATGGGTTCAATTTTTTTTTTTTTGAAAATCTTATTAACAATTGGTTTCATTGTGATAGGATGGAGAATGGTGGCTCAAGTTCTTCAACCAATTCATTGGTTATTGGCCACAAAAACTATTCGTTTACATGTACGGTGGAGCCAATAACGTGGTGGGGAGGTCAGGTATTCAGCCCTGCAAACGAGCCAAGTCCGGCAATGGGAGTGGCCATTTCCCTAAGGATGGTCTTCAAAACAAGTTGCATACTTCAAGGGACGCAAATTTGGGACAATGTGAACTTGTTTTATCCATCTCCGGATCAACTTGGTGTGTCTACAACCAGACCTGATTGTTACGAAGCTCAGCTTGTTGATGGTGCTGCCCCTAATTCCAAGGATCTTTCTACGGGGGTCCCGGTCAATGTAAAATATAAGGAGAGAATCAAGTGTGGTTTATATAAATGTTTTCATGCGTACATATTTTGTGTTGAAATAAGTATGGTGGTGAGTTGTTTGTTTCAGAGTTGAAACTTGTTATCTTCACTTTGATGGGAATACATGTTTTGTTTGTTAGTTTAGGACAGACGTAGAATTTTATGATAGGGGTTAATTTATAAAATTATAAGTATGGAATAACTTATAAAATTTTAAGAGGTTGAAAATATTTTTAATAAAAAAAAGGAAATATTTAAAATATAGAAATTTGAAATTTATATAATGCGACTGTCCTCACCTATCCCTCTAGGTCCATCCTAGATTCATTGAATCTTGAAATAAAAGCTATCTTGATGATTAACATCATGAATCAATGTGATCTTGGGAAGTGAGAAAGGAAGGAAAACATAAGAATAAAGGAAAGACAATTGAGAATAACACTTTTTTCATTGTTAAAAGCTTGATTTACTACGAAGTCGGGACAACACGTGGTTTTATTTTAGGAAACGAATTTATAAAATTTTAGATGATGAATTATAATTTTAAGAGACTGAAATTAAATTATTGATAAAAATATTAAGAAAATATTTATATATAAATTGATTTTTTGAAAGGGTAGTTTGTAATATTAAAAATGATAAAAAATATCTATATATATATGAAATCAAACTAATTAGCATTCACTGCTTTCTTCCTTCATGTCCTTCCACGTCTAGCATTCATCCTAATTGAGGGTTATAATTTAAAGATATACATAATTAACTCAACCTAAAACGAAGAATAATATTTTCTGAAATTTTGTAAATCCAACTAGGTTGTCAGGCTATTAATATCATATGCTCTTCCATCAAAAACCCGAATTATTATTCTCATCAAAATTAAACTTAGATTGTGATCTTAAAATTTGGGTCGGTGGAATCGGATGATCCAATCAAGTAACCGAATTGAATTTAAAAAAAATTAAAAATAGGAGGAATTCTTAATATTTTTTCTTTCAAAATAATATACATGCTTTAATCTAGTTTAAAATATATATAAGGTTATTAAAGTTTAAATGATTTGAATTAAAATGAATCTAATTTTGAATTTAAAGCTAGAATAGACTAAAATGTAAATGAATAAAAACTTGTAAGATCCCAAAGTATTATCTTAAGTTTAAAGTTATTTTTCTAATTTCTTGTTGATTTTACTCTATTTTTAGGTTTTCAAAAAATTTAAACAATTTTAATTAGTTTTGTTAGGGTAAAGTACACAAATGGTCCCCTAACTATAATATATTGCTTTATTAAATCCTCTGACTATAGGGAGTTACTTTGTTGAGTCCATCACTATTAAAAGTTACAAAATGGTCACCCCACTATTCATTATATTCCAAACTAGTCCTTTTTCGTAAAAAATTAACGATTCCGAGCTAGACGTTAACATGCCGACTGAGATATGATAATGATCTCATAATCTCAACGACTATCATATCTCAGTCTGCATGTTAACGTCTAGCTCAGACGACCGTTATTTTTTTAACAGAAAAGGACGAGTTTGGAACATAATGAAAAATCAGTGACCATTTTATAACCTTTAATAGTCAGAGGACTCAATAAATAGTATCTTATAGTCAGGGGACCATTTGTGTACTTTGCCCCTTACTTTTACTATTAAATGATAATGATCTCATTCTAACACATCTTTTATCCTCTCAAAAACTCTCTATTTTCTTTATCTTCTTCAAAGCTTTTCATTCATTGATTTTTTTTGGGAATCCGCTTCAATCATGTTTTCCTTCTTCAATTGTAAGATTATATTTCTAATCAATTTTTTTGTGTGATTTTACATTTTAAATTAATATTGGTCCTTCTAAATTACCTATTTTATAATTTTTTTCATACGAGATTTTAATATGAAATGATGATTTTTGTTTTGCTTGATTAATCTTTGGTTTCTAAACAATTGTATATTTCTTTTGATATTATTAAGAGATTTCTAAATTTACTTTGATAAATCGAAATGAGAATTCTAGAATTTAATGAGTTTTCTTAAGTGTTATTAAAAAGTTTAATCGAACAAAACAAAAATAATCATTTTCGATCAAAATCTCATATAAAAGGATCTATTAAATTGAATATCACATTTTGAAGGATCAAATTTTGATCTAAAAAGAACATCACTCATTTAAGTGATGAATAGATGAAATCTTACTTTAATTGAAGATAAAGAACGGTGTAGACACCCGTTTTTGTCCGGGTTTTTTTCCGTTATTTTATTATTATTATTATTATTATTATCGTTATCTTATTATTTATTATTTTTATTACAATTTTTGCAGGCCTAATCCCTAAGCCCAACAGCAGAATTACAAGACTGGGAGCCCAAACCCGGTTCAGGCCCAATACCAATCCCAGGCCCGCTCAATAACCCAAAGTAATTAGGGTTTGAAACCAAACCCTAAATATCATCATCCAGCCGCCGCCGCCAACAACGGATGAACAACCACGCCACCGTCACTGTTCCGGCTCACTCCGATGGTCCAGCCGCCGTTCCCGCGCCACCATCGTCATCTACAGTGAAAAATCAATCAAACAGCAACCCCATCAATCCCAAATCAACCCAAATCAGTAAAAATATATATCCAAACCCTAAATAAAAAATCCCTATAATCCCGAAATCCGGGATTCAATCACCCCTAAATCAACAACCCATAATTTCCCCTATTCCTAGACCTCATCATCTCAACCAAAGGCAGGATTAAAGCACATGCAGTAGAGAAAAGGGGGGATTTCATTCGGGTTCAGGGAAAAAAAAAACAGAAAAAAAAACGAGAAAAAAGAGATCTACTCGAACCAAACAAAAAAAATAAAAAAAACCAAGAGGGAAATAGAGAGGGAGGAGACCATACCTTGATCGGAGAAGTTATCGAGAGGAGGAAGGGTCACCGGTTTCTTGTTTTCTCAAAAGGTACCTTGGATTTAAGGGTTTAAGGTCGGTTTTAGGTTAGGTAGGGGTGATTTTCGGGTTGAGGGTAACGGAGGGGGTCTTTTGAGACTGTTTACTTCCTCCGACCGCCGGGCACTGCCGTGCCGGCCGTCATGGGCCTCCGGGATAGCCGCCGGTTTGAGGCGGCCCTTTCTTCCCCGATGGGAAAGAAGTTGAGAGAGTTTTAAAACTCTCTCACTTCTGTTTTCTTTGGATGGGAGGCAAATGAGGATGGATGAGTGAATGCCCGTTTTTGGGCTTATAATTTGACCAAACGGCGCCGTTTCAAGGGTCTGGGCACCCGTGTTTTGCAAGCATGGGGTAACTACAGTTTAGGTCCCTTCTCCTTTGTAATGCTTTATTTAAGTCATTTAATGAAATTATTATTGTTTTATTTCGAGCCTTTTAGTTTTAATGATTGCATTTCAGTCATTAATTTGTATATTATGTTTGCTGATATTATAATTGGTTTTGATATTTATATTTATTCGTTTTAGTCATTGTTTCAGTTTATGTGCATTTTCCTTTGATATTCGGATTTGGTCCTGAAATTTGCAAATGTTATATATTAGTCCCTGTTCATGTTATATATATTTGTCATATTGATTCTGGATTTAATATTTTCAAATATTTAATTTAATCACTGATCCCATGCATTTTTATCTTTACTGTTATTTGAGTTTGGTCATCATATCGTATATATTCTATTTTAGTCATTGTTTGATGTTTGGTTTAATGTCTATTTTATTTTATTTTGTTTTGGGCATCTATGTTTCTTTGTTTATATTTTAGTCCTACTAATGTATGTTATGTCATTTTTGTGGATATTGACTTTGGTCCCAATGTTTGTAGTTTCATTTAGCCCCTGAGTTTATATGTTATGTTTGGCTGAGTTTCGAATTTATCTCTGACATTTAAATATTATATTTAGTCACTGATCTTAGGTATTGTGTACTTTCTCTGATATTCAAATTTGGCTATGATAGTTATAAATCTATTATTTTAGTCATTATCTACTTTTGGTTTAATAATGATTCGGCCTTCATGTTTTTGGTTATTGCAGTTTAGTCCTAGATGTTGTTTATGGTTTATTTTCATTTCTAGTGCTTGTAAATGTTAATATTTTGATTTTGGCTCTGTTTTTTATTTACCGATTAATCCATTATTTCTATTATTTCATTTAGTCCTTTGAAATTCATGTTTGTACTATTTGGTCCTTTGAGTTTATGTTGATATTTTGGGTTTTTTAATTCAAAGTACTTTTTTTTGTCATATAGTTTGGTTTGTAATATTAATTTTCTTTTATTTTAATCCCCTATGTATGTACATTTTCATGTTAGTATCTTTTGTACTATATGTAATTAAATAGTTTAATTTTATTTGTTGTATTTATTTCACATATTTCTATTTCTATTTATTCCATTTTTCCTTATTTAAATTGTCCAAATACTTTTAAGAACACGTATGCGTAGAATGAGCGTGGAAGTATCACTTTGTCGAAGTGGTGATCCGATACGGCATTTTAACGACATAATTTAAAATAAGTTGAATATATTTTGTTAATTTGTGCAAATGATGCAATGTGTGTTATTTTAAATAGTAATTTATTTTACTTTATGAAATATAAACTTCAAAATTTTTTTTTTCCATCTTATTTGCGATTCAGTTTTAGTTAATCAATTTATTTTGTTGTATACAAACGTCAATTTTATTATATATTCGATTCACATTTTATCAAGAGGGAAATATCTTTATGGATGAGAAATAGTCGAGTTAGCTTTCCCGATGGAGGATTGCTAATTTCGAGATTCTTTTCGAGTTAAAGAATTTCTCTAATTATTTAATTCGAAGCAAATTAATCAACGTTCGATAAATAGATCATATTTTAACTTTATATTTGATTTATAATTTCCACCATTTACAACGATGTGTAAGCGACACAGTACCAATTTTGGGCGTTGTGGGGGTGTTTACCCTTCCCCGCACGTAACCGACTCCCGAATCCATTTAAATGAATCTTTGGTAACGCAGACCGAATTTGTCTTAAAAAATGATTTTTCTTAAAATTGTTTTAAAAGACTTTTTTAGGTATTCAACCTACCTAACACAAAGGTTGATGGCGACTCTTTTTAATTTTATTCAAATCAATTCAAAATCACCCATTTTTTCCAAATTAAAGTCATAATTGTTTTTAAAAATAATATTTAATTGTTTTACAGAAAAATGGTTATGACAAACGGAATTGTGAAAGTTTGCATGAAAATCAAGAGAAAATATCTTTGGAGAAGGCGAAGAAATTTGGAGAATTTAAGGTGGATTTTGAGATTTAGAAAATCAATTATGAAAAAAAGATGAGCTAGTTATGATTTAAAATAATAAAAAGGGCGTTTAGTATCTAAACTATCAGTTTTGATATGTTTAGTACCTAAACTTTAAAAAAAAATCAAAATCATACCTAAAATTTAGTTTTTATTTCATTTTTAGTACCAAAACTTAAGTGTTGAAAAAATTGAAAGTTTAGGTACTAAACCAGGTTTAGTACCTAAACCATACTTAAGTTTTGGAAGAAAACGAAAGTTTAGGTACTAAAACTGATCAAACTGATAGTTTGGGTGCTAAATGTATTAAGTTTTTAACGACGGGTACTAAAAGGAAACAAAAACTAAATGTTGGTATGATTTTGAAAAACGTAAAACTTTAGGTACTAAAACAAGTCAAAATTGATAATTTATGTACTAAATGCGTAATTTACCCTAATAAAAAAATGATTAACTAAAATGATTTAGGAAATTTGAAGAAGAAATTAATTAAAATTTGACATAAAAATAGATGGAAATAACTAACGTTTGAAACAATGGTATGATTAGTTTTTGGGAACTTACAAGCTTTGACCCTCTAATATTTTACTCTTTTTAATTTTAAATATTTATTTCGAAAATTTTCTTAAATTCAAATCATAAATAAACTTCGATACCATTTTAAAACATAATTAGATTATTCAACACTTGACATAAATATTCAGGAATTTAAATAGAGCGATTGCTACTAGTCCTTTCGCTAGCAAGTGCGATTGTTGGATTTTATGCTAAAGCCTGATTGCAGAAAATCTACCCGAGAAGCAAATACCGTAGCCAATTTCCTTGTCAAGATGAACCCCTCTCCACATGTTTAATTACGGTCATCTCATCATTTCCTCCCGATCTGCTCCGAGAATTTGTTGGTCTCCCCTACATACATGCAAGACCTTAATAATCGTCTAGATCTCTTTCCACTCAAAAAAAAAAAATTGAACCAATTATCCAATCAAACACCTGATTCTACGACTTGAATTTAGAATGTGATAGATTACATGATTTTTAAGCCTACAAACATTCCAAGATAATCAAGTTAAGATAGCACTCTAGCTATACTGAAAATAAGAAAGAAGATGACAGGAAAAGAGAGCCACTGCTCTTTGCCATTTTATTAATAAGCTGTAAAATCTCTCAACAAGAGACCAGCAATTTATACAGAATTTTTAAAGGACTACTGAGCTCAGCTAGCGAACTGTAACAACAGAACCCTGACAGATTCGTAACCAACTCATGACAGTCACTAAACCAGAAACAACAGCAGTAACAATTCGAATACAACAGTAAACCAATGCATGCAATAGAAAACAAACACATACAATATTATGCTAACATTCCCCTTACATTCTAAACCTTCAATTCCCTCGCCTGCTCAACCCGTCTGAACCAGCCTTGTGCACTGCCAATTGTCTGACCAACAGCTTCTGCCTGTGCTTAAGAAACAAAAGTAAAGACAAGGCTTTAGTAAAAACATCAACTACCTGTTCATAAGCTGAAACTTCATGCACTTGAAGCTTCCCAGCAGCAATCATCTTTCGAACAAAGAAAAAAAAAGTTCAACATGTTTAAACTTCGAATGAAGAACGGGATTAGCACAAACCGCCACAGCGCTGTGAAACAATGTGTAACTCCTCAACTAGAGACTCAATCCAAGCTATTTCAGCTGCTGTGAAAGCGACACTCCTATGTTCAACCTCGGCAATGAAGAGTGCCACAACTTGTTGCTTGCGAGAGCTTCAAGACACCAAATTACCCCCAAAAAGATACAAAACCTGAAGTGGACAGTCTATCATCCACATCAGATCCCCAATTTGCATCAATCAACCCAGTCACGGACATTTGAGAAGGAGTGAACTTCAAACCATGATCAACAAACCCTTACAAATATCGCAAAATTCTCTTCACAGCTTGAAAATGAACATCGCGAGGTGCCTGCATGAAATGACACACCCTATCCACAGCAAAGGCTATGTCCTGTCGAGTAATCACTATTTATTGTAAAGCTCCAATGATACTTCTGTACTGAGCAACATTGCTAATAGGTGTGCCTTCACTAGTAGACAACCTACAACTTACTACCATAGGAGTAGGAAGACCTTTGACTCATTCGAAACCACTCCTTTGGAGCAACTCATGAACATATTTTTGTTGGCTTAGAATCAAACCATCAGCCCCATAACAAACTTCAATCCACAAGAAAAAACTAAGGGAACCAAGATCTTTTAAAGAGAGTTGTGCATTCTGTTTATTGACAACAGTATGAACTTCATCAGCATAACTGCCAGTGAGAATAATGTCATCGACGTAGACCAACAAATAGACCACACGATCCTCAGTCTTCCTGACAAAAAGATGAATATGACCTTGCTTCCACAAAATTTACAGACACCAAATAACTCTTTAGCCTTTCATACCACGCTTGAGGCACCTGCTTTAGGCCATAGATTGCTTTATTCAGTTTTCATACTAAGTTACCATCTTCTTGCTCATATCTTGGAGGCTGCGTCATGTACATCTCCTCAGATAGAACACCATTTAAAAACATTATTAATGTCCACCTAGCTCAACAACCATCATTTCGCAAGAGCAAGTGAAAATATCACTCGAACAGTTATGGTTTAACTAATGGACTGAAAACCTCGTGAAAATCAATACTAGGTTGTTGAAGAAAACCCTTTGCTACACGCCGCCGAGCCTTGTTCCTGGAAATGGAACTGTCTGCATTTCGTTTGATTTTAAAAACCCATTTACAACTAACAGCTTTCCTGTTAACAAGAAGAGAGTCAGCGTCCAAGGATTGTTTTTGACCAAAACATTATATTCCTATTGTGCTGCAGCCTTCCAAGCAGGACTTATCATGGCTTTTTTTATAGTAGTAGGTTCCTTGTTAACACAAGCAACTTGGAAAATTTTAGGTTTTCTTTCCCACTTTTACCCCTAGTCTATATGGGATGAATATTATGAGCACTTGGAATAGCCACCTGCAGTCCATTATCCACAAATAAATTAATACCAGTAGACAACGACTGATCATGAACAAAAGAATTAGTAGTGAAAAACAGCCCCCAACATCGCCATTAACAACAACTAGTGGACCACAATCACCAAACAAAGACTGACCTAACGCAGGGACAGGTTGAGGCTGGTCACCCAACGTAGGCTCGAACTGAAATTGTTCAAGCACTCTAGTTTGCAAAGACCATAACTTGTAGGCAACCTTAAAGTAGAGTCAGGAGCAGACTCAACACCCGTGCGAGCACTTATAGGTGAAATTGGACCACCCTCACACTCAACCGAAGACCGAGAAACATCCACAGCTGCTTCAAGAACAAGAACTGACTCAAGATTAACTCGTGTAGAAGACTCAGCTACCCGTCTGCTGATACAACTCTTGGAGAGACAACAACAGGTAACACTCCTTATGACATAGAACTGACACAATCAAGACTTGCATGGCCAGACTTGCAGCCAACCTTACACACGTCATAAGGAAAAGTTTTCTCGTCAAGAACTACATGCCTCGAAATAACAACCTTACACACGTCATAAGGAAAAGCATTTACACCCCTTGTGAGAAGGACTGTAACCAAGAAACACACATTTCTTGGACCTATATTCCAACTTATGTTGATTAAAAGATCTTAAAATAGGGAAACAAGCGCACCTAAATACCTTCATGAATTAGTAATCTGGAAGTCTTTGATAAAGAGTTTCAAAAGGTGTTTTTTCATCTAACACCCTTGTGGGTAATCTATTAATCAAGTAAACAACAGACACAAAGGCATGACTCCAAAACTTTCAAGGAGAAAACCTTGAGCCAACATAACCAATCCCATCTCAACTATATGCCTATGTTTTCGTTCAGCACTGCCATTTTGTTCAGAAGTGCTCAAACATGAAATTCGGTGTTGAACTCCATTAGCAACAAACCAACCTTTTAACGCTTGATATTCACCTCCACCATCGTTTGAAGAGCCTTAACCTTACACCCGAATTTCACTTCAACCATTTTGAAAAAATTCAAAAAAAAAATTAAGCAACTTCATATTTTTGCTTGAGTAAATACACCCAAGTATGCCTACAGAAAACGTCAACAAAAGAGACATAACATAAGAAACCATCCGAGGAAGTAATGGGTGTTGGCCCCACACATCTGAAACAACCAATTGAAAAGCTTTTTTATATTTAGTCAAAGAGTTACAAAAAGGCAAACGATAAGCCTTTCCTTGCATACATGCACTACACTCATATGACAACTTATTCTCACTAGAAGCAACATTACAATTTCTCATTACTGACTTCACCACCTCAAGAGAAGCATGACCCAAACGTCTGTGCCATAGCTCCAAAGACTCTTGAGACTTAGACATGGTGTTCAACTGGAAATAAGACTCCTCTTCAGTATATGGCAGCAGCTAATAGAGACCATTATCCGTGAGCCTCCCTTTGAATAGAATAGTTTGAATCTGTGCATCCTTCACAAAATATTCATAAGGATGAAAATCCACAAAATATTCATAAGGATGAAAATCCATAAAAACATCATTATCACGAGTAAACTTAGACACAGAGAGCAACTTCTTCTTTATAACATGAACATGTAACATATCTTGCAAAAACTAAAGATTTAGCACTAGAATTCAAAACGCTCTACCCTACATGAGCAATCTTAACAACGACACCATTTCCCATGAGCAGGGTTTCAAATAGCGGTCCGAGACCGCGAAATAGCGGTAGCACGGCCTTTCGATATACCCGCTACACTCGCAATAGCACTCAATAGCGCCCGCTACGGCCATGGCCGCAGTCGCGGTAAACACGAAATGACCGAAAACGCAACCGCGACCACGATTTGAAACCCTGCCCATTAGCAAATTACTACCTCCTGTATAAATAGTACTTGAGTTACACTAGGATCATTTGTCACGTGATGTATGGCACCAGTATCTGGATACCAGATGGACGGTGTTGCAGACATCGCCGAAAGAGGAGTGGAAGAAGATGACAATGTGGAAACACAAGCAGTCGGGGCAGGCACTAGAGTCAGAAAGGATTCTGACCAACCGTGGAACTAAACTGAGAGTCAATGGACGAAAAGCCAATAGGAACACCAGGTATCGAATAACAAGCTGGAGAAGATGACAAGGGTTGATAAACCAAAGGCATACCAGAAAACATCGAAGTGGTTGGATACAAAACTGGAGACTACATAGAACCAAACACAGAATATAGAAAAGATGGCACCGAGTGGGTGTAAGCTTGTGCATGAGCTTGAGACTGTTGTTGCTCAAACGAATAACTACTAGGCATCTTCGAATACTCACCCGTCCGAGTAGTATTTCCAGTCACACCGACATAATCCCTATCAAACCTATGATAACACTTTTACACAATGTGCCCAAACTTACCACACAATTGACATTGAGGCCTAGTAGAATTATAGCTCCTACCACAACCTCGCCCTCGATAACCACTACTTTGTTGCTGTCCTCGATCATGAAACGACTGCTCTTGAGATTGATTACGTTCATGAGTGTCGAAACCGTCTTTTGGGTGGTTCCGAATTTGAGCTTCGACTTGGATTAAACGAATTGGAGTCGCCACCGACCATTTTAAAACGAATTTAGGTAGGCAGGACATAATCTTACCTGATCTGTATTGTACCAGAAACGTGTTGGGTTCAGGAATCGGTTACAATCAAGGAAGGATTAGCACCCTTGAACCGTCCTTTCGGTACCAATCAATTTATCGGTTGTCTTAATTGCAAAAATTTGAAATTAAAATTAAAACTTAAAATATTCGATTCGAATTGTTTTTCATTTGATTGGTTGGACTTTCTCTAAAAAAGAGATCGAAAATGTTAGAAAGAAAATAAATAAATAAATAAATAGATAAGGAATAAAGTAAATAAATGCTAAATCAAGAGAAAAAAAGACAATGAAAATAAATAAAACAAATAAATAAAAAAATAAGTAAAAAAATTAAATAAAGCAAAAAAATGAAAGAGAAAAAAAGTCTAAGGAAAAGAATAAAATTAATAAAAATAAAATAAATAAAAAAGAAATCAAAGAAAACGAAAAAAGAAGAAAAATAAAATAAAAAATAACTAAATAATATTAGAAAAAGATTAATCTTAAAAAGCAATAAAGAAAATATGAAGACAAAAAACTTCAAAAATAAAATAAAGTAACAAGTTAGAGGATCAAATTGAGACAAATTGAAATTAATAGATTAAATTAGTATTAAAATGAATTGCAAAAGTAAAAATAAAAAGTTAGGTGGCAAATTCATAAAATATAAAAAATATAGGCATCGACTAAATTGTTTAAATTGGAAATTCAGAAGTAAAATTGAAGTGGGTGACCAAATCGAATTGCGATTCAAACCTATAGGGTATGCGGAAAAGATTTTAAAATCCTTTATTTACACAAAGGTCCTTAGTATATAAATACCTAAAAACCCTCAATTCTTCTTCATTATCACCATTTTTTGAAAATCCCTCTTCTCTCAAAGTCTCTCACGCTCCCCTCACCGAAGGAGATGGCTGGCCCCACTCCGGTGGTTGGTCTACCGTACGCCGCCGCTTCGGCCGCCACCGCCGGCGGCTGTAAAAAATCCAAAACCACTTAGACACTCCTCTCGTCACCCTAAATCTATCCCCGAGCCCCGATTACGTAAAACCGCCCTTAAACGGCGTAGATCTGAGCCAAAACCATTCGACTCCCTCACCTTTCCGACGACTTTTTGATTTCCCGGCTGCTCCTTTTACTCCGAGGTCTTTGGGCCTTGTTTTTCTCTTTATGATTTGATTATTTTGCTTGGTTGTGTTGGTTGATGTTCTCGATCTGTTGGATGCGATTTTTTTGTGTTCAATGTTGTGTGCTTTTGTGGCTTGTTGGCTGTGTGTGTCTTGGTTTACTGTGTTGGCAGTTTTCTGGGATCGTTGATGGTTCAATGTTATCCTGGGTTCTTTCTCGGTTTTCTCCCCTCGATGATGGTACCGTGGTGGGGTATTTATATCCACCTCACCGGTGGCCTGCTCCGATGAAAACGGGGTTGTTCTCGTGTACTTCAGGTTAACGTTGTTCACGTAGCCGGGAATCCCGGGATGGTGCAGTCCCGATTTTCCCGGATAGCCGGTGCACCATTTGACCCTTTGACCCCCTGTGCGGCCGCTGTTGACTGGCATCATTTTTGGGTTTCCAACCTTAAACCTCATCTGGTTGTACTATTACTGGACTGTTTCATTTAGACTTTTGGGCTGATTAAAGCTCGGTTATCTTGGACCTTATTTTTGACCCTGGACAGAAAATAAAAAAGAAATAAATAATAAATAATAATAAATAATAATAATAATAATAATAAATAATAACAATAATAAATATGAAAAGTATATATTTTTTAAAACTATATAATAAAAATTTTTAAAAAATTTTCTTTTAAAAACTATATATATATAATTTTCAAAAATGTTTTTTAAAAAACTATATAATTTTCAAAAAAGTTTTAAAATATATAATTTTCAAAAAAGTTTTAAAAATTATATAATTTCCAAAAAAGTTTTCAAAAATATATATTATATATAGTTTTCAAAAATGTTTTCAAAAAATTATATATATAGTTTTCAAAATGATTTTAAAAACCATATATTATATATTTTTTAAAATGTTTTAAAAACTATATATTATCTAGTTTTCAAAAGCGTTTTAAAAACTATATGTTATATACATTTCAAAATGATTTTAAAAACTATATATTATATACATGTCTCAAAAATCATTTGCAAACTATATAATATATATATAGATATATATGTATATATAAGAAATATGTAGACGAAAATTAGTGCTACAATGAGCAACGTGCTCATCACCATACTTCTCACTCGAATGAACAACCAAGTTAGCTGAAATCCCTTCCCTTAAGAACAACTTCTGCCTAGCCTCACAATCCAACAACATCTAAGTGAGAGTGCCTAAGGATAACACCAGGGTTTCAAATAGCGGTCCACGACCGTGAAATAGCGGTAGTGCTGCCTTCCGATATATCCGCTACACCGTAATAGCGCCCGCTATGGCCACAGTCGCGGTAAACACGAAATGACCGAAAACGCAACTGCAACCGCGTTTTGAAACCCTGGATAACACCTCCCGAGAAACTATAGCAATGATAGATTCAAACTCCATTGACAGCCAACCAAAACCATACTAACATGCTCCTGCTTAGTAACTATGCTCTCTGAAGCATTCAACATATCATAAACATATTTGATTTTAGCCAAGTACTCACTAATAAACATGTTAGACTTCCTTTGAGAGTGAAGACTATGCCTGAGAGATGATATCTCGCTCCAAATAATCTTAAGATAACATTCCAAATAGCAATAATCGTAGTAAGACAAGTAAGATGAGGTAAGACATCCGTACTTACGTAGTTAAGAGCCATAAAGCTAATAACTTGATGTTTCCAAAGGAGGTAAGTATTTTCAGTAAGCTTAATAGTATCATGCTTAGCAATATGTTGAATATTGTGAAAATTCTTACTGACAAACACAATCGAGTTTGTTTGAGAGGTATTCTCAGTGTCACGAGTCTGATCAGCAGTTAGGTCAACCATTGTTAAACAAACAACACAACAGTTCAAAAGAAATCTCTGAACTAGATCGAAGAACACCAAAACAAATACTAGTTTGCCCTTTAATCAGCAAATCAATACGAGACAAACATGCTTGCAATCAAACAGGTAATTCTTAAAATAGATCTAGAACAGAAAAAGAAAAAATGCAACCAAAAAAGAAACAAAGAGAAACCACACCTCAAAAAATCAGACCTCCAGATCCGAAAACCTTCATGACACGCCTAAAAACAGATCGCTTAATCTGAACCACTTGAGAAGAACGTGAAAACAAGTGTAGAAATCAAGAACAAAGCGTAAATCCATTAGCGAAAGCAAGATCTCCAGGACATGGAGAATGGTACCATGTTAATATAGCACTCTAGCTATACTAAAATAAGAAAGTCAGTACTCTCTGCCATTTTATAATAAGCTATAAAATCTTTCAACAAGAGACCAACAATTTGTACAAGAGTTTTTGTCACACCCCTGATTTTTAATCAAATAATAAATTTAATTTAATTATTTAATTTTAGGGGCTAAATCGATTTTTTTAAGAATTAAGGGTATGTTTACAAGCTATAAATACTTCAGGGCCTTAACCCCAAATTTCCTCACTTAATTGTGACCACATATGAATAAAAATCAAGGAATAAAGAAATGAGATTTGTAGAGCTTGAACTCGTGTACTGCAGCATCAAAAAGCCAGTGCCTTTACTATCTAAGCTAGACTTTTACTAAGGGTTTCAAATAATTAAAATAATTTTTAATAATTTTTTGGTTAGATTGTAAATACTCAACCATCTTCCCAATCATATTCAAAAATCCCAAAATCCCTAAAATTTTCCCAAACCCCAAATCATTAGCCACCCGTCTCCCTTACCATTGTCGAGCACCCTTCCGACTACCATGACGATCACTTCCCCTATCAAAGTGACCAACGACCACCCGCGATCAAAACCCCTCCATCCCCTCGTCAAAAAACGACATTATTCGTCGTCAATCGTTCGTCGGTGAACCCTTGTGATCACCATTATTTTCATCTTTTTTCGGCGGATCTAGTCGATATTACATTACACCACCATTCCCATTAGTTTCCTTAGTGTCGTACGAACAAAACTCAAGTGATCGACACCTTTCATCATTGTGATGCCGTCGTCTGGTGTTGGGGGTAAGTAAGTTTCGAACATTGTTTCTGTTGATTCATCGTGGATTTGGGTTGTTTTGGCTTGTTGTGATTTTAAAATGTTGAAAGGAAGCTTCCGGAGTGATTAAGCTGCCTCAACCGGTGCTTTAACCGCCACACATGTCGTCACGTTCTGCTAGTGCACGTGGGGCTTCTCGGTCGGTTCATAAGCCTTCTAGAACCGGTTTGCTCAAATTGAATCGGTATGGTCAAATCAAATCGGTCAAAACCATTCCAAACTGTGTCAACCCGTTGATCTTTGACTTGGTCGTTGACTTTGACCATAGTTGACTTTGACCTTGGCCATCGTTGACTTTGACTAAAAAGTTAAATTTTCTAAAAAGTCATATTTTATGTTTCTCGACGTCTTGAGTCTACATTCGAAATCCATTTTTCCAAATTAGAACCCAAAATCATCTGAATTTACTGTTAAACCAGAACATGCATATGCATTTAAGTATTTTATTTAAGAATAATTAACTTAAGGACAATTACTGATTTAAAATATTGTTTATTAAAGGTACACGTGACTCTCCCGACCATTAGATAGCTCGACCCAGCTCATCTCGATCCGTTTGACCCATTGAGCCAGCTATTACTTGTTTGATCCATGAAACTTATGAATATTTAGATTGAAAAGTTATGGCGATAGTAACTTTGTTGCATTGTGATTTAGGTTCGAGCACTGTTGTAGAGCGTGGAGAAGTAGGTGCTCATTAGACTCCTTGACTAATCCCTTTTTACGAGGTGTGTTCATTGTGTGTTATATATTGTTTGCTTGATTGTTCTACATGTTTGAAATTGAATGATTAAGTGATTTTTAAAAAAAATCTTGATTCTTGATACTTGTTCTCTGGTTACCAGTTTTACTGCGAAATGATTATGTCTCATTTATAATTTGTTGTCCTTATTGATGCTTTATGAATTGCTTTACTGATGTACGTCTGGGATTTTACCTAGAGTCTCTATGGTGCAACTCAGATCAAGCTGGTAAATCCTTATAGACCTAATGCGAACCTTGGGTGGGCTTCTAGGCCTATTAGGCCTAGGGTAAGACCATATAGACCCTAAGGTACTACCTTAGGGTGGCTCCTCTACTTTGTGCATTGGGTAAGACCTTATGACCTGGGGGTACTCCTTTTAGGTGGGCTCCTACGCTTCAGGTAGGGCAAGTCCTTATGGCCCAAGGTGTTCCCTTAGGTTGGCTCTTATACCCAACGGGTATAGGGTAAGTCTTTATGGATACAGTTCAGGGGGACTGTATTTCAATGTAGGGAGGAGGCTAGTTATGAATTTTACAATATAAACCTCACTGTTACCTTATCATACTTTACCAAATTATTTTTTGAATACTTTTTTGACGTTTTATTTGCACTATTGGAACACACTGAGCTCCCTATCTCACTCCCCAAACTTTTTCCCTTTCAGATACTTCTGGATAGGCACCCCTGACTTAGAACACATCACCTACAATATCTTTTTGTTGTAATATTTTTATCTTCCAGACTGCCTATAATATGTGACATGTGCTTGTATTATTTTGTGTTACATGTTTTATGATGTATTTTAATTTTTTACTGTTGCACGAGATTATTGTGATACTTGATATTTGGTTTACTTACGACGTTCTATATTTTGTTATACTCTTGGTATTTTATGTTTTATATTACTTGATTTAACTAATTTAATATTACTACAATTTTACATTATTTTGAGATTATTAATTTAATCCGCTAGATCTAGTCGTAATGTACAGGCTGAGTCTAGGATGTGACATTTAGTTGGTATCAAAAAATTTCTTTTGAAACATTTTACAACTTGTTACAAGTCCATGTCAGCTATTTTTTACAAGTTTAATTGTGTTCAGTACTATAGTGCTAAATTTGACTTTAAGTTTAACTCTTATGTAGTGATAAAGCTCCAAAAGAGTTATCAATTTAGCACTTTATACCTAGGTTTAGCTTGAAATTGAGTATGTTTAAAAGCATGTTACGATTAGTTTAGTCTTACTTTTATATATTTTTGCATTGTTAATAGTTTGGTGAACTTAGGCTAATTTTTGAAAAGGTGTAAATGTTGCAGTGTGGAAGCATATGCTACATCAACTGATGACTCACTAGGTTGGGCAAACCCTTATGGAATGAGACAGCTATATGGGATAGTTGTATCATCTCCAATCAGCTGTTGTTATGTGGAAAACCCTCATTGGAGACGATTTGGCCTCCTCCACCTATAAATAGGACCATGTTTAGCTTATTTAATCATCAACTTTTCATCTTCTCCTTTTATACACAAATCTCTCGTTCCTTTTTTCCATGTCTGCTTAAGTCGCTTAGCAAGGAAGTGTTGCAGCATATGGGGATTAGCCTTCGCTGAGTAGCATCGACAGTCAACAAGATCACTTCAGCTACTTATACTTCACATGAGATAGGGAAGTCCTAGATAGTTGAATTTATGTATTTGTGTATGTTAATTGTTCTAAACTTAGCCATTTGGGTGAAAACTTTGTCTTTGTGAATGCTTTTAATTTACTTCTTTATGCCTTGTACTTTTTGAACGGTGAAAGAGATTTCATTATTTATGTATGTAGTTAGTTTGTTTAGAGATAAATTGAATGACATGAATGCTAGTTTTGTGGCCTTGGTATTGTGAGAAGCAAATGCATGTTTAGATATATACTGCCAAGTGTTTAGCATCATTACTAAGTGATTGCTTGTTTTAGTTAGTGCTAATTCATAATAATCCGTTAATGGTAATCAATGATGAATACATTATAGTTAAATTAAATGCATGAACTTGGAAAAAATCATTTTTATCATCTTACTCCAATTTATAGTTGACTCTATGCTATAGCATGACCCTGCCTTCTTCCATTGTATTCTTCATTTTAATACTTGTTTCAGTCGAATGCCATTTCAACAAAAACTTATTTTTCTAACTCAATTGTAAACATTTCTTCTCTCTGTGGGTTCGACATCTGAAGCCCTAAAGATACATTGACATTATTACTTGGTGACGATACGTATACTTGCGTGATTGTTATAGCATATTTAAGAGCATCAAGTTTTTGACGCCGTTGTTGGGGAGCACCTATTTACTTTTAAGTTTTATTTTAGTTTACTAACTCTTTTGTCTTCTTTTTGTATATGATATCGCTTGTAAATGTATATGCTAAGACAAGCAAATCTCTGCAAGTATACACAATCGATGCAAGTAATATAGTAGTGAGTGAGTATCGTCTCCACAGGGATTGGATTGGAAATTTATTTTTACCACAACTAGAACTAGTGTCACAAACTAATTCCTACTAAGTTGACAACTTAAGAACTAATATTAATAAAAAAATAAGTAATATATTGATTGCAGAAAAGTTTGGTCGAGGAAAAATAAGTATGCAAAATGCTGGAATAAAATAAAACAAGTGTTGGTTTAAATATAATGCAAACAACCTCACATATTTAGACTTATCATAGAGTACTTATGGTAAACTTTTGTATTGACAACAGTTATTCTAAGTCTAGAATGAATTATTACGACTTGTTAAAGCTTCCCGATAGGATTACTAGGTATTCTTTGACGGTTGTTATGGCAATACTCCTCAGCGTTAACTACAACCCTTGGTTTGTCAAACTGTTATTGTAGCAATACCTCTCAGCGTAAACTATAGGTGTTGTCTATCCTAGTCTAGCATCTATCATTTTTAGTTGTTTGAAACTCACTCCTTATCTATAAGGTAGACAAGTTAGAACTTCACCATCCCGGATTCATTTCATTGCTCATGTGGATCTATCTTAATTCTCTAGAATTTAAGAATCACTATAGACAAAAGGATGTCTCTCGACTCTCTTATATTGCAAAGACATGTTTTACCAAAACCCCAGGAGATCTCTCGACGCTCTTACAGCGTAAGGTAAAATATTTAAACAATGAGCAAAACAGTCATAAGCAAAACATAATTCATAATTCATAACACATAAAAATATTGTTCAAGCAAAACAAAGTTTAACACCAAGTAAGACAGTCATGGTGCTATAAAAATCATCCAAGTTTTAACGTTTAATAAAACCCCAAATAGATAAAAAGTTTAAGAACAAAGGAAGAATGACTCCCAAAACCAGGGGCTTTATCGCGACAATTCTAATCAGCATCGCGTCTGCCTTGGTGATCAGCCTCTCTCAAGACCTGATCACCGCTCTGCTACAGTCCGACTATGGAGGACACCAAGGAAGGTTGGTTGGGAAACGGTGAGAAAGCACTGCAGTTGCTCGCTCATGCCTTAAGTAAAGCTCTTCTGTCTTCTTTCTTGCCTCTTTTCTTTGGCGGCTACGACTGGTTATTTATAAGGAAAGATCTCCTAGGACTTTGCATGCTTTTGGAGTTTCCTTAAATAGCCGTTATTAAATGCCAAGACTTAAAAAAGGAAAGACAGCTGGTGGCTGTCAGAATACTTAAGGCTTTCTTCCACGTGAAGTAGGTCATCCAGATGGCATGTGACATAGGCGGTTTTGTCACACCTACTTCAGACTTCTTCAGATAAACCTTGCCTTGACGAGATAAATTTGTTCCTCACGTTCTCATCTGTTCCATTAGCCTTTTCAAAGTTACGTTGTCATGACTGAAATATTCTTCCTCTATAAGTTACTTGTACAAACACAATCCAATCATCAGTCAGACCAAATAAATCTTACCTAAGAAAAACTTATCCACCACAAGATAACATAACCTATATGCAACTAAATGCAACTAAAATGTTGTGCATACTTTGTTTAGACGAGCAATAACTTAAGTGAAAAGACTAGAAATTGAGTCTTTTACGGAGTTATCACACCCCCAAACTTAAGCTATTGCTTAACCTCAAGCAATGTATAATAACTAGAAGAAAATTAAAATTGTCATGGCAAAGTAATGTTAAGAAAATAATATGGTTTGAGATTTCATCCCTCAGCAAAAACGTTTGGCCTCAACATGTTCGACAATCATATCAATCAAGCCCCCTCCCTAGTCAAGATTCCTTGCTATTGTGTGTGCGTGATTGTAACCAGTCTATGCATAAAGGTAATTAGAAAACTTAAAGTAAGCACTTCTGGATTGTCAAGGCATCAAATTATTTGTCAGGCTTAGTTTATACTCCTAGTTATTTATCAACTTTTATTTATTTATTTATTAATTAATTTATTTATTTTTCATAGGGGAGTTGGCTCATCACACCTATCGTCCCACACTCTAGGTGAAAGGGAGCATACCTTCTACCCCAAGCTAGTTGGGCAAAGTCATCTTGTGACTACTTTCATTCACTCATATGCCTTGGCTACTTGTAACTGTTTATGCCTTTGTACAGAGGAGTGTTCCTTTTTGTTTTCAAGTTTTTAAACACTAGGGAGCTTCACTTTACCCTTAAAATATTTTTGAAGTCTCGGAGAATAGAAAGTTCTTTCCTAAAAATTTTGCAGATTACCTTAAGCAGGGACAACCTACAATCGTGTTTGTAAATTTCAAAGAATCAGGCCAAGGGTTGGTTCTTTCTTAGAGTCTTACAATAATTCTGGCCTAGGCAATCAATTATGCATTCATCATTTGGCATCCCTAATTCATTTTTAACAATAATCTTAACCTACTTATGTCTTGACAACCAAGATTTTCAACCAATCATCATCAATTGCTTTTAAACAAAGTATGGAAAAATATGGCACAATACCTCCCCCAAACTTGAGGGATGCATTATCCTCAATGCATGAAAAATAAAACTACATGATATTATATGCGAATGCAAAAAAAAAACTAAAGCTAAAATAGAAACTAACTGTCGTGGGGTGGCTTGATTGGACGCCCTCGTTTGGCGTCGTTTGAAAGGGGATAGGCTCTCAAACCCTGAGTCTATTACTGCTATCGTCGAGGGATACAACTAAAGTATATGGCATGTCGTTCTCTTGTAGCGCTTCTTGCTGGTCGAGGCTCGTGTTGGAGTTGGTTGCTCGGCAGTAGGAGTCAGTTGTTTCGGTGCTAGAGTGAAATCTTCATCTGAGAAGAAGTTGGGTGGGGTATCTTCGCTGCTATCGGAGGTGGAGAAAGATGAGGAGCTGAGGAACTCTTCTGTGTCACCTTGGCCTTCCTCTGGTACAGGCGAGACATGGGTTGCTAGTGGTGACACATCAGTTGGTACTCTTGGGGAACCTCTGGAGGGATATTCGATGTCGAGGCATGGAATGTGCTGCCACCAGCAGTGTATTTGAGGATGACGCTAGGGAAGGGTGGCAGATTTATGTTTGTGTTCGGGAAAAACTCTTTGAGGAAGGCGTTGAGCTACATGTCCCTTTCCTTGACATACTCAAGATATATCTCCATGTGATCCTCTAGGCACCCGATCTTTTCATGCGTTTCTTGCGTGTGCGTAACCACAACGACCATTCTAGCCGCAACAACCTATTTTTCTCCCCACTCTAAGCCTTCCGCGGGGAGTTGTCATCGAAACTCATCAACTCGGGTACCTTCTTCTTGGTGATACCATCCTTGGATTTAATGAAATCCTCAAAGGGCTCCTCGGGGACCTTCTTTTTCCTGCACAGTGTGGTAATCAAGTTGGGAAACAATAGATTTCCCTGGTTCCTCTTGGCACACTCGTGAATTTGCTCAAAGATGAGTTTGCCAACGTCAATCTTCCTCCTGTATATGATCGAGTGCAAGAGCATCAATCTTTTCACGAGTACAGTGGTGTTGTGAGACGTGGGCATAAGCTTGCCCTTGAGAAAGTGGTTCTATAATTTCATGATCGGTTTGAGGGCTCGGCAATCGACTCTCTTACTCGTTGGGGCATTTCCTTCAAACTTGGCCCACCCAAAGCATAAATCTTCCAGGACTCTACTGTACGTTTCTTGATCCACTTCAGCCACGAATCACTTGTGTTGCTCCTCCACTTTCCCCAACTTAAAGTATCTGTTGAGTGCTGAAGGACAAAATCAAATGAGCTTCCCTCGGACGTACACCGTGTGGTTTGATGGGTCCTTGAGGTGGGCGTAGAACTCCCTCACCATCGCTGGTGCTATAGCTTTGGGATGGCAAGCTAACTTCTCTCAGTTGTATTTCTTTATCATATCCATCACCTCTGGTTCAAATGAGTTGGGATGGCTCCTCATCCTCAGCTAGAAAGACGAATCCATCTTCCAAATATACTTGTAGTTTCTATAGGATTTTGAAGCGTGCTTCCGCTTCAGCTGTTTGGAAACGTTCAAAACTATGTGTTAAGGCTGGGGATTTCCTTGATCTTGTTGGTTTGGTGAAATCATTGGTGGCGATGGGGAGGATTTCGTTGAGAGAAAGAAAATTTTTCTTGTTTGGTAGAGATAGTAAGGCACGATGAAGAAGAAGAAGTTGGGCAGTTTTTTTGTAAAGTAATGGGTGGTTTCGAGGTAGATTTGTCCTTACATGAGGGAAAATATTTTTACATTCAATGAGAAATATATGATTGGACATCAAGTGGGGGAAAAATCTCTTTCCCCCTTTATTCTGTCACCAAAACCATGCATCCTAGGGTTTCCTTTCTTTTCATGCATGCTCCAACTCCCCATGCTGCCACGTGTTTTTTGTATGCCTATAATAAATAAAGAAAATAAAATAAAACGGATAATGAAAGCAGAAAATAACTTAATTTATTTATGTACAAGATTTAAATTTTCGTTGCCTAGGCAACGAATTTTGTTTAAATAAGTAAAGCAAACTCTTGGGCATCATGTGCCAACGATGCCGGTTTGTCGCGTATGACTGGGGCTCCTTTGTACTCCTTGAGTCTCTGCCCTTTCACCTTGAAGATGGAACCATTGTTTTGGTTCTAGATTTCAATTGCTCCATTGTCATGGACTTGGTGTATAATGAATGGTCCTGACCATCGTGATGTAAACTTGTCTGTAAATAACTTAAGACGTGAATTGTAGAGTAGTACTTGTTGTCCAGAATAAAATTGCCTCGGAAATATTTTTCTGTCATGTCATCGTTTTGTTTTTTCCTTGTATAGCCAGTCATTCTCGTATGCGTGTGCTCTGAATTCATCCATCTTCGTTCAGTTCCAAGAGTCTTCTTTCTCCAGCAAGTTGAGCATCCATGTTTAACTTTTTGATGGCCCAATAGGCTTTATGTTCTAGTTTAACAGGAAGATGACATTCTATTCATTAAACCAGTTTGAACGGTGACATTCCCAATGATGTCTTGAATATTGAACGATAAACCCATAGTGCTTCATCTAGCTTCAGCGTCCAGTCCTTTCTACTTGGGTTGACCACTTTCTCAAGGATCTATTTAATTTCACGGTTAGACACTTTGGCTTGTCCATTCGTTTGAGGGTGATACGCCATAGCGATCTTATGTCGTACTCCATATCATTTTAGTGCATTAGTAATCAGTTTGTTGTCGAAATGTGTGCCTTCATCGTTGATGATAGCTCGTGGTGTTCCAAATCGGGTGAATATATTTTTGTGCAAAAATTTTAACATCATTTTGGAATCATTTTTAGGTGTTGTGATGGCTTCAACCCATTTGGATACTTAATCTAATGCCAAGAGAATGTACAAATCTCTAACTGATGTGGGAAAAGGTCCCATGAAGTCTATTCCCCATACGTCAAAGAGTTCAATTTGTAGAATATTTTGCCATGGCATTTCATGTCGCTTCGATATGTTTCCTGTTCGTTGGCATCTATCACATGACTTATAGAATTCATGCGTATATTTGAACAAGGTTGGCCAATAAAATCCAGACTGAAGCACTTTCGATGATGTTCTCATTCCTTCAAAGTGACCTCTATATGGTGACGAGTGGCATTGGTGTAGAATATCTTTTTTTTTCTTATGGAATGCATCTTCGGAATATTTGGTCTCCACATTGCTTGCATAGAAATGGTTCAACCCAGTAGTAATGCCGCACATCATGTTGAAACTTCTTTCCGCTCTGGTTAGATAAATTAGGGGGAATAATACCACTAACAAGAAAGTTAACTATGTCAGCATACCATGGTGCAGCCGTGACAAATAATATTTTCTCATCAGGGAAATCCTCTTTAATTTATGTTATGTCAGGACAATCAAGTTTGTTATCTAGCCTAGACAAATGGTCTGCCACTTGATTTTCTATACCTTTTCTGTCCTTGATCTCTAAATTGAACTCTTGTAGTAATAATATCCACCGAATTAGTCTAGGCTTTACATCTTTTTCATTAATCAGATATTTAATGGAAGAGTGATCTGTATGCAAAATTACCTTAGTGCCTATTAGATATGGCCTAAACTTATCGAATGCAAATACTATTGCTAAGAGTTCTTTTTCAGTTGTGGTATAGTTTACTTGTGCATCATTAAGAGTACGACTCACATAGTATATAACATGAAAGATTTTACTTTTTTGTCGCCCTAGCACTGCTCTGACTCCATAGTCACTAGCTTCATACATGAGCTCAAATGGTTCATTCCAATCTGGTGGGATAATAATTAGTGCTGCCGAAAGCTTTTTCTTCAAATCTGTGAAGGCATTCAAACAATCATTAGTAAATTCAAATGGGTAATTTTATTGAAGTAAAAGACATAAGGGTTTAGAGATTTGAGAAAAATCTTTTATGAACCGTCTGTAGAAGCCTGCATGTCTAAGGAAATTGTGTACACCTCGCACGTTGGTGGGTGGGGGAAGATTTGCAATCACGTCCACCTTGGCTTTATCGACTTCAATGCCTCGGCATGAAATTTTGTGACCCAACACTATTCCTTCGGTTTCCATAAAATGGCATTTCTCCCAATTCAGCACTAGGTTAGCTTCTTCACATCGTTTCAGTACCTTGGATAGATTACCGAGACATCAGTCAAAATCATCACGCGAGACGGAGAAATCGTCCATAAATATTTTTGTACATTCTTCCATCTGAAAAGATTGCCATCATGCATCTTTGGAATGTAGTTGGAGTGTTACACAATCAAAATGACATTCGTCTAAATGCATATGTACCATATGGGCATGTGAAAGTGGTTTTCTCTTGATCCTTCAGTGCTATGGCTATTTGGTTATACCCAGAGTATCCATCGAGGAAGCAGTAAAATGCTTTAAGTTCCAGTTTCGGTGCATGTTGTAAGGGTGACTCTTGAGACTTAACTTCATCATAATCTAAGGGTTCGAATCTCATACTTGATTTATTATGAAGAAGCCTTGGTTTATCCTTTGTATTCCCTTCGTATCCTGCATTTGTGTCATTTTCAGGGCGTTCATTGTTCAGTTTTCCATTGTCAGGGCCATAATTTTCAGAATCGTCTTCTGAAAATAATTTGCCTGAGCCAAAAATGTCTTGTCTGTACATCTCGATTGTAGGGTCATGGTACAAAGCGTTGTATTCATCGAGTCTTAGAGATTCAAGGATTGTCTTTTCCTCTACTTCTCTAATGCATTGGCACTCCTCTGAATCATCCACATATTTTATGGAGTTGAATACATTGATGGTGACGCTTTGCTCTCCTACTCGCATTGTGAACTCTCCCTTTCACAATCTATTAGGATTCTTCCAGTAGCTAACAAGGGTCATCCCAGAATGATCGGGCCGTTTTCATCGGCTTCACAATCCAAGATGAGAAAATCCACTGGAAATACAAATTTATCCACATTCACTATGTCGTCTTCTATTATGCCCTCAGGCCGTACATAAGACCGATCGGCCAGCTGTAGGATAACTGAGGTTGGACAGGCATGATGCCCTTCTATTTTAATGAATATGGACTTCGATATCAAGTTTACACTTGATCCCAGATCAACAAGGGCTCGTCCTATGAATTATTACCAATTGATCATGGTATTATAAAGCTGCCAGGGCTTTTTGTTTTGGTGGGAGTTTGCTTACTGCCGAACAGATTTCTGTTGTCGTGGCAACACATTCTATCTTCCGTTTCTTTGTAACAATGTCTTTAAAAAACTTGGCATATGAAGGCATTTGTTCGATGGCTTCAAGTAAGGGCACGTTAATACACAACTGATCTAGAACATCAACAAATTTTTTGAATTGCATGTCCTCATCATGCTTCTTCAACTATTGAGGGAACAGTATCACTAGGGAGATTTCCTTGTGGGCGAGAATGTAATGTTGTAGCAATTTGTCCCACTTGATTCTCCAATGCTCTTAGAGATGAACTATGGCTTTGAAAATGTGTTGCTTGGATTTGTAACAAATTTCCTTGATTTTTAATTGTTGCAAAATGTTCGTGCATCAAGGTCTTTATTAGAGGTCATGAAATCTTTTGTCGAGGTAATAAATTCCTGTAATGATAACTCCAAGGAGTTAGTATTGAAATTAGTATTAGAGGAAGAAGTTATACCTTTATTGTTTTGCCAGGGCTGATGATGATGCTGATTCTGAAAATGTTGATGGTCATAAATATTTTGATGTGGCCTGTAATTTGCTGCTTGATTGTTATTGTTCCCTTGATTACTCTATTGAAAACTTGGGTGTTATCTCAAAACAGGATTGTACGTGTTTGAATAGGGGTTATTATTGCTCCGATTGTAGTTTCCCATAAAATTGGTTGACTCATGGTTTTCCGAACATTCACTCTCATGATGGTTGCCGTGACAAAATATGCATGTGTTATTGGACACCTTGACTTCTCTTACCTCATTAGGATGTTGCAAATTTTTAAACATATTGGTTATGGCAGAAAGTTGAGCGGCTATCGAATCCTTACCATCTAATTCATATGCTCCAGATGTTTTTTGCCTGTTCCCAATCTTGTATTTGGAAATTGATAATCATTATTTGATATCCTATCGAGGACATCAAAAGCTTCATCGGGTGATTTATCCAGTAAGGTGCCATTTGTTGAGGCATCTAGTATCATTCAAGTTGGTGCATTAACTCCGTTGTAAAACATCACCACTTGCCTCCAATCGTGAAACCCATGGTTATCACATTTGCGAAGTAGACTTTTGTATCTATCCCAACATTCGTACATTGATTCATCATCTCCTTGGAGAAAAGTCGCAATGTCATTGTGAAGTTGTGTATTCATATTGGGCGGATTATATCGCAGTAAGAAACTTTTGCATAAATCTTCCCATTACTCCATTGAGCCGGAAGAAACTCCACTGAGCCAGGCTCTTGCGCTATCGCATAGGGAGTAAGGGAAAAGTTTCAATTTAAGAACATCTTCATGTACTCCTTGTTGTTGAAATGAATCACATACTTCAAGGAAAGCACAAACATGTTGCCTAGCATCCTCATTGGGTGAACCATCAAATTATCTAATAGAGTTTAGCATGTTAAACATCACCGATTTAAGTTCAAAATGAGTGGCTTGTATTTCAGGTGCCACTATGCCTGAATTCAGTTCATCGAGAATCGGGTTCAAATGATATCGTATCGCTCTGGCCTTGCAACTTGAAGATTGATGGTTGCATCAGGTCTTAGATCTCCCATGTTGTTTTGCATTTGGAGTTGGTTTAATTATTCTCTGGTTCTTTAGGCACACAACCTTTGTCTGAATAATTGCTCAACTTTAGGGTCGAATGGTTCCAAAGGCTTACCAGCAGATCTCAAGGTCATGTAACAATAAAAACCTACAAAAGAAAATAATAAACAATGTTAGACTGAATAAATATAAGGTGACACAAAAAGAACTTGTTATGGCTAAAAATTTCGTCAGTTGCCAATCCCTGGCAACGGCGCCAAAAACTTGATCGCTTGTAATGTATATGCTAAGGAAAGAAATATGTACAAGTATACACAATTGATGCAAGTAGTATACTAGTGAGTGAGTATCGCCTCCACAGAGATTTAATTGAAAATTTATTTTTACCACAACTAGAACTATTGTCAAAAACTAATTCCTACTAAGTTGTCAACTTAAGAACTGATATTAATAAAACAAGAAGTAATATATTGGTTGCAGAAAAGTTTGGTCGAGGCAAAATAAGTATGCAGAATGCTGGAATAAAATAAAACAAGTGTTGGTTTAAATATAATGCAAACAACCTCACATATTCAGACTTATCAAATAGCACTTATGCTAAACTTTTGTATTGACAACAATTATTTTAAGTCTAGAATGAATTATTATGACTTGCTAAAGCTACCCGACATGATTACTAGGTAATCTTAGATGGTTGCTATGGCAATACTTCTCAGCATTAACTATAACCCTTGGTTTGTCAAACTATTGTTGTAGCAATATCTCTCAGAGTAAACTATAGGCGTTGTCTATCCTACTCTAGCATCTATCCTTTTTAGTCATTTGAAACTCACTCCTTATCTCTAAGGTAGACAAGTTAGAACTTCACCATCCCGGATTCATTTCATTGCTCATGTGGATCTATCTTAATTCTCTCAAATTTAAGAATCACTATATAGACAAAAGGCTATCTCTTGATGCTCTTATATTGCTAAGACATTTTTTACCAAAACCCATGCAATCTCTCGATGCTCTTACAGTGTAATGTAAAATATTTAAACAATGAGCAAAACAGTCATAAGCAAAACATAATTCATCATTCATAAAACATAAAAAATATTGTTCAGGCAAAAAAAAGTTTAACACCAAGTAAGACAATCATGGTGCTATCAAAAATCATCCAAGTTTTAACATTTAATACAACCCCAAATAGATAAAGAGTTTAAGAACAAAGGAAGAACGACTCCCAAACTCGGGGCTCTGTCACGACGATTCTGATTAGCACCTCGCCTGCCTTGGTGATCAGCATCTCTCGAGACCTGATCACTGCTCTGCTACAGTCCGGCTATAGAGGACACCAAGGAAGGTTGGTTGGGAAACGGTGAGAAAGCACTGCAGTTGCTCGCTCACGCCTTGAGTAAAGCTCTTCTCTCTTCTTTCTTACCTCCTTTCTTTGGCAGCTACGGCTGGTTATTTATAAGGAAAGATCTCCTAGGTCTTTGCATGCTTTTGTAGTTTTCTTAAATAGCCGTTATTAAACGCCCAGACTTAAAAAAGGAAGGGCGGTTGGTGGCTGTCAGAATAATTAAGGCTTGCTTGCACGTGAAGTAGGGCATCCAACTGGCATGTGACATAGGCGGTTTCATACACCTACTTCAGACTTCTTCAGATAAACCTTTCCTCGGCGTGATAAATCTGCTCCTCACGTTCTTATCTGTTTCATTGGCCTTTGCAAAGTTACTTTGTCACGACTGAAATATTCTTCCTCTGTAAGTTTCCTGCATAAACACAATCCAAACAACCCTTTCTCCTCAGCAGCATTAGTCAGACCAAATAAATCTTGCCTAAGTAAAACTTATCCACCAAAAGCTAACATAACCTATATGTAACTAAATGCAACTAAAATGTTGTGCATACTTTGTTTATACGAGCAATAACTTAAGTGATAAGATTGGAAATTGTGTCTTTTTACGGAGTTTTCAATATGTTTTTTATATTGTATGTCTGATAGTGAAGACCTAGTACCATTCAATCTTGATATTGAGAGAACCTTTAGACACAATATACAAGAAGCTAATTGAAATCGAATTCAAATAGGTGACCAACCACGAGGTGACAACACCCTGCCAACACTGTAGCATTATTCTAAAGGAGAAATGTCACATGACATTGAAGTTAAGTAGCAACATTACTTCATTATGGATGATCGCAACCGACTGATTAGGGAACATGTTGTACCTATGCTAGATGATTTACACCATGGAATAGTGTGACCAGCCATCCAAGCTGCCAATTTTGAGCTAAAACATATGATGTTCCAAATGTTGCAGTCTATGGGGCAATATAGTGGATCGTTCACTGAACATCCAAAAGCACACATTAGACCATTCACGGAGGTGTATGATTTCTTTATACAACAAGAAGTCCCTGAAGAGGCGTTGAAGCTATTTTTGTATTGGTTACGCGAAAAAGCTAGAGCTTGGCTTAATTCACTTCCACCGGGTGCTATAGCATCCTGGAATGAACTTGCATAAAAATTTCTACTACGCTTCAATCCTCCTAACATGAACGCAAAGATAAAGAATGACCTTACCTCCTTCAAGCAACTTGAAGATGATAATATATATGATGTTTGGGAGCAGTTTAAGGAATTACTTTGAAAGTGTCTGTTGCATGGATTTCCCCATTGGACGTAAAAGGCGATGTTTTATAATGGGTTGAATATGCACGCTAATGGTGTTTAATGTTTCACCAAATGGAGCACTGCTAGACAAGTCGTGCAATGAAGCATATGATATATTAGAGAGGATTTCCAATAACGACTATCAATACCCCAATATGAGGAACATGATTGGAAAATGTAAAAATGATGCACTAGAAACTGGCGCACTAAACTCAACGGTGTCTCAAATCACAACATTAACGGATATGGTAAAGAAATTACAAAAAGTCAGGTGGTATGTATGAGGTAAAAAATGTCTTTACCCCTTTTTGTGTTTCTTGTGGAGATGCTTATAATTATAAAGAATGTCCACAAAACCCCAAGTCTATTTATTTTGTGAGAAATTTTAATAGAGGTGATAATACCTATGCTTATGCGAATTCATACAATGCCAAATACAGTAACCACCCCAATTTTTCATGGATAAGCCAAAACATTGCCAATCCGAATGTTTTACAAACCAATTTTAGCAACAAGCAATAACATTACAATCCACAAACCACTAATGCCACAGTAACAACAACCATTACAACCTTAGCAAAAGGCAAAATTATCAATGGTAAAATTCCAATCAAACACCCAACCTGACTTCTCTTGAATCCCTACTAAAGGAGTAATTTCAAGAAATGAAGAAACACATTAAAGGAATGAAGCCTTAATTAAAAGTTAGTTATCATTATTAAGAGCGCTGGAGAATCAAGTTGGCCAGCTGGCCAATGCTTTAAGCAATAGGCAGCCGGAGACGCTACCCAGCGATACCAAAGTCCCTAAAGCTCATGGGAAGGCTCATTGTAATGAGAATTGCAAAGCCATTACAACTCAAAGTGGAATCCATATTGGGAGACCGACTACTGAAAATAGAAGAAAAATGATGAAAAACAAACCAATGATAAGAATGTAGCACAAGACACATCTATTCCAGAAGCTGCAGGAAAGGATGATGGAAAAAATAGAAATTCTGGATCAATGCCTATAGCATCACCTCAACCAGTGCCTCCTGTCATACCCATGATGCCACAGCCAACCCAGAATCAATCAACTCCAAGGCATCATCCTCTATTTCCCCAACATTTCAAAAATACCAAAATAAGATCAACAATTTAAAGTGTTCATTGATGTACTCTGCCAATTAACCATCAACATTCCATTGATATATGTTTTAGAGTAAAACTCCAACTACATTAAATTTATACGTGAAGTACTATCAAATAAGCGGAGACTGCAGCGTAATGGCCACAAGAAGAATTCCGCCTAACCTCAATGACCCAGGGAGCTTTACTATCCCCTATAGCATTGGTGACCAGTTTGTTGTTAAAGTTTTATGAGACTTAGGTGCCAACATTAACTTGATACCCTTGTCTATTTTCAGGAAATTTGGAAGTGGAGACACAAGGCCAACTACTGTGACACTACAGCTTGTCGATCGATCAACCCTATATTCGAGTATAATAGTGGAGAATATATTGGATCGACTAGATAAGTTTATATTCCCTACTGACTTTATTATACTCGATTGTGAAGCTAGCAAAGAATTTCTCATTATCCTTGGAAGACCCTTTCTAGCTATAGGGTGAGCATTAATAGATGTTGAAAACAGAGAACTCACTATGCGCTTAAATGATGAATACATTACTTTCAATGTCTTAAAAAATATTTCTTATATGGATGATAATATTGAGTGTAATAAAATTGATTCTTTTGATGTTTATGTGTAGGAGCATTGAGGATAATGAGGAAGGAAGTTTCATGTAACACTTCGAGTCATTGGACCTTCCTGATCAACCTATTCAAACACCAAAGACGTTTATAGAAGAATCACCTAAACTTGAGCTCAAACCCTTTCCCGAGCATTTGCAATATGTTTTTCTATGAGAAAATCATACTCTGCCAGTAATTGTTGTAGGGGAAGCTTACAACATCACAAGTTGACAGTCTGATTTCTGTGTTGAGGCAACCTAAGAAGGTAATTACATGGAGCATTTTTGTTATCAAGAGAATTAGTCCAGCATTTTGCATAGACAAAGATTTTTTTGGAGAATCCAAATAGTAGTTCTATTGAGCAGAAAAGACAATTGAACATAATTATGAAGGAAGTTGTTCGTAAAGAAGTCATCAAATGGATGTATGCTGGGATTATACATCTCATTTCTGATAGTAATTGGGTGAGACCCGTGCAATGTGTTCATAAGAAGGAGGCATGATCGTGGTAGCAGACGAGAAGAATGTGTTGATTCCTACGAGCACAACTATATGTTGAAGAATTCATATGAACTACCTTAAGTTGAACAAAGATACAAAGAAGAATCATTTCCTACTGACATTTATTGATCAAATGTTGGACAGACTTATTGGAAAGGCCTTTTATTATTTCCTTCATGGGTATAATGGTTACAACCAGATTTCTATAGCTCTTGAAGATCAAGTTAATACAACCTTCACTTGTCCTTATGGAACTTTTTCTTTTAGAAGAATCTCGTTCGGCCTGTGCAATGCTCTAGCAACATTTCAGAGCTGTATGATGGTAATATTCTTCGATATGATTGAAGATTGCTTGGAGATATTCATGGATGATTTTTCTATTTTTTGGGCAAGATTTTGAGCAATACCTTGCTAACTTAGTTACTTTTTGAAGAGATGTGAAGAAACCAATCTTGTGTTGAATTGGGAAAAATGTCATTTCATCGTAATCAAAGGCATAGTGTTGGGGCATCGCATTTCTCAACATGGAATTGAAGTGGACAAGGTCGAGGCAGAAGTCATTGAGAAATTACCTCATTCCTCGAATGTAAAGGTCGTGAGAATATTTCTAGGGCATACGGGATTTTATCGAAGATTCATTAAGGATTTCTCTCAAATTGCCAAACCGTTGTGTTCATTACTGGAGTAAAACAATAACTTTTTTGTTGATGTTGAAGTTCTTAAATCTTTTGAGACCATCAAATCGAAGCTAGTCTATGCCCCTATTGTTGTAGCACCATATTGGAGTTTACCTTTTGAGACCATATTGTAGCATCAAATCGATGCTATTACGCCTGAACTAGTCAAGAAGGTTCCCCTAATTATTCTCAATAATATTGTAGTCCAGGCCACGTCAACGTCCATCGGCATAAAAATAAAGGGTTCGATGAAGGCCAAAGTCACTTCCAAGCGAATTCGTTCCACCACTTCCAGTATGCGTTAGAACCCAAGAAAGCCAAACTAGGGAAGTCACATTTTATTTCTTTTTCCTTGTTTTACATTGAGAACAATGCCCTGCTTAGGTTTGGGGTTGTTATCCATTGGTTTGGTACATTTGTCATTTTGTTTGCATATAGTTTTGATTTTAGCACTAATAGCATATTGTTAAGCATTTTGCTTAGCATTTTGTTTGAATATAACATTGCTTAGTTTTGCACGAAAATTGCCATGGATTAAGCTGTTGAAATCAAGGATTTATTTTGATGATACCCAATGATGAAATAAGTTAGAAAATGAAATACTATGTATTTGCTTTATAACTTATTCAAATTAGGGTACATAGGAGAAAATTTTATCTTAGGTTTATGTTCTTAATACTTAGAGAATTTAGAACATTTTAAAATAAACTCACATCCATAATAGATGATGTAGCAATTTTAGAACTAGAGGTGCCTGAAATTGAGTATGTTTAAACACGTGTTATGATTAGTTTAGTCTTCTATATATTTTTGCATTGTTAACAGTTTTTTGAACTTGGGCTAATTTCTAAATTTTTCTTTTAAAAAAGGTGTAAATGTTGCAGTACGAAAACATATGCTACAACAACTGATGACTCACTAGGTTGGGCAGAACCTTTTGGAACGGGACAACTAGATAAGACAAATTTACCCTCTCCAATCAACTGCTACTATGGGGAGAACCCTCATTGGAGATGATTTGGCCTCCTCCAACTATAAATAAGAACATTTTTAGCTAATTTAATCATCAACTTTTCTTTCTCTCATTTTTTACTCAAATCTCTCGTTCCTTTTTCCATGGATGCTAAAACATCTCAGCTGGGAAGTGCTACAACATCTGGGGATCAATCCTCATTGAGTAACATCGGCAATCAGCAAGATCACTTCAGCTACTTACTTCACCTGAGATAGAAAAGTCCTAGATAGTTGAATTTATGTATTTGTGGATGTTAATTGTTCTAAACTTAGTCGTTTGGGTGGAAACTTTGTCTTTGTGAATGCTTTTTAATTTTCTACTTTGTTCCTTGCACTTTTTGAATAGTAAAGAGATTTCATTATTTACGTATGCTGTTGTTTTGTTTAGAGATAAATTGAATGACATGCATGCTAGTTTTGTGGTTGGTATTGTGAGAAGCAAATGCATGTTGAGATATATGCTGCCAAGTGTTTAGCATCATTACCAAGTGATTGTTTGTTTTAGTTAGCGCTAATTAATAATAATCTATTAATGGTAATAAATGCTAAATACATTGTAGTTAAATTAAATGCATGAACTTGGAAAAGAATCCCTTTTATCATCTTACTCTAACTTATAGTTGACTTTGTGCTGAACTCAATGTTATAGCATGACCCTTCCTTTTTCCATTATATTCTTTATTTTAATACTTGTTTTAATCGAATGCCATTTCAATAAATACTTAGTTTTCTAACTAAATTGTAAACATTTATGCTCTCTGTGGGTTCGACTTCCAAAGTCCCAAAAGGACTTTCACTTTATTACTTGGTGATGATATGTAAACTTGCATTTTTCTATAGCATATTTAAGAGCATTATGTAGTGGTCCTAAGACCCTTCTCATGAGTGCCAGACGAGGTTGTCGACCTGGCCGTGGGCGAGGACTGACCCCATAGATGATTATACTATATATCCGTTGTCTGCTCCTGGTATTGATATGATGACACCTATTATGGGATCACCAATATCTAATTATGAGCCTACGAGTGTTGTGTTAGATGAGACTCTCGGTAGATAGTTTCTTTAGTTAATCCAGGGTACAGTCAGAGTTGCTGGTACCGCACCTAAAGTCCTGATTTCTCACACCTTGATTGCTAATGGGGTCAGGACTTTTGGAGGCCCGATTAGGGAGCTCCTACTGAAGCTGAAGATGGCTCTACGAACCAGAGAGATGCATGGAGAAATTTGGCTTAGAATCATTGAAGAGGTATTTAGAAGTTGTTTCGATGCTTGATGGGAATGCCCACACTTGATGGGAGTCAGTAGTGAGTAGTGTCCCTATTGACCGTATGACATGGGACTTTTTCAAAGAACATTTCAATAATTGTTTCCTTCGAGAACGCTATTTGGCTTAGCGATGATACCAGTTTTAGGATCTAGTACAGAGAAATATGACAGTTTATGAGTACAAGATGGAATTCTTAAAGTTGATAAAGTGTGGCTCTAGTCTGGTACCTACTTAGAGGGATAGGTATTGTAAGTTTGCTCGGGGACTTAGGCATATCTTCGTAGACAAGTGGTTACCTATCAGGATAAGGTATTTGATGTTTTGATGGGCATAACAAAAGATGTTAAGGAGGTTAAGGTCGCAGCTCCTGTTAGTGACTGAATATATTGAGAGTGATCTAGGAGGTCCTCTGGTCTGACTGAGTCATCTGCACGTCTGGGAATATGACTTGTATTACTACTCCCCAGAGGATTCATAGTGGTTCTAAGCCTACAACACCTCCACCCCCAGCTGTTACTCAAGGTGATTTATTGAGCTTTTTTTAGGTGCCTATTTGCAATTTTTGTATAAATCATCATGGAGGAGAGTGTCAAAAAAAGACGTGCGCTTGTTTTTATTGTGGGTCTAGTGGTCATTTTTTGAAGAATTACCCACATCCAGCTTCTACAGAATGGACATCCACTCCAGCACCTGCACATTCTCAGGCTTCTGTTCAGACCCCAATTAGAGGTCATAGCTAGGGGAAGACTTTCAGATATATTTATAGAACTAACAGTAGAGCCCATTCCAGTAGAATAAAGGTCCAGTTGTATCTGAGGCTTGACAACCAGCTCTTGAGTATGCCTGTAACACCCCAAATTAGGGGCTAAATTTTAGAATTATAAAATGGTGGATTTAATTGGTATTTTGGGAAGAAAATTGAGGATTAAATTGTAAAGTCGCAAAGTTAGAATATCCTTTTATAAGGTGCATGAAATTCACTGGCTAAACTATTAATTTAACCATTTTTTATTTTAGAGATAATTATAAACTCTCTCCCCCGATTGTTTCAGTATATTTTTCCCAGTTTTCCCTCCCCGTTGACCCTCATTTCCTCTCCAATCTACTCACCATCCGACGTCCGTTGGACGAACCGAAACCACCATCATGTTCGTTATCGACCGATGAACAAATCCTCTCAAACCTCTCGTCGTGAATCGGCGCCGTTCGTCGTTAATTTTAGTCGGAAGTATCGTCGATTTTAACTCAATTTTCATTGGTTTTTCATCGATTCATGTCGATCCGGCCATTCGTTTTCGACACATCCCGCATCATCGTGTTTCTTGCATCATTCCGAGTCCACCGGTGTTCTCCGTTTCTCCGTCATCGCCTGCGCGTGGAGGGGTGAGAAAGTCAAAGTATTCGATGTTCGGAATAGAGCTCTCCGCCGTTCAAAATTGTGAACCGAGCTTGGTAAGTGTCTCAAAATGCCTTAAAATAGTTTTAAAGAATTTTCCTAAAATTTTTTGACACTCCACGGCATCGCACGCGCCCCGCGTGTCGCCCTTACGCGTGGGGAAGTTCTGGCCGTAAATAAAAATAGTGGGGTGCTAATTTTGTAAATATGTTTAGAATGGTCTCTAATATGTAATTAATTTCTGTTAGGGTGATATTTGTGTAAAACTGTTGACCTTTGACCGCGTTGACCGGGGTTGACCACCGTTGACCAGAACTTTGATCGGTTTTGATTGACCGTTGACTTTTTCTGGGTATACTTATCCTGACGTTTTTCGACGTCCTAAGTCTGATTCCGCAGTTCGTTTTTCAAAATTCGAACCCGAAAGCCTCGAAATTGCTAGTCAAACTAATTACTTTAACTTTGACCGAAAATTCAAAATTTTTGAAAAGTCATATATTAAGTTTTTTGATGTTCTGAATCCGAATCTGAAGGCCGTTTCGTCAAATTCAAACCCGGTAAGTTGGTTTTCACTGATTTATCACTGATTCGATCCGTTTTTCGAAAATTAAGACCCATTTTTGATGAAATTTATATTTTTATGTATTTGAGGAATTATTGGAAGTTGAATTAAGGATCGAGGACGTTCTAATGGAATTTAAATGGTCGATCAGTATAGAAAGGAAATCGAGGTAATACATTACTACCTTTTCATGCTTTATGAAACATGTTGGTATTGATAAATGCATGAATGAAAATGTTGGATTATCTGAATAGTTAATTAATTTTTACACTTGATACGAATAAGGTATAAAGTAGGTAACTGAATATGGCTCAGATGACTATTATAAGAAAATGGAGGAAAGTTGTAATTAAATTAAAAGTTCTAGGATTAAGTGATAAAGGAATCAACCATAGATATATAGATTATAATTTATCTCATTAAAGATATTTAGATGATAAATTATGAGAATACTTCGATTAGGAAAATTATGAAAATACCCCTATGTTGTATAATGACAAGAATTGTCCCTGGAAGTTGATTAATAACTCTGAAAAGATTTATTGGTCTGATAAAACTATAGATGTACATAAGAAATGTTAGTTTTAATTGAAAATTCGGATAACCGGTTTTTAACCCCAAGAGGATTTATGCACGATACTAGAAGTCTGTTAAGGAATTATTTCAAGATTCGAGAATGTTCTGAAAAGAAATTAACCATAGGATCTCTAAATTATAGTTATTTTTGTAAAGAGTTAATACATAAACAATTTGGTTAAGAAATTATGAAAATGCCCTGAAAATCTTTGAGTTAAGAATAAATTATTAAGGGTGCACTTTTGTCAGAATTATTCGAAAGGTCTGGAAAAGATGATACGTTTGAATTGAATAATAAGACCGGACGGAAAGATACAATTGAAATACCCTAGATCTGTAAAATGACCTACATACCCTTGTAATGGAAATGACTTAAGAATATTACCAAGCCCATGAATAAATAGATATTCTCAAGCTTTGAAATGAATGGAAAAATATTGAGCACCAAAATGACTAAACTGCCCTTATGGTCTAGACTAAGTAAATGTTTTGGATTAACTAAGGAATCCAAAAAAACATGGGTGTTGAGCTACCCTTAAAAGTTATGGAATTCAGTTTAAGTGAGTTGACCAACGTTACTGATATGTTAGTACCTGAACGACATAGGTATCATTTGAATGGGTGTTCGTCTTCTCAAGTTGGGTTCGATGATAATTTTGGAAGTATTTAGCTCAGCTTAATTCTAGATCGCATTCAGTACTAAGATTTTGATATTTGTTCGAAAAGTTAACCATGAAGACCGAACTAAAATGAAATGAAGTACAATATGTATATGAAATTCAAAAACATCTGGACTTAAGTGATATAATGTTCTTATGGGTAATGAACTACAAATCAAGTATGTTAGCATTTCATGATATCGTGGAAGCGTGGAAATAAAATAAAGAGCATTGAAATATCTGTTAGTTTCCTTAAGATCTATTCAATGATGATTCCAAAGATGATCTATGGACAATAATTTGGGGTAGTAATGAGTCAATACCATGGAAGGACAATGAATTGACCAGTCGATAAGCATTTGTTCTGAGAACTATTCGTCTCAAGTTGTTCTATTATCCGATCAATCGACATAGTTGTAAAGGATTCTGAATACCCTTCTGATTACGTATAAATTCTGAAAAATGACCGAAAGATATGATCCTGATAATTCATATTCTAAATAACTGATGATTCCATCAGTTATTGAATCCTTCCTATAGTGATTTTAAATTCTGACATTATATTAGTAAACTGAAGATCCGTGTTTATCTGCCTGATAAGATTATCCAGTACCTCTGAATAATATCTGTAAACTCTGGTGTATTCCATAATCACATGAATATTTTATCTGATTTTCGATATGAATTCTGATATGATACTTGACCTGGATTTTGATCTGATACTTGACCTGGATTCTGATTTGATACTTGACCTTAATTATGTTTTGATTTTTGATATATCTGTTTATGGACGGAACATGTTTTATTTGGGGGGTATTGTTGGAGGAAGAATACTTGCATGTTCCTCGGCTTTGTGCTCAGGGCGTTACTGGACGTGACGGGGTTGTATAGTTCTGGGGAACCTATACATTTTGTTCGTGACGGATGGGGGTATGTATATATATATATATGTTTTAAAAGATCTGTATATTTTTACTGGTTTTGCAGGAACACACTAGATAACCTATTCTAATCTCCTGAACCTAGACGTCCAGAATATTTCCATCTGATTTGAATATTATTTGTTACTACCTGAGATATCAATGGGATCGCAGCTCAGCCTAAAAATCCGTAAATATCTGAACCAATAAGGAAATATATGTTTATCTGTATCTGCACATTCTTAAGCATCATCTGGTAGTTTTGTATTACTGAGCTTTCCGAAGCTCACTCTATTACTCAACATTGCAAGTTAAAAGAATTGTACCAGTGCAACTATCGACTTCAGTAAGAGAGTTTTTCCGGCGTTGTTTTCAGAGTATGGTAAATGTGATTAGGGGGCATGTAATTGTATTTTGTTTTATATACGAGTCTAAAAATCTGTTTTATTTCTACATTCTGATAAATCATTTTATAAGTTACATGTTTTAATAAAAAATTTAAATTTTTTGCTATTTTTACAATGGGTCGCTCTGGTGGCCCTAATGTGGTACTCCAGATCAAATCGAGTTATCCTTATCGGTCTAAGAGGGTTATATTTAGTGGTATCAGAGCTATGGTTGAGTTAAATTTTTTCAAGATAGACTGGCCGGTCGAATTTCAAAAATATATATGATCAGTACATGCCTCTAGACTACAATCGTACCTCTTTGAGCTGGAACTCTAAGGTTAAATCCCTATCTATAATGAGCAAACATAAGTTTTAATCCGTTAGGACTATATCGTTTTATAAAGGAATATCAGTAACGTCTATTTAAATTCTGTAAAGTACCACATGAGCCATGTGAGAGTTACTTATGTGAGATATTCTGACCTGACTCCAGAATGAAATTGGGATATGCTACTGCTCCATGAGCCTATTTTCGTTACCAAGGCTGAATTGATTCTTCAAGGAAATTTTTGTTCGGATTCTATTAATGAAATGAGGAAAGGTTCTGATAAGAAAGTATGCTTATCTAGTTAAGGATTAGCGGAGGACCCGTATTTCTATAAAAGCTACTTTAAGATATGGAAAAAATGATGGAATTTTCATTTCTGCATTTATGAGATATGAATGAATTTCGAGGACGAAATTCTTCTAAGAAGGGGAGAATTGTAACACCCCAAATTAGGGGCTAAATTTTAGAATTATAAAGTGGTGGATTTAATTGGTATTTTAGGAAGAAAATTGAGGATTAAATTGTAAAGTCACAAAGTTAGAATATCCTTTTATAAGGTGCAAGAAATTCAGTGGCTAAACTATTAATTTAACCATTTTTATTTTAGAGAGAATTATAAACTCTCTCCCCGATTGTTTCTGCATATTTTTCCCAGTTTTCCCTCCCTGTTGACCCTCATTTCCTCTCCGATCTACTCACCATCCGACGTCCGTTTTACGAACCAAAACCACCATCGTGTGCGTTGTCGACCGATGAACAAATCCCCTTAAACCTCTCGTCGTGAATCGGCGCCGTTCGTCGTTAATTTCAGTCGGAAGTATCATTGGTTTTAACTCAATTTCCGTTGGTTTTCCATCAATTCACGTCGATCTGGCCATCCTTTTTCGACACTTCCCTCACCATCGTGTTCCTTGCATCGTTTCTAGTCCATTGGTGTTCTCCGTTTCTCCGTCGTCGCCTGTGCGTGGAGGGGTGAAAAAGTCAAAGTTTTTCGATGTTCAAAAATCAAGCTCTCCACCGTTCAAAATTTTGAAACGAGCTTGGTAAGTGTCTCAAAATGCCTTAAAATAATTTTTAAGAATTTTCCCAGAATTTTTGGACACTCCACTGCGTCGCACGCGCTGCCCCTGCGCGTGGGGAAGTTCTGGCCGTAAATGAAAATATTCGGGTGCTAGTTTTATAAATATTTTTAGAATGGTGCCTAATATGTAATTAATTTCTGTTAGGGTGATATTTGTGTAAAACTGTTGACCTTTGACCTCGTTGACCGACGTTGACCACCGTTGACCAGAACTTTGACCGGGCGTTGATTGACTGTTGACTTTTTCTGGGTATACCTATTCTGACGTTTCTCAATGTCCTGAGTCCGATTCCGCAGTCCATTTTTCAAAATTCGGACCCGAAAACCTCGAAATTGCCAGTCAAACCCGTTATCTTTAACCGAAAATTCAAAATTTTTAAAAAGTCATATATTATGTTTTTCGACGTTCTAAATCCAAATCCGAAGACCGTTTCATCAAATTTGAACCCCGTAAGCTGGTTTTCGCTGATTTATCACTTATTCGATCCGTTTTTTTGGAAATTAAGACCCATTTTTGATGAAATTTATATTGTTATGTATTTGAGGAATTATTGGAAGTTGAATTAAGGATCGAGGACGTTCTAATAGAACTTAAATGGTCGATCAGTATGGCAAGGAAATTAAGGTAATACATTACTACCTTTTCAAGCTTTATGAAACATGTTGGTATTGATAAATGTATGAATGAAAATGTTCGATTATCTGAATAGTTAATTAATTTTTACACTCGATGCGAATAAGGAAGAAAGTAGGTAACTGAATATGGCTCAGATGACTATTATAAGAAATTGGATGAGAGTTGGAATTAAATTACATGTTCAGGGATTAAGTGATAAAGGAATCAGCCATGGATATGTAGATTATAATTTATCTCATTAAAGGTATTTGGATGATAAATTATGAGAATACTTTGATTAGGAAAATTACGAAAATACCCCTATGTTGTATAATGACAAGAATTATCCTTGGAAGTTGATTAATAACTCTAAAAAGACTTATTGGTCTAATAAAACTATTTTGTTAAGAAATTATGAAAATGCCCTTGAAAGGTAAAAATAATCTGAGTTGACCCGGACTAAGAAAGTACTTTGAGGATTTGTACTTAACTCGATAAATTACAGATTTAATTGTTAAGATCCATCTTTGTACAGAAAATTCCTGATAACATGTTCGTAACTTCTGAAAAGGCAACTGACCTGAAAATCTCTGAGTTAAGAATAAATTATTGAGGGTGCTCTTTTGTCAGAATTATTCAAAAGGTCTGGAAAAGATGATACGTTTGAATTGAATAATAAGACTAGACGAAAAGATATGATTGAAATACCCTAGATCTGTAAAATGATCAAAATACCCCTGTAATGGAAATGACTTAAGAATATCACCAAGCCCATGAATAAATAGATATTCTCAAGCTTTGAAATGAATGGAAAATATTGAGCACCAAAATGACTAAAATGCCCTTATGGTCTAGACTAAGTAAATATTTTGGATTAACTAAGGAATCCAAATAAACATGGGTGTTGAGCTACCCTTAAAAGTTATGGAATTCAGTTTAAGTGAGTTGACCAACATTAATGATATGTTAGTACCTGAACGACATAGGTATCATTTGAATGGGTGTTCGTCTTCTCAAGTTGGGTTCATTGATAATTTTGGAAGTATTCAGCTCAGCTTAATTCTAGATTACATTCAGTACTAAGAATTGGATATTTGTTCGACAAGTAAACCATGAAGATCGAACTGAACTGAAAGTAAGTAAAATACGTATCTGAAATTTAGAAACGTCTAGATTACCATGGAAAACCCTAAAGTAATTAGAATAGACTTCACTACTAAATGAATTAAGTAACCTTAAGGAATGAGGATTAAGTAAGTGATTTGGATAAGTCTGGAAACGTTAATGAACTTACATTATGTAATGTTCTTATGGGTAATGAACTACAAATCAAGCACGTTAGCATTTCATGATATCGTGGAAGCGTGGAAATGAAATAAAGAGCATTGCAATATCTATTAGTTTCCTTAAGATCTATTCAACGATGATTCCAAAGATGATCTATGGATAATAATTTGGGGTATTAATGAGTAAATACCCTGGAAGGACAATGAATTGACCAGTCGACAAGCATTTGTTCTGAGAACTATTCGTATCAAGTTGTTCTATTATCCGATCAATCGACATAGTTGTAAAGGATTCTGAATAGCCTTCTGATTACGTATAAATTCTGAAAAATGTTCGAATAAAATATGATCCTGATAATTCATATTCTAAATAATTGGTGATTCCGTCAGTTATTGAACCCTTCCCATAGTGATTCTAAATTCTGACATTATATTGGTAAACTGAAGATCCGTTTATCTACCTGATAAGATTATCCAGTACCTCTGAATAATATCTGTAAACTCTGGTGTGTTCCCTAATCACATGAATATTTTATCTGATTTTCGACATGAATTCTGATCTGATACTTGACCTGAATTTTGATCTGATACTTGACCTGGAGTCTGATTTGATACTTGACCTGAATTATGTTTTTGATTTTTGATATATCCGTTTACGGATGGAACATGTTTTATTTGGGGTATTGTTGGAGGAAGAATACTTGCAGGTTCCTCGGCTTTGTGCTCTGTGCCTTACTGGACGTGATAGGGTTGTATGGTTCTAGGGAACCTACATATTTTGTTCGTGACGGATGGGGGTATATATAAATATATATGTTTTAAAAGATCTGTTTCTTTTTACTAGTTTTGCATGAACACACTAGATAACTTATTTTAATCTCCTGTACCTAGACATCCGAAATATTTCCATTTGAACTAAATATTATCTGTTACTACCTGAGATATCAATGGGATCTCAGATCAGCCTAAAAATCTGTAAATATCTTAACCAATATGAAAATATATGTTTATATATATCTTCACGTTCTTCAGCATCATCTGGTAGTTCTGTATTACTGATCTTTCCGAAGCTCACTCTATTACTCAACATTGCAGGTTAAAAGAATTGTACCAGTGCAGCTATCGACTTCAGTAAGGAAGTTATTCCGGCATTGTTTGCAGAGTATGGTACAAGTGATTAGGGGGCATGTAATTGTATTTTGTTTTTTATATACGAGTCAGAAAATCTGTTTTATTTATGCATACTGATAAATGATTTTATAAGTTACATGTTTTAATAAAAAGTTTAAAATTTTCTGCTATTTTTACAGTGGGTCGCTCCGGTGGCCCTAATGTGGCACTCCAGATTGGATCGGGGTTACCCTTATCGGTCTGAGGGGGTTACAAATCCACTAGATGTCGGAATGACAGAGACAAACCAGAGGCTAATGCATGTACTTTTAGTATTTAATATGTTCCATATTTTGCATTGTTAGACAACAGATCCATTCAATCATATGTTTCGAGTTCTATATCCCGAGAACTTCAGATTTTGATCAGGGACGCTAAGAGTGTTGTTACTGTTATGAGTCCATTGGGACAGTCAATGGTTGTGAATAAGGTATTCAGGCATTATCCTCTGGAGGTTCAGGGTGAAATTTTCCTTGCCGACCTTATAGAGCTTCCTTTAGAGGAGTTTGATTTGATTCTGGGATAGATTAGTTGAATGAACATCGGGTCAATTTAGATTGTGAGTACAAGAGAGCTACTCTAAGGACTTATATTGGTTGGATTGTAGTGTTTGTTGGTGAGCATCGAGGTTATCTTTCCAATATAGTATCTACTTTAGCTATTAATTGGATGATCCAAAAGGGATATGAGACTTTCATTGCCTATATTTTGAATACTAAAGGCTCTTTATCCAAGATTGAGGAGATTCGTATAGTTAGCGAGTTTCTCGATGTCTTCCTTGAGGAGTTTCCAGGGTTACCTCCATATAAAGAGATAAAGTTTGAGATTGAGACTTATCAGGGTTCTACACCTATTTCTATGGCACCATATCATATGGCCCTGAAAGAACTCAAGGAGTTAAAGGTCCAACTGTAGGAATTACTTGATCAAGGTTTCATCAGATATAGTGCCTCACCTTGGTGAGCTCCAATCTTGTTTGTGAAAAAGAATGATGGATCGCTCAGACTATGTATTGATACCAGAAGTTGAACAAGTTGACGGTTAAGAACAAATACCCACTAGCCAGAATTGATGATTTATTAGATCAACTACATGGAGCTATTGTAATTTTGAAGATTGATCTTCACTCGGGTATTATCAGTTGAAGGTAAAAGGTTCAGATGTTGCAAAAATTTCCATCCGCACTAGATATGGTCATTATGAGTTCATAGTGACGCCTTTTGGTTTGACAAATGCTCCTGTAGTTTTTTATGGATGTGATGAATTGTGTGTTTTGACCCTATTTAGATCAGTTTGTAGTGGTTTTTGTCGTAACTGTCCTTCGGATGGACCCAAAATTAGGCTTCTACTTAAATAAAACATGTCAGAGCCACCATCCATCATTTACTTAATTAATTAGGTTAACCAGACACCTTAATTTACTATCTTACCTGATCTGCGTTTTACTATAAATATGTCGGATTCAGGAGTCGATTACAGTCAAGTAAGGATTAACACCCTTTTACTTCCCTTTCGGTACTAATTTAATTTCTCGGTTGTCTTAATTGCGAAAATTAAAAGTTAAATTCAAATTTAAAGATTCAATTCGAATTACTTACCTTTGATTGATAAAAATTTCCCTTAAAAAGTAAAAAAAAAACATTATATTATAAAATAAATAAATAAATATTCAATAAATCAAAGAAGAAAAAAAGGTTAAATTAAGAAATTAACAAAAAAATGTTAAAAGATAAAATAAAATGAAGAAAGTATTAAATTTTAAAAGAAATAAAATATAAAAAATATTAAAAGGAGAAAAAACATTAAAAAGAAATATATAAAAAATGAAGAACATGTCAAAATTGAAAGAGAATAAAAAAGGAAATAAAAAGAAAAAGATAAAATTTAAAAGATCAAAATTGGAGGGGTTAAATTGCAAAAACTGAGAAATGTAATCAAGGATTAAATCGAAATAATTCAAATTCAAGGGCGAATTTATAACAAGTGACTAAAATGAATTACACATCAAAATATCAGGGACTGCAAAAATAATTTAAATATCTTGTAATTACACTCTAGTCCTCCGATTATAAATACCCCAAAACCAAAAAAAATCATTTTTACATCATTCTAAAAAAACTCCCAAAAACCTCTTAAATCCTCTCCCCCAAAACCAATCGGCCTATGGTCGGTCACTAGAACTGCCACTGCTCCGCCCCGCCAGCCACTGTCCCCGGTGGTCGAAAAAATTCAAACTACATCAAAATATTCCTCTTGCCTTAGTGAACCCAAACCACAACCCAAAATTCCCTAAAACCGCTCTCACTGACGTAGATCTAGGTCAAAAGGCTCGGGTTTTACCTTTTCCGATAACTTTTCGCTTTACCGGCGACCGTTTCTTTTCCTCGACATACTCTCGATGATTTCCAAGGAAAATGTTTTTTTAATTCTTTTGTTTAGTTTTTTGGTTTGGTTGCTTCTTGTATATATATATATATTTTACCTTTCTTGTGGCTTGGCCGGAGGCTTTTATAGCCTTGGATCCGACCTTGTGGTTCTGATATATCTCGATTTTTACCGAACACTTCAGGGTTATGTCCTAGCTATCAAACTTGTTTGAGTTGTTACTCATGTTTGCCGAGAATCACGGGGGCTACTTGCTCACGGTTTTATTGTTACTTGCTTCGATTTGGTTGTTTCATGCTTCTTTAAGATTCATTTGATTTAATTATTGTTTGCTTCCTTGAAATCCGACCACTGATTTGGTCTGGTTTGGTGTGATTCTGGTTCGTCAGGTCGCCCGGAAGTTGTTCTGAGGTCGTTCTCGAGTGTTTGGCAAATCTTGGGACTTGATATTGGACGTTGGATTAGTTGCAGATCCAACGGCCCAATATCAACTACGGTGCCCCTTAGTTGATATAAAACCCTAAATCTATTTTTGGGTTGAGTCAGACCCCTAGCCGGGTTTGCTGGGTCAGGCTTACCCGGTTGGGCTCCTTGCTGGACTGTTGGATTTTTGGACTTGTTGGACCCTAAAAAAGAAAAATAATATTAATAACAATATAATATAATATAATAATATATACAATATAATAAATAAAATAATAAATAATATGTATGCTATATTTATTTTATAAACTATATATTATATGTTTTCAAAAATATTTTAAAAACTATATATTATACGTTTTCAAAAGTATTTTTAAAACCTATATAGTATACATTTTCAAAAATATTTAAAAAACTATATATTATACATTTTCAAAAATATTTTTTAAGAACTATATATTATACATTTTCAAAAATATTTTTTTAAAAACTATATATTATACGTTTTCAAAACTATTTTTTTAAAAATTATATATTATACGTTTTCAAAAATACGATTTCAAAACATATACTATATACTTTCAAAAAAACTACATCTGAAATTATTTTATATATATTATATAATATAAAAAAGCCCTAATGTCCCAACGAAAATGGGTGTCTACATCTGCCCCTCTTTGCCCATTTATCATGTAACAAAAAAATAGGACAAAGATAAAAATGACACAAATTTTTATTTTGGTAAGAAGAGGGTCCAAAAGTTAATTTACTCCCGTGAGTCTGATATCTTTCTCTGTGATTGAAATCTGACTCAATGTCTGTTGACTCTCTTATCGAAAATCTTTCGTCGCAAAGTTGAAATTTGACTTGAAAATTCTAATAGAACATGGCTCCCTGCTTTAAGTTGAAATACGTGTGACTCCTTTGTCCCGAAGTTGAGTTGAACTTGGATGTTTCGAGCATGATATCCTTCGATCTGAAGTTGAAATCTAGTTCAAAATCTGAAAGGGAAAGTGGCTTGTTTTTGCCAAATCGTAGTCAACCTTGGTCTTTTTCTTGGCTTAAAGACCTCAGTTTGAAAATTTGATTGAAACGTAGTTCCTCTTACTACCATGCGGTTGATATGTCTTTGAGATGAATGGAATCGAACTCGAAGTTTTTAGTTGATAGATAGCCCTTCTCGCCTTGAGATATACTGTAAATTAGGCTGGTAGATATTTCCTTGTTGTTCAGATGACTCATTTGTTGTGAAGTTAAGTCGATCTATTGGGCACGATATCCTTCGTTGTGAAGTTGAAATCGTGGGTGACTCCTTCGTCAAGAAGTTGAGTCCAAATTAAATAAATTTGTCTTGAGCCAGATATCCTTCATTATGAAGTTGAAATCTAACTTGGATAGGCTACATTGTTTTTAATCTTAAGATTCTTTTGAGTCCAGTATTCTTAAAATTGACTTCGACAAAAATCTGTAAAATTATGCGTATATGCGATGCTATGGATGCAATGTTCTTATGTATGCCTAAAATGCATATGCAATATATGTTATTTTAGGGTTTAGAGAGAAATCTCAATCTCTTGCTGTCATTTTGGATGACTCTTGATTTTTTCCAATCTTGAATTTTTGACCCTTGATTTTGGACTCTTATACGGCTTTTGATCTTATATGCAGTCTGAGAACTTGCAAAAAAGAAGTTCTACTTCTAGTCTTGATTTAATCAATGCCTTTTTATTGGCATTCAAGTCATTCTTTCGAGTATGGTGAAAGAACCTTTATTAGCTTCCGAACACCTGTATTTTCAGGAAATCTTTGTACAGTAATATGCGATTATCTTTTAAAAAGTGAATAAATCATTCCTATTTAAATTCAATCTAAGATTCTTGCAAGGAATTGATTTTTTAGAGAAATGACCATATTTATTTATGAGGAAAAAGGAAAAAGAGTACATGGAAAACATTATGAAAAGTCAATACATAAAAGAAATACAAGTAGATACCATAGATCTCGATAATATGGATGCCTTTGAACTGACACACCGTTAGATGACTTTTGAGTATAAATTTTGTCAAGGGGACTTCAAAGATGTGACTACATTCAGGAAAGTGCAAAGTTCCTCCGAATAGCTAAGTCTACGGAAGACTTGGAACCGTGATGCTTTACTGCCTTGATCCGGGACCTTTCCAATGCACGAATCCTGGACTATTATCCAAGTCGCCCTTTTGGGTTTTCAACTTTGATCCATCATTGGTCTCAAGACGCACTTTGTGGGTTTTCATCTTGGACCCATCTTATTTTTTGTTCTTGTTTTTCTTTTTCTTTTTTCAATTTAGAGCGCACTCTCGGGTTTTCACCCTAAGCGAAATATTTCTTGACTTCATCCAAATTAACGAGATAAGTTAGTTTCGGCCAGTGTATTTCAGTCAAGATCAGTGCTCCTCTGGAGAAGGCCTTTTTTATGACATAAGGCCCTTCCCAATTTGTCATCCATTTTCCTCTGAAGTCTTTTTGAATTGGCCAAATCCTCTTTAGTACAAGATCTCCCACACAGAATACTCTTAGGTGCACCTTTTTATTATGTGCTCGAATCATTCGTTTTTGGTAGAGTTGACCATGGTGAATAACATTCAACCTCTTTTCTTCTATTAGGTTCAATTGATCATATTGAGTTTGCACCCATTCTGCATCATCCAATTTAACTTCTGAAAAAACCCAGAGTGATGGGATCTCTACCTCAACGGGCAATACTACCTCCATCCTATATGCTAAGGAAAATGGGGTTGCCCCAGTCGAAGTTCGTACCAAAGTTCGGTAAGCAAACAAAGCAAAAGGTAATTTCTCGTGCCAATCTTTGTATGTATCAGTCGTTTTCTCCATTATTTTTCTTGATATTTTTTATTTGTTGCTTCTACCGCACTATTCATCTTTGGTCTATAAGCAATAGAGTTGTGATACTTTATATTAAATTGTTCACAAGCATCATCCATCATCTTGTTGTTCAAGTTTGTTGCAATATCAGTAATGATTCTTCTAGGTAAACCATACTGACATATGATCTCCTTTTTCAAGAACTTGTAAATAGTGGACTGAGTGACACTGACATATGACACAGCTTCTACCCATTTGGTCAAATAGTCAATTGCTACAAGAATGAACCGATGATTATTTGAAGCTTTTGGGTGAATTGTCTAATGACATCCATGCCCCACATAGAAAAGGGTCATGGTGTCATCATTACATGAAGAGGGTGAGGCGGAAAATTTATGTTATCCCCATAGATTTGGCATTTATGACATATTCTAGCATAGCTGATGCAGTCGCCCTCCAATGTGAACCAGAAGTATCCGTATCTCATGATTTTTCTTGATATCATATATCCATTTGTATGAGTTCCGCAAGCTCCATCATGTACCTCTTCCAAGATAATTTTTTCCTCTTTTGCATCTACAAATCTTAACAAGACTTTATCATGGCTTTTCTTGTATAAAACTTCCTCATCAAGAACATATTCGACCGCCATCCTTCTGATTGTTTTTTATTAGTTTCGATGGCTTCTACTAGATAGCTTTGGTTTTTAATGTATTGTAGAATGTCATGGTACCAAAGCTTTGTGTCTTTTATCTCTTTCATTTGGTAATAATGAGTCGGGTACTTATACGACTGCATGTCAATTGGCATCATGTCAGACTCCCCATCAGCCTTGAATGATGCTACCAAGGTAGCTAAGGCATCAACCATTTGATTTTCTTCTCTAGGCACGTAATGGAAAGTGACTTCATCAAACTCTTCAAGTATATCCAAATGAGCTTTTTGTATTCCACCAGCTTTACATCTTTTGTCTCCCACTCTCCTCGAAGCTGATAAATTACTAGGACAAAATCTCCATATACCCGTAAGGTTTTTATATTCTGTCCAATAACAGCTCGAATCCTTAAAACACAAGCTTCATACTCCACCATGTTGTTAGTGCAATCAAAGTTCAATCTGCTTGTGAACGAATAATGATTTCATGTGGGTGAGACCAGGATAGCTCCAATGCCATGCCCTAACGCGTTTGATGCACCATTGAAATGAATTTTCTAGGTGTCACATGTGGAAGTGCTTGCTTCTTCTAAAGATATGGCCATCAAATCTTCATCTGGGAACTCGAAGTCTAGTGGTTCATAGTTTTTAAAGGTTCTGCTTACTAAGAAGTTAGATATGAAACTTTCTTTTATAGCCTTTTGGCTTACATATTCAATATCAAATTTATATAATAACATCTGCCATCAGGCTAACTTTCTAGAGAGAGCAGGCACACCCATCATGTACTTTAGTGGATCTAACATGGAAATCAACCAAGTGGTGTGGTACAACATATATTGTCTGAGCCTTCGTGTAGCCTAGACTAAAGCACAACAAGTTTTTTCAATATGTGAATATCTAACCTCGCAACCAGTAAACTTCTTGCTCAGGCAGTAAATGGCTCTCTCTTTCCTTTCAGACTTATCATGTTGGCCCAGGACATATCCCATTGAAATCTCAAAGATGGACAAATACAAGAATAAGGTGTGCCCAGGATGGGAGTCATTAATACAGGAGTGCGAGATAAATACTCTTTTATTTTCTCGAATACAGTCTGGAAGTCCTCATCCCATGTTCAAGAGTTGTTCTTTCGAAGATAGTGGAAAATTGGGTTGCACTTGTCGGTCAACTGAGATATGAACCGCACAATATAATTCAATCTACCCAAAAAACCTCGAACTTCGCTTTGTGCTTGTGGGTGAGGTAAATTCTGGATGGCTTTGACTTTATCCAGATCAATATCGATACCTATCCTGCTAACCACGAAGACTAACAACTTTCCAGATATTACTCTGAATGTACACTTGTTGGGATTCAGTCTCAACTGGAACTTTCTTAACCTTTGGAAGAGTTTTCTCAGATTCTCGACATGTTCTTCTTCTTTTTGTGCTTTGACAACCATGTCATCAACATAAACTTCATTTTCCTTTTGCAACATGTCATGAAACATGGTCACTATAACCCTTTGGTACGTTGCCCCAGCATTCTTTAATTAGAAAGGCATCACCTTGTAGCAGAAAGTTCCCCACATTGTGATGAATGTGGTTTTTTTCCTGTCATCTAGTTGCATTTTAATCTGGTAATCGACAAGGGGAAGTTGTCTTTATGATTTACCTTATTGAGGTCTCGGTAATCGACGCACATACATAATTTCCATCATTCTTTGTAACGGCACTATGTTATCCACTCATTTCAGATATTTGACCACTTGAAGAAAGCCAGAATCGAACTGCTTCTTGAATTCTTCTTTTATTTTAAGGAGTATGTCTATTCTCATCCGCCTTAGTTTTTGTTGGACGGGTTTGCATTCTAGCTTAATAGGTAGTTTGTGGACTACCATATATGTATCTAGCCCAGGAATGTCTTGATAGGACCATGCAAACACGTCCTTGTACTCCTGATGTAAGTCTATTAGGCTTTGCCTTGCTTCAGATGAATGTGTTGTGCCAATTTTACCTTCCTTATTCTCCTCTTCTATGCCCAAATTCAAAACTTTGATTTTCTCTTCATATGGAAATATTTGTTTGTCTTCTCTTTCCACCATCCTTAATAATTCAGAATGTAAGTTGCACTCTTCTTCATTGTCACATTCATCAATTTCCCGAATACAAATGAGTTGTTCAAAATCTACCTCCGGATTAGAATCATCATTGTCTGCATCATTAATATCTGGGGACCTGAAAGGGAAAGGAGAAGAGAAATGTGTATATGAGAGAGGAAGGTATACTAAAGAAAAGGAAATGAAGGAAAAAAATGTTTTCCGAAAAAGAAACTGCATCTTTTATTCAATATGAATAAAAATAATTTATTAACCCTTACAAAAGATCACCTATTATCTTGGGTATAGGCAAATATGGAAAGTTTAAGTATTACTCTGAAGTAAATTTGAAAACCACAAGTAGTTCTTCAGTCGTCCAGTTGTTAGTACGAACCCCTATGGTAACGGATGGATTATGGATCTATCAATGTCTTCAGTTTTGTTCGTTGTTATGGAATTGATGCTCAAGTATTTCAAAGCAACCTCCAAGCCTAGTAAGGTCATTTCAAACACATAGCCACCATCTCTAAATGTATCTTGAAGAGGAGGGAATATCATTGGTTCCCAATGAATTTCATCCCCAGTCAATCTTGCCAATCTTCTTTCTCGGCACTTCTGAATTTTCTTCATTTCTGTTGGAGATTGGGCTGAAACCCTAGCCCAAATTGATCTAGCTTTATGACAGGAAAAACGAGATCAATTCTTCCCTGCAAAAGTCTTCCAAATCATTTTCCTATCTCAACACTTTTTCCCAAGGTTTGTTTTAGCTCCATATTGGGGCATTCTGAGAACCTAGGTCTAGAAATCTTTCCACCTTCAACCACGAATGTGGCATTTAAAATTCCAAAGAACGGAATGAACATTCTAAAGCATCATTATCCACCTCAATGTATGGGGCATCAGTGGTCACACTTGCCACTATATCTTCCTCAGCATTGATGATGATAAGGGTTCCGTCAATAACGAACTTCACTTTCTAGTGAAGTGTTGATGGCACCGGCCCAGCTTGGTGTATCTATGTCCTCCCTAAAAGGTAGTTGTAGGAAGGCATAATGTCATCACCAAGAATTTGATTTTGTAAGTGGTGGTCCAATGGTTAGGGGTACTTCAATCTTGCCGATTACCTCCCTCTTTATCCCATCAAATGCTCGGACCACACTCTAGCATGCTCACATGTTAGAGGTATCCATTAGTAGTCTTTTTAAAGTGACCAGATGCATCACATTCAGAGCATACCCGTTTTCTATTAACACACTTAACAAGGCATATCCCTTGCAGTGAGTTGTAATGTTCAATGCTTTAGCCCAACCTCTTCCTCTGATAGGATCTCTTCATTAGAAAATGAGATAAGATTGTCAGCCTGAATGTTGTTGACCAGTATGTGCAGCTTATTGAATGGTATGTCTTACGATACAAAAGTATGATTTAAGACCTTCAGTAATGCATCTCTATGTGCCTCAGAATTCAGTAATAGTTCCAACATTGAAATACGTGCTAGCAAACAGTGTAGTTATTCCACAACACTGTATTCACTATGCTTTAGGAATTTCATAAACTCGATTGTTTTTTTCTCTTTAATAGGTTTATTTACCACTAGTTCGTCTCCCTTAAATGGATTAAGTGGTCTCTGGGGTGGATGAACTTTCTGGGAATAACACTTCCAGCAGCATGCCCCACTTCATCAGCACCTTCTTTCAATGTGCTCACTTGGCAATCATATTTCCAAGGCACTTACCGATCATCTTTATAGGGAAAAGGTATGGGTTCTACAATCACTACCTTCGTTGGTTCCTACTCTATCGGCTTCACCTTAGGGGTGATTATCAAAGGGTGCTTAGCGCCATATCCTTGACCATATAGTTCTCCAGTTACACAGATGTCTGCTTCTGGAGTGTGCTTGTTCTCTTTATAACATTTCAGCTCTTTTCTGTCCATCTTCACCTGGATCAAGGCTCTAAATTCTGGACATTTCTGCATATCATGTCCCTCTTCGTTGTGATAGCAACAATAACTACTACATGTATCCTCTGTTGCATTGAGATGTGGTGCAAGAAATCATGCCTTCACCATTTGTCTCCACAGCCAAACTAAAGGAGACTTTACTTCAGAAACACAGGTTTTAACTTTTCTACCTTTCTTTTCAGTGACTGCATTAATCCCAGCCTCCTGATGATTAGGCAAAGAATTTTGTGCAACATTTGGTGCTCCTGAGTTGTTGAAGTGGATCCAATTCCTGTTCCGCATTCTCTGCACGATCCTTTTGAATACGAGGTAGTTCTCAATTGTGTGCCCTGGAACACCGCCATGATATTCGTAATGTGCATTCTCATCATACCACCTGGGGTATGGGGGTTTCATAGGTTCCACTGGATTTGGTGACACTACATGAGTGTCAAAGAGTTTCTGATAAAGTTATTTGTACATCGTGGGAATATGATCGAAATGTTCATTCTCTTTCTTTCCTGGATTCCCTTAAATCTTTCTTAGAAGTATCTGATGGTACATCTACAGTTGATTTTGGGTTAGAGATTGTAACACATTTTTTGGCGTTGTAGGTATTGATGTTGTTGATCTCTCCATCCCTCTTCATCATAGGAGGTTTCTTGCTTGACTCCCCTCTTTCGATCTTGCCTTGTTTTATGGTTATTTCTATCATCTCCCCGGCCATAACCAAGTCAGAAAAATTTCCAGATATGATTGCAACCAGGTGCCCGAAGTAAGGAGCCTTCAGTATTTGCACAAAGGGTTTTCTGGTTTCCTTCTCATCCAAATGTATATGAACTTGCACAACTAAATCCCTCCATCTCAGTGCATATTGTCTGAAACTTTTATTATGCTTCTTCTCCATATTTTGAAACATAACTCGATCTGGTCTCATATCGTTTACATGATTGTATTGTTCTAAGAATGACTTAGCCAGATCCTTAAAGTCCTGATATGAGATCGATTTAGCTAGTTGTACCACCGGATGGTTGAACCTGATAGACTCTCCTAGAAGTAGTGAATCAGGAGTTGGTTATTTTCTACGTATCCTGTCATCTTTCGAAAGAACATGGTAATGTGAGATGAAGGGCAACTATTCCCATCGAACTTTTCGAAGTCTGGGACTTTAAATTTTGGAGGAAGAATCAAATTTGTTACGAGGCTTGTGCTTTACAGCGGATGAGTCCCATTGATTTCTGGTAGGATTCCCGGTGAGATAACCACTTGTGGGGTAGGTGGCACAGTTACTCCTTCAGATGTCCCTGTCCCAAGAGTACTTGCCTGATTTAAGTCGGATAACTTTGTGATGATTTGATCAGCCAAATATTATTGGTTTTAGTGATCGATTCCAAAGTGCTTTGATTATTCTAACTTATTTTTCTTTAATCTCCCTTTGTAACCTCAGCATGTTCTCTTCGAGTTGAGCAATCTTAGCTTCCATTTTCTTCTTCTTTGAACGGGTATTATGAGGATGACGTGTGCCCAATTCTTGGCGTGGTATGTAACACCCATAACCCGTATAATTATACCTATACAGATTATAGATGTCACCCGAATTTCTAAAACCATTTTCCACTTCAAAAGTGATTAAAATTTATTTTCTTTAAAATGATAATTGATATTATAAAAATATCATTCCATATAATTGTATTTTTCATTATAACAAATTTAATTCGAAAGATTTTTATGAATAGTGATGAACAGTACCCGTGAACAGTGAACAGTTTACTGATACGCAGCTACAGTGACGTGAACAGTGCATCGATGTACCAAAAATTCGAACTTAAAATGTGCATCGATGCACTGCTATAGTAACTTCCGAAAATTACTTAAAACTTATAAAAATTAACCTTTCATCACTATCAAGTTACAAATTTGTTTCCAAATTAATTCAACAAAACAAATTTAACATTATCAAATTACATGCCACTATCTAAATCAAATTACATCATAGGATGTCTTACTGATATTGAAATATATTTCTCGATGCTTGATGTCGTTCTGAAATCTTTACTCTACTAGTGGCTTTTTACCTACACGTAAAAATCATCACATTAAGTATATACTTAGTGAGGCAATTAAAACAATAAACAGTGCAATACAATTCATCCATGAATTTCAATGTCAAATTTAAAATTACATAAAATCATGTTATTTGCATATCCAATATTTTACCATGATCAAAATAATATAACATTCTTATCAACAAATTTACCATTTATCCCATAAGCTCATAAACTTGTTTTACCAACATACTTTCATTTATTCCAGAAGCTCATAAGCTTATTTTACCAACATACTTACCATTTATTCCATAAGCTCGTAAGCCTATTTTACCAATATACTTACCCTTTATTCCATAAGCTCGTAAGCCTATTTTACCAATATACTTACCATTATTCCATAAGCTCGTAAGCCTATTTTACCAACATACTTACCATTTATTCCATAAGCTCGTAAGCTTATTTTACCAATATACTTACCCTTTATTCCATAAGCTCGTAAGCCTATTTTACCAATATACTTACCATTATTCCATAAGCTCGTAAGCCTATTTTACCAACATACTTACCATTTATTCCATAAGCTCGTAAGCCTATTTTACCAATATACTTACCCTTTATTCCATAAGCTTGTAAGCCTATTTTACCAACATACTTACCATTATTCCATAAGCTCGTAAGCCTATTTTACCAACATACTTACCATTTATTCCATAAGCTCGCAAGCTTATTTTACCAATATACATACCATTAACCTCATTTATCAATCACCATTGGAATCCATACATTCTATAGAAAATTCATACAATTCATGTAATTTCCTTTTAATATTAGCACTCTCAGTGCTCTATCTGGAAAATCATACGCTTAGTATGCTTCCCCTTTCATTTTAGCATGCAAAGTGCCCTATTCAAAAATTCATACCATTAGTATGATTTTGTTACCATTTTAGCACATGAAAAGTCCTATGTGAAAATCTATACCATTAGTATGATTTTCTTATCTTTGTAGCACCCTTAGTGCTTTATCTAGAAATCCATACACTCAATATGATTCCCTTACCATTTTAGCACATAAAATGCCCTATCTGGAAATCCATATTTTCAATATGATTTCCTTATCATTTAGCACACTCAGTGCTCCATATGGAAATCTATACACTCAGTATGATTCCCTTACCATTTTAGCACATAAAATGCCCTATATGGAAATCCATATTTTCAATATGATTTTCTTATCATTTAGCACACTCAGTGCTCCATATGGAAATCTATACACTCAGTATGATTCCCTTACCTTTTTAGCACATAAAATGCCCTATATGGAAATCCATATTTTCAATATAATTTCCTTATCATTTAGCACACTCAGTGCTCCATGGGGAAATCTATACACTCAGTATGATTTCCTTATCATTTTAGCACACAAAGTGTCATTTGGTAATCACTATACATACATCAATAAATTATGTTATTTTAACTATTACTACTTGTATGTACATAATTAAATGCACTCACCTTGACACTTTATAATTTTCAAAATATGTTTGTCCATAATAAACCCTCTTTATACTTGACTTGCTTCTATCACAAATCAATCACGATCTGTATAAATAACAAATTCATAATGATATATATGTTATTATTGTACTAACATAAACATATCCCATAACAACTCCATAATATTTGAAACTCATTATCTATCAAAATACTTAACTCTTAATATTTCATTTTAACCTTGGAACCAAATTTTCCAATTTATACAAAATGGTCTTTCACCATTTTATCACTTAGCGTCTTAATACCAATAATTCCAGCATTGAAATATATTCCCATTCAAATACTTTCACAAAAGCATAATTTCATTTAAGTACCCCCAACTATGCAAATGTTATACTTAAATCACAAACCTTTTCAACTTCCAAAATAGTCCTATTTCAGATCTAACACTCATTTCAATTCTCAAACAACAATTTTCAGCATAGTACATCAATTATATAACATTTACACAATAACCCATCAATTTTCCAGAATTCAGACAACTCACACTTCCTTTAAAGAATCAGTATTCTGTATTGATATACACACGGAATTTAATTACGTTTCTTCCATTGAAAACTAGACTTGAATAAGAATATATCCATATAAATAAATTCTTCTAATTCATTTTGTACAGTTTATGGTGAATTTTCAAAGTTGATCAACAGAATCTGTTTTGCAGAATCTGCTGTCCGATTTTTCTGACCTTTCCTTGGTTAAAAATTCATATCCTTTTTTATACACCTTGAAATTGATCCCCATTTGTTTTAAACAAAACTAGATCGATATATGAACATAATATATAAAAATAACCTCCAAATTATTTTTATATAAATTCTGGTGAATTTTCAAACCCACTGTCAATCTCAAAATCTAAACTATTTTCTTAAACCTCATCCTTAGGTTCTTAATCAATTCTTACAACCAATTCTTTAAAATCACTTAACTCTTCATAACCCATAAAACACAAGAATCAACATCCCCTTCATCAACTCAAGATAAACTTGAACATGAACCCTAGTAATATTCATGTCAAAACACAGAGAATTGAACGCAAAATATTTTTCCTAATCACATCGAAGTGTATTTCTCAACAAGATTGCTTCAAATTCAAAACAAAAATACCTACCTTGCAAGCTTGGAGGTGTCGGTCTTGGATGAAGAAGAAGCTGAAGATGCTCCACCATATTTGATATTCTAATCCTATAATAGATCTAATACATGCTTAATAATATTTCATAGAATTTTTTATTCAACGCCATAGGAAATTCCATTTTTGCCCTTAATGAATCTTCAAATTCACCATAAAACCATGACATCTGATCCTTATCATATTACAAAGTCAAATATGAATTATTTTGACTTTTATTTCCAAAATACCCCTTGAATTTTCAAAAATTGCATTTTGGTCACTAAATTCCACTGTTTCGATTAAATCTGAAAAATTGCACAATTCAAAACCAAATTTCACTGATCCAAAATATTAAAATAATATTTCCAACCATTTTATAACATCCTTCAAATTTTCGTAAAATTCCAACTCGATTCGAATTACCGATTCCTTATCGGCTTTAACCCTTTCTAGTTTTTCTTTACTAAAATTCCAAATCCAAAAATTATGATTTCTATAAAACTCCACTCTCAAGAGTAAACCATCTATTTATGGAATAAAATTCTTTTTAGTAAATTTATCCCTTAATTCCTCAAACTTTTCCCAAGTTTTATACTTTAACCATAGAACTTTCAAAATTTTCATTTTGGTCATTATCTAAATTTTTGGGGTATTACATGGTATGTCCAGTGTTTATTCCTTTTTCGACGAGACATTTTCTGTTAGTTAATGTGAATATAAAGAAATGAAGAGAAAAAATAACAAATGCAAAGTATGTAAAAATGCAGGATGCATGAAATTTTCGAGGCACTAATCCAAAAATGCATTTGTTATTATAAAATAATCTTTATTGAGAAAAAGTGTTATTTCTTAAGAGACTAAAAACATCTCAAAGGTACATTCTAACTAAGTTCTATAGACCCCGAACAGCTTTTAACAGGTTAACAAGTCTTCTTCTTTCATCTGTCACCGACTGAATACCTTGTCGGACTACTCCAGTTTCTCTCGCCAAACTGTGCAAGTGATGTACCACTTTCTATACTTGCTCTAAGAAGTCTCGGATGACCATATCTCTGGCTTTCACCCTTTGTTGAGCTTGCTCCCAATGAAAACGCCATTGAAATCCTCCATCAAAGGAAACTATTTAAAGCTCACTTGCTTATTTCTTAAACTTGTCCACAATGGCCTCCAACTCATCTATGGTTTTGCCATCTTGTTCTTGTTTTCTTTGAAGATTCCTCTCCAGATCAACTACCTTATTCTTCAACCGTTTGTTCTGGTGTTGGCTTTCTAACAAACGTCTTTGGGAAGTCTTAAATTGTTCTTTCAGTGTATTTTTTTTAACTTGTCCTTCAAACTTCCTTTTCAGACAGCTGGCTTCACCTTTCCAGTATTCGGAAGATCTTTTCAGACTGGAATTGTTCTGGACTTGCTCCTAATATCCCTTTCTAAAATCTTCCAACTCAAAATAGACTTTCTTATGTTCTTTTTTTAACTTGTATGCCCAGTCCTTTTGAGAATCAGTATCTAACTTCCATTAAAATCTTTCAGCCTCGAGTTATCTTAGCCTTTATTTCAGCTCCTCCTTTTCAGCTTCGAATTCTTTCTTTGCTATCTCCAATTCGGAGGCAACTGGTTTAAGATGCTCTTTCATGGTCCGAGTATCTTCATGATCTGGTATGGGAATAATGGCATTATTTCTTAACTTCCGCCATTCCAAATAATCTAGAGTAAGAATGTCTTTAACAGTCACGACATTCATACGGAATATCTTCTTCCATGACTTAGCTATATCTTTAACCTTCTTCTTGTAGTTCCCCTCATGGTATGCAAATTTGATCAAAATATTTCATGTGTAGTTGGGACAAACTAGCATGCCTCATACTGTCAAAGTTCCAAAAGTGTATAATATCCAACTCCTCATATAATCCAAGTAACATTATGATTTCTAGTCTCCACATCGATAAAGGATATCATTATGGGTTAACCAAGGGGCTCTCCAGACAATGTCCTTATCTTTAAGGTGTGTGAATACTTTTACCCATTTTTCTTTTGGGATGCCTTCTTGCCATTTTAGCGTAAGGAATTCCCCCAAAGAGAGTAATGGTGCTGAATCGGCGATAAGAAATCTTGATAGTCTTCTAGAAGTGACTATAGATCCAGACCTGAAGAAGCTGTGTGCACCCTATAAATCTTCCTCCCCCAATCTTTCTATAATGGTTGAGTGAACGAAAAGTTTCAGCTAATATTACTAGTGCAGGGTTCACTCGCTTCGGTAGTTGTTTTAATAGTTCCACCACAACCGCCTCGATGTATCCCAAATTATTTGGGAAGATAACCAAGTCGTAGATACCTATTACGAAAAGGTTTACCGCCTTCCATTCATCTAGATAATTCTTCATTAGTTTCTTGATATGGGTCCAAGCAATTCCCTCTCCTTTACCCCTGTGTTGAATCCAGTCAGTTACCCACTTTTCATCTACCCCTGCAACCTTTGCCAACCCAGTCTTAAAAGGTTGGCTTTTGATGTTCTTGGTGTAGACCCAATCCATTCTGATTCCTTCACAATGTAGTAAAGTAGTATACTCTTCGATTGTGGGCACTATCTCTTCTTGATTATGTGTAAAAAAGATGTACCCCGGATTCTAGAATTGCACTAAGGCTCGAATTAGGGGCTAATATATCTTGACATAGAGTAAAAGCGTGATATCACCATACCACTGGCAGAATTTCTGTTTCTGGTCATTTTTCCAACTGTCCCAAATGCTCTAGAATTCTTGAACATCATTTGCTTAGGCTGCAGAAGCATAACCAACCCGATTTGATACATAGTTGTCTTACAGACTATCTCCCTTTTCCTTCTGAGTCTTCTCTGACCATAGCTAGACCACTGCATTTTTCAACTCTTGTATTACAACCCCTTTGTCCATTAATGTAAATTATTTGTGTTTAACTAAAAAAAATTTGTGGATCAATCACCTCTTTAAAACGATAAGAATGAAAAAATAAAAGAAAACAAAAAATGAAAGGAAAACAAATTAGTAAGATAAAAATAGCAATCAAAATAATAAGGAAAGTAAAAATTCCTACCCCGCATACTTTTATTCTTACTCGGACATGATTTCTATCCCGCATGTTAATTTTTGAGCCAGCCCTAAATGCATATTTTTCTAATTTGAATACTTTGAATAGAAAATAAAATAGGAAATAACTCAAGCATCCTAGGTTTTGAAATGGAGTTTTGGGGTGGGCTCTAATTTCTTATAGTCTCCCGATTTAGGTTCTAAAAAAGGTACCCGAGTTCTGCTTGTTGGTGCTCCATTGGGCTTGCCAGACCCTCAGTCCTAAGCCCATTACAAGCTTATGTGAACCGAGTTAAACTCGAGAGGACACATTCCCTTATATTTGTACGGAGAATAAATTCCCACGAAGACATAAGGTGTATGAATCCCGAAGGTTACTTGTAAGGCTTGTACGGAGAATAAATTCTCACGAAGGTGTCGCTTTCACCTCCACTTACAAAAAGGTTTGGAGCTCGGGTATAGAGCCTGAGAGAAATTTTAAAAAGCTGAAATCATTGAAAAAACATTAGTACAACTATTTATTTGAAAAAAATAATCAAAGATAAATAATAAGGATAGAATAGATAAATTAAAATTTAAACTCACAATTTTCACTTAAAAAGACAACCGGAAATTAATTTTGGCCTCACTCACTTACTTGTCCCCAGTGGAGTCGTCAAGCTATCGTAATTGTCCTTCGGGTGGGCCCGGTATCGGGCTTTGACTTAAATAAAACATGTCAGAGACACCACCGATCATTTACTTAATTAATTAGGTTGACGGACACCTTAATTTATTATCTTACATGATCTGCGTTTTACCAGAAATAGGTCGGATTCGGGAGCCGATTACAGTCAAGGAAGGATTAGCACCCTTGTACTGCCCTTTCGGTACCAATTTAATTTCTCGGTTATCTTAATTAGGAAAATTAAAAGTTAAATTGAAATTTAAAGATTTGATTCAAATTATTTACCTTTGGTCGATACAAATTTCCCTTAGAAAGTAAAAAAAACGTTAGATTATAAAATAAATAAATATTCAATAAATCAAAGAAGAAAAAAAGGTTAAATTAACAAATTAACAAAAATGTTAAAAGAGAAAAATAAAATAAAATAAAATGAAGAAAGTATTAAATTTTAAAAGAAATAAAATATAAAAAACATTAAAAGGAGAAAAAAACGTTAAAATGAAATATAAAAAAATGAAGAACATGTCAAAATTGAAAGAGAATAAAAAAAGAAATAGATAAAAATTTAAAAGATCAAAATTGGGGGATTAAATTGCAAAAAAATGAGAAATATAATCAATGATTAAATCGAAATATTCAAAATTCAAGGGCCAATTTATAACAGGTGACTAAAATGAATTACACATCAAAGTATCAGGGACTCCAGAAATAATTAAACTATCTTGTAATTACACTCTAGTCCTCCGATTATAAATACCCTAAAACCCAAAAAAATAATTTTTACATCATTCCAAAAATAAAATCCCAAAAACCTCTCAAGTCCTCTCCCCCAAAACCAATCGGCCTATGGTCGGTCACCTTTTACGGTGACTAGAACCGCTGCCGCTCTGCCCCGTCGGCAACCTCCCCCGGTGGCCTAAAAAAATCAAACCACACCAAAATATTCCTCTCGCCCTAGTGAACCCAAAACCACAACCCAAATTCCCTAAAATCGCTCTCATCGGCGTAGATCTAAGTCAAAAGGCTTGGTTTTACCTTTTTCGATAACTTTTCGCTTTCCCGGCGAACCTTCTTTTTCCTCGACGTACTCTTGACAATTTCGAAGGAAAATGTTTTTGTTAATTTTTTTGTTCGACTTTTTGGTTTGGTTGCTTCTTGTATATATTTTTTTACTTGCATTTCTTGTGGCTCAGCCGGAGGCTTTTATAGCCTTGTAGACCTTGTGGATCCGGATATCTCAGTTTTTACCGAGCACTTCTGGGTTATCTCCCAACTACCAACTCGTTTGGGTTGTTACTCATGTTTGCTGAGAATCACGGGGGTTACTTACTCTCGGTTTTGCTATTACTTGATTCCATTTGGCTGTTGCATGCTTCTTTGAGATTCATTTGATTTAATTGTTGTTTGCTTCCTTGAAGTCCGACCACTGATTTGGTCTGGTTTGGTCGGATTCTGGTTCATCGAGTTGCCCGGAAGTTGTTCCGAGGTCATTCCCGAGCGTTTGGCAAATCTTGTGACTTGATCTTGGTTGTTGGATTGGTTACAGATCCAACGGCCCAAGATCAACTGTGACGCCCCTTAGTTTATATAAAACCCTAAATCATTTTTTGGGTTGATTCAGGCCCCCTAACCGGGTTTGTTGGGTCAGGCTTACCCGGTAAGGCTCCTTGCTGGACCTCTGCTAGACTATTGGATTTTTGTACTTATTGGACCCTAAAAAAAAGAAAAATAATATTAATAACAATAATATAATATAATATAATAAATAATATATATATATATAATATGTATACTATATTTATTTTAAAAACTATAAAAACTATTTTAAAAATAATATACTATATGTTTTCAAAAATATTTAAAAAAATTATATATTATACGTTTTCAACAGTAGTTTTAAAAGCTATATATTATACGTTTTCAAAAATATTTAAAAAAATATATATTATATGTTTTCAAAAATATTTTTTAAGAACTATATATTATACGTTTTCAAAACTATTTTTTTAAAAACTATATATTATACGTTTTCAAAGATATTTTAAAAACTATATATTATACGTTTTCAAAACTATTTTTTAAAAAAACTATATATTATATGTTTTCAAAAAATGTTTTCCAAACCATTTATTATACGTTTTCAAAAATACGTTTTCAAAACATATATTATATACTTTCAAAAACTACATTTGAAATTATTTTATATATATTATATACTATAAAAAACCCATAATGTTTCGGACGAAAATGGGTGTCTACAGTTTTCATTTATGATGTTCTGGTTTATTCTCGAACTGAGGTAGAGCATGATGAGCATTTGATGATTGTTCTGAAGACACTGAGAGAGCACTGTCTATATGTGAAGCAAAGCAAGTGTGAATTCTAGCTTCAGAATGTGTCATTTCTTAGGAATATTATTTCTATGAGAGGTATTCAGGTTAATCCGAGTAAGATTGAGGCCATCGTGAGTTGGAAGCGACCCAAGAATGTCTCCGAGATTTTTAGTTTGTTGGGCCTAACTGGGTATAATTGACATTTTGACTAGGGCTTCTCGATCATTGCCGCCCCTTTGACGAAACTGTTGAGGAAGAATATTCCATTTGAATGGGGTGATGCATAGAAGAAGAGTTTTGAGAAATTAAAAACATCTTTGCCTCAAGCTCTAATGTTAACTCAACCTAAGCCCGGGAAAGAAATTACAGTTTATAGTGATGCTTCACACTCTGGACTTGGTTGTGTTCTGATGCAGGAGGGGAGGGTACTCGCTTATGCGTCCTGTCAGCTGAGGTCGCATGAGTGTAATTACCCGACCCATAATCTAGAGTTGGCAGATGTGATCTTTGCTTTGAAGATCTGGAGACACTATCTGTATGGAGAGAAGTATTACATTTTTACTGATCACAAGAGTTTGAAGTATCTTCTGACCCAGAAAAAAAACTTAATCTAAGGCATCGTCCTTTGCTTGAGCTTCTAAAGAATTATGATTGTGATATTGACTGTCATTCGGGTAAAGCTAATGTTGTTGTGGATGCTTTGATTTAAAAGCATATTCTTGATAGTTATTTTCTCCCCATTACTGAGCAAGTTGAGTAAGGTTCTACCTCAGATTATGCTTTTGACCGGGATGGAGTTTTATGCTTCAAGGGTCGGTATTGTGTGCCTGATGATGAGAGTTGAGACAGGATATCCTCAGTGAGGCTCATAGTAACCCTTATGTTATGCACTCCAGTGGAGATAAGATGTATCAAAATTTGAAAGAGAGATACCGTTGGGTCGGCATGAAGAAAGATATCTCTGATTATGTGGCTAGATGACTGACTTGTCAGCAGGTGAAGATATAACATCAACATTCGTCAGGTATGTTACAACCTATCAAGATCCCCGAGTGGAAGTAGGGGCGTATTATGATGGATTTTGTTATTGGTCTGCCTTTCACTCCTTTTAAAAAGAATTGTGTCAGGTTATAGTTGATAGACTCAAAAAGTCAGCTCACTTTATTCCTGTATAGGTTAATTATTCTTTGGAAAAGTTGGGTAGATTGTATATCTTAGAGATCGTCAGGTTGCATGGTGTTTCGTTATCTATCTTTTTTATCGAAATCTGAGATTTATTTCGAGATTCTAGAAAGCACTATATGAGGCTCTAGGTACTAGACTAAATTTAAGTATAGCTTTTCACATGCATACTAATGGTCAATCTGATAAGGTGATCCAGGTTCTGGAGGACATGTTGCGGGGTTGTGTGATTGATTTTCGTGGTAGTTGGGAGGACATTTTTCCCTTGGTTGAGTTTGCTTACAATAATAGCTACCATACTAGCATTCGTATGTTACCGTACAAGGTACTGTATGGGCGTAGATGTCGCACCCTGATTTATTGGGCTGAGTTGTGTGATAAAAATACTTTGGGGCTAAAGTTAGTTTGAGAGACTGAGGACACCATCAGATTGATCCATGACCATCTGAGAGAGGCATTTGACAGACTGAGATTTGGAGATCAAGCCTTCAAAAAGGTATCTCCTTGGAAAAAGTGTTGAGATTTTGGTGCAAAGGTAAATTGAGTCCAATATTTATTGGGTCATATTGTATATTGAAGAGAGTCGAACCTGTTGCATATCAGCTTAAGTTGCCTCCCCAGCTCAGTCGTACTCATTATGTATTTTGTGTGTCCATGTTGAGGCTTTATCGTCCTAACCCTAGTCACATTATTCAGATAGAGGATGTTCAGTTTAGTCCAAATTTATCCTATGATGAGGAGCCTATTCAGTTTTTGGATCGAGATGAGAGAGTACTAAGGAGCAAGCGCATACCAATGGTAAAGCTCCAATGGATTAACCGTAGTCCTGCAGAAGCTACCTGTGAGACAGAGGAATCAATGAAGACTCAATTCCCACATCTATTTGCTTCAGGTAAATTTCAAGGATGAAATTTTCTTTGGGGGAGAGTTGTCACACCCCTAATTTTTAATCAAACGATATATTTAATTTAATTATTTAATTTTAGGGGCTAAATCAATTTTTTTTTGAAGAATTAGGGGTTAGTTTGTAAGCTATCAATAATTCAAGGTTTTAAGCTCGAATTTTCCACTTAATAATGACCACATATGAATAAAAATCAAGGAATTAAAAAAATGGGAGTTGTAGGATGCTAAACTCGTGTACTGTAATATCAGGGAGCCTATACCTCTACCATCTAGGTTAGGTTGTTGTTTGGGGTTTTAAATAATTAAAATAATTTTTAATATTTTTTGTCAGATTGTAAATACTCAACCATCTCCCCATTCAGATTCAAAAACCTAAAATCCCTAAATTTTTCCCAAACCATAAATCCCTAGCCACTCATTATTGTTACCCCTATTCAAAAACCCGTTGATCGTTGACTTTGATCTTAACCCATCATTAGCTTTGACTTTGACCAAAAAGTCAAATTTTTTACAAAGTCATATTTTTTTTTATTTTTCGACGTCTTGAATCCAAATCTGAAGTATGTTTGTCCAAATTCAAACCCGAAAGCCTCTGAAATGAGCATTAAACCCGAACATGAAAATGTTTTTAAGTATTTTATTTAAGAATAATTAAATTAAGGAAATGGTCGATTTAAGATATTATTTATTGAAGGTACCCGTGACTCTCTCGACCGTTCGACAACTCGACCCAGTTCTCTCAATCCGTTCGACCCTTGAGCCAGTGATTACTCGTATGATCCATGAACCTTATGAATACTTAGGTTAAAATGTTACGTCGATAGTAACTATGTTGCATTATGATTTAGGTTCGAGCACTGCTGTAGAACGTGGCAAGACAGGTGCTCAATAGATTCCCTGACTGATCCCTTTTTGCGAGGTGTATTCCTTGTGTTCTGTATACTATTTATCTGATTGTTCTACCTATTTGAAATGTGAATGATTAATTTATTTTTTTAAAATCATGATTCCTGACAATACCCACGTCTTTTGGTTCTCCGATCTTCTCTCGAATATCCATATCACAATGAATTCGAGTAGATTTTGGACGACCTGGTTCCCCTAATAAAATCGAATATGGTTGAATTGTAAGGAAAGTTTGAATCTTTTTCATTACCTATCAGGGGAACTCAAATTCATATACCTTTAAAATTTGTGAAAGTTGATATATGAGATCAACATAACGTTTATAGTCCATTTGGGAGCGTGTAAAAACCGCTATGACATAGGAGTATGGATACTCTAAAGATTAAAAAAAGCCACAATCACACCACATTTCTTGAAGATTCACTCTAAAAGAGTTAAATTCAGTCACTTCAAGAGATCGTGGCATATATGGTACACGAAATAATTCACGAGTACAAGAAACCGACTTCAATTTGAGGATACAACTTTCTTATATAGATCTACCACTAACCTTGGGTGATAAATATTACATTTTTGCTTCCAAGTAAACGTTTGTCCCCCGAGCTTTGCAAAAAACTTACCAAACAAAAATATATCATTTTAACTTGTACAAATAAAAGTAAATGATGCACTCCTTTTAAAGTTGAATTGATAGCCTCAGTCAAGTTGGTGGTCATATGACCATATCGAAACTCCCTATCGTATGCATTTGTCCATATTTTTTCTCGATAAGTCTGATGTACTTAAAGCCGAGTTCATTTTTTGGCTTGCAACTCTTATGGCATATACTTGAACCTTTGGGGTAAGATTTCGTAGCCTAAGTTATATATACTAGTTAGTTACAAATAAAAAAAATGAAGATGAATGAGACATGAAATTGAAAAAATGTAGCATATTTATGTATATAAGTAGTTTTCGTTCATCATTCTTCTTAACCATGGTAGTTTGATGCAATATGTCAAATAAAATAACAGTGTTGGACATGTGGAGGTTTCCACATTCTACCCAAAGAGTTCATTGTTGCTTTAATCACAACTCTTTGATACGAAATGATGCATATACCATCTTTCTTGACAACATGTAAACATAAGTTTTTTTTAGGAAAATGACCCAAGACTCTGTATTTTCCCCATCAACAAGGGCAAATATAACAGAAATAATATTGTGGTTACCATCTTGTACAACTACCAGTAATAAAACTTACTCGTATTTTTCATTCAAAAAGGTACTATCAATTTGGAAAATCGGTTTACAGTATTGGACTACATTAATGCACTATGGGTAATTTCAAAAAACATGGTAGAATTGGCATTTTCCCTGGACCATTCTACCATTCTCATATAGCGAGCGAGTTTTGAAATCAACTATTATCCTATAATTGAGTCTTTGCATTACATTAAACCAACTTAGTAGCTTATTGTAAGAAGCATCCCACTTGCTGAACAATTTTATAATGGCCTTGTCTTTTGCACTCCATGCTTTTCTCTATGAGACAACGTAGCCATATTGTGATTGTATAGAATCTAAGTTAAGATGGTCACGAATGATCCCTCTTGCACAACATGTACCAGGATTATTGTATCTTTATTTCTCATATGTTGTTCTTCCTCTTTCTTTTTGATACACGAACCATCTAGTTACATCTGTAATCATACTAGACATAGTGACAAACATACTTTTCGTGGGTGGCTTATTTGACTTTGGAGTGAAATGAATTACGAATATTGTAATTCTTCATTGCATTCATTGTGAACTCTTTAGAGGGGAAATCCATTGCAATATATAACTCATCATCATTGACAGATTAGTTAATTCTATAGCCTCTAATATTAGGCATATCAAGAAATTATGGTTGACACATTGCATTAAAGTCCACTATACCATAATGTATTGGAGGTTCGCTTTGTGTTATATTTATGGGAACTTCATTCGAACCATCATCAGAGTCTATGTTAAACTGAGGAGATTCTAGTTCGACGATTACTACTATTTCAACACCATCAGAACTTGGCTCACAAAGTGGTTCTTCTAGAGATGAATAACCATTTGTTTCCTTTGACACCAAATCAATAGAATGTTGAGTAGATGAATTTTTATGTTGAGTTCAAAAAATTTGGCAGGTTAATGTCTTCCCCTTAAACTTGAAGCCATATTGCCATATGGATTCTGAATGGACTATTGAGTAGATGACATTTTGATACTGAGGTCAAAGAAGTTAGCAAATGAATGCCCTTCCCTTAAACTTGAAGTCGTATTTCCATATAGATTCTGAATGGACTGTTGAGTGGATAGCATTTCGATATAGAGGTAGAAGAAGTTGGCAGATGAATGCCTTCCCCTTGAACTTAAAGAGATGTTTGTGTATAGATTATTCGTGACCCACCTCCGTAGAGATCATAAGCAATAACTGATGAATGTATCTATACTGAGCTAGATGGCATCCCACGATCAAAATTCACCATTAATTATGTGAAATCATTATGGAATATTTGATTTGGTCTGTCAACTTGAGCAACTTGATCAGTTAACCCATAGTGAGAAGATAATGGCATACCACGAACCACAATCACTTCAACAAATTTTTCATATATCTCTCTAAGAGCTTTTGAATTTTTGTTGTGAGCATTAACCACCATAGAAATGTCATCATCGTTGGAAAGCTCGAATGTTGTATATGTTCATAGGATAAGTTTAGTAGGAAATTTATATTAAAGGGAAGAGAGTTAGATTATTTATAACATGAGCTTTTAAGGAAGTTTTCGTGATCAACTCCTCAAGAGTGATATTTCTCTTAAAAGATATTGTAATATACAAAAACAACTCTCATTTCAAATTCACAAATTTGACCATCATAATAAACAACATAAAAAAGATGACCTAGACTTTAAGAAACGAGAGCAAGATGTAGAGAGTTTAAGAGTTTTAGATTTCAAGAGGATAAATGTAGAGTTTTTGAGAGTGTAACTTTTAAAATGAATAGAAGAAATATATATATATATATATATATATATATATATATATATCATATTAACATGTAATTTAAGAAATGAGACACTATGACGTGAAAAATTCTCTGTCATGTATGAAAGAATTTCTTATGAAAAACACCTTTTTTGCAGAAATTATTTGCATTAACCACCAAATTTCATCTATAGATAATATTCCTCTGTGGGGAACTATTTATCCTACTACCTCCATATTTTATGGGATGAGACACTGGTGTCTTAAATTAATAAACACTATGACATAACAAAGATTCTCTGCCATGTGTGAAAGAGCTTCTTGTGAAAAGTATCTTTTCTTCTCTATTGAGATTCTCTACATTAACCACTTGATTTCACAATGGATAATATTTCTTTACCGGGGAACTATTTATCTCACTATTTCCCTGGTTCATGCAATGAGACACTAGTGTCTCAAATTAATAGATACTATGACATGATAGAGGTTCTCTGCCATGTGTGAAAGAGCTTCTTGTGAAAAATGTCTTTATTTTTTTTTTTTTGCAAAAATTCTCTACATTAACCACATAATTTCATCTACATATAATGTTCCTCTACAGGGAACTATTCACCTCCATTATCTTTCTGGTTGATGGGATAAGACACTGGTGTCTCAAATTAAAAGACACTATGACATGGAAAAGATTCTTTTCCATGTGTGAAAGAGTTTCTTGTGAAAAGCGATTTCCCTTTTTGCTGATGTTTCTACATTAACCACCTAATTTTATCTACATAAAATGTTCCTCTTCAGGGAACTATATATCCCACTATCTCCCTGCTTGATGGGATGAAATATGTGTGTCTCAATTAATAAACAATATGACATGAAAGAGATTCTTTGCAATGTATGAAAGAGCTTCTTGTGAAAAACGTCTTCCTTTTTTTGTGGAGATTCTCTGCAATGGTAAAACATTAGCATTGTATAATTTATTCCACTGAACTTTCAATTTTTCTAATTATAGAATTAAATTGTGATTTTCGTTTTAATTATATCACAAAAACGTTACATCGTTAAAGACACAATGATGCAGCGGACGACTGCAGACATAGACACCTCACCAAAATGACGTCATTCTGATCTGTTTGTTAACAATTTAACGAACTAGTGGTATAATTGAAACAAAATAAAAGTTCAGTGTTATAATTGATAAAATTAAAAGTTTAGTAGTATAAATGATACAACACCTAAAGTTCGGTGCTATCTAGTGCAATTTATCCTAAATTATATTGATGTAACACAAATCACAAGAAAAAAATCAAATTTAAAAGTAAAAGTTAAAAAAGTTGCCCAGATTTGTGGTTTATATAGAAAAAGTGTTCAAGAAACTAATGATTGAGAAAAGCTACTTATAGTGGATAAAATGGACTTAACCCTTTGTAAAATAATGTTTAAATAATTGGATTTGTCAAGAAAAAATGTTTAAATAATTGGGCCAACCGTTTAGATAAACGGAAGGTTAGCCCAAATTTAAACCGGAAAAGTTGGACCGACCGAAACACCCAATTAAGGGGCTTCTGAAAAATAAAAAAATCCAACTCTAAACCCTAGAAATCCTATTCTCCTCTCAATTCCCTTTTATTTGCAATTTCCCCCGTATTTTTCCAGTTCGTATAAATTGAATTACCACATCGATTTCAACCCACCTTCGAATCTCCCCTCTTGCTGAGATTTCCAGGTACTTAGATTCTCGTCTTTTGCTACTATTAATCTCGCTTTAAAATTCGTGTTTTTACATTCAAATTTTAATAATCTTACAATTTGTGCTTTTCCCTCCTTTCATCTGTAAAATTCTGTCTTTTTGTTTCAGAATTTGATAAAGTTGAGGAAAAAATGGATGAATATCAAGAGATGGAAAGGTTTGGGATGGAGAACGATTTCGAAGATGGGCGATGGATTGACGGTGAATTCTACTATAAAAAGCGAAAGGAAAAGCGGACTCAGACTAAAGATGATGTTCTGTACGGTGTTTTTGCATCTGATTCTGACGATGAAGACAATGGTTATTCTTCATCAAGGAAGAGAAGGAAGGAATTCGGGAAAAAAGCTGACTTGACGAAGCCTGTCAACTTTGTGTCTACAGGTACCGTAATGCCTACCCAAGAAATTGATAAGAATTCTAACGTAGAGAATGATAACAATGTTCCTGATGAGAATGAGAATGATAACTGGCCTGGGTTGGGTTCTGGCGTAGGTTTAGGATTTAGTGGTAATGATACTTTGAGAAAAAGTGATGTTAATGTTGGTGGTGATGAGGATGATGATTCAAGTTTTTTGCCTACTGCCTTTGGGAGGAAGATAAAAGAAGGGGCACAAAGGAGAGAGAAACAGAGGGAGAGGTTGAAAATGGAGAAGAAAAGCTTAGGAGGGAGAAGGGAGGTTGGAGTTGGTAGTGGGGATGTTGGGTCTTTTGAGAAGCAAACAAAGGGTATTGGGATGAAGTTGCTTGAGAAAATGGGGTATAAAGGAGGTGGTCTTGGGAAGAATGAGCAAGGGATTGTTGCTCCCATTGAAGCAAAGATGAGGCCTAAGAATATGGAAATGGGGTTTAATGATTTTAAGGAGGCTAAGTTATCAGAGTTGCAGCAATTGGAAGAGAAGAACAGTGTGAGTCAGCAACCTGTTGGGAAAGTGAAGGAGAGGCTTTGGTCAAAGAATGCAAAAGGGAGGAAGAAGGAGGAGTAAATTACAGTGGAGGAGTTGTTAGCAAAGAAACAAGAAGAGAGCGTTGAAATTGTTCAAAAGGTGATTGATATGAAGGGACCACAGGTTAGAGTTTTGACCAACTTGGAGAATCTAGATGCTGAAGAGAAGGCAAGAGAGAATGATGTTCCGATGCCCGAGTTGCAGCATAACTTGAAGTTAATTGTTGACTTGGCAGAGCTTGATATTCAAAAGATTGATAGGGATTTAAGGAATGAAAAAGAGACAGCATTGAGCTTACAGAAGGAGAAGGAAAAATTGGAGATTGATGTTTTGCGTCAGAAGCAACATTTGTCTAATATGGAGCAAATTACTAGTGTGCTGGACCAGATTGAGGAAGAGAGCTCATCTGGCAAATTAACTTTGGAGTCCCTTGCAAGTAGTTTTAGGAATTTGCAGAGTAACTATGCTGATGATTACAAACTGTGTAACTTGTCGTGCATTGCATGTTCATTAGCCTTGCCCCTGTTTATAAGGATGTTTCAGGGTTGGGATCCTCTAGCAAATCTACTGTACAGGATGGAGGTGATATCAGCATGGAAGGACTTACTGCAAATAGAGGGTGCTTACAACATTTGGGAGGATGTAACAACACCTTATTCTTAGTTGATCTCTGAAGTTGTTTTACCAGCCTTGAGAATATCTGGCATCAACACGTGAGAGCCTAGGAACCCTGAACCAATGCTTGGATTTTTGGAATCATGGGAAAAGCTGGTGCCATCATCTATTCTTCAAACCTTATTGGATACTGTGGTAATGCCTAAATTGTCAAGAGCAGCTGACTCATGGAACCCACGTAAGGAAACTGTTCCAATCCATGTTTGGGTTCATCCTTGGTTGCCAATGTTGGGGCCAAAGTTGGAGGGTCTGTATCAAACCATACGTATGAAGTTAAGTATTGTTCTTGATGCTTGGCACCCAAGTGATCCTTCTGCTTATGCTATACTATCGCCTTGGAAGACTGTATTTGATTCAGTGAGTTGGGAACAACTTATGCGCCAATATATAGTCCCAAAGTTGCAGATTGCTTTGCTGGAGTTCCAGATAAACCCTGCAGATCAGAAGCTTTATCAGTTTTATTGGGTTATGTCTTGGGCCTCTGCGCTTCCTATTCACCTTATGGTTGATTTGATGGAGAAGCTTTTCTTTGTAAAGTGGCTGCAGGTTTTGTATCACTGGTTGTGTTCAAAACCCGACTTTGACGAGATCAAAAATTGGTACATGGGTTGGAAGGCACTTCTGCCACAGGAGCTTTTGGCTAATGAAAGTATACGTAATCAACTTAATTGTGGTCTTGAGATGATGGTTCAGGCTGCTGACAATGTACCAGTAGAGCAGCCTGGTTTGAGGGAGAATGTTACATATCTCAAGGTGCGCGAGCAGAGGCAGTTTGAGGCTCATCAGAGAGCAGCTGCTCATGCACAACAGCCTGCTGCAGCTGGCCTGGGCACTGCTGCCCAGATGGATGGTGTTCCTGAGATGAGTTTGAAGGAAGTAGTTGAGGCCTATGCACAGCAACATGAGTTACTATTCAATCCCAAGCCTGGCAGGATGCATAATGGTCAACAGATATATGGCTTCGGTAACATAAGTGTAATGGTCAACAGGTTTATGCCCAAAAGGATAATGGCTGGTCCCTGGTCTTACTTGATGATTTGTTGAAAATGCACTATAATTCTCTTGCAAGGAGGCGTTGATTTTTTGGTATTTACTAGGAAAGATGCTGCAGTGGAAACTGTTTTTTTGAGTTTTGAACTGTCCCTTGAAAGGAAGTTGGTAATTTTTCTGATCATGGAGGTCAAATGTACTATGCATGAAAAGTTTTGAGCACACAAGAGGTTAGTTCCCCTTTGGTTTTACAGCTATAGGAATTGGTTATTATTTTGCAATGCTCAATTCAAAGTGACTGCTCTATGGTTGTTTGCTGATCTTGTAAATATGTTATTCAACAGTATTGTTAGTGAACATGGCTCTTTATTTTAAGGAGACTTCCCTTGCTCCTTTTCTCATGTATCAACGACCTCAAACTCTACCTTGTATGTCTGCTTTTTCTGAAGAAACAGCAATGCATGTCTGGAGTACGAACCAGGCTTTAACTACTAGCAATAGAGAGATTACTCTTTAGCTGGTAATAATAATGCTTTGCTCAATATCTATCATGTTTATAAACTTTGATGTATAGGGATAATTTGACATCATGATGAAAATAAAGAAGTTTCTTGAATTGTTGAATGTCAAAGATTTTTTTTTCATTTTTATCAGCAATTAATTCATAAAGATGGACATTGTGTTCTTTGACATGCTTATCTTGAAGCCAACTATCATGCAGTTTGGATCGGTTTGCTTTGAATGGTGACCTCTAGTTTGGTTAACTATTGTGCATATTCATCCTTTCCTCATTAGATTTAATCTTGACCTATTTCTAACCACAAACTAGATATATTAGCATCTAAATTTGATATCCCATTGAATAGAATAGTAATAGTTTAATACTTGCTGCAAGAAGCAAGATCATGGAAAACGAAGCTGGCCATTTATACAAGAGTGAGAAAGAGTTTCATCCTGGATTTCATTTTGTCACCCTTTATGACTGTGTATTCTTTAGCTAAAACTTGATCAGCCTTCTTGAAATCATAGTTGCAGGAATGTTCTGTGGGGTAACGATGAAGGTGACAGAAAACTTTGCCGCACCAGCACCGACATGTAAAACCAATCAAACCAAGCTTCTTGTTGCAGCTTTCACACCTGATGTTGAGTTTTGAAGGACTAGAAACAAACGGCGCAGAATCAACTGTAACAGATCCAGCAGACCGAATAGATACGGTTTGTGCTTCTGAACTAGTAGTAGGGTCATTCGTTTTGGCCGATTTGGACAGCTCTGGCTTCAACAACTCTGATTTGTAACACTTGGAGCTTAAATTGTTGGCCTCAGCTGAACCATAGAAACATTTACACATGGAGTAAAAATCACCATCTTTCTCTGATTTCTTGATCTTGGTTGATGCTTGAAAATTCTGATAGAACTTTGATTTTTTTGCTTATTTATTTGTTTGCTTCAGTAGAGTTGCTGCCTTTGTGTTAGTGTAAGCCTTGCAAGCTAATTGTGATTTTCTTATAAACATTTGTTCTTTGCTGGTTAAAATTCAAAGTAAGAAGATGATTATATATTTTAATTATTTGATTAATAAATTCTCCATTCTTTTTTATTTTCATCCTTCATATTATTTATTTGTGTTGACTTTATTATAGTATTTATTATTAGATTGAATTTATTAATAAATTGACTCTATTTTCATCCTTCACATCATTTTTACTTTAAAATCATCATATTTTCATTAATAATTTATAAAATAGTTTAACAATAACAAATTGAACGTAACAGTTATTACAAATGGAAGTTTCATCACTTAATAAAATACAAAATTAAGTATTTTAAAATAAAGTTTGCATATCAAATATAAATAAGAGTTCTATGAATATATATATATATATATATGATCATAAAAAAAATAAAGTATTTTACTTTGATAATTTATGTTGTTGAAACTCCTCAACAAATGTTGCAGCCTTGACCCGAGCACAAAATTATAACATCCTTTCTGAAAAATAATTTTGAACGTCATTATTTAAAAAAAAAAATTGTGACACACAATTACTCTATTATACCACTTAAAGTATATAAAACTTAGGGTAAAGTATAAAAATTGTTTTTTGACTATAGGGCATTGTTTTGTTGAGTCTCTCAACTATTAGAAGTTATAAAATAGTTCTATGATTATAAAGAATTACTTTATTGAGTCTTCTAATTATTAAAAATTATAAAATAATCATCTAACTATCAAAATATGCTTTAAAGATAATACTTTATACACCTAAAATGAACAAAGATTATAATTTAAACATTTATCTTTTTCATTAAGCCAAAGGTATATTTTAAAATATTCTTCGATTCAATTGGATAAAATGATGTCAGTTCGACCTATATCTTAAAAACCTTACAAAGTGTATTATATCTAGGTTGTTCAGATACTGAAAAATTCACTTGTGCACAAAATGATTATTATATTCAGTCCTATTGGAAGTGTCAGGTGATGTACAATCCAGATACTAAAGGTAATTTTTTATAAAATTTTCATTAAATTGTTTTTTTTATAATTTTTAAATGTTAATTTTGAATAAATTAAATGAGATTTTTAATATAAATACCTTTATTAATTAAAAAATTATAAGTATAATAAAATTTAAAACTAACATATAAACACTTTTATATAAAACTAATCTTTTTCTCCTTATCTTTTACTTTTGGGTAAACTAAATGTTTAGTACTTTAACTATCACTTTTGTTTCATTTTGGTCACTCAACTATTGTTTTTTAAAATCATACTTAATATTACATTTTGATTTCATTTTGGTCACCCGTCGTTAAAATAATTAACAATGCTATTAATGTAACATGTTTTAATTTTTCCAATGATTACATGATACTATCTTATGGTGACACATCAACATCACTATTAATTTTTAAGTGAAAACAATATCAATGACTACCTAACTATTGGCCCTTTACATTTTGGCCACCATTTTTAAAATTTTCAATTATGTCACCCAACTATTTAAATGCATTCAATCAAACCACGCGTCGTTAAAAAATTAACGACACACATGACATGTATTTTTCATGATTTTCATTTTGCCATGTTGGATATACATAATGTCACCTCACAATGCCACATAAAAAAACTTTGGGTAAAGTCTCTTATTTAAAGGAACCCTAACTCACTTATTTTATCATTTTCTCCTTTCTAAACCCTAAACAAGCTGCTACAAAAAGAAAAATAAAAACAACCAAATAAAGGAGCTTGTTCAACGATAACCACTTACTAGACTGACGAAAATCATGGTATGAGATTTTAGGGTTGTGTAAATTATGGAAAGAGAAAATAACCTCAGTGACCGAAAATTCCTTATAATATACGATTTTGACCAACATTTTTTGATTTGCCAAAATGACCAACAAAATCGCAACGCGATCTCCAGTATCGCAAATCAGTTTCCAGATTCGCAACGCGATTTTGACTATCGCAACGCGATTCTGACTATCACAACGCGATAATACAAAATCGTAATGCGATTTTCAAAGCACCATTAGTATCGCAACACGTATTTTATTTTCAAATTCCAAACACAAATATTAATATATCCTGTTATCGCAACTCTTAACCTAAAACCCTAAATCACAACTCAGTCCCATCTCCATCTCTCACTCTCTACGACGACATTCGTCCCCATCGCCGACGAAATCCGTCCCCATCTTCGGTAAAATCCGTCTATCTCCATCTCTCAGAGCCACCCTCACAATCATTCACGATCAGAAATGGAAAATCAACCAAATCAACCACCGAGGGTTAGTTTTTTTAATTATTTTTATTTTGAAATTTTTGCATTATTATTAGGTTTTTCATATTGAAATTGATGATAAGTTTACTGGTAATTTCAATAATAGATTAACCATTTCACTTAGGTTGCTTATTAAATTCATTCGATTGCTGCCAATACTGCTAAACTGTTTAGTCTTTAACCCTGTGAAGTTAGTATTTGTCTTTGTTTTATCTTTTGGTTGAAGTAATGCAATTCATTCAAGTTGCAATTTTAGACAATGACTATTTGAAACCGAGGATCGCAACGCGAAATGAAAATCGCAACGACAAAATCGCAACGCGATTTTCATTTCGCGTTGCGATAGTCATTTTCGTGTTGCGATTTTCATTTTCGTGTTGCGATTTTAAGTTTCAGAAACTATTCTTCTTCTGCAAATTGAAACTTGAATGAATTGCATTACTTCAACCAAAAAGCAAAGACAAATACGAAATTCACAGTGTTACAATTTTAATTTTCAAGAATAAACTACTACTACTCTTTATATTTATTATTGTTTTTTGTATATCTTCACAGTGTAGTTTTTGGTATATCTAACTTGGTATGTTTATTGTTTTTGTAGAACTTTTTTTTGGCTCAATTGACCTTAAGGAATAAAATAAGCCTAGTCACTACAAATTGCGTCGAAGCTTTCACCTGTACAAAGAAAATTGTTTGAGGATACTTACTTCGGGCCATGGCTGAAAGTACAACATCCGGGTGGAGATGCTATTTTGACCCATTTGTGGCTTTAGACCATGACTAGCGATCTACCCGAGAGTATAAAACATGGTAATGAAGATATATGATTTCATTTTCCATCGGCGTATATGTATTTTGGGCGGGAGGAGTTTTGCTTAATCACTGGTCTACGCTTCGGACACGATGATGTAGGTCGATACACTAGTCATATTACCCGACCATCATGGTTATCCCAGGTTTTTCCTGAGCTGTCAATGGAGAAGCCGAATTTACACGTCGACGACTTGACGAGATTATTTAATAAGAAAGATGGTTTTACTCGGATGGATGACGTCGATGTTGTCCGAGTATGCCTTTTAGTACTTTTGCATGCCGGCTTTTTAGGCAGAGATATGCATTAAAAACTTCAAATGATATTCCTAGGGTTATTTTCTGGAAGAGGAAACAACGGCTGTTGATTTGGGAAGAGTTACTACGGTATACGACAATAAATGATGTAAGTTAACACAAATACTACCATATATAAACAAGTTATTACTAGTACACGTTTAACTTTGTTTGAGCTTTTATATTGTTAGGAGGCCAACACTCCATTACAGAGGCTGACACGTTTAACTGGTTGGTGGCAAGCTAGTAAGCATTTTTTTGATGACACGGATGATGAGCAACCTTCACTTCTATAGCCATCACCTCACCCAGAGCCATCACCTGATCGACCACACTATACACCTCTACAACGAGAGCCATCACCTATTCTGTCACATCATCGAGCCTCTTCTCTACCATCACCACATGATAGGCGACCGGCAAATATGTCACGACATTTATCTCCCTGTTCTCCACCTCCACGGGATGAGTTAGGGGAGTTATGTGATGAGGTCAATGCCTTGCGTGAGGAGGTCGGTACTTTACGCGATGACAATGGTGCATGGCGTGATGAGGTATCTACTTTACGTGGTGAGGTAGCGACTCTACGTGAGATGGTAGCATCGTTGCATAATGAGGTTCATACTCTACGCAACGAGGTAAGTTTAAGATTTTTCATATGTAACTTGATTTACTCGTAATTTCACTTAGATTAACCATTTCACTTAGATTGCTTAGTAAATTCATTCGATTGTTGTCAATACTGCTAAACAGTTCTAAAATAACCCTGTGAAGTTAGTATTTGTCTTTGTTTTGTCTTTTGGTTGAAGTAATGCAATCCATTCAAGTTTCAATTTGCAGAAGAAGAATAGTCGCAACACGAAACTTAAAATCGCAACGCGGAAATGACTATCGCAATGCAAATTTAACTATCGCAATAGGATAATCGCAATGTGAAATAAAAATAGCAACGTGAAAATCTCAATGCGAAAATGAAAATCGCAACGCGAATTTAGTTTCTCGTTGCGATTTTTATTTCGCATTGCGACTATCTTGTTGCGATAGTCAAATTCGCGTTGCGATAGTCATTTCCGCATTGCGATAGTCATTTTCGCGTTGCAATTTTAAATTTCGTGTTGCGATTAAGTTTCAGAAACTATTCTTCTTCTGCAAATTGAAACTTGAATGGATTGCATTACTTCAACCAAAAGACAAAGACAAATACTAACTTCACAGTGTTGCAAATTTAAGTTTCAAGAATAAACTACTACTCTTTATGTTGTCCTTGAACATGCACTAAACCTATATGTTGTCCTTTTAAATGTTTATATAAGTGCTTACTTCTAGAATGTTATCTGATGCATTTTGTGAACTATGATAGAATAATGACTTGGGTGAATACCGTGCAAGTTTGAAAAATATTTTTCTTTGTTTTCACTGTTTAATATTATGTCTGTTTATTTACTGATTTATGTATTAATTTATTTTTAGCGGCTCGATAAGGTGGATGCTTTACGTCGGGTTTTTCTTGCACGACAGGTCCGTTCACCCCAATAGTGCGAAGACTCCGTAAGAAGAAGCCCGACTCACCTATCATCGTTCAAGCGGTCTCTCCTATCGTTCAAGAGGCCCCTATCATTCCTCAAGAGTCCCCTCTCACCGTTCAAGAGGCCCTTGTCATCGTTGAAGAGGTCCCTCCTACCATTCAAGAGCCCGATTCACACGGCGTAATATGTTGAATTATTGAGAAACCCTCTCACGTGTTGGACATGATGGATGACTGTTGGCTTTCGTATGAGTTACCGTCCAATACCATTCCGGCAGATGAAGTGGAGAGGAGAAAACTACCGGAAACAATTCTGGATAATACCCTTTGGGCTAAGACCGCAGTTGATTTTTATCTACATGAGCGGAGCCAGGGGTGTTACGCTGACATATACAAACTCAACGATGATATGCATTTGTTGATTGATCGGTCTTGGTGGGGTGTGTTATTAGGGGTTGAAGAAAAGGCTATTTCGATGGGGGGTAAGTCTTATATTTTTCTTATATTTCATTTTGATTAATTTTTTTTTAAATTTATGTAATTCACTAATATATGTCTTTTTTTTGTAAAACAACATATTGATGCATGGGTGTCATGTCTTCTAATGATAAGGAAAATGAGGAAAAAAAAATATGTGATATACAATTATGCCGACGTTTTTTCACGTAGTTCACTTGAAGAATCAACGACAGGAATCATATGTGTTGGCTAATGGACAAGCTAAACTTTATCCTGCATGGTAGGAGGTCGATAAGGTTAGTATTTATTTTTTAAATATTTTAAAGGTGTTCATAAATAAGTGCGCAATTGAATTATTACTTATGATTGCAGGTGTTTATCCCTATTTTGGAACGTACTCATTGGCTTCTCGTCGAGCCTCAGCTCCCATCCCTGAAGATAATAGTATATGACAGCATGATAAATTACATATCATTGTCTGATTTGAGAGATATTATTAAGGGATGGAGTTCTCATTTGGCTAAATTCTTGGATGCGATTAATTATTGGACTTATTCTGGAAACAAGAAGCCAAAGAATGTTACAGTTATCATAGACGAGACCGCGCCACAACAAACGCAGGAAGCCACAGGGGATTGTGTTCCTCTTGTATGCATGTGCTTGGAGCGTTTGATGACAGGAAGTACACAGTTTCTACCTCCTACCGATAGAGATAGAGGTGAAGTAGGCTTGTGGTTTCGGCATTTTATGGCTAGAGTGATATATGCGAGACGCTGCCTACCTGCATCCGCGTTATGAAAGTGTCCATAAACAATTGGTAAGTCAAATGCAAGTGTTGTTAAGTACCTAGAATTCAATAATTTGTTGTTTGTTGGTTTTAGATGTGTAGAAAGTGTTGTTTGAGCAAATGTTTGGTTTCTGCAGGTTAATCCTGAAGTGAGATGCGTGAAATTGATGTATGGGTGCATAAACAACTGTCTGGGGTACACTTTTTTTTATTGTTTAATTGATTCTTAAAAGTCAGATTTGTTTAATTGATGAGGAAAATAAGAATTATTATTATTTTTTGCTTGTTTAATTGATTTGTAAAAGTTGATTTTTAAAAGTTGATTTGTTTAATTGATGTGTAAATAATTCTTATTTGTGCTTGTTTAATTGATTGAAATGTAAAAGTTGATTTGTTGATTTCAATCTGCATCATATTGAAGGAAAAAGACCTATTGAAGATACCCTTTCGCAACACTAAACTCAAAATAGCAATGTGAAAGTCAAAATCGCAATGCGAAAGCCAAAATCGCAACGCGAAAGTCAATTCGCGTTGCGATAGTCTAATACGCTTTGCAATTTTCTCGTTACGATAGTCAAATTCCCATTGCGATAATCAAATTCACGTTGCGATAGTCAAATTCGCGTTGCGATAGTCAAATTCGCGTTGCGATAGTTAAATTCGCGTTGCGATTTTTGCGTTGCGATAGTCATATTCGCGTTGCGATAGTCAAATTCACGTTGCGATATTCAAATGAATGTGTAACAAGTGATAACAACTGAACAGAACATAGCAATGTTCAAACTCAAGTTACTAATACATGCCTAACTGAAAATGTTAAAAGTATATACATAAAATACACATAATAGTCAAATTCGCGTTGCGATATTCAAATGAATGTGTAATAATTGATAACAACTGAACAGATCATAGAAATGTTCAAACTCAAGTTACTAATACATGCCTAACTGAAAATGTTAAAAGTTTGCACATAAAATACACATAATACAACGTTTTCATTTAAAAATCACCTAAGTTAATAGTCCCAAAAGGTGAAGCCGGTTGTGATTGGGATTTTGATTTTGATTGTGATTTTGATTGCCTTTTGCTTGACAGCATATGAGCTTTGGATTTTGATGAGGATCCATATTTTGGTAGAGTAAAAGATGATTGTGATGGCACTGGTGATCCACATGTCAACCTTGTATGACCACTTTCCTTGCACCGACTACATGTCGATCTCTTCTTCTCTTCACCCTTAGACGGTATACGATCATGACTTTTTGGTCGGCCAGGTAGCCTTCTATCCATGGCTGGTGGCAAAAATGTTTGTAAGTCATCTGGTATTTCCCACTCAGAAGGATGTGGAATAGGGTAGATAATCTTGGCATGTCTGTCGATATACTTCTGTAGTGTAGCAATCCATAGCGTATGCGCTTGAATCATCTTGGTTTAGATGAGGAGCAACTTTTATAACATGGCCACACGGATAACCAGATGTTTTCCATTTCATACAACTACACGTCTTTGCATTTAGATCGACAAGCCCATTTAAGTTATTATCCAGTACTTCAAACAAAGTGTTTGAACATGGTTCAACTCTCCATGACGTTGACTTCACAACACGTTTCGTTATCTTTTTTTGAGTCCATGGTGTAACACGATGTTCCAATGTTCCTGTAAATTTAAATAAATAATACTTAGTAAAATATATGATAAGTTACGAATTTAAAGAAATAATACATGCATGGTTTCTTTTCTTATAGTACCACTGTTGAATAGAGGCTCGAAAAAACTCCATTAACATAGTAATGGGTAATTTTCGGGAATGACGACTTAGAGCGTTGATTGATTCTGCACTATTAGACGTCATGAAACCATATCTTACTCCAAGTTGATGTACTCTTGACCATCTTTCAAACCCGACATCTTCTAGTGTTTGAGCACACTGAGGCAAAACACATCTTAAACAATTTATATGCTTATTAAAATCCACTTCCCGATAAGCTTTTACAGCCTTCCAGTATGTCCATTTGTGATTTTTTATACCAGCAGACCTTGATTTTAGATTTCTATACAAATGGACACCACAAAATCCATGAAAAACATCTGGGAAACACCTTCTAATAGCGTTGTCAATTGAGTTTGCCCTATCGGATATGATTGTCAGATTGCTAATAGGACCTATGCAATCCCTAAGATGCCCCATAAACCATGTCAATGAATCAGAGGTTTCAGATTTGCCAACCCCGTAAGCTATTGGCAATATCCCATTATTAGCATCCATGACTACTGCTAATAAGTTTACTCTAAGGTATCGACCTTTCAAATGTTCTCCGCCAACTATAATAACTGGGCGCATGCAAGTAATAAACAAACGAATCTACAAAATAATATACACAAAAAATATAATCATTTAAATGTGAAATGCATGTAACTAACAAAAATGAGTCAACAAATTACATTGATTTACTAACCGCATCACCAATGGCGATAAACAGTAACTCAAAGCATCCATCTCTATCTGTTTTGATATGAGTTACTGACCCAGGATTTTTCAGCTTTAAATTGTGACAATAAGCCGACAGTTGGGCAAACGATGCTTCTGGCGACCCCCTCAACAATTCCAAGGCATAACATTTGGCTCTCCAAGCTTGAGAATATGAGATACTAATCTTGAACCGAGCATTCATGTCAGTCATAATTTCATGTCCCCGATATACCCTGCCATTCAAAAACATTAACTCAGCTAGAAAACCACCCAACACCTTTTTGTTTGCCTGTCTATGGTGAAGAAAAACTTGGGTTCTTGAACGTGTATGTTTATCAATAAAAGTCCTAACTTGAAACATTTCGCAATCTTTTATCCTCTTTGCAATCATACGCCACGTACAGTTTTTGTCAATCATACACCTTGTTTTGAAACGATCTTTTCTTGATTTGTTAACTTTTAGTTGATAGCCATCTTCCACACATTTCGTATACAAAGCTATCTTCAAGTCTTCCTTTGTATCAAAAAATCATCTTTCTTGATACGAATAATTTTTGTGTAACAATCAACTGTTATCTTTACTAACTCTTCTTCCGGTATCTGAAGTAATTCTGGCATATTCCAGTTATACTCCCGTGGCATTTTCTTCGGGGACTTTTCTTCGGGGATTTCTTCTTCTTCTTTTTCTTCTTCAGGGTTATATGAATTACAGAATGGATGTTCAACATGTTCATTCATAGTCGTAACTTCCTCCTCATTATCATCAACAACATCTTCCTCGACAGTGGCTGTTTCATCATCAAAATTCGGATATTGACCAATATCAAAATCATTACACGCAGGGTCTGTTTCTTCTTCTGAAACATCATCAAAATCCAAGTATTGACCAAGATCAAAGTCCGGGTATTGACCAAGATCAAATTTCGAATACTGACTAGTACTCACAATTTTTCTGTTGGCTCATCATCGTCTAACTGATCAATACGAAAACCGAAATTTTTTCTGTGGGTTTTGAGATTGTGATTGGTATTAGAAATGTGATGAAACAAAATTTGCTTGGTGATGAAATTATGGTGGAACCATTAAATTTTGAGCACCAAAACTGGGGTTGAAAAACTTAGTTGATTACTACCCGCTACTGACCCAACTTCACTACTTCTAGGTTCAACAACATACAATGTAACATCATCTTGCGAAACACTAATGTAATAAATGAATCGTTCAACATCTTCATTGTCGGTTAACAAATAAACTTTACCTTTTTTCTGATAAGATAGCCTAAATCCACTTAGGGGCTCTAAATTCAATTTATTTGCAACACGTAACATTAGAGTTTCATAAGTTAACTTTTTTAATGACAGTTTTAGTTGAAGATTCATGGGTAAAGGCATATATTGTAAAACACCATGAACATTCTCCCATGACCCTCCAAAACAAAAATCTATCTAAACGTGATCAACATTAAATGATTTCATTATTGTAAATTAATTTACTAAACAAACGAGCTGCGAAACTAAAACTTGTTGCCGGATGGGGAAGGATGTCGTTGGATATAGGAACGGATGTCGCCGGAGAGAGTGATAGATGGATATGGAATGAGTTGTGATTTAGGGATTTAGGTTATGAGTTGCTGCTGCTGCGTAGTTATATACCCAAAACATTTGTGTTGCGAAACTAAAACCTGTTGCGAATTTGAAATTCAGTGTTGCGACAGTCAGAATCACGTTACGATAGTCAGAATCGTGTTGCGATAGTCAGAATCGAGTTGCGATTATGTATTATCGCGTTGCGATTATGTATTATCGCGTTGCGATAGTTAGAATCGCGTTGCGATTATGTATTATCGCGCTGCGATAGTCAGAATCGCGTTGCGATTATGTATTATCGCGTTGCGATAGTCAGAACCCCGTTGCGATTTATATATTTGCATTGTGATTTTCTAAAATCGCGTTGCGAATCTGGAAATTGATTTGCGATACTGGAGATCGTGTTGCGATTTTGTTGGTCATTTTGGCAAATCGAAAAAAAGTTGGCCAAAATCGTATATTATAAGGAATTTTCGATCACTGAGGTTATTCTCTTATGGAAAAGAGATCAGGGTTTGTATTTTTTTTGCTGATATGATCTACCAGTGAGTTGCCGGTCAAAGTTGTTATTGTTGGTCTTCTAAGAAGGATTGAAACCATGGAACAAGAAATGAAGAAACAAAAATTTACTTGGATTTTAACCTTTTTTTCTTTTGGTTCTTTGTGGAATTGATAGTAGAAATTATCATCTCTTAACTTAGCAAAAAGAATCAATGACTGAAGTTTTAGAGATATTTGTGTTTAGGATATTGTGTGGTGTTGAAATTGAAGATTTAGAGAAGTATTAAGTTACTTAATGTAATGTGTTTAGGATGTTGTGTCATCTGGATGTAGACACTCATTTTCATTTTACCGTCTCAAATTTTATTTCAATTTTATATTATATTAGTATTAATTTATTATTACTATTTTTATTTTGTTATTTATTATATTAATTAGGTTTTTTATTGTAATTGTTATAAAGGTTTGTTATTGTTCATATTATAATACACGTATAAGTTTAGTTAAAATTATAAATTAAAGATATATATATTAAAATCAATTAAGCTTTATTATACTATAGCTATTATAAATATTATATACATATTAGATATTTAAATAAAACAGTAACACTATCCTTTTTTTTAATTTACAAACCCAAACCAAATTACATCCTATTTTACAAGTGGATTCAACCTAAATATTTAGGGTTTTTTGAAACCCTAGGAAGCCAACATTTCAGCGTCGCCAGCATCAGGAGGCCAGCAGTCAGCAAGCTGCCACCGGTGGTCCCCGTTCCGCCTCAGATGCCCTTATCGTTCGCCACATCGTTCGAAGACAAAACAAACGAGCATGGACCACTTTCGGCCAACATCTTTGGCACCATCTCACGATGCTTGATATATTACATGCATCATCAACACAACAGAAGCATGAGGATTCATCAACAAAAATCACCAAACGATAATCACAAAAGAATGAAAACAGAAGAGAAAAAGAATCATTTTTTCTCATCATCCACAAACAAAAAACGGGAGGAAAAAAGGAACGATTTTTAGAAAAGCAACCATTATCCTCCAAAAAACGCAGCAAATCACAAAAAGAAAAGAGCTTTCTTTCGAATAAAGGAGTAACCAAAATAGGGGTTCAACAGCCACGAAAAAAGAAAAAAGAAACCATCATAGTACTAAATTGCGCCCGCAACGCCACACCATAACGTTTTTTAAGGTTACAACGTAATATTGGCGCAACGCGATAAGAGAACCGCATCACGATTGTTGCGGTCAAAAAACGTTACGTAACACTGCAACACACTATAAATTGCGCCGCAACACCGCAACAAACTTTAAATTATCTGAAATATAAAATTACATAGATGAATAGTTTTAATTTAATTCTTAAAACTGAATTATAAATATATATCATTAAAAATATCATAATAGTTACGTTTAAAATTAATTACTTAAATTTGAATTAATTAAATTATTTATTAACATTATTTTAAAATTAAATTAATTTAAATTTAAATTAAATTTTTCTCATATCTAAAATTAACGTGATTACTTTTAAATTAATTTTTTTATATTAACATTAGGTATCATAATTATATGTTTATTTATTATTATATAAATTTTTTATAAAAGAAGAATTCACTTTATAATACTATAATAGTATATGTATTTTATCTATTTACAATGAAACTATAAGATTTTATCTAATCTATAATATAAAGAATATATAAATAAATAATATTATAAATAAAATAAAAAAGAATATATTCCTTGACAGAATAAAAAAGTGATAGTGTGTGTGTACAGAGACAGAGACTCAGAAAAGTAAATTATTGATAGGCATTGTTACATAATTTAAGATCAGACAAATGCAAATAAATAAATAAATAAATAAATAATATTATAAATAAAATAAAAATATATATATTCTTTGATGTGTGTAAAAGACATGAATAAGTAATTGTGTGTGTGATGATGATGACGACGAAAACGATGATGATTGTGATGATCATAGTGGTGAATGGTGATAATAAAGGTACGTACCAATCAGAATATGAACACATTTATTCTACTGTTTTTCATGGAGATTAAAGTACATCCATATATCCTTACGATGATAATTCATGTTTGTATAGAACAAATGCATCACAAAATAGAAGAGATGATGATGATAAAACTCATAAGAGGATGGGAGAACACTTTTATGATTATTTGCAGGTTCATCATCATATAATTCAGCTACAAATAATAATGAAATTAGTGAATCGTCTCATGGTTCTCATTCTTACCAGTCAAATTCATGTAAGTTATCCACCTTACCTTAAACAAAATCCAAGTTATGAATTTTTTAGTTATTATTTATTATACATGTTTTCTACCAATGATGCATATTATGATGCACATAATGTGATGTATTCTTCACATGAAATAAGAATGAATTAAAACTAAAACAATGACAAATATAAAAATGCTTTAAATCTGTCACGCCATTTATTTTGGTAGTAAATTGTAAGATATATTTTTTTTATTTTTAGTTATGTATTTTTTTTCTTTCTAAATTATATAAAATAAATATTTTTATGTTACAATATAAAAATTTTGATATGATTTTAGTGATATTGTTTATATGTTATTCATTAACATTATAATTGTTATTACCCATTATCCAATATGACATCACTTCTATAGTTTAAATTTATTTTTAATAATTTTTTATTTAAGAAATTAAATTTTTATTTTTAAAATAAAATATTATAAGAGTATATTAATATTAATATATTAAAAGATAACTGTAAAATATATAAATATAGTATTTTAGATGTATTGTAGTTTTTAAGGAAGAGTTCACGCCTGCGATAGTTACAACACTTACGTAACATCCGCAGCATCTGCAACCACGACACCACAACCGTATCTGCAACAAAATTCCCAATCGCAATTTGATATTATGACAACTACTAAAAAATAGAGAGAGAGAACGATACTTAAAAAGCGTATATTTTTTTCTTTAAGAACCATCTCTGTCGCTTCATCGGAGCCGAAACTGTCACCCCTTTCGTCGGAAGTTGAAACCATTGAAAACCAAAGATTTCCCTTTCAAAACCTTTAGATCTTGAGCTGTGGGGATTCTTTTAGATTTTTTGAAGGCCATTTTCAGGTTGTGGGTAAGGAGAGGGTTCATTTGAGGTAGATCTTCCCTAGTCAGCGTCGGTTCACGGTGGCAGAAGAGGGTCTTCACCGTAGCGTTTGAGATTTGAGGGGGAGAGTTCTCTTAGAACTCTTATTGTTCTTTTACCGAGCGGCAGTGGGAAATTATAAGGAAAAATGCGTTTAGGTTACAAATGCGTTAATCACCTTTTAAGGGCTTGATTTCTTGTTTCCTTGTGTTGTAGTCAACTACTATTAATGAAGTTCTGACTTTGCCTTTTCATTTTACCCATATTATGTTTTAGTCCTTTTTCTTGTTTATTTATATTTTGTGTTGTTTATACATTTGGTGCATGATTTTAATAATTTATGTTTTAGTCCTAAATATTATTTGTGGCTTTATTTCCATTCCAGTGCTCCTGCTATATGGTATTTGTATCTTTATCATGATTCTTGCTATGTTAATTGTTACGCTTTTAAAGTTTTCATTTTCTCTATTTAGTCACATGTTTATAAAGCTTACTTAGTTTGTGTTATTTTCATTATGATCTACCATGTTTGTATATTTACATTTCAATCTATGTTATAATATTATGTATATATTATATTATAAATTGTACATACATATATATAATAATTATTTTTTTATTTTCTATTTGTTTCATTACATGTATACATTAGATCATATATATTTATTAAATCTATTTTACCCTTGTTATATTTGTGTTTATATTTTTTTCTACTTTTTAATTAATATTTGTAAGATTATGAATATTTTTATATTTAATGCTCTTTACTCGAATATTTCAAGAATATTTTTTTGTAGAATGAGGGTGAAAAGAGCTACTTGATAGAAGTAGTGCGATTCGATAAAACATTCGAACGAAAAGTGAATTTGAAATAAATCGAATCTATTTTGAGTAAAACTTGTATATTTGCATATTCTTTTGATGATTCTTTTTCAAATTTACTTTAAATAAAATAAATTTATTTTTTTAATTTTTCTACCTTCTTTGATTAGACCGATAATGTAAATTTCTTAGGGTTGTTCAAATAAGTTGGTAATTAATTATTCCTTTCTTTGAGTTTAAATAATAACAACGCGTATGATTTCTTTAATCACATGTTTTGTTATTTTATTCGATATTTTATTGCATTTATATTCGATTTGAGTAATTTTGTGATTATAAATAAAGAGGGGACATTCTAGAGCAGAGAAGAAATAGATAGGATAGACTTCCTATTGGTGGATGTGTAAATCCCGTGGTTCCTTCTTAAAATAGGGAATGTCTCTTAACAAATAATTTAAAATAAATTAATCAATTTGCAAAGGAAAAGAATCATATTTTAAATATCGATTCGAGTCTTTAAATTCCACTACTAACAATGTATAAGTGACTAAGTACCAAATTTAGGCATCGTGGGGTGCTTACCCTTCCCCATGCGTAATTGACTCCCGAACTCTTTAAAATGAATCTTTGGTAAACGAATACCAACTTTTGTCTTTTAAATGATTTTTTCTTAAAATTGTTTTTAAAAGATGTTTTTAGACATTTGACTCATCTAATCCAAAGGTCAACGGCGACTCCAAATCAACTTAATCCAAAATCCAAAATTTCTAAAATAAGTCATAATTTAGTGTATTCTTTTAAAATTGAAACCTTTCGTTTTAAAAAACGTTACGACATCTTGACGACTTCACTTGGGACCTTAGAAAGTCAAGCTTTCAATCGCTTATATATTGTCATAGTGGTGGAAATTATGAGTTCGTGATAAGGAAGCGGTGGCGGATTGATGAACGTTGCTCTTGTTGAAGAATCAAACCTAGAAAAGCTCTAGACTCGATGAAGAACAATAAGGAATGAATGAGGAAGGTGGCTGCAATAGCTAGGGTTCTTTAGGGTTTCAAGAAAAGAAACAAGATTAAAATAAGAAAACAAAAGATAAAGGAATTAAGAATAGAGAAAATAACCAAGAAATCAAAGATCTCCCTTATGAAAGTGAACGGTAAAGATGATTGATGGCGTGGATGGATGTGGAAAATCGATGGATAATGTCCTATCGAGCCCTCCTAGTCGCAATGAAAAGGCAAACACGATAATATGGCTCTAACCAACCCTCCTAGTCGCGATGAAAAGGCAAATTGGAGTGTGAAGATTAATCTCCCTCACAAGAACTTGAAAGAACTCTAGGAGAAGAAGCTTCGAAGGCACAAGGCAATCAGCACTTGCAAAAACAAACTCTTGTTGTATTATTGATCAAAGAAATCTGATTTACAAAGTTGAATGAAGCCTCCTTTATATAGGGGCTGAATTCTAAAGGTTCTAAATAACTAAAGAATAAAATATTAATAAACTAAACATGTTTTAACTCTAATTCCTAATAAAATAATAATAACTAAAAATATTGTTTTAACCCAACCTTAATTCCTAATAAAATAATAAATCTGATCCTAAAAGATAATTTATCATCCTATATTAAATTATATTACAAATAATCAATATAAATATTGAAAATTCGTAATATTTACAAAATAACGTATTAATCCCGTATAAGATTTCCTGCATGCATCGTCTTCAGTAAAATGACTATATCTTGAGTTCTCGATATGGATTGATGCGATTCAAGAACCGTTGGAAAGATAAGAGACAGACGGTTGTATCTCCAGAAGACATGTCGACCGGATAACAACTGGATCCCCTTCAAAAAGTTGTTGCAAATCTGCTGCTATTAGACCCTTCCGGATGAATGCTTGAACTGCGATTTGAAGCTTGTCTTTAAGAAGTTTGGTCCGGCCTCGTGTGATAGGGCCAAGTGGTATAGTAAATTCATCATCCTTAGCTTTAGGGCATGTGGTGCATGTATCAGTTCGAGTCTATAATTAGCTTATCATCTTTTTATTGAATTTTTCATTATTATACATTCTTTATGTAAATAGTTATATTGATGTTTAAATTCATGTTTTCAGCTTCGTTGATTTTTTTTCTTTTTTTGAAAGTGCTTCTATCTTTATTTTGTTTTGTCGAAGGTTTGCAAGCTTCTACTCACACGTATCACATGTATTCGAATGACATAAGCTTTAAACCCAATCTTCTTCTCGAACGCTTTGCTCTCGTAAGAATTTATTCTTCGTGTGAGCCTTAACAAATAACCTCTGGGGTACACATGTCTTATACTTTTGTGGGAATTTATTCCTCGTATGGGTATAGAGAAATGAATCCCCTTGGATTGAACTCGATTCATTTAAGCCTAAAATGGGTGAGGATTGAGGGTTTGGCAGCCCAAAAGGACACTGATATGAAGGACAATTCGAGTACCCTTCCAAATAGAGTTGAAACCATGTATATAGTGAACCATAGAATGGTCACCCTAGATAGAGCCATACTGAACATCTATCCATTAGTAGGTACCTAAATAAGTGTACACGAAGAAGGAACGAATCTGAACCTTTACATTTTGCTTTAAATTTATAGAATAATTTTTTTCCAAATGAAAGCATGTGAACTAAATATCATGCGGTTAGGATTAATTTATTGAAATAAATCATGTTGGGTAGAAAGAATGTCTGGGTAGGATTGCCATTTAATAAAAGTATGTTTGTGTAGATATCATGATTGGATACGTGTTATATTTATCTTTAAATAGCATTTTTTTATCTCTATCGATTATCTCACTTTTACTAACTCATTTCTTCTTATTTTTGTGTCATTTCTTGCCTTTTGCATTGCATTTTCATGACATAATACAAAAATGGTTGATCTATAATTGACTATCTAATTGAAATTTTTCATAAAGGGAGAAAAACGTTTTCAATCAAGTAGTTGCTTGAAAATCATGCACCAAAGTTGACTGCTATAATACGTTCACTGTTGGCTAAGGGAAGTTTAAAGAAAACAAGGAAGAAGCTCACTTGAAAATCATGCACCAGAGTTTACTAATAAAATGACATCCAAGATTTGAAATATGACCCCTTGATCTAAGAAATGGTGTAGTTGCAGAATCTTACCTACGACTATTCCACATTTAATCCTCAAGGCTTGAAGTACAACTTTGACGTCATAGGGGCATAGAGATCATATATGAATGGAGCCTCTACACAATCCAAAGGAGTCATGGAGCACTTGAAAGACAAAGTGTATGAAGACGAAACCCAAAGATAAAACATCAACCTACTTTAGACCAAGAGAGAGCATGTCTGTAAAGATGAACTATATTATAATATTGAAAACTTATATCTAATGAAACTTGTTCTTTGATATTCATCTTTAGGATTAAAATCTTTTGCATTTACATTTGCATCTTTCATTCTGTATTGAATTTAGTTAAGCATTTTTGCATGCATTAATTATGGAAACATGGATTTAATTCGTTGATGACTCTATGGAAATGTTTCTAACTGAGTAACTTCATTCACACAATACTAAGAATGGAAGCAAAATTTGAACAATTGAAGAAAGAACTGCAAGAGAATTTGCGAATAATTTAAACAAATTGGGAAGCCAAAATGGAGCAAACGCAAAAGACCACCGTGGATCGCATCCTACAAAACCAGGACAATGTGATTGGCCAGGATTGTAGCAAAATTGACTAAGCTTAACCAATAAAAATGAAAAGAGAAGATTTTCTCGACCATTGAGACCTCCGTGTTGTGGCACAAACTAATCCACCATTAATTATTTCACCCGAGAGGCTTCCAAACCACCAAGTAGGTTTCTCCGTCATTAAGAATCAAGAGGTCATGACAAATGATCAACATCCCTACTGACTACAACATGCTTGATCCTGAGATCCATGAGAACTTAAAAGACTGGTGAAAAAACTACTTCAAAGGAATGAGATGACAGAGCTCTCAAGATGAAATGGATGCAAGTGAGTTAGTATTGGTTCTTGACTTGGTGCTCCCACCCAAATTCAAAATGTCCATTTTGAAAAATACAATGAAATCAGTTACCCTACCGCCCATCTCACGATGTGTATTCAAATAATGATTGGTTACACCAACAATGATCAAATGTTGATCCGCTACTTCCAAGACAATTTGATTAGACTCGCTTCTAAGTGACATAGTCAAATGAGCCATACTCAAATCCGCTCCTTGTAACACCCCCAACCCGTATCCGACCCGGATTCGAGTCCGAGGTATCACATTAACTTTTCAAAACTTTTGCTTGTACAAAATTAATGAATAATTTAAAACTTTTATAACATATAACTTATTCAAAATGTTTACAAAACTATTCAGAGCTTATACAATACATTATTTTGAATACATGCCAACTAAAACTTTAGTTGTTAACATACATATTATTCATCTTTCTTCAGATCTGACCTTCGGTAAGGAGAACTGACATGTCTTGCATCACATTGCTCTTTACACTTCTCACTTCTATAACCTACGTGTGAAACAATCACACGCTAAGTCTATGACTTAGTGAGACAATAAACATATACTGTAAACATTTACTAGTAATCATTTCTTACAACTCATATACTGTTATATGTAACAAATACATACATACATATATGTCATTATCATTCATATCTCTGTCTCCTGTTCCTATGATCTTTTATGTCCATATTATATATCTGATATACTTGTTATTATAGCATCATGTATCACACATAACATTTTATAAGGAAACAAACATATCATCATATCCAGTTTATTAATATTATCTCTTTATTAGCCCATGGTACACATGTGAGAATTGTAGATACGTGAGTCTATTGAGGTTGTGCACCACTATGCTGTCACCACAGCTCGTATAAATGTCCTGAATGACCTATCCAGAGGTCACAAAGACCCCGAAAACTATCCAGAGGTCATAAAGAACCTCGACAACTATTCATAGGTCTCGAAAAATCTAGGTAAACTGTCCATATATCTCGAAATACATAGGTAAACCCTCGACTCTTGACATGTCAACTATACCCCTAACTCTCATATCACATAACATGGGCATTATCATTTATAACATTTCATATCACTTGTTATTTCTCTTCTGTCACATACCACATGTATGTGTAACCATATATCTCATATCATATCACATGTATCACAAGTGCATATATTCACGTAGATCGTTTCATATGATTATATCATTTCTAATTTGTTCATGTAACTCGCATGTCATATCATGTAACATATAACACATAATCATATAGGCTTACGGTTTTATCACCTATCATGTTATTTCACATATACAATTTTATTACATTAAAAGATGGACATGTAGTCTTATGTGCCCTATCAATACTATTTGTTCATATAATCTCCTTTTACCTTATAAGTAAATATTACTTATTTTATCTCACCTTTCCATTTATTCTCCTAATTATTTATATTAATTCACATGGTTTATTACACAACTTATATCACCTTTTCATGTACTACAGATATCTCGTCACATATCTTATATCTTGTCATCATATCATTACATATAAATAAAATGTTAACACATATAATTAAACATACATACATTTCATGTCATTCACATACTTATAATCAAGACTTCATGCACTATAACTATCGGAAATAGACTTATCACAAGTCCAATTTCCATATAATTCTATAAAATAAGATGCACTCATCTTGGCCTCACTAAGTTTCAATCCACTTTATAATTTCCTCTCTTTCGATCGAATCTTAACTTGATACACAACCCAGAACTTGTTCGTGTTCGATATCTACATAATTATACATTGATACATATCAGTATCCATTGTTATAATCTAATCTATCATTTCTTAGACCAGAAGAAATGTCTATTTCAATTTCCTCTTGAAGTGCATCGATGAACTACCCATGTATCGATACACAAATTACCTTCGATGTTTTCATTTTAAAGGGATGCATCGATGCACTCCTTATGCATCGATGCACCATTTGCATTCGATGTTTCTTCTTTAAAGAGTGCATCGATGCACATTGAATATGCATCGATACACCTTGCCCAGAATTTGCATTTTAAGCCCGAAAATCCATTTAATTCAACTCAAATGCTTAATATTTCATCCCCTTTCGTATTCCTTACTTACATATACATATTTTCCCTTATTTCTACTCAATAATCACTTCTTTAACCTCCATATCCTATTCTCCTTAAGAAATTCAAGAATCATACCCAAATTTTAACATGTTACAAATTCAATTCTAATACTTCATACATATTAATTAGATTGATGACAAGTCAAATTCACTCTAAAACCTCATTAAAGAACCCTCTTTCAAGATTTCACTTATTCCTCTCTTATCTTTAATCCCCTCTATTCTCTTCATCTTATTGCTTCAAGATAATTTAAGCTCTTCTTATGCTTAATTATTACCTAATAATCAAAACTCAACCTTAAATTTCAGATAATAATCAACAAATAAAGAAACTCACCTTTACCTAACTTGGGCACGTTGGAGAAGAAGAAAACAAGTGAAGAAGAAAAGAGTTTTCATCTTCCTCTCCCCCACGTGTTAATCTCCTATTAAAGGGGAAAAATATATTTCCTTGTCAATTGACTATTTTACCCTTTACTTCATTTAATAATTACCAATAACTTTTATGATTTATTTCCAAATAAATCATTGAACTAATCCACGGTTCTACTCTAGTCACCAAATTCTAAAACTTTACAATTTGATCACTAACCCAGTATTGAGGATGTTACAAATCTCCCCTCCTTTAAAGAAAATTCGTCCTCGAATTTCACTGAACATATCAGTAAGAACATATCTTCTAATGTTCTCATGCTACTTCCTTTACTTAATCTTTCCTTCCTTTATTCCATTATTCCTTTATTTGTTCCAAATTGAAATCTCCTTATACATAAATCATATATTTCCTTTCATATTCATATACTCTCGTCTTATCACCTATACTCATCTCTATGTACCAATATCCATTGCATCTTCATAACTTTGATCACCCATTTCTTATACAGAGCTTCATTCTTTATCATTTCTTATACTTGTATTTTTTCTTCCCTAAGGTTTCATGCAAATACTTATCTCCTTTCTACATCATAGTGATCTGATCAGAATACACAACTATATTCAGTTTCACATCATAATTGATTAACTCAACTTTATCTTTTCCTCCAATCTGATAACTCTATCACTTTTACTCTAATATATAGTCAATAACATGTTCAATCTAGGGCACAAACCCTAGTCAACCAATCATATACATCCTACCTTTCATCATTTCTTAATCATTATATGTACTTTAATACACATGATCTTTTCATATTACTTTATACTTCTCTTTCAATCCTTACTTTCCCGCAACCATAATATCGTTATTTCCTTCACTATATCTCATTCATATGATGTATTTTGCAGCATGTAATCTCGCCAACGCTAACTCTTCTTCTAGAGTACAAACCCTTATCATATCCACACTCTTGCTTATACACTATATTATTTCTTTGTTTCAAATCCATAACTCTGATTTCATTCATTTTATAAACATATCATTGATGCACTTATTGTTAAACTCTTCTATAATTCTAACCACATCATTTGATCTTTTAACGTTCTTATGGTGACATTTGTCCACCATACTCTAGTTTTCTCTCATAATAACAAAACTTCTCAATTTAACTTCTCCACTTTGGAGAAATAACAATCATCTAACATTATCTTCAGGTCTATCGCCTTGTGCTTCACTTTGGAAGCTCTCATATATTCATGTGCTCATATTATTTCTTCTATCACATATCACGTGTGCATATGATCATCCAATTCATATCATATAACATATATATCTCCTAAATCATTCTCAAGTATTCACTTATCTTATATAACATAACAATTTAACTCTCTTAACAAGACAACACACTCCTTACACTATCAGATCAGAAATTTTCACTCTATGTTGACATGTACACATTTTTAAAACTCATTTGACTTCGGTTTAAGCCTAGAATCGGCTAAACCTTAGCTCTGATACCATTAAATGTAACACCCCCAACCCGTATCCGACCCGGATCCGAGTCCGAGGTATCACATTGACTTTTCAAAACTTTTGCTTGTACAAAATTAATGAATAATTTAAAACTTTTATAACATATAACTTATTTAAAACATTTACAAAACTATTCAGAGCTTATACAATACATTATTTTGAATACATGCCAACTAAAACTTTAGTTGTTAACATACATATTATTCATCTTTCTTCTGATCTGACCTTCGGTAAGGAGAACTGACTTGTCTTGCTCCACATTGCTCTTTACTCTTCTCACTTCTTAACCTACGTGTGAAACAATCACACGCTAAGTCTATGAATTAGTGAGGCAATAAACATATAATGTAAACATTTACTAGTAATCATTTCTTACAACTCATATACTGTATATGTAACCAAATACATACATACATACATACATACATACATACATACATACATACATACATACATACATACATACATACATACATACATACATACATACATACATACATACATACATATATGTCATTATCATTTATATCTCTTATCTCCTGTTGCTATGATCTTTTATGTCCATATTATATATCTGATAGACTTGTTAATATATCATAATGTATCACACATAACATTTTATAAGGAAACAAACATATCATCATATCCAGTTTATTAATATTATCTCTTTATTAGCCTATGGTACACATGTGAGAACTGTAGATACGTGAGTCTATTGAGGTTGTGCACCACTATGATGTCACCACAGCTCGTATAAATGTCCAGAAAGACCTATCCAGAGGTCACAAAGACCCCGGCAACTATCCAGAGGTCATAAAGAACCTCGGCAACTGTCCATAGGTCCCGAAAAACCTAGGTAAACTGTCCATATGTCTCGAAAGACATAGGTAAACCCTCGACTTTTGGCATGCCAACTATACCCCTAACTCTAATATCACATAACATGGGCATTATCATTTATAACATTTCATATCACTTGTTATTTCTCTTCTGTCACATACCACATGTATGTGTAACCATATATCTCATATCATATCACATGTATCACAAGTGCATATATTCACGTAGATCGTTTCATATGATTATACCATTTCTCATTTGTTCATGTAACTCGCATGTCATATCATGTAACATATAACACATAATCATATAGGCTTACGATTTTATCACCTATCATGTTATTTCACATATAAACTTTTATTACATTAAAAGATGAACATGTAGTCTTATGTGCCCTATCAATACTATCTGTTCATATAATCTCATTTTACCTTATAAGTAAATACTACTTATTTTATCTCACCTTTCCATTATTCTCCTAATATTTATATTAATTCACATGGTTTATTACACAACTTATATCACCTTTTCATGTATTACAAATTTCGTCACATATCTTATATCTTGTCATCATATCATTACATATAAATAAAATGTCAACACATATAATCAAGCATACATACATTTCATGTCATTCACATACTTATAATCAAGACTTCATGCACTATAACTATCAGAAATAGACTTATCACAAGTCCAATTTCCATATAATTCTATAAAATAAGATGCACTCACCTTGGTCTCACTAAGTTTCAATCCACTTTATGATTTTCTCTCTTTCGATCGAATCTTAACTTGATATACAACCCGGAACTTGTTCGTGTTCGATATCTACATAATTATACATTGATACATATCAGTATCCCATTTTTATAATCTAATCTATCATTTCTTAGACCAGAAGAAATGTCTATTTCAATTTCCCCTTGAAGTGCATCAATGCATGCTAAAGTGCATCGATGCATTCGTTAACGTGTGCATCGATGCACTACCCATGTATCGATACACAAATTACCTTCGATGTTTTCATTTTAAAGGGATGCAACGATGTACTCTTTATGCATCGATGCACCATTTGCATTCGATGTTTCTTCTTTAAAGAGTGCATCGATGCACATTCAATGTGCATCGATACACCTTGCCCAGAATTTGCATTTTAAGCCCGAAAATCCATTTAATTCAACTCAAATGATTAATATTTCATCCCCTTTTGTATTCCTTACTTACATATACATATTTGCCCTTATTTCTACTCAATAATCACTTCTTTAACCTCCATATCCTATTCTCCTTAAGAAATTCAAGAATCATACCCAAATTTTAACATGTTACAAATTCAATTCTAATACTTCATACATATTAATTAGATTGATGACAAGTCAAATTCACTCTAAAATCTCATTAAAGAACCCTCTTTCAAGATTTCACTTATTTCTCTCTTATCTTTAATCCTCTATTCTCTTCATCTTATTGCTCAAGATAATTTAAGCTCTTCTTATGCTTAATTATCACCTAATAATCAAAACTCAACCTTAAATTTCAACTAATAATCAATAAATAAAGAAACTCACCTTTGCCTAGCTTGGGCACGTTGGAGAAGAAGAAAACAAGTGAAGAAGAAGAGAGTTTTCATCTTCCTCTCCCCTAGTGTTAATCTCCTAATAAAGGGGAGAAAATATATTTCCTTATCAATTGACTATTTTACCCTTTACTTCATTTAATAATTACCAATAACTTTTATGATTTATTTCCAAATAAATCATTGAACTAATCCATGGTTCTACTCTAGTCACCAAATTCTGAAACTTTACAATTTGATCACTAACCCGGTATTGAGGATGTTACATTCCTAGAAGGATTTGACTCATACCTTTTTGGGTCAATACAAGCACATGACTAATATAGTCCCTGACCAAATAACATTGCAAAATTTCAAGATGAAACGTAATGAGAGCTTTCAACAATATGCATACTGATGAGAGATGTTGCATCATAAGTACGTCCACCGATGATTGAAAGAGAGTTCACTACTTTGTTCATCGATACACTAAAATCTCTATGTATTAACCATACGTTAAGGGTTGCCACTTAGAGTTTCTCTGACATCGTCATGTGTAGAGAGATGATTGAAAGAGGTATCAAGAATGGAAAGATAAAGGACATAAATAGTATTGATTTTGAGAAAAGAGATGAGACTAATACAATGGGGTCTTATTCAGCTAATCATGGGACCAACCATCATAAGGTGATCTGAGAAAAGGCTCACATCAATCCAATTCCAATGACATATGAGGAATTGCTCCCAACGCTGGTTGATAAGAACCTTGTGACTCCAGTTCTGTCCAAGCCAAAATGCACCATATCCAAAAAGGCTATGACGTTAACACCATATGTAACTACCATATAGAAAGCTCAGGGCACACTACTGAAAACTGTGGGATATTGAAGCGCAAGGTTCAAAATTTGATTGATTTAGGAGCATGAACCTTTGAATAATGGGGTATTCTTATTTGAATCAAGAAGTCGTTGTATCCATCATAAAGCTTTGTTTCACTTGCATCAGAAAACATTTCATCTTGTTTGAACCTATTTTTTCTTTCTTCCTATGTTTAAAGGTTTGTAAGTCATTTGACATTCGAACATATTAAATAAAACATTACCTTATGAGGTTATGAGCATTGCATAATTTTTAATCTTTAATTTAAATAATTGGGGTTATAAATCTTTGACAAATGACAAGATTAAACCCTTTTAAAACAAGGACCCTTAATCTTACTCCAAAAGATACACCCGAACATCACACCCTTTTCTTGAAGGGACAAAGATAACCTTCTCCTCCCACAAAGAGACAATCAAAGGTCTTGACATTCTGTATGTATTAGGAGCGGACAAAATAGGGCATCTCTTGTATGATATTGCAAAACTGGTTAGAGTATACTTATGTTGATGACGTTCAATGATGATCATGATCTTCACAGATGGAATGGTGGAGCTTATGAATTTAGTTTAGGTCAGTTACTTGGAAATTAAACTCCAAAGATAAAAATTTTATGACTTTTAACGACACCGAGACTATACCAGGTTCTTCTCAATAAGCTTAAAAAATCTTAAATCTGAATACCCAAGAAATTAATTAAGTATCAACACAGTTAACTACAATAAAGCTAGAGCTATTACACTAAAGCAATTGGTTCGAGAGGTAACTCAAGTGCCCTGACTTTATGAATATGTTACATTCAAAACGTGACATTGATTAGAGACCTGACAATTCAGTGTTTGCTCCACTGTGGTTATCATGTTGAAGACTTTGTGACGAGATGAATCCCTAAACTAAGCCCAAATAAAGGTAAACTAAATTAAAACAATAAAATTTAAGGAAACGACAAAGTTCAATGTTGAATTAATAAGTGTCGATGGACGATGGACTAAGAGAGTTGAGAACATTTATTATAGTCAACTTTATACATGCACTCAGAAATTTTATCTTTAGATTGATATTTCTACTCTACATTTTCTAAAAGAGTCTATGAAACATGAACAAATGGAAGATTTAAAAGAACCGAACTAGAAATGTTCTAAAGGCCTAACAATTGAATACGCTAGTTGCATCATTTTTTTCGCATCCATTTGGATTATCCAGCCCAGAAAGAAGGGCATGTCACAATGTTCACACGAACAAAGAAAAGAATGACAACACAACAAATCATAACTTAGAAAATTTAGGAAACTAACTCAAAACTAACCTGTCAACCTAACACTTGTCAAAGAGTTATAATTTTGAAAGATTAAAAGAGCAGTTGATTCTTTTGATAATTAATAAACTCATGTTTTACGATTTGATTTAATTGTGAGCCCAAAGAAGGGGATTATTTGGTTTTTAAAAAATCTATTTTTCAAAATTTCTTCATCAAACCTTTTAAAGGAAAAACATTTTAAGAAAAGATAATCTCTCTGAAATGTATCTTGAAATTCAACAAATGTCTATCATACTCAAAAGCTCAAAATCATAGGTAGGGCAAGAAATGGTGAAATTTTATGGGCAAAATTTGTTGGGGCAAGAAGAACAAATTGTCCACATGTTTCCATTCACTTGCATACTATATGATATTCATGCATAACCTATGTCTACATCTTTACTTAGCTTAATTCATGCATATGTTATATTACACATTCCTTACTTATGTTATCATATCATTTAAGGATTATATAGGCATGGGAAACATGTGTTGCATTAGAATATTGTTTATTTTATTAAGTGCTACATAGTTAAAGAACTTGTGCATGTGTGGCATTCTGATCATAAAACTTATATACATATGCATTTAGTGCAAGGTACACTTCAAAAGACATCAGTTAGATTGTCCACCATTTTCGAATAGGATCCAAGCATATTTGGGTTCTGAAGTCTTCTTGAAATTTAATCCCTTATCTCTTAACTTTCCAACTCACTTTAAATTGCTTCAATCTGATATCGAGAGCAAGAGATATGCCCAGATTACCAAAGACAGTGCATACTGAAAATTCATACGAGATTTGCAACCATTCATCACTTTCCTTGAATTTATTAATGGGTGACATTGATGAAGATGCACAAACCAAAAGTGACCATCCAAATAGCATCACATTCAGCCATATAAGGTGTACATTCTTTCAAGGCAACCCAAGAGTCTTGTTCACACCCAAGAGAGATGAATGTCATCATTCATGAACTACCATTCAAGAACCAAGCATGAATGGTGTGTACATTAAAAGAACGAGGATTAATCCATTTAATTTAAGAACATTCATCAAACATATGCATTCATCCAAAACGTGTGGAGCCAAGTTCATGCAAGGAAGCCAAACCATCTTATTTACACCAAGGAGAATGGATTTGGCTAAGAGATGCATTCACATTAAAAAATGAATATTGATTCATCTAATTCTCCATACATTCACCCTAGGCCATGAATTGTACTTCATTAAGGAGTGAACATTCATTTATTCTTTAAAGTTCACACTATTCGTACAATGTATTTTATGTCAATTGTAATTCAATTTTTGTTCAACCAATATACTTGTGAGATTTTCTCTCTTCCATAGTTCTTTGAGAACTTTATCGACTTATCAAGTGCTCTTTTGTTTGTGGCTTCACCTATCTCTATTCCACATGATACTTTTGTTTCTTATCTCATTATAGGCAATAGGGAAAAGTCCTAAACACCAATCTGCATAATATATATATACATATATATATATATACCATAAATAAAATACCTTCATTTCTTCCATGGAAGATTGAAACTCCATGACATATATTGTTCTGACAGCTTTCTATGGTTGATTCTTTAATGTTTTCCTTTTGTGATGATCATTGGGGTTAAAGTTAGTTTTTTAAGTGTCTGGTACTTGTTCTATGTTTTGTATTGGAGTACATTTATGCCACAACTTCCATAAGCCTCTATACACAACGAAATAAAAAATTAGAAAAAAAATTGAACTAATTTTTAAAAAAATATATAAATATTTTTTTCTATCAATCATGAATGTAAATATGTGAGAATTGTTCATCTCCAAATCATTCCTCAATACTTCTAGAAACCAACACCAATATGACTAATTCTCACTCTCCACATTAAATGCTAATGGATAAATAAATCATCTGCATCCCAACATCAGATAGCAGATGACTCCCAAAGTATCCATTTTAATGACACCCATTAAGACTTATAATGGGCCTACACCATTCATTGTTTGCATATAAACATAAAACCTCTTGAATAATATGTTATCCAAGTGAAAAACCATAGTTGTCCCTGGATTTGAGTGCCTAAGCTCACCTAGGTAATAATACAACCTATTGTATTGTTCTTTGTAGTTACCATGTAGCTTTTAAAGGGCCAACCACTTTTCCCTATAACACTTAGATGATGAGACCACAATGTTATAATCATTATGCACAACTTACTTAAAAGTTAACAGAGTAGTTGGGATCAACATGAAATGCATCTAAGTATTGATTTACCAGCCATTGAGCAGTAATATTATGATACTTAAAATCCTTAAGACATGTATGTTCATTTTTCAGAGATTTAATTTGCCAAGTACCATCATAAGGATCTTTTGAGTCAATCAAGCTACCCATAAAACCCAAGGACACTTTACTTTACAAATACTTGGATTCATTTATTGCAATTTCTTTAACTTGACATTGTACCTATTTTTAATACCATAGGTTCTAACTTTCTTTCTAATATTTTCTTGTCAACAGAGATCAATCCTACCTTTAATATAGGTTTCAAAATGTTTGTAGAACTGTTCAATTTAGGGTATCTTTTCTTCTTATATAGACCACCAGAATTTGACTCATCAACACTATATAATAAGTTAGATTGTACACTTTCAAATCTCATTTGATCACTGTCCAACCCCACATTAACATCACAATCCTTATTTTCTGAATTTACAAAATCAATAAAAGTTGACTGATTACTACTTGACTCTGAAGCTTCATACTCAGATCCTTCTTACTTTATCCTAACCTCAGATGGTTCAACAACATTAACTTCACTTCATTCTGAAACTAATTAGATCTATTTACTTCTTCCAAATACAAGTGAACATAATGATTACTAGGTAATTTTCTAGGCATTTTAACTAGAGTAATTTAAACTTGGTTTCCTAATAAAGATACGAACATGATGTATAACAACTGTAAATTTATTGAGTTCATATGTTAATAAAAATAAAATAAATTGTTATTGTGATTAATTGTCACAAGACAATATAATTACTAAAACAAATAATTACTTAATATGTAAACTAAAACAAAATTAATAAACAATATAAGAAGACGTAACCACAACATATAACTAAAACAATATAACTAAATAATGTATCCATATGTAAATTTCTTAACAAATAATTACTTAATAGGTAACTAAAATAAAATTAACAAACATAGTAACCATATTAGGGTTGTTCATTCGATTTAATTCGATGGCCAACCGAAAACCATATAACCAAATTAACTTTTTTTTCTTTAACCGTTAACCGAACCGAACCTTTTTCGAAAATTAACCGAACCGAATAAATTTCGGTTAATTTTGAATTAACCGAAAATTTTTAAAATTTTCTAATTATATAAAAAAATTAATTCAAAAAATTTCTAATTAATTTAAAAATATAAATTATAAAATAAAATTTTATATTAAAATTTTAATTAATTATATTGATTTAGATTTAAAAGTTATTGAATCTTAAATATTAATTGGGTTTTAAATGATTTGGGCTGAGCCCATATGTTATATATAATATATTTATTTTTTAATCACAAAAACATTTACAATTAATTTAAATATATAATTATAAATAAAATTTTATATAAATTTTTTAATTAATTAATATTGATTAGGTTTAAAAGTTATTGGATCTTAAATTATTATTGGATTTTAAATGGTTTGGACTGAACCCATATTATATATAATATATTTGATATTTAAAATTTAATTTCGGTTAATTAACCGATTTCGAACCGATTAACCGTTAACTGAATTCTAAAATTTTCTTAACCATTAACCGACCAACTAATTCGGTGGTCGAACTAATTCGGTTCGTCGAACTAATTCGGTTCGGTCGGTTAACCGAATTAGTTCAAAAATTTGAATACTCCTAAACCATATTAGAAGACATTAATAGCAAACATTAATCATAATAGAAGACAATAATAAAGTATTCCATTTTTTTACAGCAATACAAAACATGTTAACCCAAAGTTAAACTAACAAACATGTGGAGGGCACAAGCATGTGAAGGACAACACAGTTAAATAAGTGAACAAGTGGAGGCAAGTGAGAACATGTGGATATCACAAGCATTGAATAATCAAAATACTTTCCACAAGTATTTTTCTATTTGACTATACAGAACATACGAAAAAGCAGTAAAGTTCAACTGTTCTAAACATACATAAACAATAATTTTTCTCTATCATACAAATAAAAAATCTTAGTTTTTGTTGTTTTTTTTTCAATTTGTAGCATAACAAATACAAACAAAAATAGTCATATTTATATTCAATTTTTTCTTTTAATAATCAAACAACCCAATCATTAATCGAACAAAAGATATCCCTTAACCATAGCATCACAGTACAAAATAATTCACATACATCAGAAATCTTAAACCCCAAATTTTTTTTGTTCATGTCCAAAACCCTAGAACAAAGAAAACTATAACATAATAACTTTAGAACATAAATCCTAGACATCAGAATCCCAAAACCCAAAATTTTTCATGTCCCTAAATCCATAAACCCTAAAACAAAATAAAACCTTAAAATAATGAATCGTGTCCAAATCAATTAAAAAATAATTGTTTTTTTCAAACACTATAACGGAATAGCAACATAAATCCATAAACAAACATATTTGTTTAAAAAAATACCATTTTTTTTTACTTACCATATCTCACACTTGTATCTATTCCATGTCGATGATTTCTACTAACCATTTTAGTCTGAAAGACCAAACCTCTGAATGAGAACTCCCTTAAGCAAAAGTGCATAATGACTATAACATTGTGGTCTCTTCATCTAGTGTTATAGAGCAAAGTGATTGGCCCTTAAAAGGTTACATAATATTACAAAGAAGAATACAATAGGTTATATGATTACCTAGTAAGCTTAGGCACTCAAATCCAGATACAACATTTTTCACTTAGATAACAGATTGTTCAAGAAGCTTTGTGTTTGTATGCAAGCAATGAAAGATGACTTCAATGTAGGGTGCAGGCCCATTATAGTTTGATGGGTACCATTTAAAGGGATACATTGGGGGTCATTTACTATCTGCTGTTGAGATTGATTGTATATGACTATTTATCCATTAGCATTTATTATTGTGGACAATGAGACTATCATCTTGTGTTGGTTTCTAGAAGTATGAGGAATGATTTGGAGTTATCACATATTGACATTCATAACTGATATGCAAACAAATTTACATTGTATTAAATTTTTAGTGTAATTTAATTTATTAGTTTTCTAATTTTCTATTTTTGTGTGTCTAGGGACTGATGGAAGTGTACCCCAATGCAAAATATAGAACATGGTGTCAAGCACTTATACACTAACTTTTCCAATGATCATCATAAAGGAAAGCATTGAAGGACCGACTATAGAAAGCTATCAATGCAACATATGTCAAGGAGTTACTTATACACTAACTTTAAGTCCAATGATCATCATAAAGGGAAAGCATTGAAGGACCGACTATAGAAAGCTATCAAGGCAACATATGTCAAGGAGTTCTAATCTACCATAGAAGAAATGAACAACACAACAACACAAAACCCAATTCCCATATGCAATGGGGTAAGGGGGAGGTAGGGTAGTAGGCTGCCCCCAACGCTAGGTTGAGAGTAACTTCCGTGGAAGACCTCCGGCAGTCAGAAAATTAAAAATATAGATAAAATGCAAAGCATTTATAAATAAATACATAAATACATAGTTGAACAATATTCATATACAGTCATAAATATTAATATTATACGCGTTTGAAATAGGAAGTAATCCCTGCAAATAAATCCCTGGAAAAAAATATCTGCATATAGACAGAAAACGTAAGACCCGACTAAATTTAAAAGTGAAGAGAATATTACACAGAAGTCCACGATAGTAAGCCCAGTTCTAAGCCTTCATAAATATCAATAACAAAACGTTAAAAAGTAGAATTCATGAAAATTACTACAAAGACATTAAAAGAAGACAGAGATGATACACCCTAGAGATGTGACCCACACTACTCGACTACCCTAGTCTTTAGTCTCCATACTTCCTATCAGAGGTCATGTCCTCGGTAAGGGCTAAATTCATCAAATCAGATCTCAAGCAGTCTTCCCACTTCCGCCTTGGTCGTTCTCTCCTTCTGGCACCGTCGACTGTAATCGACTCTACCCTCCTAACCGCATCCGACGGTAGTCGCCTAAGGACATGCCCAAACCACCGTAGTCTTCCCTCCCTCAATTTTCAGAAACAGGCACCACCCCTAAGGACATCCTAATAGTAGAGTTGTTGTCATATCCCACAGAGTCCTACCGCATGTCCACGAAGCATTCTCATTTCTGTAGCCTCTATCCTCCTTACATGATCCTTCTTGGTTGCCCAACCTTCTGATCCTACAACAACGCTGATCTTATTGCCATTCTATAAATTTTCCCTTAAGTTTAGAGGCACCTTCTTGTCACACAAAACTCCATAGAGCCCTCCACTTTAGCCATCCCGCCTTATACGGTGTGTTACATCATCATCTACACCCCCATCTTTATGTATCATAGACCCTAAGTACTTGAAACAATCTTTTGAGGGGAGAACGTGTCCTTCTATTTTACTTCTACATCTTCATCGTTTTGGTCCCCACTGAAGTTTGAACATAAATACTCTGTCTTTTCAATATTGATCCTTAGACCTTTTCTTCCAAAGCAGTCTTCCAGGTAGTCAGTCTATTATTCAACTCAGATTTTTTTTTTAGCAACTAGGACAATGTCGTCAGCGAAAAGCATACACCATGGTACCACGTCTGGTGTCGCACAATAGATGTCGTCCATAATCAAGGCGAAGATGTAAGGACTAAGAGCCGACCCCTGGTGGAGTCTGATTTCCACCGGGAATGCCTCGGTGTCGCCAACTGTAGTCCTGACGTGTGTAGTAGATCTACAATACATATCACGAATCGCCCGGATATAAGCAGATATGCTACTGAATAATCTTGCGAGTGCTTCATTGCGAGTGTTTCAATAAGGTAAATCTATCAAAAATAAATATATAAATAAACAATGCTTTATAAATGTACATTTGTTTAATTAAAGCTAATAACTTTCTTTTGGTTAGTTAATACTTGAAGTTAAAGACAAACCAATCATTACATTAGTGAAATCAATTAGATCAAGATTGATACACGACTTGCAAAAAGGAAAAATCAAATTGAAAAGTTTTGTGAGTCTTTGTGCCCTAAAATTAAGAAGTTAGACCATGCAATATCACAAGGAAATATGTATTATTTATTTAAAGTGTTAATCAACATGATTTTTTGTTATAGTTATTGTTTATTTGTCAGTTGTTTGGCCTATTTCTGCTGGTGGACCACATGATGTGGACCAACATATCAGGTTTCAAGTGGTCCTTCAAACCAACATTGTGTCAATGGAAACTAAGACTTGCTTCTGTAGAAAATGGGAACTACATATCAATTTAATTTTTGTTGTACTACTGGGTTATTAAGTGGGTTTATTTTTTAATATTTTCATTATTTTTTTGATAAGATTTGAAGGCCTCATTAAAAACCTCATTCTTGATTAATGAAGCTTGAAAACGGCTCCTTAATCAACAAATCTATCCTACCACCTCAACTAAAAAAAGCCACCATACCACATAAGAAAGAAAGAAAGGAGGCTGATGAATCACCCCTCAATCTGATAAGATGACAAAAAGGGGAGTCAAACTTTTCTGTAAAAAATGTGGATGGACATAATGCAAGAATATGTAGGGGTCATGTTAGTGGCAATACTAAACCCTTCCAACAAACATATACATCTGCTGCAAGAACTACCAATGTAAAACTGTATGTATGTTCTACTTGATACATTTTAGTTCTTTGCAGATTAGCTTATCATTGATGTTCTTTGTTGTAGTTTAGAAGAAATGTAACAAGTTTGAACCGCCATCAACAACAACACCTTCTCGGGGCCATACTATTAGATGAATGCCCACCCCTACTATACCTTTGAGCCAAGCTAATTCTTTAAGTCATAATCGTTAACAAGCTCCAACACCAAACCAAGGTTCAATAAGCCTTAATGCTAAATGGATGTCCAACCCCACTGTACCCTTGAGTTAAGATAGTTGTGACAGTCATTCATCTCCAATGATACATGGGGATAATGCTTGATTATGTTTGCACCAGAAACCTTTTGTTTATTTTGTGTAGTAACTTTAGATGGTTGACCAAGTGTTGCACCAAATTTTTATTTATTTATTTTGTGTAGTTCATAACTTTGACCACGTGTTGTGATTAGAAACATCATAACTTTTTTGTTAACCTTAGTTAGGTTGGTTTAAATATTTTTTGACCGTTAGAAAGGAGCCTAGCATTGGTCAGATACATTAATTGTCAAACATTTGATATATGAAATGTTTTTCAAATTTATTTGAATTATGAAATGAATTATGTTTTTTTTTATTTGTCAAACATTACGTTGGCGGTCATTTGAATTATGTTTTGTATGAAAATGTCTTAAATATGTTTTCTTTTTTTCATGCATTTTATCCCACAATTTCAACAATAACAATGTTACAACATCCCAATTTCTAACACAAGCATCCTCAATCGCTACAATTTCAACATTACGTTAATAAGATATTTCCACATTACACAACATCCTAAAACACATTACATTAAGTAACATAATACTTTTCTAAATCTTCAATTTCAACATCACACAATATCCTAAACACAATCATCTTTAAAACTTCAGTCACCGATTCTCTTTACTAAGTTGAGAGATGATAATTCCCTCTATCAATCCCATAAAGAACAAAAAAAATCCAATAAGTTTTGTTTCTTCCTTCTTGTTCCATGGCTCCAATCCTTTTTAGAATACCAACAATTACAACCTTACCGACAACTCACTGGTGGATTATACCAGCAATAGAACTTGTAACCTTAATCCCTTTTCTATAATTTCCACAATCCCAAAATCTCCTACTAGGATTTTCGTCAATCTAGTCGATAGTTATCATTGAATGAGCTCCACAGAAACACACCCGATTTGTGTTTTCTACATCCATAATATCATTGAACAAACTCCTTCACTTGGTTGTTTTTTTTTTTTGCAACTTTTTTAGGGTTTAGAAAGGAGTAAAGGTTGGAATAAGTTAGTTAGGGTTTCTTTAAATAAGACCTTGCCTAAAGTTATTTTTTACGTGGCATTGTGAGGTGGCATTATGTATATCCAACATGGCAAAAGAAAATCATGAAAAATACACATCAGACACGCCGTTAATTTTTTAATGACACATGACCTTGATTCAATGCATTTAAATACTTGGGTGACCCTTAATAGAAATTCAAAAATAATGGTCAAAATGAAAAAGGAAAATAGTTAGATAGTCACTAATATAATTTACCCTAAATATTTCAGTAAAATTGGGTCACAAAAATCAATAAAAAGAACAAATTAATTACAAATCTTATCTCAATCAAATAAATAAACAAGTTTACCCTTAAATCTTGACAGATATCAATTAAAATAAATAATATAATACCAACCTTCAATACCCAGGAAAATATGATGGTAAATTTACCTCCCTACCATATATAAAAAGGTACCCTTGTAAAAGTATGTCCCAAAAACCAAATTAGGGATATAACCGGTCGGATTATGTCAAATTTTAGTCCACCCAAATTTGACCTAATCTAGGTTTAGGAGGATCCCCACCCGACCTGAATTTTAGGTTAAAATCCGACCTAATCTAACCGACCTAAATATATAAAAAAATAAAAAGAAATATTATTGCAATTATCCCTAAATATATAAATGATAATTATATTATATCGAGTTGGATCGAAAAAAAATTCACAATAAATTTGAACCCAACCACATCCTAAAAAAACAGACCCAATCCAAATTTGAATTTTCAAAATAAAAACTGAACCAACCCAATTATAACTACCTCAAGAGTTCACTAAAAGAAACTACTAATTTTTATTTGCAGGTCTCACTAGAAATAAAACATTTATGTTCGGTTATGATTCCATCGTTATCTTTATGCCTACACACAGCAGCTAAGCCACATACAAGCTAAAGGGCAACACACCCTTTACATATCTCTACATAATACCATGAAAAGTTGATATTCTACAATATCTCTACATAATACCATGAAAAGTTGATATTCTTACAAGTTAGAACCATATTCGGGTACATACCATAACTGAACTTGCTTACAATCCCAACTATATAGTTATGGAAAGTAAATCCATAAAATAAAATAAAAATTAGTAGCAGTACCAGATCAACATATTTTTACTCCTAGCACCATAACAATAATGCATACGTACGTATATGTCACTGCAAGAGGTAATAACTTACATCTCTGGTTATTGCTACTGCATCAAGTTGCTTAGTCCCACTCCAATAGAGGATGAATATTCTTGGAACTGCACTCACATCATCATTTAGACCACTTTCAGCTTGAGTTTAAAATTTCAAGCCTTCTTATATTAACTAAACAAAAGAATGTTCAATATAGTGAACTTAGCATGAGATAACACAGATGTGGAAAGCTGAACAGCAACAGCAATAAAAACCAATGAACAATAAAAAGAAAATATTATATGCAGACACGTTAAAGTTAATATAGTGATATAATACCTGTTTTACAAGCTCTTCACACTTACTAATCAACTGTTGAACTTGAGCAGCTCCAGATTCTCTTACCATACTGGTCTTGAATGTAATGGAGTCCACCTATTATTCAAGAAAAACAAAAGGGGAGTTTAGAGGTTGAGCAACTTCTGATAGAAAGTACAGACATCTTCGTACTGTGCAGTAAGGCATGAGGATTACCTCTGTCACCACATCTTCAACCTTCTTTGCCTTGCTTCCAGCTCACGCCGCTTAGACAACACCTCTGACTTCACACTGTTCAAATGTTTAGTAGATTCCTCAAACTTGAGATCTCTTTCTTTCTGTAACTGCCTTAGGTGTTCTTCCAACTGTCCAACTGGTGAAAGAATAAGTAAAGGTTTAAGCATCTATGAAGTGGTTTAAAATGAACCATAATAACAAGACATAGCTTTAATAAGAACCTGCCTTTTCCTTGCCGTTCAATCAGTTTAGCCTCGAGTGACTTGTCTAACACTGCATCATCACCTAACTTAGCTTTCATACTCTTGCATTCTTTTTCAACCGATTTTGCGGAATTCACCTATTAAAATGAACAATGTGATAAAAAAGATACTTAGCATATTCAGTAGTTCCCATGCAAGGTAAAATGGCTATCATTCAAAAATCAAAACCTTTCCTTTTAAGAAGTTATTCAATAATTCAAAGAGTGGCAACTTTATTGCAAGCTAAAACAACTGATATTTAACTAAAAATCCTGGTTTGGGGGGGTGGATTTTGTTCCAAAAGACAAGCCATAGAAAACATAAAAGTAGAGGCCAGAGGGTAGTGGAACCGTATCACATTATTACACAATTTTAGAGAATAGGCACATACGGGGATCTGGTCCATGATCACTCTACCTGTTCATGTATAGCTTGCATCAAGGCAAAGTGCTTTGACATTTTCTTAAGAGCCTGTAGCAACACCCAATATCAAGAATTAGTTATAATCTTCTTCTACCATATAAAGCTCATAATGTATGCATGTTGAATAGATGCCCGTGCATTTCAATGCTTTTCCAGATATTTAGCTTTCTGAATATACATGTATAATTGGCTCTTCTGATTTTTAATTAACTAGTAGTGTTTCTTTCTGATATTCAAGATAAAAAAGAAAAGTGTTGACTGTCTTTCTTCTCATCATGTCAACCAATTATTGTTGAAACGTGAGAAGGAAAAATGTACTTACTTTGATTGCTAATAGAATCACAAAATTCAGATTTAATCACATGAAAGAATACAGAAGCAATCTTTCTAGCGGAAAAATAAAGTTTGATAGCCCAATGATAGATCAATCTGTTCATAACTCAAATGCATGCATGTGGATAAGCGTACATCTCTGTGGAGAACTGACGAGATTAGCAAATCTATTAAGATAAGGAATTTCAGTTTAACCTAAATTTTATTTTCTAATTGTAATTTATTTACATTGTATAATTACTTTATCATTTTAAGAAGATAAAATAAGTTTTTTAGGAGATAAAGATTAGGAAAAGATACCTAGTTGCTTCTACTGTTATTTTCATCCTATTAAAAACTAATTTCTTCTTTTCAGTTTGCAATTAAAACAGATTCTCTTCACACATCTCTTTCTGATTCCTTAGTAATTCTACATGGTACTAGCTAGGTTATCACTATCAATACATCATGGAAAACCAAGCCTCTCCTATTGTAAAGACCCAAATTTTGGGTCAACGTTCTTGTGTTGACTTGAGCGCTTATTAGATTAAAGATTAGGCCTCATTACATGGAAAATGGCCCAAAAGTGTATAAAAAAGAAACTTTTGAATTGCATTGTAAAGTCCAAGGATATAGGGATTAATTTGACCATCTATGCAAGACAAATCTGATTTAAGGTTGTTTATGTGGAAAAACAGGTATAAAAGCTAAGCCATAATTTGGCATCAACCCTTTGCATGCTTATTGTCCCCCCTTAGGCTCTTCTTCTTCCTCTCTTTAAACCCATTTCCCCCCACTTTTCCAAGCCAAAAATCCTCTACCAAAATTTACATCTTTCTACTATAAATTAATTATCCGAGATAGATGTTAATAAGAACCATCTTTCCCAACCTTAGAGCCCCAAGATAAGCTCCCCAACTCCATGGATAATGGTATGAAATTATTTGAGGGTTTTAGTGAGTTTTGGGAGGAGATGCCTCATGATTTTTTTTTTCATTTCTTTCTTAATTACTAAGCATATTTTTTCTCTTTCCTTAACCATTTGATTAAGTTGGAATCATTTTCCATGTGTTGTTGATAGCCAAGAAGAAAGGGGAGACCTCCAAAGCTAAAAGTAAGAGTTTGACCATTAAGAGTTGAGGAAGGAGCATAATTTGCTGAATTTTCTAAACTTGGAAGAAAATACCCATCTATCTCAAAGTTCTTCATAATTTGGCCATTGTGTTTTGTGTTTTCTTGATGCTACAATATGCTTGGAGTCTTTTAATGGTGATTGTGATCTTAAAGTTTCTAAAGTTCGTTCAAAGCCACTAATCTGTGTTTTTTGTGTATGGAGTGTTTGGAGGCATCTTCGTTCTCAACTTTTGAGTTTTTGAGCCTCAGTTTTGAAACCGAGGCTTCTAGTTTCAAATTGATGTTCCAATAGCCCATAATGTAGTCCTAGTTGTGATACACACCCTACTGGTTTCAAAACCGAGGGTTCTGGTTAGGCTTTTCGAGCCATTTTGTGCCCTTACAATCCAAAAGACCCTTTTGGACCTAAAATAGATTATCCAACCCCCTAGAATGATCTTTTAAGTCTAGTTTGAAGTTTTAAGTGCAAATATGTCTAAGATACTCATAAGTTTAATTTAATAGGTCACGAACTTGAAACTTTAAAAAATGACCAAAATACTCCTAATGCTAAATAGTTCGATTAGACTCACTAAAATGTATGAAAACATATGTGATGGCCTCCTATGGACTATTAACTGTATAAAATTTTCTAAAATGACCTTTAAAGCTTAATTTGAAAATTATTTTATAAAAAAACCAAAAATACTTCTAATGCTTAATAAATGGGCTTGAGCCTTGAAGCCTTAAAATTTTAGAATGACTAAAATACTCTTAAGATTAATTAGTAAGAATCAAGACCTTGATTTTTGAGAAATAGTTAAACTTAGAACCCGAACTTTGTAATTTACTAAAATAATTGCAATGCTTAATAAATGAATTTGAAGCCTTAAAAACCTTGTAATTTATCAAAATGATCAAATTGCTCTTAAGTGCAAAAATGACTAAAATACTCATATATTTTAGAAACAACTAAAATCGTCCTAAGACTAATAAGTTCAACTATGAGTACCTGATTCGATTTCCTAAGTATGTTTTAACTTGTGTTTATAGTATTTATAACTGTAAGTAATCATTCAGTGATTATTTTATTGTGTCAACTACTACATGTACTTTGTGTGTTCAAGCAAACAACAAATTCAAACCACTGCAATCAACACAATAATTGGCCCTCTTGGCACAAGACTATGTCGATTCCCGACTTTGATATAGATTGACTACGAGTGTGAGCGTAAATATTCGACTTGATATGGATTGAGGCAATGAGAATGGGTGTGAGTACCAGGGTATCAAATAGCGTTCCGAAAACTATAACGACCGTGATATTGCAGTCGTGCCACCGTCCGAAACCGCTATTCATGGTTTTTGCAGTGGGTCACGAATTCACACCGATATTCAACCGTGATTTGCCACTGCAAGCCTGTAAGACGACTAGCTTCAGTTAAAACACTGCCGTGACTTTCTTTGCTGCAGTTGTAATGGAAGAAGAAGGAAGGAAGGAAGGAAGGAAGGAGAAGAAATAGAAAAAGAGAAACAGTCATTGCTGAACCCACCTTCTGGATCCTTCTGTTTTGAAACCAAAACTTGATCTGCTTGGGTGCCAATCCCAGCTCCCTACTCAACTGTAACATTTGCTTCTCATCTGGGTGTGGGCACTCCTTGAACATTCTTCACGTTTTAACCAACAAAACAAGACGACCAAAATAACAAGAAGCAAAGAAAGTCACGGCAGTGTTCTTAGTAAGGAGAGAAGCAACACACAAAGCTTAAAGGAAGAAAAAAAGGGAAATAGATGAAACATGTGACCGCTCGATTGAAAGCAAAGAAAGAAAAAATAGAGTGAAACAAGATCCAATATAGGAGAAATAGGGCTAGAATTCTTGATAAAATAAAAATGGGTAATTCACATAATAAGTCCATGTATTCTCTAGGATTTTTTTTAAAATGTCCAACACTTTTGCTTTTTTTACAAAATAGTCGCCAAAATTTCTGTAAGTTTCAATCTTGTGACTCGACATGCAGCTTTGCTTTACCTCGATTCACTACACTATCGACCGTGAGATAAACCCAACTGCGTGGAAATATTCTGGAGTTGCCGATTCTAGTGTTTTTGTTATACTTATAATTAGGATTCTGCCTTTATATTTTAATTTGATATAATTTAATTCATCTATTTTATAAAGTAAGTTCAAATAGTTAATATAGTTCATTATTCAAATTAAAATTTTTACTTCATCTTTTCGCTTAGAAAACATTTTAAAGTCTATTTGGTTAAACTATATATATATATATATATATATATATATATATATATATATATATATATCAATTTTGCTTAGAAAATATTTTAAAAATCATTAAAAATGATTCCTTATAATTATAATTATTTTATTATGTTTTAAGATAAGTTGTGCAAAATTTAAAAAATTCACGATCGCGACACTCGCAGTGACTGCGATGGCATCCATTATGTCTGCAACCGCAATAAACGCGACACGACCGAAAACGAGACCGCGAATGCTATTTAAAACCCTGGTGAGTACCTAACTTCTTATATGTACATGCAATCATTTGTCAACTACAACTTGTGCTTATACAACTCTCCATCAAACAACTATTGTGTGAATAACTCAATTTGGTGTGTGATAATTCATTCAACTTGATTTGTTAATAACTTATCAAACTTGTGGTTAACAATATGGAGCTATTAAGCTCATTTGTATACGAATTCAAAAATCAATTTAGGAAGCCTTGAAAATTACAGAATGAATAAAGGCAATTAATATAGAAATCAAAGCCAGTGGGATGCAAGTGGATTTTCACAATCAAATACAAGACAAATTGAAGCATTGAAAGGTTGAAAACAAGATTAGTGACAAAAGGGTTCACTCAATCATATGGGATTGATTATCAGGAGACATTTGCACCTATTGTCAAACTGAACACAATTCAAGTATTACTTTCATTAGCAAAAATTGAATGGCTTTTATATCAACTAGACACCAAGAATGTCTTTCTAAATAATAATCTAGAAGAAAATGTGTCCATATGGAGATACCTCAAGGATTAGAAGTCAGTTGAATGGTTACAAAATGCAAACTGAAGAAATCAATATATTGTCTAAAATTGTCTAAAACAGACTCCAAGTGCATGGTTTGATAGGTTTTCCAAGGTACTGGTTACCTATGAATACAATCAGTGTCAACCTAATCATTCCTTGTTCATGAAAATCTTTTCCAAAGATAAAAAGACCATTCTTATTGTCTATGTTGATATTATTATAACAAGAGATGACACAAACAAATAATCATGCAAAAAGTTTACTTGTTGCTAACTTTGAAATCAAAGACCTTGATGCTCTTAAGTTCTTTCTAGGGATGGAGATTGCTCAATTCAAAGTAGGAAGTGTGGTCTCTCATAAAAAAGTATGTTCTAGACTTGTTAAAAGAGGCAGACATGCTTAATGGTAAACTGACAACATCTCTCATGGATCATAATCTAAAATCAAGGAAGAATAAAGGAATATTGGTTGACAAAGAGCAATACCAAAGATTAGTTGGCCAGCTAATATACCTCACATACAAGATCGGACATTGCATACTCAACAAGCATTGTCAGTTAACATATTAATGATCCAAGCAAAAAACATCTAGATGCTATTAACCGAATTTTAAGATACCCAAATATGACTGCATGACAAAGATTACTCTTTAAAAAGTGTGAAAACCATAAGATAGAAGTACACACTGATGCAAGCTGGAGTGGAGAATTAACTAAAAGAAAATCTACGAATGCCTATTGCTCTATTGTTTGGGGCAATTTAATAATATGGAGAAGCAAGAAACAATATGTAGTCTCAAGTAGTACGGAGGCTAAATTTCGAGCACTTGCTTCAAAAATTTGTGAAGGAATTTGGATACAAATATTGTTGAAAGAGTTAAAGGTTGATTCAAATGATCACTTCATGATTCAAATGATCACTTCAAGATTCAAAGTGACATTTAACCAGCCATAAGTATTGCCAAAAATCATGTTCATCATGATCGGACAATGCATATGGAGATTGACAAACATTTTATTTTTAGAAAAAGTCAACAATGGGACCGTGGAACTAAACTATATTCCTACTCAATAGCACCTTGCCAATATTCTGACCAAAGCCCTTCCAAGGATGAGCTTTTATAGATTCAAGTCTAAGCTAGATTGGCATAACATATACAACCCAACTTGAGGGGAGTGTGGAAAACTGTCGAGACTAGCAAATCTATCAAGATAAGAATTCTAGTTTATCCTAAATTCTATTTTCTACTTGTAATTTACTTATATTTTATGATTAGGTTTTATCTTCTTAAGAAGATGAAAAAACCTTTTTCAGGAGATAAAGATCAGGAAAAAAATACCAAGTTGTATTCTACCATTGTAATTTTCAGCCTACTAAAAATAAGTTGCTTTCTTCTTTTCAATAAGAAATTCAAACAGATTCTCTGCTCTTTCTTCGCATGACATATCTCTTTCTCATTCCTTAGTAATTCTACAATCTCAACTCATATTGTATCAGTATAAAGCTCCAAACAGAATCCATGCTTATGAGAGCAATACATGATTCCAGATGTTTCCAACATCACATGGTACAAAAGCCAAAGAGTAAAGCAAGAAGCGCAGCGAAAACATATGATTGAACACTTTGAGGATGGAGATACAAACAAGTGCTAGATCTTGCACAAAAGGAGGGGTATGCAATTGTTGAATTCCTACATGAAACAGATAGATATAGGTGCATTCTACAAACATTAAGATTAACAAATTATGAACCTTCTCGTGATGCATTCTATACCATAAGTAGGAATGCATTTAATTGAATTCCATCAAGCAAATTAAACTCTCATTCAGTTAGCTTTCAGATGAATGACAATAATTCTAAAGGCAACTGATACTATAGTTTATGAAAGCATACCTTACTATAGACCTCAATAGTAGCAGTTTTCTGTTGAAAAGACTCCATAGCTGACCTTTCTGCATTTTTTGCCTCATCTCGAGCTAATTTCTTCTCCTCTAAAGCCCTCTTTCAATAAAAAAAGAAAGAAAGAAAATACAAAGAACAAAACATAGAGAATAATGTTTTAGTGAAAAGGGCAACCATACCATCCACAGACTGACTAACAAATCAATTCAAACCAACATTAAATACCCCAATCAACAAGGCAAACTAATAGAGAAAAGTGATTGGCATTATATTTACTATGTCAAATAAAGAGATCATGGCACTTTCCTATGCCTGTAAGACTAAAACCAAACTTGAACCAGAATTGAATTTTTGCATAATAGGACATTTAAAAGTATAGACACCTCGACTGATGTATAAAAAATGAAAGGTGCCAAATTTGATATGTAGGTAATTCCATGGTTTTACCAAAGATGAAAATAATGAGTAAATAAAAAGTGTGTGAGGAAACTAATAGCTAATAATAGAGCTTGATAAAAAGTCACCTACAACCAAACAAGGAAAAGAAAATCAAATAAAGTTTAAGAATGGCATCTAAATTTTGATGGCAATAATGCTAAAGTAATATAAAGGTGGTTTTAGGTCTAAAAATTTACAAGTAGGGACTTGATAGGAAACACATAAATAGGGGTACACAACATACATATGGTAGCAGGATAATTAAGTTATGGTGGAACATGGTTCTGTTTTATGGCCTTCTATACAAGATGCCCTAGTAATGCATGTCAAGTACAATTTAGGCCACAGCAAAGAAGATTGATATGCGTAATGTGCATAAGTGCAAGCTAGCTGCCTTAGACAAAGCATATCCATGGGCATAACTAGAGGATTACAGGCCAAACAAATTCACATTCACTTTTCCAAGCAATTCTGTCTCAAGCTTCAACAATTTATGAATGTTAGTGAGAGGCTAAGAGATATTTAGCCTTTAAACATGCTGCCACCTTACTCTGGTTTTAAACATAACCACTAAAAGTAGTTAAGGAATGATTTAAACATAACAGTTTCTCATAAGAAAAAAAGTATTAAAATATGGAAGAAAAAAATGTTTTTAACTAGTAAACTTTCCTGCACCTTTTCAACCTTACTATTTAGCGTCAAATCTCTAAAATGAAAGTCAATTTAATGGTTTTTAAAACCACCTAACTGAACATTAGAATACAAAAGAACTGTTTCCAATATAGAAGTCCAAAAATACTTAGAATTTTCCAAGTTAGTTTAATAGTTTTAAACCACCAACTGATCATTTAAAAAGAAAGAAAAAAAACTGCTTAAACTATAGCAGTCAATAACTAGGTAGAATTTCAATATACCAAGACTGAAACTGTAATTGCATAATACCACCGGTACAAAATTAAATATTTAAATCATGTTTTATCTATTCTAAATACATACATAAAAACAGAAACCACAATAATGAACTCTCCATCTATTTACGAGAATCCGATTTGGAATGGTATCATTAGCATATAGACTAGGTTTGAGAATCAATAACAGCAATGCTTTACATATCCAAACCATAATTATCAAAGTTAATAAGGGCTATGCACCTGTATTTTATCTGGTGACTGAACTATTTTTGAACGTAGATTTGCATTTTCTTGGACACTCTGAACCAGGTCAAACTCCGCCTTGGAAATCTGTAAAGAGGAGGCATGTCAATATAAAAAGCAATATTCGATATCACTAACGCTTAAAGAGGGGAAGCTTTAATGCACACAAAAAGTAAAAGTCAAAGTGAACCTAAAACTTTAAAACGGTTATTTGGAAAACGGAAATAATGGTGGTGTAACCACAAAAGAAAGAAGATCCTCCATGCAAATGAAAAGTATGTATCTCATCATTTTAATAGGAACCAAGAACAAACACTACTATGAAAAATCCTTTAGGTTCGAAGACACAAGGCAATTAGGTGAAAATACAGCAAAAACCTTTGGTTAACCAAAATTTATATTTTATACACAGATGACAGTTAAAATATAAGCATGTATGATGATCAAGTTTGAGTATAAGCATTCTCTTCAATGTCGACCAAAAAACATAGATAGGTTAACTCTCCATACAAAGTTGAGCACTTGTCAGTCATGCCTAAATCAGTGAAAGAAAGGCAAGAAGTGATAAGAATCTAACCTTCTCATCCATTTGCCCATTCTTCTCTTTCAAATTCCGAATAGAAGTTCTCAGTGACATCTGATTACTGTTGAAGACAGCAATTGTCTCATGCAATTCTTTAACTTTTGACTCTACCTCTTGAACTAGGGGTAGCTCCCTTTCTCTTGCTTCACCATAGCCTGCAATCTCTGCATTCAACTGCATGGCAGAGATACGGTGAAAATTGATCTTTACGGTAAAGTATCACAAGTCATTCTTCAAATACCTGAGAAATCTTAGTCTCCTGCTCCTTCCGCTGATCATCTAGAAGGGCCAGTTCCTCTACGATCGGTCTTAGAAGATTCATTTTTGTTTCTCTAAGATAGAAACCAACAGACAGAATAACTTAACGAGTGAAAAGGTTGGAAAAGATTGGAGAACTGATTAAAGGAAATTTCTGTTATACACTGTTGGTTGGGAACCAGAATTTCTAATAAATAACTGTCTGAGAAGAGGACTAATCTGAGAAAATTGGGAGTAGAACTATACATATACAAAAGTAAAGGTGTTAACCCGCTTCCATTTTCTCATGTCTACATCTACTCCATGCCCTCAATTTAACCAATTTACAACTTTCATGCCAGAGAGCATTAGTACTAAAAAATAAAAACATAGGAAAAGTTGTTATATGAATCATCATGGAACTGTCCACAACTTTTCTCTAAAACTGCAGCTTGATAATGTTCTAATAATCACCAAAGATGTCTGCTCTAACATAAAGATCATTATGCAGGTTAGACCATAACAAGAGTAATGTATATGTGGGGAGAAAACCCTGCATTGATTAGGCTGAGGTTTTATAAAGCAAAGGTCACCATCCACTTCAATGCACCTTTTCAAGAAAGACAAAAAAAAAAGGCATATTTTAGACTCCAAAGCTGATAACACCTTATAAATAACAGGCACAACCCAGCAATCCTTGCATCAGCATCAAATTTGGATCCGTACTAGCTCTTCCCAGAAACATGATCTACACCCTTGTCTAAGGGGCTAGTGTTATAAAGTAATCCAACATCTACTGGTTAAAGAATGGGGTTCCGTAAACAGGGGCCACTCTTTCATGCAGGAGTATCAAATTTAGTTTAATTATTTTTGCGGTTTACATTATTTTTATTTGAGTCTATGTTTTGTATATTTTTTAATTAAATATTTAATGTGTCATGTGATTAAGCATAGAATGCTTAGAAAGAGTTCTATTTTAAGGACGAAGCCATAATAACAATCCTTAGACCCTCAAAGCAGACAATATCTCATAGTGGGAACAACCCTGCCATCTTGGCATTGACAACCAAGAAAAGACTTCAGAAACCAATATGTTATTGTATAGTGGAACGATATATCGATCATCCCAAAATACCACAACGTGACACATCATTTAAGTTTTTCCCTCCAATTACAAGGATCCAAAACTTGATAATAACATTTCAGATCATTGGAAATTATGAAACCATCTATGTTCTACGCTGACATAGTAAACTTAAATAAACATTTCACCTCCCGAGTACTTGAACCTACAACTGACCTGTTTAAAGAGGGCTATGTAACAATTTCTCGTTTCTAAACCTGACCGTTAAATGGCATAACAATGTAATGCCACATGTTCCCGTTTTTTACGCAATTAAATTGAAGTGAATCAAAATCAAAACTTTTAAAGTCAGAACATACGTACTTGTAAAGACAAAAATTGAGGATTGCGCTGAGGAAATGCTCGGTCCTACGCGGTCAGGTTTAACCAAATCCCTAAGGTTAAATAGCATCGGACATTTAAGAGACTCCAACACCTCTCTTAGCCTGCAATATAAATTCATAACCTGGAATGATCCAATTAGAAGATCCGGGTTCTCGATTTGTTCCAGTGCTGAAAACTCAACTTGCCCTTGGTCTTCCCTGAAAAAAAAAATAAAGTTAATTTTAAGAAAGGGGAAAAAAAGAAGGAATATGCTTTTGTGGGGGAAATGAACGGACTCGTTGAGAGCGTCGAGGTAGATAAGGAGGCGCATGTAGAGATTAGAGACGAAATCGGGTTTGATGTTCTTGAAATCGTTGTCGGTGACGGCGGCGATCTGTGACTCCGCCAGGATTGATATAATGTCAGCACGTGAGAGCACGGGGTAATCGAATGTCGACATGCTTCCTTTTCCTGGGTGCGAATTCCAGTGTTTGGTCGCCGACAAAGTGAGGGATATATGTATAGGTGGACTGAGAGTTGGGGAAATAGTACAATATTTTTCCCGCCAAAGAGATATTTGAGATTTTAAGATGCTTCGCTTCATAAACCGTGGGTATATAAAATGGTTGTCTCTTGTTCTTATATGTAATTGGGTAAGGGAAGCTAAGATAGTAGGCTGCCTCCAACACCAGGTTGAGAGCAATTTTCGTAGAAGACCTCCGAATTATGAAATGCCCTCCGTGGAACTCGATCACACGACCTCAAGGTTAAAAATCTTGTACTCTACCAACTGAGTTGGTATATATATAGATTACGAGTTCGGATGTATTTTGTTCGGTTCAATTTTTTTTAATGTTAATTGAATTACATTATGTGGGTTTTAAAAATTTGAAACTAAAATTGAATGATACAAAACCTAATATTTTTTATTTGGTTAACTGACCGAACCGAATTATCCAAAATTTATTAATCCAATTTTTTTTTTCCTTTAATTGTTAACTGAATTGAATTTTTTTCAAAAATATTTAATCGAACTGAACTAAGTTCGGTTAATTGGTCGATTAATCAAATTAATCAAAATTTATAAATAACATATAAATATTATATTTAATATTTTTGATTTATTCGTTAAATTTGGTTGGTTAATTCTATTAATTAAATGATTTCAAATCAAATTAATCAAATTCGGTTTGATTTTGGAAAAATTGAAACCAAACCAATTTGTAAATTATATTTTAAACCGAACAGAACCACATAGCTTGATTTGAATCATTTTTATAGTTTTCTTGATTTCGTTGCTTACCCCTAATTACGAGAAGAGATAAGGCGGTCAGATTTTGATTTTAATATCTAAAATTATGTATAATTATAGATGTTGTCTATATATTCTAATTTTTTTGGTGAAGAAGGTATGATATTTGTCGAAACAGTCCTTAATCTCGAAACGAATCTCGACTATTGGTGAAAAATTGGTATTTCTAAAAAGTAATGTTTTGGAGTCACCATAAATTTTTTGGGTTAGGTAAGTCGAATATTTAAAAATCGCCTTTTAAAAGAAGTTTAAGAAAACGTCACTTTAAAAGATAAAATCAGTCTACGTAACTAGAAATCCATTTTATTTAAAAAGGGGTTCGGGAGTCGATTACTCGTGGGGAAGGATAAGCCCCCCAAAGCCCAAAATTAGTACCTCGTCGATTATAAATTGTCTCTAATAGCGAAAATCTAAGAATTCAAATATAATTTAAATTTTGATCCTCTTATTCCAAATTCAATCACACAATTTTATTTAATGAAAAATTCTAAGGAGAAAGAAAAAATATCCATTATTTCTAATCGAAGAGAAAATAATCTCTAAAGTGCTTTGGGACAAATATTTCTCTTTCCAACTGAAACTAAATAATATAGTAATTTCTCCCAAGAACTTTACACGAAATAATTTGACCCGACCAAAATAAAAATTTTAAGCCAATTAATCCAAGTTACCTATCTAATTAGAAAATATAAGGGATGTTCAATTATTTAAAAAGATCGAGACCAAATCCCTAATAAAAATTAGATGAATTGTCTCGACAAGTTTAAATAAAAAACAATTTTTTCCCTTTTATCTTGATTAATTTTAAACATACTTTATTTTTTTAGGTTTTTCTAGTAGGGTATTTATTTATTTTAAAATATTGGAATATGACATCTAATTACCTTAAGATGATCATTTCTTAATATTTTAAAATAAATAAATATTACCTTTAATCCAATTATAAAATCGGCCAAGTTATGCTTATGAGGCTAGCGTGCATATTCGAGATATCTAGACCTAAATGCACAAACAAACATAAAAAGGGAAAAATTAAACCTCGATAAATTAAAGGAAACGTTACAACCTATTTAATGTGAAATTAACTAAAGTAGACATGGACATACATCTAACGATTTTAGAACCTAAATATGCTAGATAGGATGAAGAAGTATTTAAACAATTTTAATTAAGCATGCTAAATGATAAAAATTTCAACTTTAGTGGTGAAAATATAAACATGATAAAAGCAAAGAACAAAAAATATCATATAATATAGGTATTTAAATGGAATAACATCATAACTAGCATTGAGACCAAAATGCAAGATAGAAAAATAAGGCATTCAATGTGATAAAAATATGAAACATGTGTATATATATTCATGGGGCTAAAATAAAAAAACATAAAAAAGTGTAATAATTAAAGGACTGAAATTAAATTACTGAAAAGCAAAGGGTAGAAATAAAAGGCAGAGAATTAAAATTATGAAAGTTAAGGACTGAACTTAAAATAAAGGAAAATAAAGGGGCACAAATTTAAAAGAGCATAAAATTAAATAACAGAATTTAAAGGAAATGCAATGAAAATAAAATGTTAGTGGAAATCTTAATATTTAACATGGATCGTAAATAATGTGAGTCATACCCCGGGGGGTCGTCGCAAGGTCATACCATAATTCGAACATAAAATTAAAAATTAGTGTTTTGTAGTTAGAGGTTAGGAAAGTTAGTTGTTAGAAGTTAATTGAGTCCAAAACCATAATAATGCGGATCATACCCCGGATCGGATTACCACAAGGTCAATTCGAATGTTAGTACAATGAATAAATTAAATAAGCAGTGCAAATAAAATATAAAAATGCCAAAAAAGAGTGCATTAAGTTCAAAATAAATGAAAAATGATTTCAATGACCACTTTGAGAGAGTTCCTTGAGCAGGAGTGACCAAAGAAGGTTACCAAAGATATGTGGATGGATGCATTTAGAAATCTGCAAGATAATAAAATTGTTTTTCGTGTCCCTTGGCAAATACAAAGTAAGTTCCTCTACAAGTGTGGTAACTACAACTGGGTCATGTTGCTCAGTTTATGGGGAGGAAATGGGTATGCTCCACTATTGGTTTTAAGGCAATATGATAGCCATCAATTTGTCCCAATCAATGCTGGATTGCATTCACCTGAGTTCGTTTTTCATGAAAACAATTACAAGAAGAATATCATCTATGCAGCTAAGGCAAAATAAGACTTTTCGTACTAGAGCAGAGGCAACCAAAGTGATGTTGACACCAAATTACGAGGAGTGGAGGTTTATTAAGAAGAATGAAAATATTCCTCTACCAAACCAAAACGAGGATGTCACTATGGAAGAACGAATTAGGTTAGTCCCATCAGAGGTAAAGATCCTAAGAGTTAAGTTTGAAGTCGAGAAAGTGGGTTGGGCAAAAGAGCTAGAGAAGATGCGACGAGATAAAACCATGTTGGGTCTCGTACGTTGACTTTTATGCAGCGTAGTTTGCATTGCTGAGAAAAAGCAAAGAAATAGTTTATTTCAAGCTAAAAGATCTAAGGAAGGGTTATTATGAGCTAAAAAAAGAAAGGACAGTGTCCGGATCAAACAGGACGCTGGCGTAGTTGACTAAAGAGATAGACATTGAAAGACGCCGAGTTAAAGATTTGAAGACAAAAAATGAGTGTTTGCTGAAGAGCTTAAAGAATGGAAAGCAAAAAATATAAGAGCTGGAGGTTCATAGCAGGGAGTGGATCATAACCAAGGCTGAGAGCCGCGAAGCTATGGAAGAGATGAAAAGAATAGCATTCTTGAAGGGTTCGAGGCTGAGAAGAACATTATGTTCAGAGGATTTGAAGCTGAAATGAATAATATGCTCGTCGAACTTGATGTTAGAGGACAAAGAATTGAAGAGTTTGAAACTGAAAGGAATATGTGGGAGTTAGAAAGGAAGCACTTCAACACTGTGCTCTAAGGAAGACAAAACATAACAAACACTTGGATACAAAGGTGTAAAGACAAGAATGTGCAAGTGCAAAGTCTCAATCGAAGGATACAAGAAGCACAAACAATAATTGAAGAAGATCTGGCTCAGTGTCGAGCTAAGAACACAGAATTCAATGATTACATTTTGCAGATCGAAGAATCCTTGTTCTAAGAGAAGGATTGGCTTGGACCGAGTGACCTTAGGGATAGCCAGGAGGAGAATGTCTCAATGAGAAAGTGAATTAAAGGTCTGGAAAGTGCTTTGTAGGGTTGTCAAATGTGAATCACTGAGTTAGAGCTAACTATCCAAGGAACCAATGAGCAGTGGCAGAATGCGACTGATTTCTATGAAGAGCGAAGTGCAGATAAAAGAGCATGGTAGTCGAAGCCATGATGCAAGTGAGCGAAGTTTCTAGGTACATGGGGGAGTTTGTTGTCGAAGTAAAGGTCATCAAGCACCACACTAATCTAGCTTTTGAGTATGGGAAGAAAGTGTCGTGGTTGATCAATGAAATTGTAGAGCTTAATAAGAAAGCCAAGCCATAGACATGAACTATTGTGTAATGAAAACTTTGTATTTCGATGGAAGTTGTTTAATGATAATTAACTTTGAGATCAGTACCTCTTACATACATTCATTCTTTATTGCATTTATTTTGTTTGTGTTTATAAATTTTAAATATCTCGCATTAAGACATTCATTCATTAAACAAAACACCAAAAAAATATGATAAGGTTTCCAATTGCAGCTACCCTGGCCCCTATTAGTGATAAAGAGACCCAACATCTCTACGGTACTTGAAAAATAACTAAAAAATGGATGAGAGATTAGCACACATCGAGTAAGAACAAAAGAAATACAGGAAGAAATGATAAGCAGGTTGGCTAATATCGAAGCTAACATCTCAAGCTTACAGTTCGACATGCTGAAGAAGATAGAGGACATGTTTAGGAAACAAGCAACTGCTGAGAAAGCCCCTACTAAAATCCCTGTATCATCTAGTCAAGAGCCCAGACATCTTTCAGGTTTCACACCAGAACCCGTTCATCCTATAGTTTTCACACCAATTCACATCCCTTCTAGTTCTTTAGTACCCTAGGAGGCCCGACCTCATGTCTACTTCACTAATGATAACCAACAACACCACATGGTGTCTACATTCCCAAACAACTATCCACATACACCAAGTGCAAGGCCAAGAGAGTTTGGTATTGAGAACCTAACTCCAGACCTAAATAAGCTAGATGAGAAGGAGAAGGCCAATGATGAACTTACTCAACAGCTCAATAACCTATAAGAAATTGTGAAGTCAGTAAAGGTGATTGAACCATTCTATGGGTTCGATGCAAAGGAGCTAAGTCTGGTCCTAGACCTGAGCATGCCCAAGAAGTTCAAGATTCATGACTTTGAAAAATACGATGGGACCACATACCCTTCATCTTATATCACTGTGTTCTATCGAAGGATGACCGATCATATGGAAAATGAAAAGCTACTGATTCACTATTTTCAGAATAGTTTGACAAGATCTGCCTCCAAGTGGTATAATCAATTGACCAGAGCTCATATCAGGTCTTGGAAAGGCATTTTTGGAGCAATATCATCATGTTACAAATATGGTTCCCGACAGGTGGACTCTCTAGAACATGGATAAAAAGAACAATGAGACATTTAGACAATATGCCTAAAGATGGCGTGATATAGCTAAACAAGTTCAACCCCTACTGTTTAGAAAAGGAGGCTATTGTAATATTTGTGAACACATTGAGGGCCCCATACCTAGGCCATCTACTTGGAAATGCCACCAAGAACTTTGCTGATTTGGTTATTTCTGGTAAGCTTATTGAGAATGCCATAAAAAGTGGTAAGATTGAGGGAGTTGATGGATCTAGTTCCAAGAAACATATATATTAAAAAAAGGAAAATGAAGTTAACAAAGCAAGCGTCTATAGCAAGAACACTGCAAAGAGTGTCACAATAACCTAGCTAAGAGTAGAGAGGAATGACACAATGCCAATAGAAATGAATCTAGGGACCTCGAAGAGAGACTGAGATATTATCATTCACGCCTCTACCGGTACCATATTATGAAATATATGCATCATTACTAAAGGCAGATGTGGTATGCCCCTATTGTCTGACTCCTCTACAGCCTTCTTACCCTCGCGGGTATGACGTAAACGCACATTGTGACTACCACGATGGAATTGCTAGTCACTCCATTAAAACTACTTAGCCTTCAAGTATGTATAAAACTTGATCAATACTAGGGGTTTGGAGTTCAGCTCACTAATGTGTCGACTCATCCATTGCCAAATCATGGAGGTAAAGGGGTAAACATAATCCATAAGGATAATAGGAGGTGTGAAGGTGGACGTTTCTAAATTCAAGTCTCCCTTTAGTTGGGTATTCCAACAGCTCTCTGAGGCTGGTCTGATCAGGCAAAATCCCAAACCAAAGCCCAATGAATGTGGAACTTATTGTGAATTTCACCAGGAATAGGGACATAAAATTCAGCTTTGCCTTGTGTTTGGGGGCCTAATTCAAAATCTGATGAATAATAAGGAGATATAATTCTTTGAGAAAGATGAAGGAAGAGGAGAAGAGAATGTTTGCACATCAGAAAGCTCCAAGCCCATGTATAGAACAAACAAGCCTGTGGTCATCATTGTGAGACCACACGCAGTAATCCTGATTTAGCAACGCTGAATATTGTTATTACATCCCCTTCACCATTTACGTTTAAGGATACCCGCAAGGTGCCTTAGATATATTGTCAATGTTTCAATGGAAGGAGGATATGGTTCACTAGAAAAAGCAAAGATAGCTGAGGAAAATGAGAAAGCACCAGGAGTTGAGTGGACGATTGAAACAATGAGTGAAGTAGGGTACTTCACAAGAAGTGGGAGATACTACACTCCCGAAACCTTAAAAGAAGCAGGCAAAACAAATGCAAAAGGGAAAGTCGCAGTTGTGCCATAAAATATATTCAATGATGAGCCCCCACCAACAATTAATGAGCAGTAACTGAAACACAAGAATAAGAGTTCTTGAAATTCTTAAAACACAGTGAATATAGTGTTGTTGAGCAGCTACACAAACAACAAGGACAAATTTCAATTTTGGACTTGTTTATGAATTCATAGGTGAATCGAAATGCTCTGTTGAAAGTGCTTAACCAAACATTTGTGCCTGATGACATACCTATAAACAAGCTGGATCAAATTGTGAGATACATATTTGTCGACAACTACATCACTTTCACCGATCATGAGATTCCTGATGAAGGAATGGGATCTGTAAAAGCTCTGAATATCATAACACACTGCAATGGTCATGTCTTGCTAGATGTTTCGATTAACATCGATTCTATACTTAATGTTATGCTCATGGCCACACTGTAAATTTACCTATGGATAGCTTACACATGAAGGCATACCAAAGCATTGTTAGAGCTTTTGATGGAACCCAACAAATACATACTTGGAAAGATGGAGGTGTCGTTATTGAATGGGCCTACTATCTATAATGTTGAGTTCGTAATAATGGACATCAACCCATCTTATAACTGTCTACTTGGGAGACCATGGATCCATTTTGCAAGGGCAGTCCATTCCTCCTTGCATCAAAAGCTGAAATTTGTGATAGATGGCCAGTTAATTAGTCTTGGAGCTGAGGAATAAATCATTGATTCCGTGAAAACTGATTCTCCATATATCGAGACGAATGATGATGCCTTAGTGTGTTTCTTACGAGCCTTAGAGTTTGTCAATATAACTTTCATTATCGAAAGATATAAAATTCCTTACCCACGGTTATTCAATTGCACTAAGATGATTGTGTGAGAGACTCTAAGAAGAGGAGCCAAGACAGGAAAGGGTCTCGATATGTGCTTACAGGGGATCTTGCATCCCAAGTCTGTCATGCTGAAGAGGGACCGTTTTGAGCTTGGGTTCAAGTTTGATTTTTAGCAAAGAAGGAAGAAATTAAATAAGAGGGACAAATCAAGAAGAACTAGACTGAGAGGAAAAAATATTCATTGGGAACACATGTCATTGCCTTCTTGAGGAGATCTTTCGAGTTTGGAGGAGAGTACAATATGGAGAAATAATTGGCTAAAGCAATTGATGAATGAGAGCATATGAAAGATAAGGGCATGTTCGATGAAGCCATGAAAGGCTTGTTCATCAACATGATAACTGGTGCTCTTGAAAAGCTTCATAATTAGACTACAGAGGATCTCCCTGTAGTTTTTAAAATTAATTCAGAGTAATACCAAGAACTAACCCTTATGCTTATGCTCGTGAGCATTAAGGGATCTTTTGTAAGGGCAACTATGTTAACCTTACTTGCTTTTTAATGAAAGATGTTTTCTTATATTTCCCCAAATGGCAATCATTATCTATATTTTTGTTCTTCATTCTTAATTTTCCATTATTTACATTTATTTCATAAATTTTGATCTCTCATCCCAAGTATATATTCGATTCAATTTTCCTCTGCAGGTGTCACAATATCAATAGTATGAACGTTTCAGAATCTTATCCTAAGATAAATTTTGAGTGGCCCATGTGTCTAGAAGAAATTAATGAATATCAAGATGAGGTAGAATATGATATTGCTAACAAATTATTAAGGTTGGTGGAAAATGAGGACAACATATCTTACCTCACAAATAAGAGATTGAGGTTGTGAACTTGGGGACTGATGCTGAAAAAAGAGAAGTAAAGATCGACATTGCTCTTTCAATTGAGATAAGACGAGATTTGGTATATATGCTCTAAGAATTCAAGGACATATTTACATGGTTTTTCCAAGACATATCGGGACTGAGTACAGATATAGTAGTGCACAAGCTTCCGCTAAAGCTTGAGTGTAAGCTAGTTCAACAAAAGCTTAGAAGAATGAAGCCAGAAATGCTGTTAAAATAAAAGAGGAGGTGATGAAGCACATTGATGCAAGATTTCTTTAGGTGGTAAAGTATCCAAAATGGGTCGCCAACATATTTTTCGTACCAAAGAAAGAAGGGAAAGTTTGCATGTGTGTTAATTATAGAGATCTCAACAGAGCAAGCCCAAAAGACAATTTTTCTCCGCCTTATATAGATACTTTGGTTGATAGCACTGCAGGCCATTCTTTGTTTTCTTCTATGGATGGATTCTCGGGGTATAACCAAATAAAATTAAATATCGACACATGAAAAAAACCACATTTGTGACTATGTAGGGCACATTATGTTATAAAGTGATATTGTTTGGTTTGAAAAACGCTAGAGCAACTTATCAAAGGGCTATGGTGACTCTTTTCCATGATATGATGCACAAAGAGATCAAAGTGTACGTGGATGACATGATTTCCAAATCTAGAACTGAAAAAGAGCACATTCAAAATTTAAGAAAACTTTTCCAAAGATTGAGAAAATACCAATTGAAACTCAACCCAACTAAATGCACTTTTGGGTAATGTTAGGGAAGCTCTTGGGCTTCATGGTTAGTCAAAGAAGAATTGAGATTAAAGTAAGAGTCATTCAAGATTTTTCACCACCTCGTATGAAAAAAGAAGTTTGAGGTTTCCTAAGGAGGTTGAATTATATATCTCGATTCATTTCATAATTAACTGACAAATGTGATAATTTTCAAATTACTTCGAAAGAACAACCTCGAAGTTTGGAACGATGAGTGCCAAAATACTTTGAAGATAATCAAGAAATATGTCCAATGCTTCAATTATGATATAACCTTTTCAATAAACTGTTAATTCTCTACCTAACAGTCTTTCAAAATTCGATGGGATATGTGATGGGGCAACATAACGAGCCAGGAAGGAAAGAGATAGTCATCTATTATCTGAGCAAAAATTTCACTGATTATGAAATCCAGTACCCACTACTACAAAAGCTATGTTGCTCTTTGGTTTAGGATACCCGAAGGCTTAGACAGTACATGTTATACCATACTACTTGGTTGATATCTAAACTTGATCCATTGAAGTTTTTGATAGAATCACCAACTTTGATTGATAGATTGGCTCGGTGGTAAATGTTGTTATCAGAATTTGACATCGTATATGTAAGCTAAACGGCAATCAAGGGGAGCGCCATAGCAGATTTCCTTGCAAGTCGTGCCTCATATGGTTTCGAGTCCCTAAACTTTAATTTTCCAGATAAGGCTTTACAACCGAGGAAGAAATTATTTCATATGATAAATCTTGGAAGCTTTATTTTGATGGGCCATCAAATGGTTTAGGACGAGGAATTTGACGCAGTGTTAATTTCTCTAGAAAATGTCTATTATCCTTTTACAAGTAGATTGGAGTTCTTTTGCACCAATATATGGCAGAATATAAGGCTTGTTCTATGGGATTAAGAGCAACCATGGAAAAAAGTTAAAGTGCTCAAATTATATGGAGATTCCTAGCTAGTGATATATCAACTATGAGAAGAATGAGAGACAAAGGACCCAAAGTTAGTTGAATACCAAAATTGATCCTTGAATTGGTAAAAGAATTTAAAGAAATCACCTTCAATTATCTCCCTCGATAAGATAACAAGATGGCAGATGCTTTGGCCACTTTGGCAGCAATGTTTCAAGAAAATAAGAGAGCTAACATGATACCAATTAAAAGCAAGTATATGAAACCCCATGACATTTTTATAGTGTAGAAGAAGAGGTAGATGGTCAGCCATGGTACTATGACATCCTGTAGTACATCAAACATCAAACTTACCCGCAACAGGCATATGAGATTGATAAAATAAAAATAAGAATGACTGTTGGATATGTCTTTGATGGGGAAATTTTGTACATAAAGAGTAGTGATCATGTTTTGTTGAGATGCGTGGATGCTCAAGAAGAAAGAAGTATACTTGAAGAGGTGGATGGTGAAATATGTGGAACACATGTAAATGGGCTCTATATGGCCAAGAAGTTCATGAAATATGGATACTATTGAGCCACCATGCAATCAGAATGTATTGATTACCGAAGAAGATGTCATAAGTGTCAAATCTATGCGGACAAGATCTGTACACCTCCGTTACCTTTGCATATGATGATCGTACCATGGTCGTTCTCTATGTGGGGCATGGATGTTGTAACCCCCTCAGACCGATGCGGGTAGCCCGATCTAATCAGGAATGTCATATTAGGATCACCGGAGCGACCCACTGTAAAATCTCGGAAAATTTAAAACTTTTTATCAGAACATGTAAACACATAAAATCATTTATCAGCATTAAAAAATAAAACAGATTTTCAGAATCATATATAAAACAAAATATAATTACATGCCCCCTAATTATATGTACCATACTCTGCAAACAACGCCAGAAGAACTCCCGTACTGAAGTCGATAGTTGCACTGGTATAATTCTTTTAACCTGCAATGGTGAGTAATAGAGTGAGCTTCGGAAAGCTCAGCAATACAGAACTACCAGATAATGCTGAAGAATGTGCAGATACAGATAGACATATATTTTTCCTTATTGGTTCAGACGTCTACAGATTTTTATGTTGAACGAAAATCATAATGATATTTCAGGTAGTAACAGACAATGAGCTTTCAGTTCAGAGAAATATTTTAGATGACTGAGTTCAGGAGATCAGAATAAGTTATCTAGTGTGTTCCCGTAAAACCAATAAAAATATACAAATCTTTTTAAAACATTTTTTAAAAAAATTCCTAATAATCCCTCCAATCGCTACACATCATAATGCGTAGGCTCCCCAGAACCATACACCCAACCGCACAGCCAGTAAGGCCCTGAGCACAAAGCCGAGGAACCTGCATATATACTTCCTCTAACAATAATCCGCCAAATAAAGCATTTTCCGTCAGTAAATGGAGATATCAGAAATCAAAATAGAATTCATATCAGATATCATAATAGAATCCAAGTCAGAAATCAGAATAGAATTCAAATAAGAAATCATATAAAACATTAATGATTAATGTGGTTAGAGAACACACCAGAGTTTCCAAATTTATTCAGAGATAATGGATAATCTTATCAGGCAGAGTAACACAGATCTTCAATATGTCGATAGAATACCGGAAGTTAGAATCACTATTGGAAGAGTTCATTAACTGACGAAATCATCAGTTTTTAGAATGTGATTTATCAAGATCATATCTTATTCATACATTTTTCGGAAGCTCTACGTAATTAGAAGGGTATTAAAAAATCCTTTACATTTGAGTTACTTGTGTTTTCATACATGACTAGAGTGATTTGAACTGATAAGGAAGAACGAAGATTCAAGACCTTTACAATCTATGTCGATTGATCAGATTATCGAAAAACTCTTAGATGAATAGTTCCCAGAACTAATGCTTGTCGATTGGTCAATTCATTGTTCTTCCAGGGTATTTACTTAATTCAGACGTTTTCTGAATTTCAGATACATATTGTACTTTCGTTCAATTCAGTTTAGTTCGGTCTTCGTGGTTGATTTGTCAAACAATATCCAATTCTTAGTACTGAATGTGATCTAGAGTTGAGTTGAGTTGAATACTTCCAAAATTGTCATCGAGCCAAATTTGAGTAGACGAACATGCATTCAAGTAATATCTATGCAGTTCAGGCACTGACATATCAATAACGTTGATTAACTCACTTAAGTTGTATTCCATAACTTTTAAGGGTAGTACAACACCCATATTTACTTGGATTCCTTATTTAATCCAAGACATTTACTTAATCTAGTCCATAAGGGTATTTTGGTCATTTTGGTGCTTAATGTTTTTTCCATTCATTTCAGAGCTTGAGGATAACCATTCATTCCTGGGCTTGGTGATATTCTTGGGTCATTTCCATTCAAGGGGTATTTTAGTCATTTTATAGATTCAAGGTATTTAAATCATTTCATTCCGTCCGATCTTATTACTTAATTTAAACTTATCATGTATTCCAGTCATTTTGAACAATTCTTATAAAGAAACACCCCTCAATAATTTATTCTTCAAGTATATACTCTTAACTCGGAGATTTTTAGGTCAATTGCCTTCTCAGAAGTTACAAACAGGTTATCAGGAATTTTTCTGTACAAAGACAGGATCTTAACAATTAAATCCGTAATTTATCGAGTTAAGTACAAATCCTCAGAGTACTTTCTCATTCAGGGTCAACTCAGACTATTTTTACCTCTCAAGGGCATTTTTGTAATTTCTTAACCAGATAACTTCAGCATTAACTCTTAATGAAAATAATTATAATTTAGAAATCCTAAGGTTAATTACTTTCCCGAACATTATTTGATCTTGAACTGATTCCTTAACAGACTTCTAGTATCTTGCATAAACCCTCTTGGGGTTAAAAACCGATTATCCACATTTTCTAAGCAAACTAGCATTTCTTATGCACATCTATAGTTTTATCAGATCAATAAGTCTTTTCAGAGTTATTAATCAACTTCCAGGGATAATTCTTGTCATTCTACAACATAGGGGTATTTTTATAATTTTATCTAATCGAAGTATTCTCATAATTTATCATCTAGGTACCTTTAATGAGATAAATTATAATTCACATATTCAGGACTGATTCCTTTATCACTCAATCACAGAACTTATAATTCAATAGTCTTAACTAATTTATCACTTAAACCATATTCGGTTCGAATCCATCCATAATCAAACAGACATAATAGACCAATCATATATATGTCCATGCATTTATCCATTCTCAACATGTTCCATGAAGCATAAAGAGGTAGTAATGTATTACCTCAATTTCCGTGCCATATTGATCGATCATAAAAATTTCATTCGAACACCCTCAATCTTGAAATCAACTTCCAATAATTCCTCAGATACATATCAATAGAAATTACATTAGAAATGGAGCTTAATTGCGAAAAACAGATCAAATCGGGTAATAAATAAGTGAAAACCAGCTTACCGGGTTCGAATTTGGCGAAACAGACCCTAAAACTGATTCAAGACGTCGAAAAACATCAAGATATGTATACCCAGAAAAAGTCAACGGTCGTTTAATGGCCGGTCAACGCCAGTCAAAGTTATGGTCAACGGTCAACAGTTTTACACAAATATCACCCTAACATAAATTAATTACATATTAGGCACCATTTTAAAAATATTTATAAAACTAGCACCCGAGTTCTTTTTTTTTCTATTAATCGGTACAGAACAATCCCCAAGCGTAGGGGGCGACGCGTGGGGCACGCGCGTCGTCCTCAGAGCCCCTACAAATCTCTAAAAAATATTTAAGAATTATTTTATGGCATTTTGAGACACTTACCAAGCTCGGTTCACAATTTTAAATGGCGGATAGCTCGATTCCAAAACATCGAAAACTTTGGCTTTCTCACCCCTCCACGCACCGGCGACGATGGAGACACGGAGATCACCGGTGGACTCGGAATGATGCAAGGAACACAATGGTGTGGGAGGTGTCAAAAGATGGCTGGATCGATGTGAATTGATGAAAAACCAACGAAAATTGAGTTAAAATCGACGATACTTCCGATTGAAATTAATGACGAACGACGATGATTCACGACGAAAGGTTTGAGGGTTTTTGTTCATCGGTCGACAGCGAATACGATGGTGGTTTTGGTTCGTCAAACGGAGGCCGGACGGTGAGTAATCAGATATCAAAGTGAGTTGAGTGGAGGAGAGAAAATGAAGATTTTTGCAGAAAAAACATACAGGTATGGGGTTTATAATTCTCTCCAAAATAAAAAATGGTTAAACTATGAGTTTAGCCATTGAATTTTTTGTACTTTATAAAACGGTTTGACAACTTTGAAATATTACAATTTAATCCTCAATTTCTTCCAAATTTTCGATTAAATCCAACACTTTATAATTAAAAATTTAGCCCCTAAATTAGGGTGTTACAGATGTCATTACAGATATTAGACCGAAAGCCTCAATTGAACATCGCTTCATTTTTTTAGCAATTGATTACTTCACTAAGTGGGTTGAGGTTTATTCATATGCTAATATCACGAGGTCTAAGTTTGAAAGTTTATAAAAAGAGATAATTTGTCGGTATGGGTTGCCAAAGATCTCAGATAACGCCACCAATTTGAACAACAAAATGATGGTAGAACTTTGTGCTTAGATCAAGATAAAACATTCTAATTCAGTGATCTACCGTCCAATGATGAATGGGGTAGTGGAAACAACAAATAAAAACATTAAAAGGATCACCACAAAGACCACTGACACTTACAAGGATTGGCATGACAAATTACCCTTTGCTTTGTATGCATATCGAACTACAATACGAACTTCGACAGGGGCAATTCATAAAACAACTTAGAAATTCATAAAATTGAAAATTACAATAAATTATAACAAATTTTTTAAAGTTCTACAAAATTTGAAAAGTGTTTAATATATTAAAATAAAAAAAAATATTTTTTTAAAAATAACTATTAATCATTTATAAGTAGAACCTCTATAAATTAATACTCGATAAATTAATAACCTCTCTACAATAATAATTTTTCTCAGTCCCGACTTGGGCCCAAGGTCTAAATTAATAAATTCGATAAATTAATAAGATAATAATTTTTCAAAAGGCCATTGTATACAATTATGGTCCCTTCATTATTAAAATTAATAATTATATAAAATTACAAATATAAATAGGACAACTCAGTAAAATATGATTCTATTGTTGTTTGTTTCTTCATAAAATTTAAAACTAGTTGTATTTAATCACTAACTTTTCTTATTGCAACCCCCTCAGACCGATGCGGATAACCCGATCTGATTTAGAGTGTCACATTAGGGCCACCGGAGCGATCCACTGTAAAAATAGCAAAAAATTTAAAACTTTTTATCAAAACGTAAACTTATAAAATTATTTATCAGTATTCATAAATAAAATAGTTTTCCAGACTCGTATAAAAACAAAATACAATTACATGCCCCCTAATCACATGTACCGTACTCTGCAAACAGCACCGGAAGAACTCCCTTACTGAATTCGATAGCTGCATTGGTACAATTCTTTTAACATGCAATGGTGAGTAATAGAGTGAGCTTTGGAAAGCTCAGTAATACAAAACTACCAGATGATGCTGAAGAACGTGCAAATATAGATAAATATACATTTCTTTATTGGTTCAAATATCTATAGATTTTTAGACTGAGCTGAGGTCCATTGATATCGCAGGTAGTAACATATAGTATTCAGTTCAGATGGAAATATTTCAGATGTCTAAGTTCAGGAGATCAGAATAGGTTTTCTAATGTGTTCCCATAAAACCAGTAAAAAGATACAGATCTTTTAAAACATATATATATATACCCCCATCCGTTCACATCATAAATGTGTAGGTTCCCCAGAACCATACACCCAACCGCAGATGCCATTTAGACCCTGAGCACAAAGTCAAAGAGTCTGCAGATAATCTTCCTCCAATAATAAACCCCTCAGATAAAACATTTCTTCATCGATAAACAGAGATATCATAAATCAAAACATAATTTAGATCAGATATCATAACAGAATCCAGGTTAAGAATCAGAACAGATTTCAGATCAGATGTCAAAACAGAATTCAAATCAGAAATCAGATAAAATATTCATATAAGTAGGGAACACACTAGAGTTTCCAGATATTATTTAGAGATACAGGATAATCTTATTGGGCAGAGAAACACAATTCTTCAGTTTACCGATGGAATGCCAGAAATTAGAATTACTATTAGAAGAGTTCGTTAATTGACAAAATCATCAGTTATTCATAATATGCTTATCATGATCATCTTATTTGGACATTTATCGGAAGCTCTACGTAATCAAAAGGGTATTCAAAATCCTTGACATATGAGTTACTTATGTTTTCATACATGACCAGAGTGATTTGAGCTGATAAGGAAGAACGAAGATTCAGGACTTTTACAATCTATGCCGATTGATCAGATTATCGAACAACTCTAGATGAATAGTTCCCAGAATTAATGCTTGTCGACTGGTCAATTCATTGTCCTTCCAGGTTTTACTTTTAAATACCAAAAATTCTTATCCATAGATCATCTTTGGAATCATCGCTGAATAGATCTTAAGGATACTAACAGATATTCCAATGTTCTTTATTTCATTTTCTGCTTCCACAATATCATAAAACTGAAATGCTTGATTTGTAGTTCATGACCCAGAAGTACAATACATCATGTAAGTTCATTAGCATTCCCAGACACATCCAAATCAATTATTTAAATCCTCAGTCCTTGAGATTACTTAGTTCATTAGCATTCAAATTCATTCCGGTTACTTTGGGATTTTCCAGAGTAATACAGACGTTTCTGAATATCATATACATATTGTACTTTCGTTCAATTTAATTTGGTCTTCGTGGTTGATTTGTCTAACGAATATCCATTTCTTATTACCGAATGGTACCTAGAGTTGAGCTGAGTACTTTCCAAAATTATCATCGAACCACACTTGAGAAGACGAACACGCATTCAAGTAACATCTATGTCGTTCAGGTACTAACATATAACACTAGCATTGATTGCTCGGCTTAATATGCGATCCATAACTTTTAAGAGCAGTACACATCCATGTTTATTTGGATTCCTTAATTAATGCAACATCTACTTAGTCTAGATCATAAGGGTATTTTGGTCATTCTAGTACTCAGTTTCATTCCATTCTTTTCAGAGCTCGAGGATATCCAATCATTCCTGAGCTTGGTGATATTCTTAAGTCATTTCCATTACAAGGGTATTTTGGTCATTTTACAGATAACGGTATTTAAATTTTTTTTCTTCCATCCGGTCTTATTATTTAATTCTAATTTATCATCTATTCAGTCCCTTCAAACAATTATGAAAGAGCACCCTCCGATAAATAGTTCTTCAGGTATTTACTCATAACTCGGATATTTTCGGGTCAAGTGCATTCTCAGATTTTACAAACGGAATATCATAAATTTTTCTGTACAAAGACATGATCTTAACAATTAAATTCGTACTTAATCGAGTTAAGTACAAATCCTCAAAGTACTTTCTCATTCAAGGTCAACTCATATTATTTTTACCTCTCAAGGCATTTTCGTAATTTCTTAACCAGATAATTTCGATATTAGCTCTTAACGAAAATAATTATAATTTAAAGATCCTATGGTTAATTGCTTTCACGAATATTCTCTGATCTTGAAATGATCCTTAACGGACTTCTAGCATCTTGCAAACCCTCTTGGGGTTAAAACCGTCATCCACATTTCCTAAGTAAAACTAACATTTCTTATGCACATCAGTAATTTTTACCGGATCAATATGTCTTTCAGAGTTATTAACCAACTTTCAGGGACAATTTTTGTCATCTTACAACATAAGAGTATTTTCATAATTTTACCCAACCAGAGTATTCTCATAATTTCTCATCTGAGTATCTTTCGTATTTAACCTTTGTTGATATAAAATAAGCTACAACTCAAAGGTTGATTCCTTTATCACTAATCACAAAACTTGTAATTTAATTCTAACAATCTCTTAATCTCTTATAAAAGTCATCTGAACCATAATCAATTACTGAACCTTTTTACCGTATTCAGATCGAGTATAGAAATTAATCAACTCTACAAAAGTGACCAACATTATTTTATTCATGCATTTACCAATATTCACATGTTCCATAAAGCATAAGAGTAGTAAAGTATTACCTCGATTTATGTGCCATACTGATTGACCATATAATTTCCATTCGAGTGTCCTCGATCTTGAAATCAACTTTCAATATTTTCCTCACGATCCAGGCCATCAAAATTACTAACTCGTATCCAAATAATTTCCCTTGCCATAAAGATAGCTTATTAAAATTTAAATTAATAATCGAGGGACCTAATTGACAAAATTAGAATTTATGGGGTCAATTTAATACTTAGTTACCAAAGTTAGTGACCAAAATAATCTTATTAAAATCATTAAGCAATATTCATAACCCTATAGAAACTAGGAGGCAAAGTTAAGTACTCACCAACATTGGAGGATTATGCTATGATTTACCCTTCATCCTTTATCACCATTTCCTAAAACACTGCTCTCTAACATTCCTATCTTTCTCACCATTTTTTATCCTTAACATAATGCTCTGAAGTAAAGCAAGAAAGCTTCTTCAGTAGAAATCAAACGCCGGTGACTACCGTGTTGGCCACCTCTCCGACCGTCGTTCAGAACAAACAAACACTTCCTGAAGCACCTTATCTTCCTCATCAAGAATATAACCTTCGTTTAGTTTGAAACTTTATAGATGGTTGTAGATCTACCAAAAACCCTTTAATTTTCTCTAAACAAAAGGCTTTTGTTCTCTACTAGCACCATTCGATGGTGCCAATACGAGAAATATTGTTCCTCGCTTCTCTTAAATGCTTCACCATTGGAATCTCCAAGACAAATCCTTTAATGCTAAGAACAAAACTCCGTCCTGTCTCCGGCGTTTATCTTCCTATTTATAGTATTTTACGCTGTTATGAGTCGATCGGTTTCTGTTTACAATTTTATCGTATTGCTCACGATCGATCGTCGTCCCTCCGTACTAAAACCACTTTGGCTTTGGGCAGCTAGACAAGGGATGGCTCGATGTTTTGATGGTCAACGAAAGTTGTCCCTCTGGTGGCCGAAAACAAAGCTTGGTGAAGGTTTGCTACCCATTGTTGGTGCTTTTGAGTACTGGTTTGTCCCCCCAATGGAGAATATGATTTCTTCCACCTATAGTTATAAAATATTTTAATAGTTTAGTATAGCATAGTACCCTCCACTAGTTAACAAAGGCATGCTCCATTATTGCATAACACGTTTCAATCCCACTAAGCACTTGTTTATTATATTTTTTTCATTATTATCTAAAAGAGAGATAATATCATGCTTATATCTTTGAACTTCAGGAATTTCAAAAATTACCATAAAATTTTGAGAATCATACAATTTGGTCTCTAAAAATTATTTACCCCAACTTCAGGGTGTGACACTTATTGCATTCAAAAGTTTGGTATTGCATTCTCATATTGCAACAAAAAATTGTGAAGAGTTATTGCCGTTATGAGTGTTCCGACAATTGGTTGTACATTGCATCTTTTGATTACAAAATCACTGAATGAATCATGTCTTGAAGAATAATATAGCAAAGGCATTTAATAGTTGAAACCTTGCATTAGAGTAACGATATTTTATGAGATTCCCTCCTATTATTTAAAAATGATAAAACATAATAGCATCAAATTTATGATCGTTAATTTTTAGTTTCATAAAAGTAATGAACAATATTAAAATCGGATAATACTTATAAATATTCATCTTTCATTAAACCATAATAATATGCAATATTTATTTACAAAGTATCTTCCTAATAATTACTTTGTATAAAAATGATAAAAAATAATAGCATCAAATTTATGATCGTTAATTTTTAGTTTCATAAAAGTAATGAACATATATTAAAATCGGATAATACTTATAAAATATTCATCTTTTCATTAAACCATAATAATATGCAATATTTATTTACAAAGTATCTTCCTAATAATTACTTTGTAACTAATAACTGAATCTAAATAAACCGAAGTCTGTTTCGTCAAATACAAACCCGGTAAACTGTTTTTTTCATTGATTTATCACTTGATTCGATCCGTTTTTAGGAATTAAGCTCCGTTTTTATGAAATTTATATTGTTATGTATTTGAGGAATTATGGAAGTTGAATTAAAGATCGAGGGCGTTCGAATGGAATTTATGGTTGATAAGTATGACACGGAAATCGAGGTAATACGTTACTACCTCTTTATGCTTTATGGAACATGTTGATAATGAATAAATGCTTGAATGTATATGATTGGATTATTATGCATGTTTGAGTATGGATGGATTCAAACTGAATACGGTTTAAGTGATAAATTAGTTAAGACTCGATAGAATTACAAGTTATGTGATTGAGTGATAAAGGAATCAGTCCTTAACATGTGAATTATAATTTATCTTATTAAAGGTACTTGGATGATAAATTATATGAATACTTCGATTAGGTAAAATTATGAAAATACCCTGATATTGTAAAAAGACAAGAATTGACCCTGAAAGTTGGATAAGAAGTGTAAATACATATTGATCTAATGAAACTACTGATGTATATGGAAATACTAGTTTTTCATAGGAAATCTGAATAACCGATTTCTAAACCCAAGATGGCTTGTACAATATACTAGAAGTTTGATAGGAATATTTTAAAGTTTAAAGATTATCCGGAAAAAGAGATAAACCCTAAAATCTCTTAATTATAGTTATTTTGTTAAGAATTTTAATACTGAATTAAATGGTTAAGAAATTACCCTTGAGATGAAAAAATAGCCTGAATTGACCCTGAATGGAAAAGTACTCAAGAAGTCATGCTTAATCGATGAATTGCTAGTTTCATCGTTAATATACGTTTATACAGAAAATTTATGATAATCTGAAAATCTCCTAGTTATGAGTAAACACCTGAAGAATAAATTATCGAGGGTGCTCTTTTGTCAGAATTGTTTGAAATGACTGAAATAGATGATAAGTTCAAATTAAGTGATAAGATCGGACGAAATGAAAAGATTGAAATATCATGGATCTGTAAAATAAGCAAAATACATCTGGAATGGAAATGACTCTAGAATATCATCAAGCCCAAGAATGAATGGATATCCTCAAGCTCTGAAATAAATGGAAAAACATTGAGCACCAAAATGACCAAAATGCCCTTATGGTATAGACTAAATAAATGTTGAGTTAATTAATGAATTCAAATAAACATAGGGTTGTATTACTCTTAAAAGTAATGAAACTCAATTTAAGTGAGTAGATCAACTCTAATGTTATGTCAGTACCTGAATGGCATTGATATCACTTGAATGCGTGTTCGTCTTCTCAAGTTTGGATCGATGATAATTCTGGAAGTACTTGGCTCAGCTCAACTCTAGAGCGTCTTCGATACTAAGAAGTGGATATTCGTGAGACAAATCAACCACGAATACATGAATGACTTTATTATATGATTAAATTGAACTGAAAGGAAGTACAATATGTATCTGAAATTCAGAAACGTCTGAATTACTCTGAAAAACTCTGAAGTAACCGGGATAGCATTAATTGCTAAATTAACCAAGCAACCTTAATGACAGAGAATTTAAGTAATTAGATGAGTCTGGAATTACAATAAACTTGTATGATGTACGGTCCCCATGGTTATGAACTAAGAATCAAATACGTCATCAATTCTTGATATTGTTGTAATGTGGAAAGAAAATAAAGATTATAAGGATGCATGTTCGATTTTTTAAGGTATATTTAGCGATGATTCTGAAGATGAACTATGGACAAGAATTGTTGGTATTATAGAGTGAATACCAGGAAGGTTAATAAATTGATCAGTCGACAGGCATCAGTTCTGAGAGTTGTTCAGTTTAAGTTATTTGATAATCTGATCGATCGACATAAATTGTAAGTGTCTTGAATTTTCGTTTTCTACAGTTTCATCTCAAATCACTTCGGTAATGTCTGAACACGTAAGTAATGTAGAAGGAAAGATTCTGAATACTCCATTTGTTTCAATTGGGTTGAAATCATATGAATTCAAAGTATATCCCTGAATATGACTGATTATTTGGGTAATAGAATCACTCTAATTAAATCTGAATCTAGAATTCATTCGGTATAAAGGTTCCTGAACACTTTCATGATGCTCCTGAATCATAGTGGGATTCTAAAGTATCGATTTTAATGTCTGATTTGAACGACTAGCAATTGACTCATTTTCAATAAGACCTCGTTCATTGAATCTGATCAAAAGACATCTGTTTCATGTTATGCTGATAACTGCAAAATGCTTCTGATAAATATTAGGATTTCTCTAGTGTTCCTTATTTTTTTATAAATATTTTTGTTGTTTTAACATAAGGTACACTGAAATCTATTGTTATTGTTTTATGGATGCACCGACTTAATGGTGATGGCTTATGGATTTGTATCATGGTATAAATTGTATCTTGGAGATAGATTTGTAAAGTACATCTCTGATCAAGCTGGAATATTTTTATGGACCTAATGTGACTCTTAGGTAGGCTCTGCGGCCCTGAGATCATTCTCGGGTAGGCCCTGCGACCCTAAGATATATTCTTAGGTAGGCCCCGTGGCCCCAAACTTTCTTGGGTAGGCTCTCAGGCCCTAAGATATTCCCTTAGGTTAACTCTTTGTAAGATGGTTTTAAAATACGAGTTTTAAAGCTCCACTACAATATGGTTTATGGGATTTTACTGAACTATCATTTGATTAGTGTACCTATTATGATTTTATCGTACTGATGGAACACACTAGATATCCTATTCAACCTCATGAAAACGTGATAGTATGAAAGGTTTCTATGAACCGAGATTCATGACTTCTACTCGATGAACTACTAATGGAATCCCAGATTATTCCGCAATTGGTATACGTTTGATTCAATAAGGAAATTATGGCTTCCCATTTATCTGTATTTCATGTAGTATCATCTGGTAGTTCTGTGTTACTGAGCTTTTCGAAGCTCACTCTATTACTAATCATTGCAGGTTAAAAGAATTGTACCAATGCAACTATCGATTTTCAATATGGGAGTTCTTCTGGCGTGCTTGCAGAGGATGGTACTTGTGATTAGGGGGCATGTATTTGTATTTTGTTTTATATACGAGTCTGAAAAATATGTTTTATTTCTGAATGTTGTTAAGGCAATTATGAATTACATGTTTTAATAAAAGTTTTAAATTTTTCACTATTTTTATATAGGGTCGCTCCGGTGACCTTAATGTGACGCTCCGAATCGGATCGGATATCCGCATCGGTCTGAGGGTGTTACAATGTGGGGAATATTCGAACAAGAAAAAAGAGAGAATAAGAAAAACTCTATCAAAATGTAAAATCTTTTCTTTGGGTTTAGTTTAGATCGAAAAAGAGAGGATTTAGGGGTTTTTACCTTTCATCATTGAGATGATTCAGGGCAAACAAGAGTTTGGTTCATCCCCCTCTTTATTGCTTCGGTCGTCAAGGATACGATGGACAGAGAAAGTTGCCGATGAAAGACCATAGGAGGAGCTGCGACGACACTGTGAAATCCATGGAGAGAAATCTCTTGTATTTAGGTGGTTGCCAAGTAAAAAAAAAGGGTTAAAAATCCTAAAATAAGCCATATGTAAGGCTTTTAAAAACCAAATCATTCGAGACGAGATTTTTAAAAAAATCAATTTAAAAATTAAGATTGTTTTTAAGGAAAAACCGTTTCGATAACTTGGCGACTCTACTGGGACTTTTTTAGTGTCGAGTCGCTAGTCTATTAATTAATTGTCTTTGCAATGAAAATTACAAGTTTGTTCTATTTTAATTTTTTATCCCTTGTTTGGTTTAAATAAATTTTATGTTTATAATTTGATTAACCCCTAAATAGTTATACTGCTTGTTTGCTAATGTTTTCAAATTAAATATGTCATAAAGGGATTTGAGAACTCTGTTTTGTATTGGTTGTGTGTTTTTCGCTTTTCCTCACACATTGCATATATGCATTTGCATAACATGAGCTAAAATCCCGCTCCATCCTATTAGGTAGAAGTGAGAAACTACTCCCTCTTATGGTTTTTACCTCAATATGGGATAGTGGATCACTCTTCGAGCTCACGCCTTATTGCCCTTGTGATGGTTTTAACCTCTGTATGGACATAAGGAGGTGTGTCCTCTTAAATTGAACTCGATCCAAAAGCCTGTGATGGGCCAGGATTAAGGGTCTACCAGCACACGGGGCACCGACAAGGACAATTCGAGAACCTTTATTCTAGATCCGAACCCAACATATAATGAACATATAACCTGAACCTAGGTAGAGCCTAACCTAAACCTTAAGAGTCTCGTGAGAATATTACACAATGAAAAGCTCTTACGAGTCTTTAATTTTTTAGTTTAATTTTGTTTTTCAAATAAATGTATGTGAACTAGAGATCATACGATTAGGTTTATTTTTTTGAATAAGTATGCAAACTAGACGGCATGAGGTTAGGTTTTTTTATGTCAAACACGCATGGGAGTAGAACCCAACATGTGGGGTAGGTTTTATTGACAAACTATGTTATGCCCGATTGATTTCTTTATGATTACTGACTAATTTTATTTTTTTCTTTTCTATTTATTATGTTTTCATTTTTGCATTGCCCTATTCATTCCATGGTGTTGATCCATGATTGATGTCTATATAGAAGGCTAGTAATATGGAACGAAGAATCCAAAAAGAGGTAGAAGATAATACAGATGTTCAGAGATGGTTCGAGCAGTTCCAACTAACCAATGGAGATACTTACAGCCTGGATATGGGTCAAATCTGATTGGGTACACCCATATTAATGTCAGTCAAAATGACTTGACGAGCTAAAAGAGATATGGGGAAAATGGGAAACAGCGGATAAACATTGTTTTATCAACTCTATGGTGACATCTCCTATCTCTTGGATGTTTTTATTGACCGAAATTTGTTTAGGGATCTGGTGCAGTTATGGAATCTCGCCTACGGTTACTTTACTTTGGACGAGTGGATATGACGCCTACTATAGAGGATTACCATGCCTTGATTCGTTGTCTGAGATTCCAAGTCAACAAGGTGTACACCAAGCACCAAACACTTCTTCTTTCAAGAATAAATTACTTTTGATGACTGGAATGAGTGAAGATTGGGTTGTTAGAAGAAAAAGAAAAAAGAAGGTAATGCATCACCTGGACTATTTTGAGAGAAGTAATGTTCGTAATCCCGACAAGAGAAAAAATTAACCTGTTTGCTTTAGGTATTTATGGGCTATTCATATTCCCGAAGGTCGTGGGTAAGTTGATGTCTCAGTGGTTGATTTGTTCGAGAGATTGGACAGATATGTAGATGCCATTCCAGTTATTTGATAGAGGCATTTGTTCCTTAATTCTTACAAACGAGAAGGAGAATGACACTTCATAGGGTGCACACCATTGTTTCTAGTTTGGATCCTTACTCCCTTCAAACACGTTGAGAGGACACCTGGTCTAGTGTTTCTAGAAGGGTTTTCTCCCTTGAAAGATTTCCGTTCTCAATGGCCTAGGGGTTTTTACTGAAGAGAAATGGATGGTCATATTCAAGGATATTAGATATGGTGTTATATTATGGCGCGCTTCGTGGAACATCTCTTCAGATATATTGTATAGGTGTGGAGAACAAGATTTGTTCCATTGCCAGACATATGGGGCTTTGTAGGATAGCTCGTTTATGGTTTCCATGTAATGGGTCAAGACAGTTTATTCCTGTAACTTGGGATTTATTTGGGTCAGAGTTCACGTTAAAAAAAGAGCAGTATAAGAGTAAAGTTAAAAGGGTTGCTGATGCATGAAAGTAGACTCGTAAAGTAAATCTCTTAACCTTTGACTTGAGTTGTCACAAGAATACGAGGAAGGAAACAGAGTTAAAGATAATATTCCAATAGTCAATCCTGAAAAATACTTAGCCTTTGGAAGACATCTTAAAGTGATGTTATCTCTGTTAGAACTAGCCAAGCATGATTTTGAGGCTGAAAAGAAATAATGGAAGGAAACGTTACAAAAGATGAAGGATGAAGTTTACCAAAAAGGACTAGAAATTGATATCCAAAAAGGTCGAGCTGACCAAATTGAAAAAGTAGAAAAGAAACTCATATTAGATTTTGATATCCAGTTATCATACCAACGAATGGTAAAAACACAGATGGCTACTAGCTCAAGTAAATCACATGCTGAATGGAGGCAAAAAGTGACAAGTTTAAAAAGAGAAGCTGAGGAAAGTAAAGAAGAGCTCAAGAGTAGACATTAGGTGAAGCTACTTTCAAGAGAAAAGAGTGCATTAAAGAAACAACTGTAAGAGAATTGGGCCTAAAACGGGAAATTGAAGGGTAACATCTTGAGTTTAGAGTCAGCTTTAATGATACCGAAGTCGAGAAGCCAGTTTTAAACCATGCAAAAATTGAAAACTTGATGAAGCGTGTGAATGAACTTGAGGCTATAGTTTAAGATTTTAGGGAAGAGCAAGTGAATTATCGATAGTTCCCTATGAAGGAGTTATACAATGGTGCCATTGTTGAGAACAACTCAGTGAAGAATTAAGGAAAGGATTACCTCATCGCAAGCTACCTAAAACATGTTCAAGGAGTAGCTCAGTACTTAGTTGACTTAGCACATGAAATTGCTACTGTAAGCGAAGGATTGGAACCCGAGACTGAAGAAGCTCAGAGGGTTTTAGATTTACTTGGGCACATGCCGCAATTAGGGGAGATAGCTCAGATCTATCTATCTTATATGTTTAATCCTTGTAACCAAACTTTGTTTCTAATATAAAATTTTATAAGGAATTGTTCCAAATCAACACCTTGCATTTTTTCATCTATATTGCATTTTATTCAGTAATAGTCATATTTTTCATATTTATTAATAAAAAAGATCAATATTAATAAAAAAGATTGTATGGTAGAATACTGGAAACTTCTAAGCATCCATACAATACTCCAAAAAAAGGCAATGAACGAGAGAATTCCCAAATTGAGAGAACCTAGCTCGAAATGTAGGAGAGTTTTTAGGAAAGCTCAAGAAGAGGTGCGTGAACAAACGTTGAAATCTCAGATGATCTGATGGAAAAACTCACAAGCATATTAAGGAAGGAATACAAATCGAGAAGAGACTCCAATTATCGGTGCTACTACCGAAACCCTTTGTACCATCGGGTTTGAACTACGGGCAGAGCGTGGAAAGGCTCCAACTGTGGTGTTGCCACTGAAGAACCCTATAGCCTCATAGGTTTACACTACCACATGTTCGAATACACAAGGAAGGATTACTTAGCGAGAAGAGTGCAAATAAACTTACACAGACCTTTGTAAACCCACACCCAGTTGAAGATGTCCCAGATTTTGATGAGGAAAGTAGAAAAGAGCAAAACAAGAAGCTAGAAGAGAAATAGAAATAACTATAAGTTAAAAATCAGGGCTATGAAAAGGACATTATCTTGTATGGGATCGATACCAAAGAGCTAAGTTTGGTTCCTGATTTAGTACTACCTCCCATGTTCAAAGTTCTGGATTTTAAAAAATTTGATGGAACGAGGTGTCCCTCTACTCACATCCCTATGTTATGTAGGAAAATGACCGACTATGTAGGTGATGATCAACTATCATTCATTGTTTCAGGAAAGCTTCACAGGTTCATCAATCCGTTGGTACAATCAGTTGAGCAGGCTCACATAAGTCATGAAGGATTTGGCTAAAGCTTTTCTATAACAATAAACACGTGAAGGATATGAGCCTAATCAAATCATGCTACAAAGCATAGAGAAAAGATCTAATGAAAGCTTAAGAAATTATGCTTAGAGGGTGGAGGGATGTCGCTGTACAGATTCATACATCGCTTGAGGAAAGAGGAACCAACATGCACTTTATAAACACTTTAAGAGATCCTTTTATTGGCCACCTTATAGGAAACTCATTCAAGAGTTTGTTGACTTGGTTACAGTAGGGGAGATGATCGAAATGGCAATCAAGAGTGGGAGGCTTGATGGAGGTGAGTCTAGTAAGAACCATTAGCGAAAAGAAGGATAACGAAGTCAAGAATGTCAAGTATGACTCCAATAACACATTGTGTCTCAACCTCAAGACACATGATCATCCATATAGAATTATACCAACAAAGGGTAAGAGAGCCAATACAGAGAGAGAGAATCTTTAATTTGACCCATCCCCATGTCCTAAAAAGAATTATACCAGACAAAGGGTAAGAGAGCCAATACAAGAGAGAGAGAATCTTTAATTTGACCCGATCCCCATGTCCTAAAAAGAATTATTTCAGATTTTATATGATAGAATGTGGTGTCACCTTACCATACGTCACCACTACAAGCTCTCTACCCTAAATAGTATGAGGCTAATGTCCAATATGAATATCACGTAGGGATTCTGGGACATCCAATAGAGAATTTCATTACCTTTAAGAAGATTGTCCAAAGGTTAACGCAATAGAACGTCATCAACTTTGGTAATGGTCAGCAACCAAATATGGCTCAGAACCCACTGCCAAACCATGCAGGTACATGGGTAAATGCAATTGCTGAGCAAAGACAAAAGAAATATAACAAGGGTGAGTGAGGTAAAATCACTTATGTATTGGATATGGGGTCAGATGATCAAGGTAGACATGTTGGTCTTTAACGAGGTCGTTAAACAAGTTGAGAGCAAGTATGCACACCAGTATCATAACGGTGAGGGTCACACCATACAAGATTATTCTGAGTTTCGAGATCTGGTGCAAAGACTGATGGATGAAAAGGAAATGGAATTTTACAAAGAATCTGTTGAGGAAAAAGAATCAGAGATTTGTGCACCTGAGGGTTCTTCTATGAGAGCTTATAATGCCAATTATCCTTTAGTTATCACATCAAAAACTCACATGGTAAATAAAATAACTCCTATGGTGGTAATCACACTCTATCTCTATTCCCTTACAAGGACAATAAACAAGTCCCTTGGAGATACGAGTACAAGATGGATAATACAGGTTCTTCAGAGATCGCCAAAGAAGAAGTGGATGAAGTATGCCATTTTACTAGGAATAAGAGATGTTACTCTCCCAATTATACCAAAGAACCTGAGAAAATAAATGCCACCAATAAAGGGAAGAAGGTTTACTTACTGATGAAAGATGATGAGCCAGTCATTAACGAGCTTGTGACAGAAAATGAGGCTATGGAATTTCTGAAACATAGAGAATATAGTATTGTTGAACAGCTGCACAAGCTACATGCTCGCATCTTGATACTTGCTCTTCTATTGAGCTCTGAGGAACATCGAGATGCTTTGTTGAAAGTCTTGAATCAGACTTTTATGCCAAAGGACTTTCCCGTGGACAAGCTAGATAGATTGGTTGCGAATATTCAAGCTGATAACTTTATCTCTTTTCGATGATGAGATATCGTCTTGGATGATTAGCAGCCACAATACTCTATATCACTATTAGGTGCAAGGGGCATGTATTATCTTGAGTACTAGTTAACAATGGCTCTACGTTGAATGTAACGCCATTGGTAACCTTGAAGAAGTTTTCTGTCGATAGTAAACATATGAGGAATTACCAGAGTGTTGTTCGTGCATTTAATGGAACGAAAAGTGAAGTGCTAGGAAAGATTGACATCCTTTCACTATTGGCCCATCTATTTATGAGGTTGAGTTCCTTGTCATAGATCATGCCTACCTACAATTGCCTATTGGGAAGGCCTTGGATCCATCAGGCAAGGGCAGTTCCATCCACGCTGCATCAAAAACTCAATTCGTGATTGAGTGGAAATTGATATGTATCAATGCTTAGGAAGTCATTATTGCTTCTGTGTCTACTACTGCTCCACATGTTGAAATAGAGGAGAAAGTTGTTGAATGTTCCTTCAGATCCCTAGAGTATGTTAATGCCATATTCGGGTGAGAGGAGAAAGATATCAAATCCTAGACTGTCCAATTGTACCAGGAGTGAACTAAAACCGACTATGGGAAGGGGAGCCAAGGCTAAAAAGGGCTAAGGAGCCGCCTACAGGGATTTGTTAATCCAGTTTTCCCATTACTAAAATAGATTGATTTGGCTTGGGATATTAGCCACCTTGAAAGGAAAATTAAAAGGAATCCAAAAAAGCCAGGAAAGGAGAATAACATTGTTAGCTTGAGATGACCTTAAGTGAGAGCCAATGACTTTCCTACAACTGCATGATACTTTGTATCTGGAGGTCATATGTTTCAAGGAATCCAACCAACTAAGGAACCAATTGTTGAGGATGCCTTAGGAGATCTGGGCATTAATGGGATACTGGATGAAGCTAGGGAAGGGAGCTCCAAGCATCTATCCCGCACCACTAGGCTTCGTGCCGAACAATTGGACTACAAGGAGTTACTTGTAGTTTACAAAATTGTTTCAAAGTAATACATAAAAACTTTCCCTGTTGTCTAAACCTGAGGCAATAGGTGATCTTTTGTAAAGGGTTAATGTTTTTAATTCTTAATGAAAGATGTATTCCTATAATTCCCAAAGTGGCAAACATTCTTCCGTGCATTTTTTTTATTATTATTTATGTATAGATTATTTCATTATATTTATCTTGATATCGGATAGATCCTCTTGTATGTATATATATATATATCCTCTAATTCATTATTTTTTCAGGACCTCATGTATCAATAGTATGAATGCTAATGACACTAACCCGAAGATTGATTTCGAGCTGCCCATATGTCAAGGGGAAATCGAGGGTTGTGATAACGATAAGGAATGATCCCTACCTTCTGAACTGCTAAAAATGGTAGAAAGGGAAGATAAACAAATTATGCCTCACAAAGATCCCACTGAAACTTGAATATGGAATCAGATGAAAATAAGAAAGAAGTAAATATTGGCACCACCTTATATATTGAGGGATGACAGAGTTTGATTGGATTACTTCAAGAGTACAAGGACGTGTTTTCTTGGTCATATGAGGACATGTCGGGTTTAGATACTGAGTTGGTGGTACACAAACTACCGATAAAGCCAGAGTGTAAACATGTGTAACAAAAGCTCAGAAGGATGAGACCTGAAATACTACTAAAAATTAAAAAAGAACTAAAAAAGTAATTCGATACTAGATTCCTTAAAGTAACCAAGTATCTGGAAGAGGTGGAAAATATTGTCCCAGTACCAAAAAAGGATGAGAAGGTTCATATGTGTATTGTCTATAGAGATCTCAATAGGGCGAGTCCAAAAGATAATTTTCCTTTGCCGCAAATAGACATTATAGTAGAAAATACTGTTGGAATTTCCTTGTTTTCATTCATGGATGGGTTCTCTGGTTATAATCAAATAAACATGTGCCCTGAAGATATGAAAAAAACTACATTTGTCACCAAGTGGGGCACATTTTGCTACAAGGTGATGCTGTTTGGGCTAAAGAATGTAGGGACAATATACCAGAGAGCCATATAATATTGTTTCATGACATGATGCATAAAGAAATAGAAGTTTATGTCAATGATATGATTGTTGAGGCCAAGACAGAGAAAGAACACGTAGAGAATTTAAGGAACTCTTCCAAAGGTTATGAAAATGCCAGTTAAAACTCAATCCAAGTAAGTGTGCCTTTAGGGTGATTTCTGGGAAGCTCTTAGGGTTTGTAGTGGGCAAAAAAAGGATTAAAATAGATCCAGACAAAGTCAAAGCTATTCAAAATTTACCACTTCCATAAATATAAAAAGAAGTTTAGGGATTCATAGGGAGGTTGAACTACATTGCTCGGTTTATTTCACAATTGATAGAGAAATGTGATCATATTTTTCACCTTCTCCGTAAAAATAACCAAGGGGTATGAGGTGATAATTGTCAATAAGCATTTGAAGCAATTAAGTGATATTTGTCAAATACCCCAGCCTTAGTGCCACTTATCTCAGGCAAACCATTAATTCTCCACTTGTCAGTCTTTGAGAATTCAATGGGGTGTGTATTAGAGCATCATGACAAAACTGAAAGAGAGAGAGAGGGCAATTTACTACCTCAACAAAAGTTTATGGATTGCATTACCAAATTTATCGATTGAAAATTTGTGTTGGGCTTTGGTTTGGACTACTCGAAGGCTCAACCAATATATGTTGTATCTCACCACTGGTTGATCTCTAAAATTGACCCTCTAAAATCTATGATGGGTGTACTTTCTTTATTTGGAAGATTGCCTCATTGACATATTTTATTGTCTGATTTGACATCCAATATGCGAGCCAAAAGTAGTTAAAGGGAGTGCTATAGCAGATTTCATTGCAAGTAGGGCTTTTGAAGAATATGACCCGTTGAGTTTTGATTTCTAATGAAGTTTGAAGGCTATTTCAGTTAAAGAGGCTTTCACTTCTACCGAGAACGTTGGAAGTTAAACATTGATGGTGCTTCGAATACCTTGGGGTAAGAAATTAAGGGATTTTTGGTCTCACCAAATGGAGAACACTATCCTTTTACTAGTTGGATGAATTTTAATTGCACAAACAACATGGATAAGTATGAAGCGTGCATTTTGGGTCTCAAAGCTTCCATTGAGCGCAAGGTAAAGAAACTCAAAATATATGAGGATTCAACTCTGGTAATTTATAAACTTAGAGGTGAATGGGAAATGAAATATGCCAAGTTAGTGGAATGTTGTAAATTGGTCATGGAGCTTATCAAAGAATTTGAAGAAGTGACGTTAAACTACCTCCGAGAGAAGATAATCAAATGGATGACACCCTATCCACTCTGGCAGTAACCTTTAAAGTGAATGAACATTCAAATATAATGCCCATTAAGATGAAAGCTTATGATATCCTTCAATACATCAGATATCAAAGTTATCCTGAATAGGCAACCGAGAATGACAAAATAAATATTAGAAGGATGGCTCAGGGTATGTACTTGATGGTGAGATATTGTATAAGAAAAGTCATGATTAGGTTTTGTTGAGGTGTGTGGATGCCAAAGAAGCTAAAACAATCATTGAAGAAGTGCATGAGGAAGTGTGAGGTACCAATGCCAATGGACATGCAATAGCTAGACTAATAATGAGATTTGGGTATTATTAGTCAACCATGGAAAACCGATTGTATCAATTTTGCCAAAAAATGTCACAAGTACGAGATTTATGGAGACAAGATCCATATTCATCCTTATCCATTGCACGTGATGATAGCTGCATGGCCATTCTTTATGTGGGGCATGGATGTCATTGGAAAAATTTCACCCAAGGCTTCAAATGGTCATCGTTTCATCTTGGTGATAATAGATTACTTCACCAAATGGGTAGAAGCAGCTTCCTATGCAATTGTCACTCAGTCAATAGTCTACAAGTTCTTAAAGAAAGATATCATCTGTCGATATGGTTTACCAGAAAGAATCATCTCTGACAATGCCTTGAATTTAAACAATAAGATGGAATCGATTTATAAATAGTTCAAGATAAAATATATAATTCCACCACTTATCACCCGAAAATGAATGGGACAGTAGAGACAACCAATAAAAACAACAAGAGGCTTATAGAGAAAATGACTAAGACGTATAAAGAGTGGCATGAGAAGTTACCATTTGCTCTGTTTTCTTATCAAACTTCGGTATGGACATCAATTGGGGCAACTCTATTTTCTTTAGCCAATGGAATGGAAGTTGTGTAACCCATTGAGGTAGAAATTTTGTCACTTTGAGTTCTATCAGATGTGAACTATATGAAGAAGAATTGGTACAAGCTAGGTATGATCAGCTGAATCTGATTGAGGAGAAAAAAATTAAAAGCTATATTTCATGGTCAGATGTATCAGAAGTGTATAAAGAGGTAAATGGATGTCGAATTTGAAGGGACCTTATGTTGTGAAAAAAAGCCTTTTCTAGAGGAGCTTTGATCCTCACTAAGATGGATGGACCAGAGTTACCTAAACTATGATCTCCGACGCTGTCAAGAAAGACTTTACCTGAAGAAAAAAAAAGAAATAAAGAAAAAAGAAGAAGAAAGAAAGAGAGAGGGATAGAGAGAAAAAGAAGAATGAAAAAAATAAATAAAATGGGGCTTCAAGATTAAAATCCGTAATAGGCGTCTTGAAACCAAATGAGGTCTCAAGTTGAAAACCATAAAGGGCAATTTAAGTTGTCATTCAAATTTAGGATTCGTGCATGGTGGAGGTTCTAAATTGATTTTCATGTTGAAATGATTCCTGATTTGAGCATAATATCAAATGGTGATCAGGGTTGGATTAGAGATGGAAAAAGGCTTGAATAACTAGAAAATAAATTGAACGTACACGAGATTCTATACGGTTTATAACATCTAACATTTGAAGATTTGGTAGTACAGGGGGAACTTCACACCCTTGTGCATCGTCACAGTTCTTGAGATCCCTTTAAGAGAAGCTAAACTTGAGTCACTCTGCGGCGTGCCAGTTCAAATCTTTTGTACTATTGATATATGGGGATGCTTGTTTCATTTTCATTTACTTTTTCCAGTTAAAAGTTTGTCATGTATTTACCCAAAAAACTTGTTACATTATATAAATAATAAAAAGAGGTATTTTCTGTTAAAACCTTGTTGCAAGTATCATACTTTGAAATTAAAAACATGTAGTTTAACTTGAAAAACATGAGATCATCGTGTATTATTGTGCAAAAAGTTTCAGAAAAGTGCAGGTGCTCTGAAGATGACAATGGTTTAGTATAAGGCTTGCATGATGATGGGCTATATGAAATTAAAACCCTGGGTATATAAAAGTTTTCAGATTGGTGATAATCCAAGACGTTTTGTCACTGATTAAGCAACGAGTTATGAATGTCTGGTTTCAAGAAAGAAAAACAAGATCATACTCAACAAATTTTATACGTTCAAGATTGTCAGTTGGGGTGAACTGGTGGTGATTTTCGTGCCCAAGATTTGACTGAATCACAAGGCGGTCAACAAGATAGGGTTCTCCTTTGAAGATGAAAATATACCAAAGTTGCATCATTACATACATGTTAAGCATTAATAGGATTAAAATTCATAAAATGCATAATGATGAAATTCAATTGAGTACCTTACAGATCTTCCAAAAAGATGAAGGATGAAGATGTTGAAACCCTAAGATAAAAGTAACCAATTCAAAGTCCCAAAAAGGGAGAGGTTCAAATGACACTGAGATTTCATCTTCAAAAATATCTCTTGAGATGTTGTTCATTTCTAGTCTCACTTGATACAATATCAAATTTCAAAGCATAGTTTCGACCGGATAAAACTCTTTTCTCTTCGTCTTTGCCCTATTTTTCTTAACACAAGAATGAGAAAAAGGGGCAGCTGTAGACAACCCGTTTTGTTTGGGTCAAAACCTTAATAATAATAAATAACTTTTTTATTTTATTTTACATGCCTAATTACAAGGAGGCTACATGGCCCTAATATTACAACAGACTCAGGCCCAACCAACAGGGGCCCAATTAACCAAACATTTTAGGGTTATGGGAAACCCTAGAGAGTAGCCCATCACCAACTGTTACAACTGCTACTGCCTCTGCACATCGTATCGATACTGCCATCGTACCACTGTTGCTGACTGACCGTCCTCAACAATCCCTTTTTCTGAAATTAGCATAACACCCATAAAAACGTAAAAAAATTACAACTAAACTGCATCAAATCAAACCAAACTCAAAAAAAAAATAGGGCATTAAAACCCTGATTTTTCTTTACCAACCGAAGATTATTGCCTATGATAGCCTCACCAACGAGCAGAGATTAAAAGTAAAAATCTTTTCTTTGGGTTTAGTTTAGATCGAAAAATAGATTTAGGGGGTTTTACTTTTCGTCGTTGGGATGATTTTGTGGCAAACGAGGGTTTGGCTCATCCCTCTTTATTGCTTCGATCATCAAGCATGCGATGGACGAGAGGAGGTCATCGATAAACGACTATGGGAGAAGCGGTGACGACATGGGATCATGGAGAGAAAGTCTCTCTTGTATTTATGTGGCTCCAAAGGTAAAAATGGTTAAAAAACCCTGAAATAAGCCTTATGTAAGGCTTTTAAATTGATGTTGTATAAAGACTCCCATAGTCCCGTGTTTTCTATTATTGATAAATTACCCATTAAGTCCTCCATTTTTGTATCATTTGTGATGTAACCTCATTTATATTGAAGATTTTGACTTTCGGCCTTGAATATGTGCCTTATTCCATTTTGGTCACATTAGTTATTGCTTATATTTGGTTTGTTTATATTTTTTGGCATTTAATTTTCATTACTTTTAATTTAGTCCTTGTTTTATTACAATTTTAACCTTTAAAAGTTGTTGCTTTCTAATTTCATTTTTAATTTATTTTTGTATTTGTATTTTAGTCATGGTTAATGCTCCTTGCTTTATTTTAATTTTAGTATTTCATGTTACTTAGATTTTAATGCCTTTTTTTTTTTTTATGGTCTTTAATTCCTAGTGCCTTATTTTATGCCTCTAATTGTCCATATTGTTTATTTAGTCATCCATTTATGATGTATGTTCAAATTCACTAACTTATAATTTGGTCTTTATATTTTGTTTTTGTTGCAATATATTTAGATTTAGATTTATGCATTACGGCCTTAATATGCTTGTTGTGTGTTCATCTTCCTCACCATATTATATGCCTATTTACTCTTACAATATATATATATTATATATATAATATATTCATGTATACTTATTATTTGTGTTATGTTATTTATAGTTGTATACATTTGTATATTATATTATATATATACACACACCATATTATGTTCCATTTTTTTATTTTAAGTTCATTGTAAGTGATTGTTTTAACGAAAGAGGTCATTTCCTATGGCTTAAAATAAAGAGTATCCTATAAAGCAAAAAAAAATGTTTTCACCTACAATTTGGGAATGAGAGAAAGAGAAATGTTTGTCTATTTAAATTTTCGAGAAAAGATATTTAGAACTTATAAAAGGTCCGATCTCGATGTCTCTAAATAATCAAACATAAATTTAATTGCTTATGTTATTTTATTTATGCATTTAAATTTAGAATTGACAATGAATTTCGATTGAACTGTAATATTATTTTCGATTGGAGTAAGAAATGACTGCTTTAAGGCATGAGAGGTCGTTTCTTCTTGATAGGAAATAATTAATATTATATGTTTTGTCTAAAATCAAAGATATTATTTGAGGGGGTCTTAAATTAAATTAAATTAAACTCGAAATCGTAAATTTCATTGGAATGACAACTTATTAATCGACTAGGTAACAATTTAGGGCGTTGTGGGGGTGCTAATCCTTTCCCACACGTACCGACTCCCAAACTCAAATTGTTGGTATGCAGACCGTAATTTTTTTAATTAAAATCAATATTTTATTAAAATGACAAATGTTTTTGGGTGCTCAATCACACCCTAATCAAAGATTGGTGGCGACTCCTCGAACTGTGTTTATTATTAAAAGGTCACCAAATTATTCAAGATGAGATCTTTTAAAAATCACTTTAAAATTAAGATTGTTTTTTAAGAAAAAAAATTTTGATAGCAACCCTGCAACTACTGACGCAATTAGCCTCCAAACGTCGTGGAAAACCCAAAAAAGCCCCGTTGAATCTCTAGCCTCGTCGCTCATTTCGGCGATTCTGGTTCGCCTAGGTCGTTGTCTTGCCTAAACGCCCGCATCATCGTCTCCCCTCCTCTGTGCTCTCAAAACCCAACCGGTGGGTTGGGTTGTCGTCGTTAATTTCCTTTATCGTCAACGTGGGTAAGTGTTTCGACCTTATTCATTGTTTCTGATAGATTAGTTGGTTTTGAGCGTTGATGTAGCTTGGATTTGATGTTTGGTTGATCGTGGAGTAGTCGGCTGCCGTCCCTCGACCCGTCGCCATCGTCACGCACTCCACACGTCGTGGCGTGTACGTGGGGCTCATCTTTTCTCCTGACTCGTTAACCTTGAACTGAGCCATTGATTTGACCTGACTGTTGACCTGCCCGTTAACTTTGACTTTGATCGTTGATTGTTGACTTTGACCAAAAAGTCAATTTTTTTGAAAAGTTAATTTTTTGAAAAGTCATATTTTATGTTTTTCGACGTCCTGAGTCTGAATCCGAAGTCTGTTTCACCAAATTCAATCCCAGTAAGCTGTTTCAGCATTTTATTTATTGATTTAATATGAATTTTCAAGTTTATGTTAGTTTCTAATGTAATTGGTTTGCCATGTATCCGAGATATTATGAGATGTGGAATTAAAGTTCAAGAGTGATCAAATGTAGTTTAATTGGTTAACCGTTATGGCTCAAAAATTGAGGTAATATATTACTACCTTTTGTATGCTTTATGGAACATGTTGGCATGGGTTAATGCATAGATGAATATGTTTGGTTTAATGTGTAATTAATATATTTCTAAACTTGATCCAAATGCGATGAAAACTTATTAAATTAATAAGACTCAGATTATACGTATAGGACACTAGAAGACTGATAAGAAATAATTTCAAGTTCAGTGATTAACCGATAAAGCAATCAACCTCAGAATCTTTAAATTCTAATTATTTTCGTTAAAAGTTTTAATACTGAAATCACTTGGTTAAGAAATTATGAAATTACCCTTATGAGGTGAAAATGGTCCAGACTGACCCTGATAGTGAAAGTACCCTAAGAATTCATATTTAATTTGACAAACTACTGATTCACCTGTTAAATTCATGATCTGTTCAGAAAATCGCTGATAATTAGATCCTAACATTTGAGAAGGTACAAACCAAGAATTATTGATTTATCAACAAAAAACTAAAGACTAAAACATTGGGAGTATTATATATGTTTGAATTGTTTAGAAAATTAAATTACATGGAAAGACTGGATTGAAGAAAATGACCAAAATACCCTTGAAGTGTACAATGACCTAAAGTACCTTAAATCATTGGAATGACTAAATACCCTCAAGCTCTGAAATGAATAAATCAACCTCAAATACAAAATATCCTAGAATTTCTATTTCCTTAGTGAACACCCGGAGGCTAAATTACCGAAAGTACTTTACACGTCTGAATTACTCGAAATGATTATGTTATATGATAAAGTTAAACTGAATGGAAGTATTGTATGTATCCAAATCGTTAAAACGATCTAATTACTCTGGAAACTCTAAAATGATTGGGATAAACACGTATAATAAATGACCTATGTACCCTCTATGACCTATAATTAAGTGGATGACTTGGATAAGTCTGAAAATGCTGATGAACTTATATGTTGTATCATCCATAAGGGTTAAAATCCCTAAATCAAGCACATCGACATTTCTTGATACTGTTGCGATACAATAATAAAATAAATATCGTTGCACTACCTGTTTGTCTCACTAAGATCAATTCAATGATGATTCTAAAGGTGGTCAGTTCAACTAGAGCAATCGATATTAAGAATGAATAATGGTGAAGTATCTCAGTCTGGATGATTGGAAAGTATCATAGTGTTAGATTGGATAATTTAATTGGACTCAAAATCCTGATAATTTGATATAAATCCTAAATAATATAAATTGTTGTTTTACTCTCTTTGGGTTAAATTACTAAGAATTCTTCAAGAAAGCGAAATGTCTAAAATGTCTTTGATTGTCTGAATAATGGAATCACTCTTATCATATCTGAAATCTCAAGTAACTCTGATGTAAAAGATTCTGAATACCTTCTTGATTACTTAGTGCCTTCAAAAAATATATGAATACTATATGAACTTGATAAATCACTTCTCGAATGACTGATGAATTCGTTAGCTATCAAACCCCTTATTATAGGGATCTTGTTTCTAAAACCCTATCAATTTACAAAAGTTTTATAGTTCCCTACCAGATAAATACCAAGTACCTCTAGAAAATCACTTAATCCTCTAGTGTGTTCCATATGTTCTATATGATTGTTTTATCTATTTTGAAATGTGATTTATCGAAGTTATTGATTTACTATTTATGAAATACGGCTATATGATATGTGCTTTTGGTTACCTATTTTCACTGGAAAATATAATCATTCTAATTTATGGATCATGGAATCTACTATTTACTGTATGAATCGATTATTGGGATAGTGTCTGGCTAGGATTTTGGAGTATGGAGGTTTAGCTCTGATCAAGCTGATAATTCCTTACGGTCCTAAGGTATTCCCTGGGTAAGATTTAAGGCCCCAAGGCACTCATGTGTACAGATTGAGGGAATTTATGTGATTTAAATGACTACGTTGTCATTTTTACAATACTCTAATGGAATATGAATTTGATATTAAAGTTACTACTCAATTTGATTTCTACTGGATATTGTGTGGGTAGGAGTCTTGAGTATGGAGGTTCAACCCTGATCAAGCTTGTAATTCCTTACAAACCTAAGGAGACCATTGGGTAAGCCCATAGGCCCCAAGGTACTCCCTTAGGGTGCATATTTGCTGTGTGCTTAGGGTAAGATGCAGTTATGGGGAAACTGCATAGCGGTGTTCGGTTGGAGGGTATTACTATGGTTTTAAAATATGTTTTAAACTACTAATGTTTTAAAGGATATGTATACATTTCTCTATTTTGTTGGAACACAGTAGAATACCCAATTTAATCTTCTGAATATGTCTCTCTAAATATTTTCTTCGGACCATGAATCCCTATTTGTAACTGAAGACTTAGCTAATGAAATCTAAAATCATCGATATAATCTATTGATGTATGTCCCACTAAGGAAATATATGCTTTACTATATACTTGACGACCTATTTCATTCGTCTGGTAGTTCTGTATTACTGAGCTTTCCAAAGCTCACTCTGTTACTTACCATTTCAGGTTAAATAGTTTGATTATGTGTTTATATCGACATCAATAATGAAGTTCCACCGGCGTTGCTTGTGGAGTATAGTGCATGTAACTAGGGGGCATGTAGGTTGTGTTCTGTTTTTATATTCGAGTATGAAACTTATGTTACTACTGGATATTAGTGGATTTTATTCTAATATATAAATAATTTTCTAAATTTTTATTTTATCTATAAATTATTTTACATGTTTTAATAAATTAATAAAAAAATTAAAATTTTCCTAGATTTTTACTGTGGGTTGCTCCGATGGACCTAACGTGACACATCAGATCGGATCGGGTCACCCACATTGTTCTGAGGGGGTTAATAGAAGTAATTACTTCCATGCCCCTACTTATATTTGCATTCTCAAAACATAAACAACAACGTTGGTTGAATTTCATTCGATTAATATCATTTTCAATACAATATACAAGAAATAGAAAATTAAATAGAAAAATTCTACAACGCTCGTCGAGCGTAGATGAGCACGGTTAACGATGAACACTATTAAATTAATTTATAAAATGTTAAATTATAGAGTACTAAGTGTATAATTATAAAGTAATTAAAAATATAAATGTAAATGTAATTTAATTAAAATAAAATATTTATAAAACATTAGTTCTTAGAGTAAACTGTACCATTGACCACCTAACTATTTATCCATTTTACTTTAACCACCAATTTTTCAATTTTATCAATTGTGTCACCTAACTATTTAAATCTTGTTAATCAAGCCACCTGCCGTTAAATATTAACAGAGGAGATGATGTGACAATTAATAATATTTGTATAATTATACATTTAGTCCTCAATACCTACACATTCTATTAATTTGGTCTTAACTTTTAATTAATTCAATAAATTTAATCTTCAATCAGATGATGACATGTACCACTATGTGATTGGTTTTTTTCTTAATATTTTTATTTAATTTAATAAAATTTTCATCTAATCAAACGGTGTCACCAATTGAATGAATAAAAAATAAATTAAATCAATAATCGCTACTAGTGGGGTTTGACCCCAAGCATAAGGAGAGGAAGCAAACACCCCAACCACTAGACTGCTCCATTCAAATGACAAACCTATCATGACATACTATAAATAATTAATGACAATAAAAAAAAAGGAAAATGACATAATAAGAACTCCAACATGGAATAATTGAATAATACGAAAATATGGAATAATACGATAATATGATATATATATATATATACACACGCACACATACAAATATTATAAGTGATTAACATGTGAATGTATTTTCTTTATATTTTAAATCATTTTAATGAAAAAAAAATTAATTTTAATATATTATAACTAAAATATAACGAAGAGCTTCCTTGACTTAGAATTTTCCTGATAGTTGAAGGCTTATTATAATAAGCATTTTAACTTATGCATTGACTTTTTTATATCCTGGTTAGAGTAAGAATTTTATATTTTATATTTTAATAAAATTTTAGGGTAAACTTGATTTTATTGAATTAGTCTATTTAACATAGAGTTGTTAAATAAGATTAGAATCCGATCGATGTTATAATATTTTAAAATGTAAGATATGATACATTTCAGTTCAATAAAATTAGAATAATGAAGGCAATTTATTAATTTAAAATATGTAAAATGATTTCATTTCAATTATAACATATTAAATTCACTTTTATTTAATTTTTGCATTAAACGTAATTTAAAATATAAATAAAACATATTTGTTTATTAATCAATTATAATATTTGTTTATATATATTCATTTATTTCATGTTTGAGTCCTTATAAGGTCATTTATTACCATTAACTATATTATAAATTATATAGATTATGTTATGTATAAGAGACAAATTTAGTGGTCTAGCTTAGTTGTTAGGACTTATTAATTTTTGACTTGTGTCCTAGGTTCTAACCCCACCAGCTACAATTATTGATTTAATTTATTTTTCATTCAGTTGACACGTGGTCTCATTGATTGGATGAAAATTTATTAAATAAAAATATTAAAAAAATCCAATTACACTGTGACATATGTCACCATCAGATTAAGGGTTAAATTTACTTAATTAAATAAACGTTATGACCAAATTAATAGAATGTGTAAGTAATGAGGACTAAATGTGTAATTATACAAATTTTATTAACTGCCACATCATCTCCTCCATTAATATTTAACGGTAGGTGACTTGATTGACAAGATTTAAATAGTTAGGTGACCTATTGACAAAATTGAAAAATCGATGGTTAAAGTAAAAGGAGTAAATAATTAGGTGGCAAATGGTATAACTTACCCTAAAACTAATATTTTATAAATATTATATTTTAATTAAATTAAATTTAGATTTTTAACTAATATATAATTATACGTTAGTAATTTATAATTTAATGTTTTATAAATTAATTTAATGGTGTTCATGATTAACAATGTTCATCCGTGCTCATTAAGAGTGACAACATCATCCAATTAAATATACTGAAAATTGAGGGTTGAAATAAATCCTAAGAGGTAATTACTTCCATGTCCCTGCATATATTTTCATTCTCAAAAACATAAACAAAAACATTGGTTGAATTTAATTCGATTAATATCATTTTTAATATAATATACAAGAAGATATAAAATTAAATATACTTAAAATTAACCGAACCAATTTACCTCAGTGATTAAAATAACTATTATTGTTCCTAAATGTCATAAGTTCGAGCACCAGCGACTGCAAGGGTGATTGAGCTTTTATTGTCAAATGATTGAGAGTATTTAAAATTGATACTACTTGGTAAACACTTTTAGCTTAATCAAAAAATTATATATATACTTAAAATTGAGGGTTGAAATAAATCTTGAGATGTAATTAATTCCATGCCTCTGCATATATTTGCATTCTCAAAACATAAACAACAACGTTGGTTGAATTTAATTCGATTAATATCATTTTTAATACAATATACTAGAAGATAAAAAATTAAATATACTTAAAAATTCAGTTTTTTCAATTTAAGAAATAAAAATTAACTTAAATAATCGTCTAGACCTATTCTAATTTATAGAGATTAATTTGTTAGCCTTTCCTTCATAAACTATACCTGTAAAGATTGATTTGTTGGATTCCTTGTATCAAATCTTCTGAAATGGCATCTCTCTCACTACTATGGCAAGTTCATTAATACTTTATAAGCTGAGTCCATGTAAATATAATAAAAACTTTATCTAAAATAATTCACATATATTTTTAAATTTAAATATAATAACAATTATATATATATGGATTAAATCTAGAAAAATATATTAATTGGACCAATATAACTTTCTTAACATAATTCATACATATTTTTTATTCAGGGTAAACTAACTATCTGGTCACTCATATTACTTAATTTATATTTTGGTCACACAACTATTATTTATTTTAAATCATACTTAATGTTAAGTCTTGGCACTGTTTTGATCATCTACCATTAAAAAAATTAACAATGATGTTAACATGATTTTTTAATTATTTTTTAATCCTGATGTGACATTACCTTAGGATGACACGTCAACATAACCATTAGATTTTGGCTTAAGGGCTACATTTGTCATTGTAGTAGATCCAATTTATCATTTCCCCCCTATGGTATTTTTGCATCAATTTAGCCATCGAAGTTCGTTGACTATTTTGACTAACAAAAGTGTGAGTATTCTACGTATGTGGATTAAGGGATTAGGTTAAAATATTTACTAAACACAACGATTAGAAAAAATTCTGAAAATTTATTATTTATTTTAGTGAGATTAAGAGATTTGGTTAAACTTTTGTGATTTTTCTAGCCATTGTTTTTAGTAAATATGTATGATTTTTAATAAATATCACATCATCATCAAACCACATAAGCAATATTGGCTGACGTGGAAATTGATGGCATCCATAGATGCAAAAAATTAAAGGTTATGTTAGTCAAACGGGCTTTGGGGCTAGGATGATGCCCCTAAATAACTTCGAGGGCTACAATGATGCCCATAAACAACTTCAAGGGTTAAATTGATGCGAAAATACTATAGGGGTGAAAATGATAAATTGGATATACTACAGGGGTAGAAGTAGCCCTTTAGCCTTAATTTTTTGAAGACAAGTGACCAAAATGCAACATTAAGTATGATTTAAAATAAATAATAGTTGGGTGACCAAAACAGAAACTAAATAATAAGTGGATGACTAAATAATAAATTCACCCTTTTGGGCATAGGGTGGGCCATAGTCTAGGTAGGCCTAGGCCTAGATATACTCTTGTTCGATATATGCAATCACCGTAATAGTGGCTGCTATGTCCGTAATCACGATAAACGTAACTGAAAATACAACCGCAACCGTAATTTAAAGCTCTGCCTTTGATACCACCCTATAAACTCTTGGGCCTTTTGAATGAGTTTATTTTTTGCTTAAAAGGTGGATTTGCTTGGTTCAGCTGTTGCAGTCATTCTTAAATGACCTATTTATATGCAAAGTGCAATTTACATGGTTTTCGAGCATAAAATATGCTCGGCTTCATTCATTTGCAGAGCTTCCAAATTCTTATCGCAGCATCGATGTCGTGAACCATAAAAAAGGATAGTATGAAGTGAGAGAAGAGATAAAAGCATTGCTTATATTTTCTAACTCCTTGCAATAATTATCCATAGTTTCCTTTTGACTTATGCAGAGTCATCAGCAACAAGTTTTGGGAACTTCTGCTGTGTGGTGCCTAAAAAACGGCTAAAAAATGGTGTGACAGGTTAAACAAGTGACCGGTTAAAATTTAGACCGGTTATGTTATATCATTTAATCGGAAATATTATCAAGTATAATAACATATTAGGTAGCGCTTATATAATGTAATAGGTAGCGCTTATATAATAAAATAAGCATTTAACTGGAAATATTATCAAATACAATAACATATTAGGTAGCACTTATATAATGTAATAGGTAGCGCTTATATTGACCTATTTTGTAACTAAACCGGTTTATTTATACCGGTAACATTGTAAATTTACCTATTACATTATAATTATCGGTTTCGATATTTTTGGGATCGATACAATTTTAAATATATCGGCATTTTATGCATGCACCTCGTTGGGCATTCATTCTGGAAAAAAGTATCGAAACAAACTTAAAAAGTGTCGATACATTATGTAGAACTATTTTCTCATGAAACTGGTATATTTCTATCGGGTACATTGTAAATTTACCTATTACATTGTAATTATCAGTTTCGATGTTTTTGGGATCGATACTTTTAATAAATGTATCGACACTTTATGCGTGCACCCCTTTTGGCATTCATTCTGGACAAAAAGTATCGACACAAGTTCCACAAGTGTCGATACATTATGTAGACCTATTTTTTTCGTAAAACCGGTAAATTTCTACAGGTTACATTGTAAATTTACATATTACATTATAATTATCGATTTCGATGTTTTTGGGATCGATACTTTTTATAAATGTATCGACACTTTATGCATGCACCATTTTTGGCATTCATTCTGGACAACAAGTATCGACACAAGTTCCACAAGTGTCGATACATTATGTAGAACTATTTTCTCATGAAACCGGTATATTTCTATCGGGTACATTGTAAATTTACCTATTACATTATAATTATCGATTTCGATGTTTTTGGGATCGATACTTTTTATAAATGTATCGACACTTTATGCATGCACCATTTTTGGCATTCATTCTGGACAACAAGTATCGACACAAGTTCCACAAGTGTCGATACATTATGTAGAACTATTTTCTCATGAAACCGGTATATTTCTATCGGGTACATTGTAAATTTACCTATTACATTATAATTATGGGTTTCGATGTTTTTGGGATCGATACTTTTTATAAATGTATCGACACATATTTAGGTAGTTATTGTACATACCTAAATATGCCCTGCGAATTTAATGTTGTACACACCCTTCAACTACCACTACTAATACCATATCCTATTGAAAGCACAACTGAAACATGTTATTCAATGAACCTTTACTTACATCTCCATCAACTCTGGGACCACTGAACTTGCACAACAAATTTTTTTTCTTTGGATCATACTGATGCAGACAATGTTAAGCCAACCAAGGAATGCCATGAAGTACATAATGTTGATGAATCTGACAGATTGGTTGGTCAACTCTTCTCTTCACGTGATCAAGCTTGGTACTTTTACAAGGGATTCGCACGGGAACATGGGTTTAGTGCACGTAAGGGAACAACATGGCTTGATGTGGAAGGGAATGTGAAGACACAAGAATTTTGTTGTTCCAAAGAAGGTTTTGAGTATCATAAGTCAATATTATTGATGGTCAACGTGCTCATACGCCAGCCACAAGAACAGGATGCAAGGCTAGATTCGTAGTTACAGCAAAAACTATAAACGATCAGTGGGTTATAAGTAAGTCTTATCAGAAACATAATCATGCATTGTGCACACCTGGTATGACACCATTTATGCGTTCTAATAGAGCTGTAAGTAAGGCTGATATCGATGAGACAACAGAATTGAAAGAGGTCAGTGTTGGCACGTCACAAGTAATGAACTATTTAATGCAGCAGGAAGGGGGCTATCATAATGTTGGATTTACACATAAAGACCTCTACAATGCACTTCAAAGAGGTAAAGCAAAGGAAATTGTCAATGGGGATGTGAATGCGCTTATTGCTTACTTTGATTATAAGAAACATGATGATCACGGGTTTTTATGACATATTCGATAGATGAATCAGGGGCATTGCATAATCTTATTTGGTCGGATTCTACATCGAGATCAGATTACACATGCTTCGGTGATGTAATTGCGTTCGACACAACGTACAAAGATAATTTGTATGGTCGACAAATTATGCCCATTGTCGGTGTCAATCGTCATCATAACACAATTGTTTTTTCCACTGCCATAATCGCTGACGTGACGTCCCAATCTTTCGAGTGGGTGCTACAGAATTTTTTAGAAGCCATGATGAATAAATCGCATTTTTCAGTTGTCACCGATGGGGATAGGGCAATACAGAGGGCTATCAAATCTGTTATCCCTTATTCTAAGCACAAATTATGTTCTTGGCATCTTTCTCACAATGCACAAGCTAACATTGGTGACCCAAAATTTACAGCAGCATTCTCAAAATGCATGGCTTCATGGTTGATAACCGAGGAATTTGATATTCAATGATGTTCGGTTGTTTTATAATTCAACGTCGAAAAACATCCATGGGCGATTGAGAAGGGAAATAATTGGCACTTATGGGCACAAGCATATCTAACCGGTCATTTCTTTGCCAATATTCGATCAACACAAAGGTGTGAGTCTATGAATGCTTCACTCACGATTGCACTGAAACACAAGAAGACATATTTATATGTTGTTCGTGCAATTTAAGATGGAATTAGTAGAATACATATGAACGAGTTGAAAGCGGATTACTTAAGTTCCCAGACGAAGCCCTTCCAGATCACAAAACTAGTCGACCTTGAAAGCCATACTGTTGAGATTTATACACGCGAATCTTTTCGTGCGTTCCAAGATGAACTTCAACGGGAGACATTGTATCGAATTCAGGAAGAGATTCAGTCCTTATCAGATGAATGTCAAAATTATATTTTGAAAAAGTACAAAGAAAAAAATAGGAAATTTAAAATTAGTTTTAATTCTCGTACGAAAACCCTAAATTGCTCACATAGAAAATTCGAGACCGTCAGACTTCCGTGTCGCCATCAACTTCACATTTTGAAGCACTTGGATTACACATATTTTCCCGGGACTTTGATTCAAAGTAGGTGGACTAAGGATGCGAAAGCTTCTGCACCTAGTTATGTTGACTTGAATGTGCCTCCAGAAGTAATGCAAAATGGCAAGGTTAGCTGCTTTACGTGTAACGTCAAGTAGGTTATGCTACATTGCATCAAAGACAGACGCGTCTTTCAAAACCGCAAGAGATGAGATGAAAAGACTAACAGAAGAATTTGAAAACTCGTTTGGTTTGAATTATTAAGTCAACCAGAGCAGTGTAGTAAACAATGTCCGCGACCCTCAACGAAAACAACACAAGCGAAAAGAAGTACCGAAGAACATGGTCGAGAAGAAAATTAGGCGATGTGGGTTCTGCAACGGTGAGGGACATAACAAACTAACATGTCTTCAAGTCAAGCTCAGTTTGAATACAAGCACATAACCTACATCAACTGATTTTTTTAAAGACGGGATGGAATGGCCATTTAATCCCGCACGTGATGACAACGATCTCCATATATCGTAAGTATCAACATGACTCCTATTGTGTATAAGAAACATATACAACAACCTATTGCTAACTTTTATCATCTCATATATCCTATTACATTCACATACAAAATTATAAATCATATACAAAATTATGAATCATATACAAAATTTCCCCTACGTTAACAAAATTTCCTCTCTTAGTTTATTTTGATTGTGGCTTACGAGACCGTTTAATATTCCATCCACATCATTACATAAATACCAAACAATCTGTAGACTAGAGTCTCAAATCGTGGCTGGAATTAGTTTTGTAACTGGGATTATCCAGGTTAATCATGTTGACTGCATAGCCAATAAAACCTGGGGGTCTAAATGGTAAGTTAGGAATTGGTAAGGCAAGCTTTCTTTGAGGGTTTAGGGTTTAGATCCCTCCAACGTAAGGAGTACATGATTGAACATTACGTATAATAATTGTATTCAGTTGTTGAGGAATTGTTCTTAAGTTTATATAAGGATAGTTATAATGATATACGTTCACGTTTCGATACCAATTAGTTAGATGCATGCAATACCCTATATCCTCAAGGCAGGGCACAAGAAATCTGACACTTAAAGATTTACCAAGACCGGTATCTTTTGCTCTGAATGAAGACCGAACCTAGAATCAACTTTGTAATTATGCCTATCATGCTGAAGAGAACCTGCTGAATGATAGGATTTGCACATAACTACAAGCATTTTAAACCCTAAACCCAACTGCTCACATGGAAAATTATGCAACAGAGATGTCAATAATTTTATGGGAAATCATGACATCTCTATTGCATAGTTTTCCATATGAGTAATTGGGTTTAGGGTTTAAAATTCTTGTAGTTATATGCAAATCCTATCATTCAACATGTTCTCTTCAGCATGATAGGCATAATTGCAAAGTTGATTCTAGGTTCGGTCTTCATTCAGAGCAAAATCTACCACTCTTGGTAAATCTTTAAGTGCCAGATTTCTTGTGCTCTGCCTCAAGGATATAGGGTACTGCATGCATCTAACTATTTGGTCCCGAAACGTGAACGTATATCATTACAACTATCCTTATATAAAATTAATAACAATTCTTCAACAACTGAATACAACTATTATACGTAATGTTAAATCATCCACTCCTTATGTTGGAGGGCTCTAAACCCTAAACCCTCAAAGAAAGCTTACCTTACCAATCCCTAGCTTACCATTTGGACCCTGCAAGGGGTTTTATTGTCTATGCAGTCAACATGATTATGAGCTTTCTTTATCCTTTCACATTCAATCAGACTGTAGAGATTTGAATCAATTAAAAGTTATTAAATACTTTAATCCAATTACCATTTCAAGAACAATTACATGAATACATTGATATCTATTGGTCACTTTCCATTTTCTTCAATATTGATATGTTGGGGCTCTATTTGATGGTCATAATCTTCGCGAACAAAGATTGAACTTTCAACCTATAATCATAAAAAAACAACAAACTTTAAAACCTAACCCGTTTTTCTGAAGACTAACATTCTAAAAAATTAGGGTTTCGACAACATACATATCAAATACATGAAGGGAAAAAATGTCCAATCTGGAAATCAATCAAAAACTAATTTGAATACCATAATATCGATAAATTTACATGAAGAACTGATCGTAACTATTATGAACGCTAGTATTCATCGGAGTGGAAGAGTTCTCTTCTGCCTTTAGGGTTTGTCGATTTTAAAATGTATAGCATTACATATAAATATAATGAAAAAAAACGCGTGATTTAAAAAGTATCGACATAACTTTAAAAAGTGTCGATACATTATGTAAACCTATTTTCTAATTAACCGGTATTGTTCTACCATTAACATTGGAAATTGACCTATTACTTTATAATTATATTATTCGATGTTTATGGGATCGATACTTTTTATAAATGTATCGACACTTTATTCATGCACCTCGATTGGTGATTCATTCTGGACAAAAAGAATTGACACAAGTTAAAAAGTGTAGATACATTATGTAGACTTATTTTTGAATTAACCGGTGTATTTCTATTGGTTACATTATAAAGTTACCTATTATATTATAATTATTGGTTTCGATTTTTTTGGGATAGATACAATTTTAAATGTATCGACACTTTATGTGTGCACCCTTTTAGGCATTCATTCTGGACAACAAGTATTGGTACAAATTCCACAAGTGCTAATACATTATGTAGACCTATTATATAATTAACCGGTATATTCCTACCAGTTACATTGGAAATTGACCTATTACATTATAATTATCTTATTCGATGTTTTTGGGATCGATACAATTTTAAATGTATCGATACTTTATGCGTACACCTTTTTAGGCATTCATTCTAGACAACAAGTATCGGCACAAATTCAACAAGTGTCGATATATTATATAGACCTATTATCTAATTAACATGTATAATTCTACCGCTTACATTGGAAATTGACCTATTACATTATAATGATCTTATTCGATGTTTCTGGGATCGATACAATCTTGAATGTATCGACACTTTATGCGTGTAACCTTTTAGACATTCATTCTGGACAACAAGTATCGGCACAAATTCCACAATTGTCGATACATTATGTAGACCTATTATCTAATTAACAGGTATATTTCTACCGGTTACATTGGAAATAGACCTATTACATTATAATTATCTTATTCGATGTTTTTGGGATCGATACAATTTTAAATGTATCGACACTTTATGCGTGCACCCTTTTAGTCATTCATTCTGGACAACAAGTATCGGCACAAATTCAACAAGTGTCGATACATTATGTAGACCTATTATCTAATTAACCGGTATATTTATACCGGTTACATTGGAAATTGACCTATTACATTATAATGATCTTATTCGATGTTTTTGGGATCGATACAATTTTAAATGTATCGACACTTTATGCGTACACCTTTTTAGGCATTCATTCTAGACAACAAGTATCGACACAAATTCAACAAGTGTCGATATATTATATAGACCTATTATCTAATTAACCGGTATAATTCTACCTGTTACATTGGAAATTGACCTATTACATTATAATGATCTTATTCGATGTTTCTAGGATTGATACAATTTTAAATGTATCGACACTTTATGCGTGTACCCTTTTAGGCATTCATTCTGCACAACAAGTATCGGCACAAATTCCACAATTGTCGATACATTATGTAGACCTATTATCTAATTAACAGGTATATTTGTACCGGTTACATTGGAAATTAACCTATTACATTATAATTATCTTATTCGATGTTTTTGGGATCGATACAATTTTAAATGTATCGACACTTTATGCGTGCACCCTTTTAGTCATTCATTCTGGACAACAAGTATCAGCACAAATTAAACAAGTGTCGATACATTATGTAGACCTATTATATAATTAACCCGTATATTTCTACCGGTTACATTGGAAATTGACCTATTACATTATAATTATCTTATTCGATGTTTTTGGGATCGATACAATTTTAAATGTATCGATACTTTATGCGTGCACCCTTTTAGTCATTCATTCTGGACAACAAGTATCGGCACAAATTCAACAAATGTCGATACATTATGTAGACCAATTATCTAATTAACTGGTATATTTATACCGGTTACATTGGAAATTGACCTATTACATTATAATGATCTTATTCGATGTTTTTGGGATTGATATAATTTTAAATGTATCGACACTTTATGCCTGCACCCATTTAGGCATTCATACTGAACAACAAGTATCGGCACAAATTCCACAACTGTCGATACATTATGTAGACCTATTATCTAATTAACCGATATATTTCTACCGGTTACATTGGAAATTGACCTATTACATTATAATTATCTTATTCGATGTTTTTGGGATCGAAACAATTTTAAATGTATCGACACTTTATGTGTGCACCATTTTAGGCATTCATTCTGAACAACAAGTATCGGCACAAATTCAACAAGTGTCGATACATTATGTAGACCTATTATCTAATTAACCGATATATTTATATTTGTTACATTGGAAATTGACCTATTACATTATAATGATCTTATTCGATGTTTTTGGGATCGATACAATTTTAAATGTATTGACACTTTATGCGTGCACCCTTTTAGGCATTCATTCTAGACAACAAGTATCGGCACAAATTCAACAAGTGTCGATACATTATGTAGACCTATTATCTAATTAACCCGTATATTTCTACCGGTTACATTGGAAATTGACCTATTACATTATAATTATCTTATTCGATGTTTTTGGGATCGATACAATTTTAAATGTATCGACACTTTATGCGTGCACCCTTTTAGTCATTCATTCTGGACAACAAGTATCGGCACAAATTCAACAAGTGTCGATACATTATGTAGACCTATTATCTAATTAACCGGTATATTTCTACCGGCTACATTGGAAATTGACCTATTACATTATAATGATCTTATTTGATGTTTTTGGGATCGATACAATTTTAAATGTATCGACACTTTATGCGTGCACCATTTTAGGCATTCATTCAACACAACAAGTATCGGTTCAAATTCCATAAGTGTTCATACATTATGTAGACCTATTATCTAATTAACCGATATATTTCTACTAGTTACATTGGAAATTGACCTATTACATTATAATTATCTTATTCGATGTTTTTGGGATCGATACAATTTTAAATGTATCGACACTTTATGCGTACACCTTTTTAGGCATTCATTCTAGACAACAAGTATCGGCACAAATTCAACAAGTGTCGATTTATTATATAGACCTATTATCTAATTAACCGGTATAATTCTACCGGTTACATTGGAAATTGACCTATTACATTATAATGATCTTATTCGATGTTTCTGGGATCGATACAATTTTGAATGTATCGACACTTTATGTGTGTACCCTTTTAGACATTCATTCTGGACAACAAGTATCAGCACAAATTCAACAAGTGTCGATACATTATGTAGACCTATTATCTAATTAACCCGTATATTTCTACCGGTTACATTGGAAATTGACCTATTACATTATAATTATCTTATTCGATGTTTTTGGGATCGATACAATTTTAAATGTATCGACACTTTATGCGTGCACCCTTTTAATCATTCATTTTGGACACCAAGTATCGATACAAATTCAACAAGGGTCGATACATTATGTAGACCTATTATCTAATTAACCGGTATATTTCTACCGGCTACATTGGAAATTGACCTATTACATTATAATGATCTTATTCGATGTTTTTGGGATCGATACAATTTTAAATGTATCGACACTTTATGCGTACACCTTTTTAGGCATTCATTCTAGACAACAAGTATCGACACAAATTCAACAAGTGTCGATATATTATATAGACCTATTATCTAATTAACTGGTATAATTCTACCGGTTACATTGGAAATTGACCTATTACATTATAATGATCTTATTCGATGTTTCTGGGATTGATACAATTTTAAATGTATCGACACTTTATGCGTGTACCCTTTTAGGCATTCATTCTGGACAACAAGTATCGGCACAAATTCCACAATTGTCGATACATTATGTAGACCTATTATCTAATTAACAGGTATATTTCTACCGGTTACATTGGAAATTGACCTATTACATTATAATTATCTTATTCGATGTTTTTGGGATCAATACAATTTTAAATGTATCGACACTTTATGCGTGCACCCTCTTAGTCATTCATTCTGGACAACAAGTATCGGCACAAATTAAACAAGTGTCGATACATTATGTAGACCTATTATCTAATTAACCCGTATATTTCTACCGGTTATATTGGAAATTGACCTATTACATTATAATTATCTTATTCGATGTTTTTGGGATCGATACAATTTTAAATGTATCGACACTTTATGCGTGCACCCTTTTAGTCATTCATTCTGGACAACAAGTATCGGCACAAATTCAACAAGTGTCGATACATTATGTAGACCTATTATCTAATTAATCGGTATATTTATACCGGTTACATTGGAAATTGACCTATTACATTATAATGATCTTATTCGATGTTTTTGGGATCGATACAATTTTAAATGTATCGACACTTTATACGTGCACCCTTTTAGGCATTCATTCTGAACAACAAGTATCGACACAAATTCCACAAGTTTCGATACATTATGTAGACCTATTATCTAAATAACTGATATATTTCAACCGGTTACATTGGAAATTGACCTATTACATTATAATCATCTTATTCGATGTTTTTGGGATCGATACAATTTTAAATGTATCGACACTTTATGCGTGCACCATTTTAGGCATTCATTCTGGACAACAAGTATCGGCACAAATTCAACAAGTGTCGATACATTATGTAGACCTATTATCTAATTAACCGGTATATTTATATTTGTTACATTGGAAATTGACCTATTACATTATAATGCTCTTATTTGATGTTTTTGGGATCGATACAATTTTAAATGTATCGACACTTTATGCGTGCACCCTTTTAGTCATTCATTTTGGACAACAAGTATCGACACAAATTCAACAAGTGTCGATACATTATGTAGACCTATTATCTAATTAACCGGTATATTTCTATCGGCTACATTAGAAATTGACCTATTACATTATAATGATCTTATTCGATGTTTTTGGGATTGATACAATTTTAAATGTATCGACACTTTATGCGTGAACCATTTTAGGCATTCATTCTGAACAATAAGTATCGGCACAAATTCCACAAGTGTTGATACATTATGTAGACCTATTATCTAATTAACCGATGTATTTCTACCGGTTACATTGGAAATTGACCTATTACATTATAATTATCTTATTCGATGTTTTTGGGATCGATACAATTTTAAATGTATCGACACTTTATGCGTACACCCTTTTAGGCATTCATTCTGGACAAAAAGTATCGGCACAAATTCAACAAGTGTCGATACATTATGTAGACCTATTATCTAATTAACCGGTATATTTCTACATGTTACATTGGAAATTGACCTATTACATTATAGTTATCTTATTCGATGTTTTTCTGATCGATACAATTTTAAATGTATCGACACTTTATGTGTGCACCCTTTTAGGCATTCATTCTGGACAACAAGTATCGGCCCAAATTCCACAAGTGTCAATACATTATGTAGACCTATTATCTAATTAACCGGTATATTTCTATCGGTTACATTGGAAATTGACCTATTACATTATAATTATCTTATTCGATGTTTTTGGGATCGATACAATTTTAAATTTATCGACACTTTATGAGTGCACCCTTTTAGGCCTTTATTCTTGACAACAAGTATCAGCACAAATTCCACAAGTGTCGATACATTATGTAGACATATTATCTAATTAACTGATATATATCTACTGATTACGTTGTAAATTTACCTATTACATTATAATTATCTTATTTGATGTTTTTTGGATCTAGATTTTTAATAATTTCAAAATGGGTACATTTGCACGTAGATATAAAATACATTAATAACTAGTATTGATATCTAGTATTGATATTTCAACAATCCTCAAATGTCTTGGTATACAGAGAATCAAATATGGATATAAAAGCCCAACCAATCAACCAACAACGATTCGGAGATCAAATGCCGTTATATATTCGGAGCAATCAACCTAAATGAAACGCGAGGGAAATCATTACTGCCATAATTTTGAGTAACAAGCAGGAAGACTAGAAATGCGAAGAATGCCTTCCGAATACTATCCATTTCATCCAGCTCACGAAGATAGGATAACCGTAAATCGAAACCGTCTGAGAGAAACATAACTAATGTAGAAGAAGCTGTATATTTAAAATCTCGAACGCGATCTATTTGGTTCTCAAACATTTAAAGCATCAGAAGCATTTCAGACTTATGATTTGGGTACTACACGGGTAATGCAACAAAATGCATCAAAAAATTCTCGAGAATTAAACGCTAGATCTTTTATTAATAATGTTAAATAATGGAAGATACACACGTAAAGCATAAACCCGGTACAATTAACAATGTAAACAGATAAAAGTTCTCCGGTATAATGAAAATAGTCGTAAATGACAAGTTCAGATGCTTGTCATGTATGCCTATTATCATTGCACCGGTAGAATTTTACCATTTACATTGTTAATTTAGCAAAGTATCGATAGTTTATACACGTGTACCCTTCAATTATTTTTGTTATTATTACAAGTTGTAGCCCTCAATTATCGAGATTTTTAGTTGCCATTTGTAAACAGTCGTATACCACCCAGATCATACATCCGAAACGTTTCTGACGCTTTAACTATTTGAGAACCAAATGTATCACCGTTGAGATTTTAAATCTACAGCTGCTTCTATATCAATTATGTTTGGCTAAGATGGTTTTGATTTAGGGTTAACCTATCTCAGTGAGCTGGCTGAAATGGATAGTATCTGGAAGGCATTCTTCGGATATCCAATCTTCTTGTTTGTTAACCAAAAATTAGGATGGTCGGGATTTCCCTCGCGTTTAAAGTTGAAAAAAAAACAATGAAAATTAGGATTGAAAAAGGTCAGTTGTCACCTTAGAAATAAAATTTGAAACACTCCCGATGCTTCCATTGAGTAAGTTGTTGTTTGGATGAAACAAAGGCTCGAGCTAATATTTATAGTGGAGCCGAAATTTATATTGAAATTCAAACTCAAATTGAAATTTAAATTCAAACTCCAATTACATATGAAATGAACTTGAAATGCAGTGTTAAATTGAACATGTAAATTGCATAATTGATTCATACTGTTCAAGTAACATGCGTTATGAACCATCAAGCGGGTATATATCACATCAACATCCTTCCTCCTTATTTCCTCCATCTTCTCTTCTTCTTCCATATTTTATTCTTCATATTTTTTCAGTTAATCGTATTTTTGCTCTACATGGCTCTTCATCTCTTTTATTACACCCTTCATTTTTCCCCTTCATCCAAGTTTTTATCAACCACCTCCTTCACCCCGTAAATTCACTCCTTAATTCCACAACCTCCTTGACTACTCCATCAATGTTTCCTCTCATCACCATCTTAAGTTCACCCCTCAACACCTCAACTTCTTTCACCACTACATCTATCTTTCCTTCCACTTCCCCCTTATGCATCTCAAGTGTCTCTTCGACTCTTAATTGTCTTTGCATAATATCAAATTGGATTTTTTATATCATTCAATTCTGAAATCAAAATGTCGAATTTACTATGTTTTCCCTCACCGTCATACCCCTGACCGTCATCCCCCTGAGCGTCATCCACCCCTCCAACCATCTCTTCTTCCTTCTTCACTGCCTCTTCTGCCTCCTCTACGTCCTTGACAACAACCTTAAAAATTAAATTTGTATTAAGACATTGATTATATTCTTAATATTATTTAATTACATTTATTACCATTTCTAGCTTCCTCGGTCTATCAAACTTCAACTTCGCCATCACTCTAACCACCTCTTCCTTCCCCCATGCACGGATGCGTGCCACTCTGTTTATTTCATAAGTCAAAAAACTATTACAGCCCGACCAAAAATCGAACAGTGCAACCTTCATTTATAATAAAATTTATCATTTTATATAATAATTGTAATATCATTTTATATAAAAAAATAAAAACATTATTCAACTCAGTTACCTCTAAGATTGCTATGCACCCTTTGAGGTATCTCTGGCTGCCCTTTTGAAAGGTGATTATTGATTCAATCAATCTCGAATGGACATATTCAGCCCAATTGAATTCACCCTTCAAGCCTTCATCGCAAATGAGCTTCATAGTGTCCTTTGTTCTTTGTATTCTTTACTATCATTCCTTGACTGTGTGATATAAGGTTCCTTTTCAGCATCACTCATCGAATTCCATTTCTCCAGCACATCCTTTTCACCTAATATTAAGCATAAATGTTTCTTAATCAATACAATAATGCTAAATAATACTCAATGTCAATTTCATTTTACATACCGAACCGATGTGTGTTCCATCTTCCTTCATCCTTTGGCATTCGGCCATACTGTCAACATTTAAAATTTGTAATCAATTTAAAGTTCTTAAATACTTTAATCCAATTACCATTTCAACAATAATAACAAAAAGACATTTTTACTTACTAGAAGTACATATATCCACCCTTTGGTTGCTTTCGAGTCTCGGCCTCAATTTCAAAGTCACCTGCGCCACCAACAATTTTTCCACCCATTGACTCCATTTTTCCTTCATATATCAGTTTACACAAATCAAATCAAATACTTGTTACATACACTTTATTCAATATACAAATATAGATAAATACTCTTGTGGTAAAATGGTTTTCTTCAAAAGAATTTGAATGGCCACTACAAAATGTGTCGGCATATTTATACAACCTAAAATATCATTTTCTACCTATAATATTATATAGAGGTATCCATATTTATTTTCTACATATAATATTATATAATCGGTCCCAAATCCTTATTGGCTTCTATTCGAATTCCCTAAACCAAACCCAAAAAGCCTAATCCCTATTTCCTTCAAACAAATGGGAACACTCAATACTCCAAGTATCGACACATTTATACAACCTATATTATCATTTTCTACCTATAATATTAAAAAAAAGTATTGATATTTATTATTTACCTAGAATATCACTTTCTACATGTAATCGGTCCTATATGCTTATTTACTTCGAAAACCCCAAACAACACATAAAAGCCCTATTTCTGATTATTGTAATAATAAAAAACTAGGGTTTCAACAACGTACTTTTCGATTCGACTGCAGCAACAAACAAACAAACTTCGCTTTAGAAACACCTTCTGAAATGCAGCAACAATTACGCTTAGATTTCAAAAACTCGTCTGTGTTCTATCTATTTTCAGAGGAAATTTAGCTATGCCCTTTATATTTACACCGGATATGTTATTTATATTTAATCAATACAATTACCCAAGTGTCAATACTTTTATGTCAGGTGTCGATACTTTCGACAAGCTATTTGCCTATTTCTTTGAAAGTATCGATAATTTATTACGCCTTCTTATTAATGTATCGACACTTTCAACATATCCGGTAGCGCTTTACCGGTTTTGTCATTTATAGACCAGTTTTGTCATTTTTTACCTGTTATATTATTATGGATCGATACATTTTTATAAAGTATCGACACTTTATAGGCATTATTATTGCTCTTCTTTTAAATTCCAAAAGTTTCGATACTTATATTAATGTATCGACACTTTCAACATATCCGGTAGCGCTTTACCGGTTTTGTCATTTATAGATCGATTTTGTCATTTTTTTTACTTGTTATATTGTTATGGATCAATACATTTTTATAAAGTATCGACACTTTATAGGCGCCATTACTATTCCTCTTTTAAATTCCAAAGGTGTCGATACTTATATTAATGTATCGACACTTTAAATATATCCGGTAGCGCTTTACCGGTTTTGTCATTTATAGATCGATTTTGTCATTTTTTTACCTGTTATATTGTTAAGGATCGATACATTTTTATAAAGTATCGACACAAACCGACAAGCTAAGTTTACCGGTTGCCAAATTTTTTAATATTTCTTCATGATTTCCACCTATTACATTATTATTACTCGATATTTCCGGTAGCGCTAAACCGAATTTGTCAAATATCTTTTAATGTATCTGGTAACGCCATATATTAGCTGTATATTAGTCTGCCTTTCATGAGACAATCCCACAAGTTTTGGTCATTAGCAATTTGTAACTTTCCTATCCACACTATTCTATTACCATAACTGTCAAATCTTTAGGCACAAATTCATCACTGCATACACTAAAAAAAGGGAAAAGGCTAACTAATTTACTCGGTTTTTTTAACTAAAGCAAAGGTTGGAATTTATTGCTACTACACTACCATTGGCTGTAAATATGAGATTCTTTTTGGATTAAAGCCTACTTTTTTTGCTGTATTAGATTTAATTTATCATTTCATCCCCTAAGATATTTTCACATAAATTTTAGCCCTTGAAGTTGTTTAGGACATTATCCTAGCCCTCGAAGTCCGTTTTGACTAACAAAACCGTCTTTTACGTCTGTTGACGCCATCAATTTTCACGTCAGTCAATATTGTTGGTGTGACTTGATGATGACGTGATAACTTATTAAAAAATAAATAATAAAATATTTACTAAACACAACGGTTATAAAAATCCATAAAATTTTAACCTAATCCCTTAATCCACAGACGCATAAGACTCATGGTTCTGTTAGTCAAAATGATCAATGGACTTCGAGGGCTAGGATGATGTACCTAAACAACTTTGAGGGCTAAATTATTGCGAAAATAATAAATTGGGTCTACTACATGAAAAAAAGTAACCCTTAAACCATTTTTCTTTTCATTTATTAAGGCTTATCTTGGCTCAATGACTCATATTCTGATTGTGAGTATTATTTGTGGTAAATAGGGATAGACATACGATTTTATATTACGGTTGGCAAATTTATAAAATTTCAGGGGTAAAAATAAATTATCAATATAAAATATAAAAAAATAACTAAATATATATATGATAATTTGAAATTTTCAAGGAACGATTGCCTCCTGCCGCTCTTCCTTGATTCATTTATGGTGGTAAGATCCATTAAGTTTGAACCACAGTCAATGATTCTGATGAGGGTGAAATTGTTTTCAAGTGTTTGGTGGGAGAGGAAAATGGAGTGGAAAGAGATTTCCTTGTTTTGTTTGGTTAGGAGGAATTGTTGGAAGAAAATAAAATATATGCATGTTTTTTATGCTTTCAAGCAAAATACCCTTTTCCAAATTGTAAACATTAATTAAAGTATTTTTACTTAACTTTTGTAGTAAAGGAACTCATAATAAACATCAAAAGATAAGTTTGCAATTTTTTATATGAAGAGGTTGTAATTTAATGATAAAATGATATTGTAGATATTTAAATTTAATTGAAAAATTACAATTAAAAAGTAATTTCAATAATAAAAAGTGATATATTTTTAAGGTCTACGTGAATTTATTCAAATTAAAACAAAGACATATACTACAATAAGATCACAGGGAATTGTTAAAAAATAATAAATTTATCTTATGTCATTATTTCAAAAGATAGTTTGCAATTTTTTTAAAGAAATTATAATTTAATGATAAAATAATATTATAGATAATTAAAAAAAATTGTAGCCAAATAGAGATTTCATTCGCATAGGGTGATATATATATATCTTTTAGGTAATATGAGTTCAAACAACTTTTATATTCAAGATGTATGTAAATTCATCAAAAAATATCTTTAGTTGATAAGTAACGACATTAGTTTTAAAATTGGTCGTTGTCATCGATATTTTTTTTAATTTTCTTGTGTAACATCTGTTATTTTTCTTTGTTGTATAACTTTTAATAACTCTACCTTTATGATACGTTTTTTGTCATTTGGCAGTTATATTTTTTTTTCTCAATGTTGAATTTGACATCGCCATGATTGATCAAGATGGTGCTTATTTGTTATCGTGTTGATATTTTCTGTTTTGACATTCAGATTAGATTTGGATATGTGATTTGTATTCGTGTATAGTTTTCTCACATCGCTCTGCTCTTATTTACGTATATTCAATAGTCTTTCAGTAGTTTGATCCCTTTTTGTGGTTCGTTTACCGATGAGATTAGACATGCTCGTATCTTCTTTTGTTCGAGGTTTTTTTTGTTAGGTTTTTAACATTTTCTTTGTCTGTGATCTTAAGTAACTAGTTTCTTATATTAATGATTATAGGAAAATGTTATTATTATGTGTTTAATTTACAATTATAATTATAAATATTTATTGTAATTCTAAATGTTTCTTTAATAAAACTAACCGCTTCTATAAAATAAAATAAAAAAACTCATCCAAATCAAAACAAAAGCAAATAATACCATGGAATCACATAAGATAACTAAATAACGTGGATGGAAATTTTAAGCGTATATCATTATTTAAAAATAATTGTATGAATTAATCAAATTAAACCTTAAAATATTAAATTTTTTAGCTATTACCTATTCTTTCCGACTTAATTAGAAAACAAGTTATTTAGCCATCAATTAAGCAGTAAGGAATTAAAAAGAATTGAATTATTTATATGATAAAAATATGAAGTCTTGGGTCCATGAAATAAAATGATCTTCGATTATAGGATGTTGTTTTATACGGATAATATTTTTTTAAGTCTCTCAACTATTAAATGTTATAAAATGATCTTTCGACTATAAGATGTTGATTTGTTAAGTTCTCCGACTATTAAAAGTTACAAAATGGTCACCTGACTATTTAGTATGTTCCAAACTCGTCATTTTCTGATAGAAATATTAAGACAGTCTGAGCTGAATGTTAACCTGCTCACTGAGATATGATAAAATCTGAGCTAGAATCTAAAAAAATTATCATATTTCAGTCAACAGGTTAACATCCAGCTCAGATTGCTATAACTTTTTAACGGAAAATGATGAGTTTGGAATATAATAAATAGTTAGGTGACCATTTTGTAACTTTTAACAGTCCATAGACTCAACAAAGCTATATCCTATGGTTAGGGGAGCATTTTCTAATTTTTAATAGTCAAATGATTCAATAAAATATCATCTTATAGTCGATGGATTATTTATGTACTTTACCCTTATTATCATAAAAACTTATTATCATAGAAACAAGCATAAATTGCATTGAATAATAAAGAAAAAGGCGATAGTTTCATTTTGACACCACCTATAAAGCAAAATCTAGGAAAACAAATCATTCACTTATGCTAAACGTAACTTTGTGGTGCTTTCTTCACCTCTTTAGGTTTACTTTTCCCCGTATTTTGACAAATTTAAAAATATTTTTTTTAAAAAATAAACATGTATATATTAATAACAAAATTTTTATATGAAATATACACAAATAAATTTTTAAAATAGACATCATCAGTAAAACAAATAACTAATATAAAAAAATCAGGATGGACAAATATTCACCGTACCTTCCATTCACCATTTTATTTATTTATTTATTTTCTACTACTTCTCTTGTACATTTAGTAACAAAAGTGCTATTTATTTCACTGATTGACTATATATGAAATTAGGTTGCTTCAAGTCTACTTCTTGCCTTTTCTTTTCTTTTCTTTTCTTTTTTGTACCTTTCGAAATTAAAAAAATAACAAGAAGTTCTCAAAAATTGCTTTAGAAAATTAGTTTACAAAATTTTACAATTTTATTCATTTTATAAGTTAACTATATCATAAGTTAGGATTGAAATTTTAAAATATTTGATAAATTTTGAAATATTCTATCTAGAGAAGGGAGAAGGGATATTAAATATCAATTTAGATATGCTACTAAGCATATTTAAATCACATATATTAAATTTAAATAATATGTATTAGTGTATACAGGGACAAAGCTAGGATCAACTGTTAAGGGGCAAATAGTTCATATAAAAAAATAATAATTTATTGAGTATTTAAATCTAAAATTTAAGAGGGACAAAGATCTTATTTAACTAATATTTAAACTAAAAATGACCCAAAATATTATTATACCAACAAATTTTGGGAGGGGCAAGAGCCCATCCCAAACACCACGTAGACTAGTCCTTAAGTGCATAGACAACTTAATATGAAGTGTTAAAAAAATCTTACTAAATTTTAGTGATAGTCAATTCTTTTACATGAAAGATTTGAACTATCCATGTGTAGATATGTTTAAAAATTGATTCAAAAATTTTAAATATACTCTACGTCGAATTTAAACTAAAATTTAATGTTCAAATAATTTATTAAACCAAAAATTCAGTTTTTTAAACATGAATTTACAAACGATTAAAATTTTTGAATTTCCCCATTTTTAATTAATATTTAATTTACATACCAAAGGACCTAGGTGATTAAGGGATAATGATATCCCAAAAGATTATGGGTTTGAGTACATCATCTAAAGGAGTATTTGAGCATTCATTGTCAAATGATTGAAATTCTTTCGAACATATACTACCTTGTAATCACCCTAGACTAATAAAATATATATACATATATATGTTTTAAGAAAATTATTCGATATACATATTAATTTTATTTATTTAGAATTTTAAAATTTGAAATATAAGATTTTAATATTAAAAATTAAAATAAATAAATAATGTAAAACAAATTTTAGAGTTAATTGCATCATATGTTCTTAAACTATGATCCTCATTTCAAATTAGGCCCTAAAGTTTTGAACATTCTAATTTCATCCTTAAACTATGCTTTCATTTTAAATTAGTCCCCAAACTTTTGGATATACCAAATTCTTCCCCAAACTATAACCCTCATTCTATATTAATCCCTAAACTTTTAAATATTTTAATTTCAACTTTGAAGTTTTGAATGATTTAGGGGGATATTATTGGCATGTATAAAAGTTTGGAGACTAATTTAGAATAAGGGTCATATTAGAGGGTGAATTTGGAATGTTCAAAAGTTTGGGGAGCAATTTAGAATGAGAATTATAGTTAAGGATGAAATTAAAATGTTCAAAAGTTTAAGAATCAGAGTCATAGTTTGGGGATGTATGTTACAATTAACTCCAAATTTTACACCATTTATATATCAGTAAATAAACTATATATTTAATGTTCTCCTATCGTCATAAGCATATATTTAATGTTCTCCTTTCTTCGTAAGCATCAGTTACAGTCAACTTTTTTTCTGACATTTTCCTACACATCCTTCCTCTCTCATTACTTTGCTTTCCATACAAATCTTATTATTATTATTTTTTTACATATAATTTCACATCCTATGATCAAGCCCCAATCACTCCTTTGACTTCTCTCATCGTCTCTCAGATTGTACCTAATCCCAAAAAAAAACCCCAATAAACCCCTTAATTAAACAGCAGCAGTACTATCTTCCATTTTTGTTCTTTTGTCAATGGCTACCACACAGATTAGCATAACCATCTTTCTCTACCTCTTGTTCATGTCACTCCTGCTTCTTCTTATCTTCCCTCTAAGCAATGGTGCTGTGAACAGAATCCATGATGTAAGTCTCAGAAACAAACGCAGAGACAGTAAGATTATGGATTTGAACTGTCACTTCTCCATCAACCTTCTCACCAAAGGTGTCCCTATTCCTCCTTCGGGTCCTTCGAAGAGACACAACGTCCAACCCGACCGCGGTGGTTCGGGTGGCTCGATTTCAGTAAAAGATGGTCGAAAAGTCTAAATACTCTCACTGGATTTCAGTAATGGTAAGTGAATTTGATGTTCTTGGGAGCAAAAAAGAAAAGAAAAGAAACAAGATGTGGTGTATGTTGTAATATTTGTTTGGTTCTGTTGAGATGGTCATGTTGTGGTGGTTGTTTTTTTTTAATGAGCCTGCAATTTTGATACTTGTTAAAGCAAATTAAGGATTTTGTTTTTATTATTCTTATTTAGTAAATGGAGCAAAGGTCATGGCGCATTGATTATTCAAGTACTCAAAACCCAAGTTAGAAATTTTTGATAACTTTTAAAATTTTGAAAAATAATTCAAATTTAGACTAAATCGAAAGATATAAAAAATACAGGGATGAAAATCAATCTTTTAAGTTTGAGGGTCAGTTGCAAGAATTTAAAGTTTTGGGTCTGATTTGCAAAGATCCAAGAATTTGGGGTTAAAAGTTGTAGATTTTAAAAGGTTTATACTAGAATTGAAAACCCTAAAATGTCTTGGGTCTATTCCTTGTGATTTGTCCTTCTTTTAATTACCACAACTAGTATTGAGCACGAACCAAGCGACCTTAGTGGTAAAGGAATTGTTGTTATTCCTTGAAATCCCGGGTTTGAGCACCAAGAATATTAGGGGTATGAGTGTTTAATGTCAAATTGTTGAAATTATCTTTGCACAGAGATTATCTTATACATCAAACATATAAATTTTAACTAAGATTTCGAGAGTATGATTGTCGCAACCATCTTTCAGGTGGGCCCGAAATTGGGCATCGACTTAAATAAAATCGTTAGAGCCGCCAACGATAATTTTAAAAACAACATTTAGGTTGATCGGACACCATCTTACATGATCTACGTTTTACCAGAAATATGTCGGATTCGGGAGTTGGTTACAATCAAAGAAGGATTAACACCCTTGAATTGCCCTTTCGGTACCGTTTTAATTTGTCTGTTGTCTTAATTACAAAAATTTAAAATTTAAAATTTAAATTTAAAAACCAGATTCAAATTACTTACCTTTGATTGGTTGGAATTCCTCTAAAAAAGGTCAAACAGAATGTTAAATCGTAAAAATAAAAATAAAAAATAAAAATGTTAAAAAAGGTAAAATAATAATAATAATAATAATAAAAAGAATAAAAAAATCGAGCTAAAAGAAAGAATAATAGAGGGGAAAATGAAGGAAACAAATAAATAAAAAGGTGACAAAAATGTTAATTTAAAGAAAAAAAACTAATAAAAAATGTTAATTTTTGAAAGTAAATAAAAAATAGAAAAAAAACTTAAAGGACTAAATTCGAATAAATTGAAATTCATGGATCAATTGGGTGCTAAAAAATGAGTTGCAAGAAAAAAAAAATAAAGGGTGAGAGGGGTTCAATTGCAAAACATATAAATTATAAATAGGGATTAAGTCGAAACAATTCGAAATTCAGGGGAAAATTACAACAAGTGACCAAACGAATTACACTTCAAACTTAAAGGGACTACGTAAATAATTTAAAAATCTCGTATTTGCACAAAGGTCCCTCGGCTATAAATAGACCCAAAACAAAAAAAACATCATTTTTAACCAAACCCAAAAAACCCCCAAACCTCTCAAAAAAACCTTTCAACTCTTCAACCGGCCCCGATGGTCGGCCACTGCCCGGTGGCCACCAACCGTCGTTCCACTGCCACTCGCGGCGGCCGAACAAAACCAAACTCACCCACACGCTCCTTCTCAACCCCCGATCCCAAAGTCGAGACCTAAAACTCCTAAAAAAGCCCTGAACGGCGTATATCTACGCCTAAACTTTCAAATTTTTACCTTTCTGGCGAGAATCTTTGTTTTCCGGTGGCTCTTTCTTCGAGCCCAGATTGGGGCTTCTTGGGCTTGTTTCCTTCGGTATTTCGTATGTGGCTGGGTATTTGTGCGTTTGTGTGGTTATATATATTTGTGGTTTTTTTGTTGTAGTTCACTTTTTGACTTTCTCCGTGTTTTTTTGTTGATGATTTGTGTTAGTTGCTCTTTGTGGTTCCTGTTGTGTTGTGTCCCCCGATTGTCCCCCACGACGAGGTATTTATAGCCTCCCACTATGGCTCTTATCCTTTAGCTTCGGGGGGTTGTTTTACTCTCGTTTTAATCGAGATGACAAACGTTGTTGCTAAAGACCTGGGATGGTTCAGTCCCGTTGGTTGTTCGACCGGAAATCTTGCTGGTTGTTGGAGCGTGGCCGCCACGCGCGCTGCTTGTATTCTCTTTTGCGGTGCTAGTGCTTTGTATGACTAGGGTTTTGCAACCCTTTTTGCTTATAGGCTGGGTCAGGCCCGTATGCTTGGACCACTGATCGACCCGTGGACTGGATTTGGACCCTTATTCGAACCCTTAAAAAAAGGAAAAATAATTAAATAAAAAAATAAAAATAAAGTAAATAAATAAAGAATAAATAAATAAATAAATAATTATATAAATAATATAATAATTTTTGAAAATCATTTTTTTAAATTAACTATATATTATACGTTTTCAAAAAAAGTATTTTCAAAACTATCTATTATATATATATATATATATATATATATATTAAAAAATTTTCAAAAACTATATATTAAATATATGTTTTCAAAAACTATATATTATATATATTTTAAAATATTTTCAAAAACTTTATATTATATATGTTTTCAAAATGTTTTCAAAAATTATATATTATATATATTTTCAAAAATGTTTTCAAAAACTATATATTATATATGTTTTCAAAATGTTTCAAAAACTATATATTATATATATTTTTGAATACCATTTTCAAAACTATATAATATTATTATATTTTTGAAAACCAATTTTTTAAAAAGTATATATTATATGTTTTCAAAAACTATTTTCTAAAAATATATATTATATTTTTCAAAAAATATTTTCAAAAATTATACTATATATATATATATATATATATATAACCTCCGGACAAAAATGAGTGTCTACAATGATCATACTATTAAATATTTTAACTAAGATGTATGCATAACATAGGACATATAAATTTTATGAATTTATAATTTTTGGACGTAGGGTATAAATATTGATTGATTGGTACCGATATTGGCTACAATATGTTAATGTCACATCAACACCAATATTAAAACACAATATGGATATCAAAATTGTTCACAAAACGTTTGGTATATTCAGGTATCAATTCTCTCATTCCTTTGTATTGATATTGTTATTACGGTATTAATACTGCAATAATAATATCTATAACAAATGTAGAATTCTGAAAATCGGTTCAGAAGTTTTTTGATGTTGGACGATTAGAAAATAACTTTTAAGGGTTTATTTGAATGTTTTAAGTCTTTAAATATTTGTCTAATGAAAAGGGTTTAGTTTGGTTAAATTAAGATTTAATTTTATTTTTGAATTATGTACTAAATTGTAAAGATTAAAGTTCAGGGGACAAAAGTGCAAAGATTTGAAGTTTGAGTATTTAAGTGCAAACAAGAGAAAAGATGGAAGGTTGACTATTAACTATACCAAACCATTCCTTCAGTGGAAATTTGGAATTTGACGAATAAGACATTAGCATGTATGGGATTGATGCCAAAGAGCTAAGTCTGGTTCCTGATTTAATGCTACCTCCCAAGTTTAAAAATCCAGATTTTAAAAATTTCGATGGATGAGATGTCTCTCTACACACATCACTATGTTATGTAGAAAAAAGGCTGGCTATGTGAGGAATGATCAACTGTTGATCTATTTCTTTCAGGAGAGCCTGACAGGTTCAGACATCCATTGGTACAATCAATTGAGCATGACTCACATTAAGTCCTGGAAGGATTTGGCTAAATCTTTTCTATAGCAATATAAGCACTTGAAGGATGTCAGGCCTAATCAAAACATGTTGCAGAGCATGAAAAAGAAATCTAATGAAAGCTTCAGAAAATATGCCTAGAGGTGGAGAGATGTGGTTGTACAAGTTCATCCTCCACTTGAAGAAGAGGAATTCAACATGATCTTTGTAAACACTCTGAGAGCTCCTTTCATTGGCCACCTCATATGAAATTCATCCAAGAGTTTTGTTTATTTGGTCATAGCTGGGGAAATGATCGAGATGGAAATCAAGAGTGGGAGGCTTGAGGATTAAGAGTCTACCAAGAAATCACAAGTAAAAAAGAAAAGATAATGAAGTTAATAATGTAAGGAAGTACGACTCTAATGACATTACTATATCTTGACCTTAAGCCACAGGGTCATCCACATAGAACTTTGCCGAGCAAGGGACAAAAGAACCAAGATAAGAGAGAGAAAACTTCAGTTTGGGCCGATTCCTATGTCCTACAAGGAATTGTTTCAGATTTTATATGATAAACATGTGGTGTCACCTTACCATACATCATCGATGCAACATCCCTACCCTAAATAGTATGATGCTAATGCCCAATACGAATATCACGTAGGGGTTACGGGACATTCAATAGAGAATTATATTTCTTTAAGAATATTGTCCAAAGATTAAGGCAGAAGAATGTCATCAACTTTGGTGACAATGAGTAACCAAATGTGGCTTAGAACCCACTGCCAAACTATGCAGGTACAAGGGTCAATGCAATTGTTGAGGAAAAAGGAATGAAAATTATAACCAAGGTGAGTGAGGTGAAGTCACTCATGTATTGAGTATGGGGATAGATTATCAAGGTAGACTTGTTGGTCTCTAACGTGGTTGATAAGAGTAAGCATGCATGTTATTATCACAATTGTGAGGGTCACACCATACAAGATTGTTCTGAGTTATGAGTTTTGGTGCAAAGAACGATAGATGACAAGGAGATAGAATTTTACAAAGAAGATGTTGAAGAAGAAGAAACAGAGATTTATGCGTCTGAGGGTTCTTCCAAGGGAGTTTACAATGTCTATTGTCCTCTAGTCATCATACCAAAAACTCGTGTGGAAAAAAAAGTAACTCCTAAAGTTGTAATCACACCCCCATCTCCATTCTCTTACAAAGACACTAAACAAGTCCCTTGGAGATATGAGTGTCAGATGGATAATGTGGGTACCTCAAAGATCACCAAAGAAGAAGTGGATAAGGTAGGCCATTTCACTAGGAGTGTGAGATGTTATTCTCCTAATCAGACCAAAGAACCTGAGAAAAGAACTACCGCTAATTAAGGAAAAAAGTTGAATTACTGCTAAAAGATGATGAGTCGGTTATTAACGAGCCTATGATGGAAAAATGAGATTGTGAAGTTTCTAAAATTTTTGAAACATAGTGAGTATAGCATATTTGAACAGCTTCTCAAGCTACTTACTCGTATCGCGATTCTTGCTCTTTTACTAAGCTCTTAGGCACACCGAAGTGCTTTGTTAAAATTATTGAATCAGACTTTTGTTCCGAATAATGTACCCGTCGAAAAGATTGATAGACTAGTTGCGAATATTCAAGTCGATTATTTATGTCTTTTTCTGATAATTAAATCCCATCTGGGATAATTGACAACCACAAATCTTTGCACATTACTATCAGATGCAAGGGGCATGTATTATCCCGAGTGCTAGTTGACAATGGTTATGCACTGAATGTAATGACATTGGTAACCCTGAAGAAGTTACCAGTCGACAGTATACACTTGAGGAATTTCCAGAATGTTGTTCAAGCGTTTGATGGAACAAAAAGAGAATTACAGGGTAAGATCGATATTCCTTTGACCATAGGCTCATCTACTTACGAGGTCGAGTTCCTTGTTATGGACATTGATAACTCCCTAAAAATGTTATTTTTAAGGCATTTTTCACTTAAGTTATTATTTGCTTAAAATCCTATTTAGGTCCTTTTAGATGTAGATAGTTGTATGATTGGTGGTTGTGATATTTTATCTTATAAAGGTGTTGCATGAGGGAAAGGTCTGGTTGTTTATGTTGTGAAAGAAATAACAAGAAAAAGGTTGATATGGGAAGGAATGCTATGACATCATATGTTGCTGAAGCAGATAGAAATGCCTTGGCATTTCTGGTGCAGAAAAAGACAAACATATATTTTTATAAAATGACAACTGGCAAGGCACGTGTTTGATTGATATAACCGCCTATTGGGGACCACTGCCACCTTGAAGGATAAAACTCACGCCCATTGAGTGACTCTAGGGGTATGATGGGTATTTGCAGTGTTAAAGCCCATTAATACCCTTGGATATTTTTTATTATTTAATACACCTCACATGAGAAAGAAATTAGGTTATACACTTACCATCTTCAGCTAGATTTTCTTCACCTTCTCCACTGTATCCTTCATTCCATTCTCTTAGTGGTGTTCTTCCATTAACGAGCTCCAAGGAGTGGCGAGCTAGGCTTCTGAGAGGAGCTAGCAAGTTAAGGCAAGTCGTGGTGGTCGAGGAGAACTCCGATTGTGCGTGTCAAAGGCCTATTCGCCCTTCCCTTTTGCTTTTATTTTTCATTTGATATTAGGTTGTTGGAATGAATGAATTTCATGTTTTGTTTTATGGATGATTCATACCCCATCATGAACTAACCTTATTTGGTAGGGTTGATTTTATGGATGTTTGATTTTGTTTTAATGGTAGATTTTACTTTATATTTTGCATTTACTTGTTTTGCTTATGAATGTTTCATCTTCTAAGTTTTTAGGAGGCATGAGAGTGTCCATTACTTAGACGTAGGCTAGGTGTTCGAGAGAAACTTGGTCATTAATACTTGTAGTATTCGAGAGAAACACAAGTAAGATCCACATAAGTAATGGGGTTTACTATTTTCTTAAGATTAAACCTGACATAGTAATACTATATCCTAATCCCTTAGTGCTTGAGAGAGACTAAGATAGGATTTCAACGACTAAGAGGGATAGTTTTTTTTATCAATAGCGTAGGCTGCTATAGTTGAGACCAAGAGGAGATGTCGTGGCATTCTATTATATTAGGTTCCTTTGACTAGAGATAGCTGGAGCATTTTTAGCAAACTTCGTCGAGCAAGTGAAGATGAGATAGATTAAATCTGCTTGAGAGATAAATTTTAGCATCCTTAAATCAATCCCTACCATTCATTCCCCTAGGAAGCTTGTTTGTGAAGATTATCAAACTATCATTTATTTATTGTTCTTATCGTTTCTCATTTTCTTGACATTTCTATCATTTTCAACATTATAATCTTCCCTTGTAAATACATTTTCATATGCTACCATATCATACTATCAATCCATATACACCAACATATACTTTTCATTGTCATGACATTCTCCATTGGTACATATCATTACTAACTATATTTAGATAGAGTAGTGTTTTGCTTTGGTTAAACTTTGTAATTTCCAAAAAAACATGTGGAGGCGATACTCACTCATCACTTTATTACTTAAGCGATTGTGTATACTTGCACATTAATTGCGTATAATTTTATAGTACTCACAAAATGTAACAATTTTTTGGCGCCATTGCCGGGGATTTGCAACGTGAAGTTAGTTAGTTTTGCCAGAGCATTTTATTTTTGTTTCTTTATTCTTGTATAGTTTGCTTTATATTTTATTTTTCTTTCTTCATTTTCAGGTTTATTTGGTGTATGCCTTGAAGTCATTCTGATGAGCCATTGGAACCAATAGAAACTGAGATTGAAAGACTCTTTAGATAAAGGAGACTTGCTCAACGTGGTCAAGATGACATAAATCATATTGCCGCAGTATTACAAAATGTTGGACCTACTGATAGGCCTCGTATTATTCATGATCATTTAAATTCGATGCTAGATGATCTGAATCTTGGAATTGTGGCACCCGAAAATCAAGCTGTATATTTTGAGCTTAAACCAGCCATGTTTAATATGTTGAATTCCATAGGGCAATTTGGGGGCATGCCAACTGAATATGCCAAAAAACATATTCATAATTTTTTGGAGGTTTGTGATTCTTTTCACCAAGAAGGAGTGCACGAGGATGTGCTAAAGTTAAAGTTGTTTCCATAGTCTTTGCAAGGCAAAACAAGGGCTTGGTTGAGTGATGTTCCATCCGGTTCGAAGGAATCATTGGCCGATCTTTGCGAGAGTTTCTTATTGTGATATAACCCACCAAACATGAACACTCACCTAAGGAATGACATTGCATCCTTTTTCCAGGGCAATGGCAAATCTATGTTTGAGTGTTAGGATCGTCACAAGAGTTTGATTCAAAATTTCTCAAATCATTGTTTCCACGATTGGACTCAAGTAGTTATGTTTTATAATGGAGTCAATGAACCAACGAGGATGATGCTTGATGCCTTGGCAAATGGGACATTGCTAGATAAATAACCTACTATGGCGTTTTCTATTTTGGATAGAATTACCAATAATGACTATCAATTTCCTTCCTCAATGCTTGGGAGTGGGATGAAAGCACCTGGAACATTCGAGTTAGATACCAAGGACTCGATGTCCGCTCAACTCTCAGCTATCATTAATATGCTGAAAATTTTACAACGTTTCACTGATATGAAGGAAGTGAAAGCAACTATCTTGACATGTCTATTATGCCAAGGTAATCATGACGAGAGTGAATGCCCAACCAATCATGAGTCCATCAACTTTGTAGATAATTTTAATCGAGGCAATAGCAATCCTTACTCTAACACTTATAATGTAAGATGGCATCAGTATCCCAATTTCTCATGGGGAAATCAAGGAGCCCATAATGCTAATCAATCCACACGGTAGCAGAATCACAATGAGCCTCAAGATTACCAAAATACTATGCCATGGCATAATGCCAACAAATGAGCTTCATCTTCAGAGAGCATGAGTTCATTAGAAGATACAATTCAAAAGTTCATATCTAATATGAATACAATGCTCCAAGACCATTATACTTCAATTAAGAATCAAGGAGCTTTACTTCATAGTCAAGGCGTCTTACTTCAAAGCCATAGCTCGTCTATAAGAGCTTTGGAAGGTCAAGTTGGTTAGATTGCTACAACATTGCAAGAGCGTCAACAAGGACGTTTGCCAAGTGATACTAAAGTCACTAAAATGCATGAAAAAGAGCATTGCAACATGTTAACTCTTAGGAGTGAAACACAAATTAACCAACAAGTCAATGTTACTGGAAACAACATGATGACTTTACTCCCACAACTGACAATGGTGAAGATGAATTACATGATGATATCATTTCTAAGAAGGACAAGGATGAGAGTTCTACTAATGATTCTACTAAGGCACCAGATTTTGATGCCAAGACAAAAGCAATTCCTATTCCTGCAGTTAAGAAAAGTAGACCCCGCCACCCTTCCCACAAATATTGAAGAAGCATAATGATGAAGTTCAGTTCAAGAAGTCATGGACATTCTTGATCAGCTCCATATCAATGTACCTCTCTTGGAAGCTATTGAACAGATGCCGACGTATGCCAAATTTCTCAAAGAAATTTGTACCAAGAAGAGGAAAGTAAAGACTTACGAGACAGTTGCCACAGTAACAGAATTTTGTTCTTCATTGAGTAAGTTATCGCCGAAGCAAAATGATCTGGGCAGCTTCATTATTTCCTATTCTATTTGAGCTAATTTTGTTGGAAAGGCACTATATGATCTTGGTTCAAGTGTAAACTTTGTCGAAATTTATATTCTTGAAGCTTGGCATAGGAGATGCAAGACCCACCTCGGTTATTTTACAACTTGCTGACAGATCCCATGTTAAACCTGAAGGGAGAATCGAGGATGTCATAGTAAGAGTGGATAAGTTTGTGTTTCCAGTCGATTTTTTAATTCTGGATTGTGAAGTTGATGCCAAGGCACCCTTTATTCTGGGAAGACCTTTCATATCCACTGGTCGTATTTTGATAGACTGTGAAAAAGGTGAACTCACCATGAGAGTGGTTGGTCAGTGTGTGGTTGTCAATGTGTTTCAAACTCTCAAGTATGTCGATGACACTGAAGAATGTCAAGGCATTTATGAATTGAACTCAATAATTGAAGAAGAGACTAAACAACTTTTCCCGAATAATTTCATTTAGCTAGTAGAAAAGGACTATTGGGTGGATGATGAAAACTTAGTGGAGTACGACAACTTCCCAATTTTGGAGGAGCAATCTAGCTTATTACAAGTTAGATCAGTTATGAATTTTGATCCTTTGAATTTTGATGAATTTAATCCTCCTAAGCCTTCATTATTGCATGCAACTACTTTAGAGCTTAAGACTTTGCCAGTGCATCTTAAATATGTTTACTTAGGCAGCGATAAAACTTTACTAGTGATTAATTCTACTAACCTTACTGCTAACCAAGAGCAAAGTTTATTTAGTGTTTTGATGCAGCATAAGAAAGCAATTGGTTGGACTATGGCCGACTTGAAAGAAATTAGTCCTACAATTTGAATGCACAAGATTATGTTTGAAGATTGCCACGACAATTCGATGGAACCATATAGAAGACTCAACCCTATTATGAAGAAGGTGGTAATGAAAGAAATTCTAAAATGGCTTGATGCTGGAGTGATTTACCCTATCTCAAATAGCTCATAGGTGAGCCATGTACAATGTGTTCCGAAGAAAGGAGGCACGACGGTGGTTACCAATGAGGATAATGAGCTATTACCCACTCACACTATTACCAGATGGAGGATATACATAGATTATCGTAAACTAAACAAAGCTACAAAGAATGACCATTTTCCTCTACCTTTCATCGACCAAATATTGGATCGATTAGCTGGCAAAGTATTCTATTTCTTTTTGGATGGGTACTCGGGGTATAATCAAATTGCCATCGCACTAGAGGACCAGGAAAAGACTATATTTACTTGTCCCTATGGCACTTTTTCCTTTAGGAGGATGCCTTTTGGACTCTGTAATGCCCCGAAAACATTTCAGCGTTGTATGCAAACCATATTTTCAGACATGGTTGAGGATTTTCTGGAGATATTCATGGATGACTTTTCTATTTTTGGAGGCGATTTTGAACGATGCCTCGGCAATTTGGTAAAAGTTCTCAAAAGATGTGAGGAGGCTGATTTGGTCTTGGATTGGGAAAAATATCACTTCATGGTGACTGAAGGCATTGTGTTAGGCCATAAAATATCTCACTAGGGCATTGAGGTAGATTAAGCAAAGATTGAAGTAATTGAAAAATTGCCACCACCAACTTCAGTAAAGGCAATTAGGAGTTTTCTTGGACATGTTGGATTCTATAGAAGATTTATCAAAGACTTTTCCAAGATTTTTAAGCCCTTGTGCACATTTCTTCAACAAAACCAACCCTTTGTGTTTGACGAGTTATTCCTCGGCGCATTCACTAAGCTGAAACAACGATTGATCTCGACACATACTGTAGTTCCTCCCGATTGGACATCACCATTTGAGTTGATGTGTGTTGCAAGAGATTATGTCGTAGGAGTTGTTTTAGGGTAACACCGAGGTAACCTTTTTTATGTTATTTATTACTCTAGTCGCACTTTGAATGAAGCACAATTGAACTACAACACCACTGAGAAAGAATTACTTGTTGTGGTATTTGCTTTTGATAAATTTAGACCATACCTAATTGGCACTAAAGTTATTGTTCACACTGATATTCGACTATAAAATACTTAGTGAACAAAAAGGATGCAAAGCCTGGACTTATTAGGTGGATCTTACTTTTTCAAGATTTTGACATAGAGGTGGTAGATAGAAAAGGAACTGAAAATCAAGTTGCTAATCACTTATCTAGGCTAGAGAACAATTTTGAATGCCATGATACTGTATATAATCAAGAGGAATTTTCTGATGAGAATATTTTATATGCCACGGTAATCTCGTGGTACGCTGACCTTGTTAATGTTCTTGTTAGTGGAATACTGCCTTTTGATTTGAATAGCTAGGGTAAAAAGAAGTTCAAGCACGATGCAAGGTATTATTTTTGGGACGAGCCATATTTGTTTAAGAATTATGTCGATCAGCTCATTAGACGATATGTCCCTGAAAAAGAACAACGCGACATTCAATACCATTTTCATTCAGTCTCAAGTGGAGGTCATTTTAGAGGAGCAAGGACTACTGCTAAGGTCCTACAATCAGGCTTTTACTAGCCAACTTTGTTTAAAGATGCTCAAGCATTTTACAAATCTAGTGATCGATGCCAACGAACTGGAAATATATCCAGGCGTCACGAAATGCCACTACAAAATATTTTAGAAATAGAGTTGTTTGATGTGTGGGCCATCGATTTCATGGGACAATTCCCATCTTCTGGAGAAGATCTATATATATTGCTTGTTGTGGATTCAAAGTGGGTGGAAGTAATAGCAACATCAAAGAATGACTCTAAAATCGTAATCAAGTTTTTGCACAAGTATATTTTTACTCGGTTTGGAGTACCTCGAGCTATCATTAGTGATGAAGGAACCCATTTTGATAACAAGTTGATTGTAAGGCATTGAAAAGATATGATGTTCAACATAAGATTGCAATGGCATAGCATCCGCAGACTAATGGCCAAGAAGAGATATCCAATTGAGAGATCAAGCAGATTTTAGAGAAAGTGGTGAACCCAAGGCAGAAGGATTGGTCGTCAAAGTTAGATGAAGCACTTTGGGCATATAGAACAACGTTCAAGACTCCTTCAAGACTCCTTTAGGAATGTCACCATTCAAGCTGGTGTATGGGAAGGCTTGTCATCTCCCAGTTGAACTTGAACATAAGGCGTACTAGGCCATTAAGAAATTGAATTTTGATGGTTAGTTAGCTAGGGAGCATATATTACTGGAACTTAATGAAATGGAAAAATTTAGAGCACAAGCATATGAGAATGCTCGAATATACAAGGAGAAAACCAAGAAGTGGCATAACAAAAAATTAATGCCACAACATTTTCATATTGGCCAACAAGTATTGCTTTATAATTCCAGAATCAAACTTTTTCCTAGGAAGCTCAAATCTCGATGTTTAGGTCCATTTGAGGTGCATTGTGTCTATCCCCATGGAGTTATTGACATCAAGAATATAGACGATGGGACGATCTTCAAAGTCAATGGCCAGCGTCTGAAAGCTTATAATGGAGTTCCACCACCGCACAACAAGGCAGTGTTGTATCTGCACGATGCTGAAGAGTGCCCAGCTGAGAACCAAATTTCGATGCCACGGTATTGAATTTCGTTGACTGTGCATAAATAATTAATTTAATCTTTCCTTTATTTTTTTTATTTTGTAGATAAATTTTGATTTGTTTTTATAGGGGACCCACGGTACTGCAGCCTTGCAAGGAGCGGTTTCCAACGGAGGAAAGGACAAAGTAATCAATTGGGGAAAAGATTATTTTTTTTGATTTATTCCTTTTTCTTTTATTTTATTTCTTATTTTAACTTTTCTCTCTCCACTGTTTTGTCCATCACCATTACTTTTACAATTTACTTTTTTCTTTTCCCAAATACACATTTACCCCCACCCACTCATTTCTTTCTGCCATCCTATCACTCATTTCATTTTTAACTTTTTCTTTTTTTTCTCTCATTTCTTCTTCTTCCTCCTTCATTTCCCCATAGCCGAAATCCTTCAAGCTCTCAAAGCTTCTTACTTTTTCATTTTTCTTGCTTTACAAATATTGAAAAAATGGTGCGTACAAGACCCACCGAAGCTGAAGTTCCCATTTTCAGCCATTCGAGAATGATGAAGCCAAAGCACGGTTTCAAAATTTCAATAATAGGAAACTTTTCTTTGAGTTGGGATTCATTTTTACCGATGAAGAAGACGACGGTTTTGGACCGGACGTAATGTACATTGTGATTCCGCACAAATGGAAAAAGCTTGCAAGGAATACGGGTTCAGTGAATGCTTCACTGGTGAAAGAGTTTTATGCCAATATCTCCAAGCTGAACCAACACTCCATTTTTATGAGAGGTAAGCATATTTGGTTTTCACCATCTGCGATTAATATATACTTTCATTTGCAGGGTGTTGAAGACCAACATGCTAAGTTCAAAAATGATGCTGATAGCGCCACATATGATGGAGTCTTGGAGGACTTGTGCTTTACGAATACCTCGTGGAATGGTCGCCAAACCAGTCATTATTCGGTCAACCGTGAGCATCTATAACCGCATGCCAAGCTGTGGAACCATTTCCTAAAGCACAAGTTCATGTCGACATCCCACAATATGATGATATCTTTTTCGTTTAATGTTTTTACATTCAATCATGGTAGCTCGTCCTATTAATGTGGGTCGAATCATTGTTCATCAAGTGCATGAGTGTTTAGGTAAAAAGGCAAGTGCTTTAGTGTTTGCCAATTTGATTACTACTTTGTGTAGAAAGAAAAAGGTAAGTGAGAAAGCTTTTGATGAGATTTTATTTGGAGTTTCGGGCATTACTAGGTCTTGATTACCATTGTTATTGGGACTTGAAAATCTAAAATCTAAAGCCCCTGCTCATGAGAAATTTGTAGGTGATGCACAATCGAATGCCGAGACAAGGATGCTTACTCTCGAAGAAGCTATAATGCAAACTAAGACTCATTTACATGCTTTACACGGTGATATTCATAATTTCTTGGTTATGTTAAGCAGATAGATGTTGTGGTGGAAATGATGTTCCAAGAAATCCTTCCCCACGTCCAACAGAATTTTCCAGGCTTTCCGGATGAAATTATACCAGCATTCAATACTGAGGCATCTCCCAATCCTGATCAAAATGAAGTCGATCCTCCAATTGATGAATCGACTCTTGACCCACAACGTTCTGAGACCCCTGAATCACATGTTACCCAAGCTGAAAAACACCCAGTCTCGTTCTTGTGCCCGATCCCTCTCCTGCACCACGTAGTAGCCAACGTACCAAAACCTCGGTTTGACGCATCAATATAGCACATTATTACTCTACCTCTTTAGAGTCCAGTCCTGCACCACTGAAAAAGAGCACCAGACGAGTAGCTTCTAGCACCTCCAAGGCAACACCACCACACAAACCATGAGGTACCTTCACTTGCATCCATTTGCATTTCTTTTTCGTTTCATTGCATGGCATATAGCTTTTATTTAGTTTATTTCTCTTTAAGCATTGAGGATAGTGCTTCCATTAAGTTTGGAGGAAGTAGTGTTCTCGGTAGAGCATATGTATGATAGCATTAATGTAACATTATGCCATGGCATCAGTAAATGGTAGGATAATTAGATGAAATGTTTGAGGATACCTGATGATGATGAACATGTTAGGCTAAAAATTGAATATGAATGACTATTGAGAATGATAGAACTGACTCTAGGGCTTGATGCTTTGTGAATTATTTTTACACGATTTGTATGTTCTCTATACTTAGGAAATTTATAATTTTTTTATGAAGGTACTCTAGTTAGTTTTGGCATTGAAATTTAGTATTGTGCTTAAAAGATAAATCAAAAACAACTCCCTTATATATGAGACTGTGAATAAATGCTTAGGTATATCTGTAGTGGGACACTCCTCTTTGCCGTGCCATTGCCTGGAACTCTCTTTAATAAATGGCAGCCAAGCTCATATGAGTGAATGAAAGTAGTCACGGGATGACTCTACTTAACTAGCTTGGGGTGAAAGGTATGCTCCCTTTCACCAAAAGTGTGGAAGAGTAGGTGTGATGAGTTGACTCCCTTCGCAGCAGCAATGGTAAAAAAAAGTCAATAAAAAGGGAGTAAAAATGTGCTTAATGAATAAGTAAATGCCTTGGCAAAAACTAGGGGACTTGATTAGAAATTGTCTAAATTTTCTAAGTATATATTGGATACAATCACGCACACATGCTACCACAAGGAATCTTAACCTAGGGAAAAGTACTTGAATTCTTGATATGTCTAACATGTTGAAGCCTATTTTTCTTAGGGTTGAAATTCAATTTTTGACCTATTGTCTTATTGTTGTAAATTGCAATGACATACTACTTATGTAATTATTATCCATTGCTTGAGGAAAAGCAATAGCTTAAGTTTGGGGGTGTGATAACTTCCTAAAAAGGCTACTTTTAAGGCCTTTTTAAATTAAGTTATTGTTTGTTTAAAAGCTCATTTTAGTCATTTTAGGATCATGTAGTTGCATATAGTTGCATTGTGGTGGTATTGTTATTTTATCTCTTAAGGATGTTGTATGAGAGAAAGGTGCAGATTGTTTGTGGTGTGCAGGAAATAGCAAGCAAAAGGTCACATTGGGAAAGAATGTTGTGGCATCACACGTTGCTCAAGCAGATTGAAATGTCTTGGCATTTCTGGCATAGAAAAGGACAAAAAGATATTTATGTACAAGGACAGTTGGCACAGCACGTGGATGATGGCTGTAACCGCCTGCTGGGGGACCACTGCCACTTGGAGAATAAGGTTCACACACAAGGTGTGATCCTAGGGGTATGATGGACATTTTGAGCGCAACAACCTCTTCATTACCCCTAGATATTTTTATTATATATTACACCTCACAAGGGACATTGAGAGAGGAATATTTTCAGCAATATTTTGTTATATTTTTCACCGTTTCCCTTCCTTGAGTGGTGTTCCTCCATTGATAAGCTCCAAGGAGTGGCGAGCTAGGCGTCCAATAGGAGCTAGTGAGCTAAGACTATTCATGGTAGTCGAGGAGAGCTCCGGTGGTGTGTGTCGAAGGCTTCTTCTCCGTTCACTTTGTTGTTATTTTCCATTTATTATTGGGTTGTTAGAACAAATTTTCCATGGCTTGTTCTATGGATGATTCGAACCCCACCATGAACTAACCTTATTTGGTGGGGTTGTTTTGATGGTTGTTAACTTTATTTTAATGGTAGATTTATGTTTATCTTTGGTATTTGCTTGCTTTGCTTATGTATTCTTCATCATCTAGGCTTGTAAGAGGCATGATAGTGTCCATTTATTAGATTAAGGCTAGTTGTTCGAGAGAAACTTAGCTAAAAACTTTCAGTATTCGATAGAAACACAAGACAAGATCCACATAAGCAATGGGCGATAGTACTTTCATAAGCTTTGAACCGACCTAGTAATACTATATCATAATCCCTTAGTTCTTGAGAGAGACTAAGTTAGAATTTCGACGACTAAAAAGGGTAGTTTTTATCAATAGTGTAGGTTGTCATAGCTGAGATTGAGAGTAGATGCCGTGGCATTCTATTCTGCTTGGTTCCTTTGACTAAAGATAGCGAGAGAACTTTCAGCAAACCCTGTCGAGCAAGTAAAGTTTAGATAGATTAAATCTACCTGAGAGATAAGTTTAGCATCCTTAAATCAATCCCTACCATTCATTCTAGTGGAATCTTGTCGTGTGAGGATTATCAATTTATCATTTTTTTTTGTTTTTACCATTTTTCATTGCCTTGACATTTCATCATTTTTAATATTAAACATTTGCTCTTGCCACTACATTTCCATTTGCTACACCATCAGAACATCAATCCATATCCACTCACATACATTTTCCATTGCCGTGACATTGTACATATCAACACTAACTATACTTAGATAGTGTAGTGCTTTGCTTTGGTTAGACTTTTGTAATTTCAACCAATCCCTGTGGAGACGACACTCACTCATCATTTTATTACTTGAGCGATTGTATATACTTGAACATTATTTGCGTATAATTTTATAGTACTGACAACACGCAACAGAATTCTAACAATAAGAAGAATAAAGCTTGTAAGCAAGAAAATGCCTAATATATCCATGCGACTAGAAAATGATTACACTTCATAGGTGAAATGACTAAAGTGTGATTGTGTACTAAAATGATCTAAATAATGTGGCTTAATGAACTAATAAATATGAAAGGACTAATAATACTCGTGTGTGAATAAAAATGACTGTAAAGTCCCCTTGATTGATAAAAGACTAAAATACCCCCGATGAAATAAAATTACGAAAATATCGTATAGGTAGTAAATGAGTTTACAAGAGTAAAGAATGATTAAACGAGGGCTATAATTTGATAATAAGATTTTAAATGTACTACATGTCGCATGATGATTAGGGAGGCTTATGGTAAGCCATCCCACATGTGCGATCTCTATTGTGACAAGTAAGATTATTCATATTATTGTGTGACACGTTCTTATGTATAATTGTGACATATACATGAAGCCTTAGGGCTCATGTTCGTGAAAACATGACATTATAATATTTTCTACCATGTGCATAGACATGTTGTGATCTTAATTGCCCAAGTAATTTTGTAAGAGCATTAGGATATAATTGGCATGCCAAAGTGCCTAACAACTGCATTGTGGCCCCTACGGGTCTAATTATGGAACTACAATGCAACCATTTGGAACATCGGTGTGTTCATTTGGTCATTATTACCATCCTCGAATCATGTATTGTAACATCCTCCATGCCGGGTTAGTGATTAATTTGCAAAGTTTCAACATTTGGTGATTTAAGTAAAATGATGGAAGAGTGTAATGATCTATTTGAGTTATATGGTGTAGGATTGAATTATAAAGAAGGGGAATTAAGAGGGAAAAAGAGTAATTGAGTAAATGAAATAATTAAATATTCCTTAGGGTGATATTATAAATCACGTGGGCATTTGAGATAAGCATTCCAGACTCTTCTCTTATTCTCTTCCTTCTCCAACCGTGAAGCTTGCAAGTAAAGGTAAGAATCTGAACCTTGGTAGTTCCTTTGATTTTTAGCTTGGAAATTGAAGTTTGGATGTTATATAAGCTAAAGGAAAGCTTATATGACATTAAGACAACAAGATAAGTGTTTTAGAGATAGATTTGGAAAATGAGTTTTTAGATGAAATTTTGATATGGATGAGTTTTTGAAGTTTGAATAAGATTTTTGACTTGTCAATAAGCTAACTAAGAAGCATGAGGTGTTAGAATTCAAATTAGAACATGTTGGAATTTGGGTTAGATTCTTAAATTCTACATGGAGAATTAGATTTCTAAGTTTTAGAAATATTTAATGGATAATAATTAGCTTAAGTAAGTGTATGCAAGTTAGGAAATAAGAAAGAGGATGATATATGAAGTATTAAGCTGAAAAGAGTGGATTTTTGGGCATAAAAGAGGATTCTGGGCAGAGTGAATCGATGCATATTCATAGTGCATCGATGCATAAAGTTTAAAACCCATAAATTATTTGAAGGTGTATCGATGCATTGGTAATGCATCGATGCACTCTTTTAAAATAGAAACATCGAATGCAATTAGTGCATCGATGCATAAGTCATGCATCGATGCATCCCAGTAATAATACAACATCGAATGCATTTTATGCACCGATGCATCAGTAGTGCATCGATGCATACCCTATTAATGGATGAAATTGGCTTTTCTATGAGTCTAAGAAATGACAGTTTAGAATATATTAATTAGTATACTGATAAGTATCATTGAATTATTATGTAGATACTGAGCCTACACGAGTTCGGGAACAATCTACAAGTAGGATCGATCGAGGAAAAGGCAAAGAAATATAGGTGAGTGCATATGTATAGCATAATTATAGAAATATACTCCATTCTAGACTTGTGATAAGTCTAGATTTTATATCTTGGTACATGAGCATATTCTGTATTATGAGACATGACATGAGTTCATATAAAATGCATTATATGACATGACTATGTGGGAAAAGTTATGAGCTATGTGAAAAGGTAAGAATTTACATGTCTACGCGATATAGACTCCGTGAAATGTAAAAGCCCATGTTATGTAGATGAGAACTATAGGTATAGTTGGCATGCCAAGGGTAGAGGGTCTACGCGGTCCTTCGGGACATATGTATATTCTTTGGAACATGTGTGAAGTCTTGAAAGACACATACTTGATCCCTAGTATATGTATATGATTCTTAAGGAATTCTATGTGGTCCTTATGGACATCATTATATGGCACTACGGTGCAATTCTATGCGGTCCTTCGGGATATATATATATTCTTTGGAACATGTGTGAAGTCTTGAAAGACACATACTTGATCCCTAGTATATGTATATGATCCTTAAGGAATTATATGTGGTCCTTATGGACATCATTATATGGCACTACGATGCAATTCTACGCGGCACCTCGGTGCATTTATACGAGCTGTGGTGACAGCATAGTGCACAACCTCACATTACTCAGATACCTTAGGTTCTCAGTATGATATCATGGGCCAATAAACTTATTAATACAAATTCATGAATGTTAAAGTCATACACTTACAGGTATGGATATTGATGATGTAGACTACATTGATTAAGTACATGTTTGCATCTTATTTCATATGATCATGACATTTCATTACATTGCCTTGTTATTATTATTGCCTCACTAAGTCGATGACTTAGCGTGTGAGTGTTTCACACGTAGGATCCGAGAAAATAGACGAGACAGGTGAAGCAGTTTGACAACGTTACTCCTGCAACCACCAGATCAGAAGCAACTTAATCAGTAGGTCATTTTGTTATGTAAATGGCAGTTGGCATGTAATTAAAGGGTTAAGTTGTGTATGCTCTGAATATTTTGGTAAACTTATATTACAATATGTATATTATCGTATTTTCTTAATATAAGTTCAAATATTTTGCTATTATTTGTTAAAAGTTGTGTTTTAAAGTCCATGTAGTATCTCTGACTCATATCCGGGTCGGGTACGGGTTGCGGATGTTACATGTATCCTAAGTTAGCTCTTCCATGTTACTTCGAGCACTTTTGTGATAATAATCACATTCATGATGTGTAAGCATGACATGGCGTTAATTATATTTTGTGCATGAAACATATATATGTGGTACTGACCTCGAGCATATTGATTCGTATATTATAATGAAAGTATATATAATTTACTTATCACCCTCTAGGATAATATTCATGATTAAGAATGAGTGTGCCCTTCTAGATTAAAAGAATTATAATACTGGAGTGGGCATGTAGAGGTTATAATTTATACGAGTCATGTTGTAATAATTTATTTATGTATTGGTTTTCAAGAAAGGATCCCCACTATTTTAATTTTCATTATTTTTATATATTGTACAATTTGTTTAAATTTTTTGAGTAAGTCGTATTTTCCGATTTTGTGATTTGTGGGATCATTTTGGACACTTACGAACTTGATGTGTGTAAAGGCCGAGTTTGAGGATGTTATATCATCCCTTCGCCTCACTTGGACCAAAGTCCAAATATATAACATCCATTCACCTCGACAAAGACCAATTTCTATACAAAACTCGTACATGAGGGTTATGGACCCTTCTCTCTGGTTAACTGAAATTTCCAAGCCTATCTCCGAAATTCAATCCTTGATGGACTAACAAAGTCTATCGTCATTAGCACCAAGACAAACTTTAAGTGCTGGAAGAGTCCGACTCGAATTATAACGTCTCACTGAGAATCAAACTCGATCTTGATTCCCCTTAGCAGACCGCCGCTAAGTTTGTTCATAGGAAGCCGAATTATGACCAACTGATCTGTCTTCCAAACAACAAGCCAAAACAACCTTCAAATCAACGTGTACTTTTTGAAGTGAAAATGTAGTAAGTTTTAAAGGAATGACCTATTTCCACTCCCACTTTTCAAAGAACCGAAAAATGCAATCCGAAGTTGTGAAGATCAAGTCTCAATTCTCATGATATAGAATTGAGCATAACAAAACTTTAGGCTAATGGAAGTTTACATGCTTAGCATTTTGGTATGGAAAATAAAAATATATGAAATTAAAATTGTGAAAAGAAAATAAACCTTTATAAAGAAAATAACCAAGGAAATACAAATTCCAATTTGTAACCCGAGAGTTCTAAGAAGAATAAATAATTAAAAGATAAAGATAAAGGTATTTAAAATAAAATCCTAAATTTAAATATAAAGGTTTATTAGAAAAGATAAAAATAAAATATTTAAAACTTGTGGATCAGTTTGAATTCTGCTTTATCTTCTATATAACCTCCAATTATCTTTCAAACATATATCTTCGAGAAAATTTCGAATTTGTCTTCAAGAGAATGTGGACCACCTTAAAGAAGATGTTGACTAGTTTGTCGAAGTTTGCCACGTCTGATCTGAAAATCGTCATGCCCTAGCTTGTTCCCATGTCTTCTGTCATGACTCACAGAAAAAGTCAGATTCTACCCTTAACTATTGGTTCTATTCTGAATAATCCAAATGAAGTTCCTACCCGAAAACAAGTCAAAATAGAACCAAATTAATAATATCAAAATATAAATGATGAGTAAATAACTGATAAAAATATCCAACTGTAATCACTATTTTTATTCCCTTTTTCTTTATTATTACTATTATTATTATTATAATATATATATAATAATAATAATAATAATAATAAATATTGCATTAGTTGAGGTTATAATAACTCGAACCACCCTTGTAACAACCCCCATTTTCCTCAAAAATATGGAAAAAAATAAAAGGTAACTTTTTTTCTCCATTCTCTTTCTCCATTTCTTCCTTCTTTTTCGAGCCAGCATGTAGCTCAGGGAGTGGCCACCGTTGAGTGGTGGCCAGCGTGCAAGAGAGGCTGGCTAACGGCCAAGTAGCGTCGAATGTTGGTGGTCGGCGAGGGTGGCATTTCAAACTTTGGTTTTTTGGTTGCCGCCACATAGGAAGAGAGGAGAGTAGGATGAGGGTCGGTTCGTTTTTTGCCGAAAAGGTTCCTCTGGTTTATGGTGGCCGATGACGTTGATGAGTTCTTTGCGAGTGTTGTCGACGTTGGAGTTGCGCATTAAGCTTTCCTGGCCACGTGAAAGGAGGAGAGGGAGAGTGTAGATAGGAAGATGAATGTGGGGAGATGAGAGTTTTAAACCGTTAAAGCCTTTGGTCGGTCCATCTCTGGTCATGGTAAGGGTCGTCAATTGAAGTGTTGATACCCAGACTGGTGGCCGGCATGCAAAGTTCGAAGGGTAAATCACGCCTAGGCCCCCTCATTTAGTACTCCTTTTGTATTCTGGCCACCTGTTTTAAGGAAAAACTACTCTCCAGTCCTCCAACTTCTCCCACATTTTTGCATATTGGTCACTTGTTCCTATTTTTTTTATTTCGAATTTGGCATATCTTTCTGTTCATTTCTACTTTAGTCAACACATAAGTTTTTTTGTTTATTTTAAATTACCTGGCTTTATTTTATTGCATTTAACCATTGTTTATTTATTTATTTATTGCACTAAATATTCGAATCGACCTTGTGGTGACCTGATCTGGGATATGATCCGCATTATTATGATACATATTCTATTAACAACTAACTGTTCTAACTTTTAACTACTAACCGCTAAATGCTAAATGCAAACCACTAATCGCTAACTTTTTATTTATTTATTTATTTTATGTTTGAACCAAAGTATGACCTTGCGACGACCCGCCCGAGGGTACGACTCGCATTATTTATGGTCTGGGTTAAAATATTGAAAATTAACACTATCATTTTATTTTTATCACTCTTTTTTTATTATTTAATTTTATACACAATTAAATTTTTGCTCTTTACTTTTTATTTATTTAATTTCATTCCTTTAATTACATTACTTTAATCTTATGTCTTTTATTTTTTCCCTTCATTTTTCAATACTTTAATTTTAGTCCTTTGATTATTGCACTTTATTTTCTATTTATTTTATTTTAGTCCCATGAGTATATATGCATGTTTCATATTTTTATCACATTGAATATTTTATTTTGCTATCTTGTATTTTGATCCTTATGTTATTTATGATTTTATTTTATTTAAGCACTTATATTTATGTGATACTTATTTTTTTGGTCTTTGTTTTTTATTGTGATTATATTTTTTCATTCAAGTTTAAACTTTCATCATCTAGCATGATTAATTAAATTTGTTCAAATTGGCTTAATTTTTTTTATTTTGGTCGAATCAAATTATTTTAATATCGAGTTTTTGGGAGAAATTATTATATTCTTTTTATTTCAGTTTTAAAGAGAAATATGCGTCCTAAAGTATTTTAGGGATTATTTTCTCTTCGATTGGAAATATTGGAACATTTTCTATTTCTCCTTAGAATTTTCGGATAAATAAAAATTATATGGTTGAATTTGAGAATAATAGGATCGTAACTTAATTTTATATTTGAATTCTTAGATTTCCATTATTAAAGACAATTTATAATCGATGGGGTACCAATTTTGGGCATTGTGGGAGTGTTTCTCCTTCCCCACGGGTAATCGACCCCCGAACCCCTTTTTATTACTATAACAGGTTCTTCTCGATGAGCTTAATAAATTCTAAATATGAAAACTCAAAAGGTTAATAAATTATTATTATTATTATTATTATTATAGATTATACAATAAAGCTGAACTATTCCACCAAAGCAATTGGTTACAGAGGAAACTCAAAAGCCCCAGCTTTAAGAATAGATTGCATTCAAACCATGACATTGCTCGGGTACTTGGCAATTCAGTGTTTAGTCCACTGTAATTGTCAAGTCGAAGACTTTGTGACGATATAAACCCTTCACTATGCATGAACAAAGGCAAACTAAATAAATTCTAATAAATAAAGTCTATAATGCCTATGCTTAATATAATAATGAGTTTTGATGAAAATGGACTAAGGGAGTTGAGGAACACATGTTATAGTCAAATTCACATAAGCACTCATGAATTTTGTTTTTTAGACTGATGTCTTTGCACTACCTCTGCTAAGGGAGTGTATGAAGCTTGAACAAATGGAAGATTTAAGAGAACCGAAATAAAAGTATTTTAGAAAGTCTAGTAATTGAATATGCTAGTTGCTTCATTTTGTCTACATCCAATTAAAATATCAAGTCAAGAAAAGAGGTATGTTATAATGTTCACAAGGACTGAGAAAGAAATGATGTCTTTTGAAGAATTAAACCTTAGAAACTTTAAGGAGCTAACCTAAAACCAACCCATCAATTTTGACACTTGTCAAAGAGTTATAACTTTGATAATATTAAAAGGGAATTCTTTTGATATTTAGTGAACTCATGTTATGTGATTTGCTTTATTGTGAGCCTAAAAGAAGGGCATGATTTTTGTCTCTTCAACAAACTTTTCACATTTTTGAAAAAATAAAAAGAAAGAAAAATATTTTCAAACAAGACAATCTCTCTTGAGAGTGTATCTTGGAAACTAACGGAGGTCTCTCAAACTTAGAAGCTCAGAATCAGAAACTGGGCAAAGGATTTCAATATTAGAGAACATGAATAGTAGATTTTTATGCAAAGAAATGAAATGATACACTCTGGTGTGGGAAAGGAATGAAGACAAATAAATCAAGAAGAGAATCAAGATTGCTTCAGCACCTCTTCACTACCATTAATACAAAAAAATGCATCGGCATACACATACATGATTTTGCATTATTACATCAAATATTCATCATCTTATGCAGTAAAAACTTTGATTTTCTCTTCTTATGAAAATGCATATTGTCCTTCTTAAGGACATTTTCCCTTTTATGAGGATGAATTCAAAAATTCATTTGTATTTTGTAGAAATATTCAGTAGTTACATTCAGATACACTTTTCTTTTGTAGATTTTTCAGGAAATAATAAAATTAAAGACAACTAGACGTCTTCAACAATAAGGGGCGATTATCTTCAGATTCAACATTTTCAAGCAAAGATAAAAAGTTTCTCACTTAATAATGTTTTTCTTAAAATCAATTTCATATTTTTTGAAATAGTTCCCCTTGGAACACAAATTTTGAAATGGTTTCACTCGAAACAAAAATTTACCACTTGAGATGGTTTTTTTAAAATTCATTTTGCTTGAGGTAGTTCCCCTTGTAACACGTATTTTGGAATTGTTTCAGTTGAAACGAAAACTTCTCTCTTCTCAGATAACTTATCTTGAAGCAAATTTCTTTCACTCGTTCATTTTCATTTAAATGTTGTGATTTGACAGGAATTCAAAGAGTTAACAAAGATTTCATTTCACGACTTTATTTCAGCAAAGAAACACTCTATATTTTTCACCATTGAAAAAATGTATCTCAATAAAATTGAGGACCATCGAGTCATTACCTTCGGGTGTTTTAAATACGAATCACTTACATATGATAATCTTTTGCATGTTTAAAACTTTTTAAAGAGGGGATAAACCAGTCAACATTTTCAGTGGAGAGTTCATAATGAGAAGAACTCATTCGATGAGGGAGAAGAATTTCATAATGAGAAGAACTTGTTCAACCTTAGCTCGATTCATCACATATGGAGTTGAATCAACAACACCTTACTCGAGGGATCAAAATTTTCAGTGGAGAGTTCATAATGAGAAGAACTCATCCGAAAGGGAGAAGAAGTTTATAATGAGAAGAACTTGTTCAACCTTAGCTTGTTTCCATCGCATAAGGAGTTAGAACAACATTGACTTTTTCTCTTTCATCACATAAGGAGTTGGATCAGCATCATCATTTCGCTCGTCCATCATATAAGGAGTTAGTTCAAAATCACCTTGGGTCAACCATCGCATAAGAGAGTGGATTAACATCCCCATATAAGAGTTCATAATGAGAAAAACTCACCCGATCAGAAGAAATTATAGCTCAAGATTGCATCAGTTTAGTCCAAATAAAAAACGGTGCTTATTATATTTGCTTCATTCCTGTTTCACAGCAATGAGCAAAGAGGGGCATATGTAATTACCATTTTTATTCCATTTTACCCCTTTATTATTATTATTATTATTATAAATAATAATAATAATAATAATAAAATATTATATTCGTTGGGGTTATAATAACCCCAACCAGCTTTGTAACAACCCCACATTTTCCTCGAAAATATGGAAGAAAATAAAAGGTAACTTTTTTCTCTCCATTTTCTTTATTTCTTCCTTCTTTTTTGGGTCAGCATGTAGCTTAGGGAGTGGCCACCATTGAGTGATGGTCGACGTGTGAGAGAGGTTGGCTCACGGCTAAACAGTGTCGAATGTAGGTGGCCGGCGAGGGAGGTATTTCAAACTTTTTTTTTTGTTGCTGCCGTATAGGAAGAGAGAAGAGTAGGAAGAGGGTCAGTTCTTTTTTGGCCGAAGAGTTTCCTCTGGTTTGTGGTGGCTGGCGACGTTGATGAGTTCTTTGCGAGTTCATCGGTGTTGGAGTTGGGCATTAAGATTTCCCAGCCATATCAAAGGAGGAGATGGAGAGTGGAGATAGGAAGGTGAATGTGGGGGAGGAAAATTTTCGGTTGTTCAAGCCTTTGGTCGTTTATTATTTGTTAATGGTAAGGGTAATTAGTTGAAGTATTGATCACTGGCCCGATGTCCGATGTGTGAGGGTCGGCCTGTAGTGGCCGAATATGAGTTTTGGAAGCTTGGTAAGCTTCTCGACTGATTATGTGAAATGGGGGGAATGTTTTGTTTTTTAAATAAAAATGGTAAATCACACCTAGACTCCCTCATTTTGTACCCTTTTTGTATTCTGGATGTCGAAACAATTTTAATCCTTAAAAAATAAATGTATTTTTTAATATGGTTTTTAAAAGGTCTTGTTTTGAATAATGTATTGACTTATTAATAATAAAATGTGATTCGAGTAGTCACCACAAAATTTTGATTAGGGTGTGATTGGGCACCCAAAAACATATTTGTCATTTTAATAAAAATATTAATTTTAATTAAAACAAAAAAATTACGGTCTAATTTACCAAAGAGTTGAGTTAAGGGGTCGGTTACGCGTGGGGAAGGATTTACACCTCCATGTGCCCTAAATCGGTACCTAGTCGATTAATTAGTTTTCTTTGCAATGAAATTTAAGAATTCAAGTTTAATTTAATTTAAGACTCCATACAAGTAATATCCTTTGAATTTTGGGATGAAACACGATAATATTCAATTATTTCCTATTGAGAAGAATTGACCTCTAATACCTTAAAGCATTCTATTCTTACTCCAATAAAAAATATTATAACTACATCCTAAAGTTCATTATTAATTCAAAATAACAACACAATAAAACAAAATAACGCTAAGACCTTCCATTTTTTTAAATCATATTTTTAAAATTTTAAGAGAGAAAACGATAATATCTAGTGATTTCCAATCGAGAATAAATGACCTCTCGTGCCTTAAAGCAATCATTTATTACTCCAATCAAAATGAAGAGATATCACTATTTTATCTTAAAATTCAATATTGATTCGAGAGAAAATGATAATATCTAATTATTTTCATTCGATAATAAATGATCTCTCATGCCTTAAAACAGTAATTTATTACTCCAATTGAAATGAATAGATATCAATATTCGTCTTAAAAATCAATATTGAATCGAGAGAAAACAATAATATCTAATTATTTCCAATCGAGAATAAATGACATCTCATGCCTTAAAAAAATCATATATTACTACAACATAAATGAAAAGATATTACTATTTTGTCCTAATATTCCATATTAATTTGAGTGTTACTTATTTTTTGAAATAATGAAAAAGCATGCAAAATAAAAATTAAAAACATACATCAAGCAAGTAAAATTATTTATTTATTTTACCAACCTTAATGAGAATAAGGATGTCTGATTATTTAAATACATCGAGACGAGACCTTAGATTTGACCTAACAATCTTTTCTCGGTGAACTTAATTAAAAGAACATGATCTTTTTTTTAATCCCCATATTTTAAAATGGAATCAATTTAATTAGTGTCACTTAATGAGATAAACATTCATTTTAAAACTATCGAAAGCTACTTTCTTATTCGTTAGGACAATCACTTTACGACATTATTAAAATGAATGAATATTACCCTTAGTCAAATTATTTTGATTTGAGTCAATAAATGCTTATGAGGGTACCATGCAAATTAGTTTAAAATAGAGATAACCTAATTAATTAGTGACTAAAATAAAATAACCTAAAGGCAGCATGCAAAATTAAAATAAAACAAAATGCAAATATGACTAGAATGTAAACAACTAAATCATCATATCCAAAAATCAAAATAAAATAAGAAAGATATAGGGACCAAATTTAAATAAAATAAAATTACATGGCTAAATTAAATTAAATAAGAAAACAAATCATAGACCAAAATATAAAATATGCTGAAACTACATTGACTATCTAATGATTATTCCTTTTTTACAAGCCTAAAACATGCTTTTAAAGAAAATTTCCTAAATTACTAAATCAGTCCGAAAATATTAAAATTAAATTAAATAATCATTACAAATGACCAGAATACAAAAATATGCTTAAATAAGGGGGACTAAACATCAAATATTCCAAAAAATACATAACAGTCATGACAACGGGCAAATAATAGCTTTGGTCCCTACATATGACCAACATGGAAAAACACGCTAAACTATGGGGGGACTAAACATAAAATACCCCAAAATATATATAATATGCATAAAAATAGGTAAATAACAACTTTGGTCGCTACAGGTGACCAACATGCAAAACACTTGGCTAACTTAAGGGGATCTATGCGTGATATTACCCTAATGTTTTCCTATAAAACCTATATTTCTCTCTCTTTTTTCATTTTCAACTGAAAACTTAAAAAAAATTCTAAAACTCTTTCTCCTCTCTCTTTTTTCCTTCAGTCAGCCAATGCCAGCCACCCTACGCCGCTACTCCGTTCATCGTTCATCGTTCACTGTTCCGACCACTATACACGATGATTGAACCTCTAAACCTAATCTAAAATTACCATTTCACTCTGATCTAACCTCATAAGCCTAGATCTAGGGCCTAAACCACATAAAATACCCCTAAAACCCTAAAAGTTCCTCGACCTTTCAGCTTCTCGCCTCCTCCGACCGTCAAGATGAACTGACCGTACGGTTTAGCTCCTTTCTCAGGTAACTCTCTAGATATACTCTCATTTTCTCTAGTTTTTTTTTGTAAATATGCTTGGCTATTTTTTATTCTTTATTCGAAAATGAAAAAAATAAAGGAAAAAATACCTTAAAGTTTTATGTATATTGCTTCTGGAAAACAAAACAATGATAGCCCCTTTTTCTTACCACTGTTTTGGTTTTTATAACCCCAGTTTTTACAGATTTAAAAAAAAAAAAAATCATTACACTGCCTTACTACTTGTAGTTACTTGCTGAGTTGGTGTTGAGTTGCGTGTTGGAGCTACAATCTCCTTGTTTGGGGCAGAGCACTACTGGTAAGGCATTAAATGCCTCAGGTTTTGTTTTGACCTGACTTGGCTTGGTGGCTCTGATGATCGGCTTGACTTGCTTCTCGACTGGGCTCTACGACAGCGACGACGGGCTCTTTATCTTCTAGGTGGCGGCGACGGTAAGTGGCTAACCTTTAAATTAGGGTTAGCCAAAGTTTGTAACATAATGGGCCATTACGATTTTGGTAATTGGGCTCGAGTTTGGATCTGTTTGGGTATGGGTCTAGATTTCTATTTGGACCAGTTGGCTTTGTAATTAGGGCTTGATTTGGGTTGGAAGTATTTGTTGTATTTTTTGCCTGTAGAAATAAAAATAAATATAACATAAATATATAAAAAAATAAAAAAATAATAGAAATAATAATTAAATAATAATAATTAATAAAGTTAGAAAGATTCCCGGGCGAAAACGTGTGACGATAGCTACCCCTCTTTGCCCATTCTTATGTTAACAAGAATAGGTTAAAGACAAAGAGACAATGAGTTTTCGTCCAGTCAAATCTGTACTTCACAATCTGATATTGTCTCAAATGAGACTGGAAATGAACATCTCAAGAGATTTTTGAAGATAGAGTCTGAAAAGATATATGCTCTGATGCTTCTTCAGGGTAGATCAGTTCTGGAAACGTTTAATCATTCCATTGCACTTCAGGAATGTTGAATCGAGGCAGACTTGTTTCACTACTTGTTTAGGGAAGATCAAATCTGGAAAAAGGGGATCTGTTCCACTGCTTCTTCAGGTAAAATCAGATATGGAGATGTTGACTCATTCTACTGTTCTTCAGGGAGATTGAATCGAGACAAACTTATTCCACTGCTTCTTCAGGGAATATCAAATCTGGAAAAACAAGGGATCTGCTCCACTGTTTCTTCAGGGAAAATTAGACCTGGAAACGTTGATTCATGCCAGTGTTTATCTGGGAAAATTGAATCGAGTTTGATTTGCTTCTCTTGTCTTCAAGAATATTAAATCTGAAAATAAAACATTACCACTTGTTAGTATATGTTTGAGAGTTTGAAAACATCATTCCTAAAAGTTTGGAATTCAATATAATCTTTAGAAATTGGCTTTTCTTGTGGAAGCTTGTCTCGCAGCCACCAAATATGGAAATCTGCCTCGACTTGAGTGTCAGTTAAAGCTTTCCCTTTGTGGGACTTCGAATTGGTTTATATTAGGTCCCGAAATCTTCAACCTTTCCTTTTGGAAAACCTATAAGTTCTTAATCGCATTTATCATCATTATGCATTTTATGAATGTCATGATCCTATTTATGCCTAAAATATGTGCAATGATGCAATTTTAGGGTATTTTCTTTTTCAAATGAGAACTCTCTTTTGTCAACCGCCTTGTAATTCAGTAAAATCTTGGGCAAAAAAATCAACAGCAGTTCACCCCGATTGACAATTCTGATCAGACACTCTTTGGTTAGACATGACTTTGATTCTCTTTACTCTTTAACCCATACATTATTCATGACCAGTTACTTGATCAGCGACAAAAATCTTAGATTATCCCAACTTGCTAAGCTTTTATGTGTAGCCCAAGGTTTTAATTTTTCGTGACCCATCATCAAGTAAGCCTCATACTACAACCATTTTTAACTTCGGAACACCTGTGCTTTTCCAAAACTTTTTGTACAATGATACACAATGATCTCATATTTCCCAAGTTAATCTACATGTTTTTGTTTTCAAATTAGGATGCTTGCAACATGGTTTTAACAAGAAAAAATACCTCTTTTATTTATATAAATGTAAAGATATTTTTTTGTAAATACATGGAAAACTTTTAACTAGAAAAATTAAAAGAAAATAAAGTAGGCTTCATCAGAGATCAATAGTACGAATGTTTTTAAACTAAGAATGAGTCGAATGTAGCTTCTGTTAAAAGGATCTTGAGAATTGTAACAATGCACAAGGGTGTGAAGTTCCCCCTGTACTACCAAATTCCCAATGTTGGATGTCGTAAACCAGTATTTGAATCTCATATGCTCTCTATTTCTTTTCTGGTTATTCAAGCCTTTTTCAATCTCTATTCTTAACTCTGATCACCCTTTGATTTCACTGGTCAAATCTTCAAAATTAATTCAGAACCTCCATCATGCATGAATCCTGAATTTTGATGATTCTCAAGCCGCCCTTTGCGGGTTTTTAACTTAAGACTTCATTTGGTTTCAATACGCCTTTTATGAATTTTCATCTTGAACCCCCTTTTATTTATTTATTTTCTTTTTCTTTTTCCTTTCTTTTTCTCTTTTTTCATTTTTTCCTTCATCTTTCTTTCTTTTTCATTTTTTTTTCTCTTTTCCATTTTTTCTTCATTTTTTTTCTTTTTCTTTTTCATTTTTCTTTCTTTAGGCAAAGTATTTTTTGACAGCGTTAGAATTCACAGGGTTAGGTAACTCTGGTCCATCCATCTTAGTGAGGATCAAATCTCCTTCGGAAAAGGCCTTCTCCACAATATAAAGTCCCTCCCAATTTGGTATCCATTTACCTCTAAAGTATTTTTAATTAGTAGAATCTTTTTAAGTACCAGATCTCCTTCCTAAAACTCTCGTGGGAGAACCTTCTTATCATGTGCCCTCATCATACGTTTCTGGTACATCTGTCCATGAAAGATATTTTTTAATCTTTTTTCCTCAATGAGGTTAAGTTGGTCATACTTAGCTTGTACCCATTCTACGTTGTCTAACTTAACCTCTGATAATGCTCGAAGTGATAAAATTTCTACCTCAATGAGTAACATAACTTCCATCCCATAGGCTAATGAAAAAGGAGTTTCCCCAGTTAATGTCCTTACCGAAGTTTGATAGGCAAACAAATCAAATGGTAACTTCTCATGTCATTCTTTATAAGTCTTAGTCATTTTCTCTATAAGTCTCTTAATGTTCTTATTGGCTGCCTCTAATGCCCCATTCATCTTCGGGCGATAATTGGTGGAATTATGATATTTTATTTTGAACTACTTATATATTGATTACATCTCTTATTGTTTAAGTTCAAGGCATTGTTAGTGATGATTCTTTCTGTAACCCATATCGACAAATAATCTCTTTCTTTAAGAACTTACAGACTGTTGACTGAGTGAAATTTGCATAGGAAGCCACTTCTAACCATTTGTTGAAGTAGTCTATTGCCACCAAGATGAAACGATGACCATTTGAAGCTTTGGGCGAAATTTTCCCAATGGTATTCATGCCCCACATAGAGAATGGCCACGGAACAGTCATAACATACAATGGATAAGGAGGGGTATGGAGGTTGTCTCCATAAATCTGGCACTTGTGATATTTTCTAGCATAATTGATACATTCAGTTTCTATAGTTGACCAATAAGACCCAAATCTTATTATTTATCTAACCCTTGCATGTCCATTAGCATGGGTATCACATACTTCCTCATGCACTTCTTCAATGATTGTTTTATCTTCTTTGGCATCCACACAACTCAACAAAACTTGATAATGACTTCTCTTGTACAAGATCTAGCCATCAACCACATACCCTAAAGCCATTCTTCTAATAGTCCTTTAATAATTCCTAGTTGCCTACTCAGGATAACTTTTATATCTGATGTATTGCAAGATATTATAATATCAAGGATTTCCATCATATTCCTCTTCTATGCTATAGCAGTGAGCTGGATACTCATAAGCATGCATCTCAATGGGCATCATATTTGAAAGCTTATTTACTTTAAAGGCTACTGCCAAAGTGGCTAGAGCATCCGTCATTTGATTTTCTTCTTTGGGAGGCAATGGAATGTCACATCTTCAAATTCTTTGAAAAGTTCCAGAACCAACTTACGGTATTCCACAAACTTGGGATATTTCATTTCCCATTTACCTCTAAGTTAATAAATTACCAAAGTTGAATCCCCATACACTTTGAGTGTTTTTACTTTATGCCCAATGACAGTCTTGAGACCCAAAATACATGCTTCATACTCAGCCATGTTTGTGCAATCAAAATTCAATCGACTGGTGAAAGGATAGTGTTATCCACTAGGTGAGACCAAAATTGCACTAAGGCATTTAAATCACCATCAAAATTTAACTTCCAATGTTCATCAGTAGAAGTAACTGTCTCTTCAGCTGAAATAGCCATCAAGTCTTCATCTGTGAAATTGAAGTTCAGCGGTTCATATTCTTCAGAAGCCCTGCTTGCAATGAAATCTACTATAGCACTCTTTTTAACCGCTTTTTGGCTCACATATTGGATATCAAACTCAGACAATAAAATCTAGCAACAAGGCAATATTCCAGGTAAAGCAAATACATTCATTAGATATTTCAGAGGGTCAAGTCTAGAGATCAACCAAGTAGTGGATACAACATATATTGCCTAAGCCTTTGAGTATTCCAAACCAAAACACAACACAACTTTTCAATCAATGAGTATCTTACCTCGCAATCAGTTAACTTTTTGCTGAGGTAGTAAATTGCTCAATCTTTTTTCTCGGTTTGGTCATGCTTCCCTAATAGATACCCTATTGAATTATCGAGGATTGACAATTAAAGAATTAATGTTTCACCTAATATAGGTGGCATTAAGACTAGAGTATTTAAAAATATCACTTTATTGCTTCAAAATCTTCTTAGCAATCATAGCTCCATACCCCTAGGTTATTTTTACGGAGAAGGAAAAAAATGGGATCACACTTCTCGATTAGTTGTGAAATAAACCAAGCAATGTAGTTTAATCTCTCTAAGAATCATCTAACTTTTTTAGGGTTTATGGGTTTGTAAATTCTAAATAGATTTGACTTTGTCTAGATCTACTTCAATCCTTTTTTTGCTCACTACAAACCCCAAAATTTTCCTAAAAGTCACCCCAAAGGTACACTTGTTTAGATTGAGTTTTAGCTGGCATATTCTCAATCTTTGGAAGAGTTTCCTCAAATTCTATACGTGTTATTCCTATATCTTGGCCTTAACGATCAATTCATTGACATAAACTTCTATTTATGTATGCATTATGTCATGAAAAGTGTTACCATGGCTCTCTGGTATGTTGCCCTTGCATTCTTTAGCCCAAATTGCATCACCTTGTAGAAAAATGTGCCTCATATGGTGATAAACATAGTTTTTTTCATATCTTCTGGATGCATCATTATTTGATTGTAACCAGAAAACCCGTCCATGAATGAAAATAGGGAATTTCTAGCAGTATTATCCACTAGTGTGACTATGTGTGGCAATGGAAAATTATCTTTCGGGCTTGCCCTATTAAGATCTCTGTAGCCAACACACATACAAACCTTCCCATCTTTTTTTGGTATTGTGATGATATTTGTCACCCACTCAAGATACTTGGCTACTTTAAGGAATCAAGTATCAAATTGCTTTTTAACTTCTTCTTTAATTTTCAGTACCATATCGGGTATCATCCTTCTGACCCTTTGTTGTACAGGTTTATATTCTGGCCTTATCAACAATTTGTGTAGCACCAATTAAGTATCTAAACCTGACATGTCCTCATATGACCAAACAAACATGTATTTTTACTCTCGAAGAAGTTCAATCAAACTCTGTCATCCCTCGACAGATAAGGTGGTGCCAATCTTTATTTCTTTCTTATTTTTCATCTAATCCCATATTCAAAATTTCAGTGGGCTCTTTATGATGTAGAATTTGTTTATCTTCCATTTCTACCATTTTTATCAATTCAGAAGGTAAGTCATATTATTCATCATTATCATAACCTTCAATTTCCCCTTAACATATGGGCAGCTCAAAATCAATCTTTGGGTCAGTGTCATCAGCATTCATACTATTGATACCGGAATGAGAGGATACATATATATACATACATATATAAGAGAATCTATCCCATATCAAAATAGAATGAAATAATATATATATATATATATATATATATATATATAAAGAATGAAAAAAATGCACGGGAGAATGTTTTCCACTTTGTAAATTAATGGGAATACATCTTTCATTAAAGATTTTAAAACAAGTAGATTAACCCTTTACAAAAGATCACCTATTATCCCGGGTTTTAGACAACAGGGAAAGTTTTTGTGCATTACTCTGAAAGAGTTTTGTAAACTACAAGTAATTCCTAAACAGTCTAATTGTTTAGTATGAAGCTTGGCGGTGCGGGATAGATGCCTACATCTATCCCTTCTTTTGCCTCGTCATCCAATATCACATTTATGCCCAAATCTCCCAAGGCATTCTCAGCAATCGGTTCCTTTACTAACTGGACTCCTTGAAACATATTGCCTCCAGGTATAAACATATCACATAGCAGTGGAAAAGTCATGGGCTCACACTTAATATACTCCCTGGCTATCCTTGTTCTCCTCATTTCTTGACTTTTATGAATACCTTTCAATTTTTCTTTCAAGGTCGATTGGTATCCCAGCCCAAAACAGTCTCTTTTGATGGTGGAAAAACTGGATTAACATATCCCTGTAGGCGACTCCTAAGCCATTTTCCTGCCTTGGCTCCCCTTCCCAAAGCCATCTTTAATTCCATTATGGTACAATTGGACAGTCTAGGCTTTGATATCTTCTTCCCCTCAGCCATGAATGTGGCATTAACAACTTCTTCCCCCACTTCAACATAAGGGGCAATAGTAGACATGGAAGCAATATTGTATTCCTCAACATTGATGCATACCAATTTTCCCTCAATTATGAATTTGAGTTTCTGATGTAGTTTGGATGGCACGGCCCTTGCCTGGTGGATCCAAGGCCTTCCCAATAGGCAATTGTATGTAGGCATGATATATGTTGCGTGTTGTGACTACTATAAAATTATACGTAAATAATGTGCAAGTATACACAATCGCTCAAGTAATAAAGTGATGAGCGATTATCGTCTCCACAGGGATTGGTGGAAATTACAAAGTTTAACCAAAGTAAAGAACTAATTTATCTAAGTATAGTTAGTGATGATACATACCAATGGAGAATGTCACGGCAATGAGAAATATATCTTGGTAGATATGGATTGATAGTATGATGTGGTAGTAGATGAAAATAAATTGGCAATAGCATATTATAATGTTGAAAATGATAGAAATGTCAAGACAATGAGAAATGGTAAGAACAATAAATAAATGATAGTTTGATAATCCTCACACAACAAGCTGCCTAGGGGAATGAATGGTAGGGATTGATTTAAGGATGGTAAAACTTATCTCTCAAGCAGATTTAATCTATCTCAGCTTCACTTGCTTGACGGAGTTGCTAAAAATGCTCCTGCTATCTCTAGTCAAAGGAACCTAATAGAATAGAATGCCACAACATCTCCTATTGGTCTCAACTATGGCAGCCTACGCTATTGATAAAAACTACCCCTCTTAGTCGTTGAAATCTTATCTTAGTCTCTCTCAAGCACTAAGGGATTAGGATATAATATTACTATATCGGGTTTAAACTTAAAAAAATACTAAACCCCATTATTTATGTGGATCTTACTTGTGTTTCTCTCGAATACTAAAAGTATTAATGACCAAGTTTCTCTCGAACACCTAGCCTTTATCTAAGTAACGGACACTCTCATGTCTCCTACAAACTTAGAAGATGAAGCATTCATAAGAAAAACAAGTAAATACAAAAAATAAATTTAAATCCACCATTAAAACAAAATCAAACATCCATAAAATTAACCCCACCAAATAAGGTTAGTTCATGATGGGGTTTGAATCATCCATGAAACAAAACATGAAATTCATTCGTTCCAACAACCCAATATCAAATGAAAAATAACAACAAAGGGAAAGGGGTAAGAAGCCTTTGACGCACATAATCGGAGCTCTCCTCGACCACCACAACTCGCCTTAGCTTACTAGCTCCTCTCGGGCGCCTAGCTCGCCACTCCTTGGATCTCGTTAATGGAGGAACACCACTAAGAGAATGGAAGGAATGATACGGTGGAGAAAGTGAAGAAAATCTAGTTGAAAATGGTGAGTGCGTAACCTCTTTTCTCTCTCATGTGAGGTATATTAAATAATAAAAAATATCCAAAGGTATTAATGGGATTTAACACTCCAAATACCCATCATACCCCTAGAGTCACTCCTTAGGCGTGAGTTTTATCCTCCCAGGTGGTAGTGGTCCTCAGCAGGTGGTTATAACCATCAGATGTGCCTTTCCAGCTTTCATTTTATAAAAAATATTTGTTTGTCTTTTTCAATGCAATAAATGCCAAGTCATTTCTATATGCTTCAGTAACATGCGATGTCACAACATTCCTTCCCAGTTCAACCTTTTACTTGTTATTTCTTGCACAACATAAACAGCCACACATTTCCCTCATACAACACCTTTATAAGATAAAATAGCACAACCACCACTAATGCAACTATGTGCATCTAAAATGACCTAAATGGGCTTTTAAACAAACAATAAATTAAGTGAAAAGGTCCTTAAAGTAGCCTTTTTAGGGAGTTATCACACCTCCAAACTTAAGCTATTGCTTGTCCTCAAGCAATAGATAACATTTAACATAAACATAATGTCATGGCAATGTTCAATAGCAAGACATTCAAGAAAAATATAGTATTTCAACCTCATAAAAATTATTCTTCAACATATTGGACATATCACGAATTCAAGTACTTTTCTCTAAGTCAAAAGTCTTTGCGGTAGTGTGTATGTGTAATTTTATCCAATCCATACTTAAAAAATTAAACAATTTCTAATCAAGTCCCTTAGTTTTGTCCCATCATTTACTCTTTCATTAAGCACATTTATACTCCCTTTTTACTTAATAAATTATTATTATTATTATTATTATTATTATTATTATTATTATTATTATTATTATTATTATTATTATTATTATTATTATGTTGCTACGAGGAGATTCATCCCATCACACCTACCTTTCTACACTCTAGGTGAAAGGGAGCATACCTTCCACCCCCAAGCTAGTTAGGTAGAGTCATTTCATGACTACTTTCATTCACTCATATTCATTTAGCTGCCATTTATTCAAGGAAGTTCCAGGCAATGCCACAACAAAGAGGAGTAGCCCTATACAGCTATGTCGAAGCATTTATTCATAATTTCATATAGAAAGGAGTTCTCATTGAATTATTATTTAAGCACCATACCAAATTTCAATGCCAAGACTAACCAAAGTTCCTTCATAAAAATTTCTTAAATTTCCTAAGTATAGAAAACATACGAATTGTGTAAGAGTAATTCACCAAGAATGAAGCTCTAGAGACAGTTATATCATTCCCAATAGTCATTTACATTCAATTTATAGCCTAAAAGTTCATCATCATTGGGTATCACCAAAACATCTTTTCTAACTATCTTACCAATTATTGATTCCATGGCATAACATTATACTAATACTATCATGCACATGTTCTACAAAGAACACTACCTCCCCCAAACTTAATGGAAGCATTATCTTCAATACTTAAAGATAACTAACTAAGAAACAAAACTACATGCCATGCAATGGAATGTAAAATGAATGAAAATAGAGGTAACTCATTTTTTTCGGTGGTGGTGTTACAGTGGATGTGCTAGCAGCTCCTTGCCTTGTACGCTTGCGAAGTGGTGTAGGGATGGAATCAGAAGATATGGTCTAGCCAATGTCTTTATATGATGACTGCTACATCGAGTGGGAGAAGGTTCAGGTGTAGGAATAAGACTAGGGGTTTTCTCAGCTGGTACCATAGGTGAGTCTGGAGTCAGGGATCGGGGAGGGTCTGGAATCGGTTCATCAACGGGGGGGATCAGCTTCATCTTGTTCTGAAGATGCCTCGGTATTGAATGCCGATAGAATTTTATTTGGAAAACCTGGGAAATTCTGTTGCACGTGGGGAAGCATTTCCTGAAACAAAGTTTCCACCGCAACACCTCTTTGTTTCACATAGCCAAAGAAATTTCTCATATCGCCGTGTAGAGCATGCAAATAAGTCTGTGTCTGCTAGATAGTTTCTTCAAGAGCAAGCAGTCTTACCTTAGCATTAGAAGGTTTGTTATCCCCAGAATTTTCATTAGTAGTTACCTTAGACTTAGGGTTATCCAAACCGAACAGCAATGGAAACTGGGCTCTTGTTATGCCCGAGACACCAGATAAAACTTCATCAAAATTACTCTCACTAACTTTTTCCTTGCAACATAATGTTGTAATAAGATTAGGAAAGACCAACGCACTAGATTTCTTACTTAAGCAATCATGCACTTGTTCAACAATTATCTTACCCACATCAATAATACGCGTAACCATAATAGAGTGTAAAAGCATTAATCATGGGATGGTTACCATTGTGTTATGGGCAGTCGGCATGAGCTTATGCTTCATGAAATGGTTCCATAATTTTTCTCTTGGTTGAAGAAGTTCCCTATTAATGGAGTAACGACTGGTTTGTCGACCATTCCAAGAGGTATTCAAAAAACACAAATCCTCCAAAACTCCATCATAAGTTGCACTGTTGGCATCTCTCTCAAACTTTGCATGTTAATCTTCAACACCATGCAAATGAAAATACCAATTAATGGTAGACAATTTAAAACGAATGTATTTACCACAGACAAAATGGAATGTTGATTTGGCTTGAAAATATTGGCATAAAACTCCTTCACTAAAGAAGCATAACGGGACTGGGTGTCTCGCAAACTTGTACCATTTTAATGGCTCAACAATGTCCATCACATATGGCCCAAAGCCACCATCTTGCTCATCAGTGAAAATAAACCCCAACTCAAAGAAAAACTTACAGTTTTTGGAATTTTGAAATCGCGTATTTGCTTCATTGTTTTCGAACTATTGAAAAATAGGATCTTCTGCCACTGTAGGTCTCGTACGCAACATTTTTGTAGCATTTTGAAGAAACAAAAGTGAAAAAGGAGTGAGCTTTGTGTGCTTGAAAATTTTTGGCTATGGAGGAAAATAAAGGAAGAAGAAAATGTAAGAAAATTAAAGAAAATAATGAGAAAGATTGAGTGAGTGGACGGTTGAAAAGAAATGAGTGGATGAGGTAAATGGGTAGGTGGGAAAAAGAAAAAGTAAACTGTAAAATTAAATGTGATGTGAAAAGAAAATGAAGAGATAAGTAAAAATAAGGAAATAAAATAAAAGAAAGGAATAAAGTAAAAAGAATATTTTCCCCTTTAATTGCTTTGTTTTTCCTCCCTTATAACCACTCCACATACGAATTCAGTACTGTGGGTTCCCTATAAAACAAAACATCATTATAATTGTTCAGAAAAAAGAACTAAAAATAAAAAAAATGACAATAGATAAATTCATTGTTTATGCACAATCAATGGAATTCAATGCCATGGCTTTGAAATTTGGTTTTCAGTTGGGCACACTCAAGCATCATCCAGGTGCATCACTACTTTGTCGCACAGAGGTGGAACTCTATTGTAGCACAGAGGTGGAACTCTATTGTAAGCTTTCAAATGCTGGCAGTTGACTTTGAAAATTGTCTCATCATCTATGTTCTTGATGTCAACAGCTCCATGGGAATAAACAATGTGTACTTCAAATGGCCCTGACCATCGAGATTTAAGCTTCCCAGGGAAAAGTTTAAGTCTGGAATTGTAAAGTAGCACTTTTTGGCCAAAATGAAAATTCCTTGGCATCAATTTTTGGTCGTGCCACTTCTTGTATTTTCCTTGTATATTCACACATTTTCATATGCTTGTATCCTAAACTCTTCCATTTCATTAAGTTTCAGTAGTCTTTGTTCCCCAGCTAACTGAGCATCAAAATTCAATCGCTTAATGGCCTAGTACACCTTATGTTCGAGCTCAACGGGAAATGACAGACTTTCCCATACACCAGCTTGAATGGTGACATGCCCAGAAAAGTTTTGAATGATACTCTATACATCCAGAGTTCCTCATCTAACTTTGGTGACAAATCATTCGACCTTGGATTCACCACTTTTTCTAAAATCTGCTTGATCTCGCGGTTGGATATCTCAGCTTGACCATTTGTCTATGAATGATATACCGTGGCAATCTTATGGTGAGCTCCATATCTCTTTAGTGCCTTGGATATCAACTTGTTATCGAAGTGGGTTCCCTCATCACTAATGATAGTTCCAGGTACTCCAAACCGAGTGAAGATATTCTTGTGCTAAAACTTGAGTACAATTTTAGAGTCATTCCTTGATGTTGTTATTGCTTCCACCCACTTGGATACATAATCCACAACAAGCAAGATGTATAGATCACCTCCAGAAGATGGGAATGGTCTCATGAAATCGATGCCCCAAACATCAAAAACTCTATTTCCTAAATATCTTGCAGTGGAATTTCATGTCGCCCGGATATGTTTCCAGTGCGTTGGCATTGATCACAAGATTTGTAAAATACTTGAGCGTCTCTGAACAGAGTTGGCCAATAAAATCCTTATTGAATGACCTTGGCAGTAGTCTTTGCTCCTCCAAAATGGCCTCCACTTGGGGTCGTGTGACAATGGTATAAACTATTGCGTTGCTCCTCTTTAGGTACACATCATCTAATGAGTTGGTCAGCACAATGCTTGAATAAATATTGTTCGTTCCAACAATAATACCTTGCATCGTTCTTGAATTCCTTTTTTCCCAGACTTTTCAAATCAAAAGGCAGTATCCTACTAACAAGAAAATTAATAAGGTCAGCGTACCACAGGAGAGTTGGCCAATAAAAGCCTGATTGAAGGACCTTGGCAGTAGTCCTTGCTCCTCCAAAATGGCCTCCACTTGGGGTCGTGTGACAATGGTATAAAATATTGCGTTGCTCCTCTTCAGGTACACATCATCTAATGAGTTGGTCAGCACAATGCTTGAAGAAATATTGTCCGTTCTAACAATAATACCTTGCATCGTGCTTGAATTTATTTTTTCCCATGCTTTTCAAATCAAAAGGCAGTATCCTACTAACAAGAAAATTAAAAAGGTCAGCGTACCACGGGATTATTGTGGCATATAAAATTTTCTCATCAGGAAATTCCTCTTGAATATCTACAGTTTCATGGCATTCAAAATTGTTCTTTGGCCTAGATAAATGGTCAATAACTTGGTTTTCAGTACCTTTTCTATCTACAACCTCTAAGTAGAATTATTGCAAAAGTAAGATCCACCTAATAAGTCTAGACTTTGCATCATTTTTGTTCACTAAGTATTTTATAGCCGAGTGATCAGTGGGAACAATGAATTTAGTGTCTATTAGGTATGGTCTAAATTTATCAAAAATAAATACCACGTCAAGTAATTCTTTCTCAGTGGTGGTGTAGTTCAATTGTGCTTAATTCAAGGTACACTAGCATAATATATAACATGAAAAGGTTTACCTCAGTGTTGCCCCAAACAACTCCTATGGCATAATCGCTTGCATCACACATTAGCTTAAATAGTAATGTCCAATCAGGAGGAACTACAATAGGCACTGAGATCAATCATTGCTTCAGCTCAGTGAATGCACCGAGGAATAACTCGTCAAACACAGAGGGTTGGTTTTGTTGAAGCAAAGTGCATAAGGGCTTAGAGATTTTTTAGAAGTATTTGATGAATCTTCTATAAAAGCCAGTGTGTCCAAGAAAACTCCTTATGTTCTTGACAGAAATTGATGGTGGAAATTTTTCAATCACTTCAATTTTTGCTTTATTACCTCAATGCTCTTGTGAGATATCTTGTGCCATAATACAATGCCTTCAGTCGCCATGAAGTTATATTTCTCCTAATTTAAAACCAAATCAACCTCCTCGTATCTTTTGAGAACTTTTACCAAATTACCGAGGCATCGCTCAAAATCGTCTCCAAAAATAGAGAAGTCATCCATGAATATCTTAAGGAATTCCTCAACCATATCAGAAAAAATAGTTTGCATACAACGCTGAAAATTTGTCAGTGCATTACAGAGTCCAAAAGGCATCTTTCTAAAAGAAAAAGTGTCATATGGACAAGTGAATGTAGTTTTCTCCTGGTCCTCTAGTGAAATGGCAATTTGATTGTACCCAGAATACCATCTAAAAAGCAATAGAATTCTTTTCCTGCCAATCTATATAACATTTGGTCAATGAAGGGTAGAGGAAAATGGTTATTCTTTGTAGCTTTGTTGAGCTTATGATAGTCCATACATATCCTCCAGCCAGTGATAGTGCGAGTGGGTAATAGCTCATTATCCTTATTTGTAACCACAGTCGTGCCACCTTTCTTTGGTACACATTGGATAGGGCTCACCCATGAGCTATTTGATATACGGTAAATCACTCCAGCATCAAGATATTTTAGAATTTCTTTCATTATAACTTTCTTCATAACAGGGTTGAGTCTTCATTGTAGTTCTATCGAATTGTCGTGGCATTCTTCTAGCAAGATCTTCTGGATGCATAATGTAGGACTAATTCCCTTCAAATCAGCCATAGTCCAACCAAGTGTTTTGTTATGCTGCATCAAAATACTTAACAAACTTTTCTCTTGGTTAGTAGTAAGGTTAGAGGAAATAATCATATGTAAAGTGTTTTCGCTACCCAAGTAAACATATTTATGATGCCCTGGCAAGGGTTTAAGATCTAGGGTATGTTCATGCAATAACGATGGCTTAGGAGGAATAAATTAATCAAAAATCAGGGGTTCAAAATTCATACCTAATCTAGCTAGTAGTAAACTAGATTTTTCCACCCCAATTGGCAATTTGTCATAGTCCTCTAAGCTTTCATCATCAATTGAATATTCCTTATCTGCTAACTGAAAAAAAAATTATTCTGGCAAAGATGTTTGGTTTCTTCTACAATTAATGAGTTCAATTCAGACATGCCTTGGCATTCTTCATGGTCATCAACATACTTGAGAGTACAAAACACATTGATTGACCACTCTCATGGTGAGTTCACCTTTTTAACAATCTATCAAAATACAACCAGTGGCGAAGAAAGGTCTACCCAAAATGATGGGTGTCTTGGCATCAACTTCATAGTCAAGAATAAAGAAGTCAACTGGAAACACAAATTTATCCACCCTTACTATGACATCCTCAACTGTCCCTTCAGGTCTAACATAGGATCGGTCGGCAAGTTATAAAATAACTGAGGTGGGTCCTGCATCTCCTATTTCAAGCTTTAATAATATAGATTTTGGCATTAAGTTCACACTTGAACCAAGATTACATAGTTCATTTCCAACAAAATTAGCTCCTATAGAACAGGGAATAATGAAGTTAGATCATTCTGCTTTGGTGGCAACTTACTCAATGAAGAACAAAATTCTGTTGTCGTGGCAACTGTCTCATACTTCTCCATTTTCTTTTCTTGGTGCAAATTTCCTTAAGAAATTTGACATATGTCGGTATCTTTTCAATAGCTTTCAAGAGAGGTACGTTGATATGAAGATGATCAAGAATGTCCACAAACTTCTTGAACTGAACTTCATGGTTATGCTTCTTCAATCTTTGCGGGAAGGGTGGTGAGGTCTAGTTTCCTTAACTACAGGAGTAGGAATTGCTTTCGCCATGGCATCAGAATTTTGTACCTCGACAGGCTTATTAGTATAATTGTCCTCCTTGTCCTTCTTGGCAATGATATCATCGTGTAATTCAGCTTCAACCGATTCGGCAATGGGGGTAAAATTATCATGTTATGCCCCCCAACTTTGACTTGTTGGTTAATTTTTGTTCCACTCTTAAGAGTTAACACATTGCAATGTTCTTTTGCATGTGTTTTAGTGACTTCAGTGTCACTTGGCAAATGTCCTTGCTGACCTCTTGCAATGCCACAACAATTTGAACCTCTAAAGCTTTTAAAGATGAAATATGGCTTTGAAGTAATGTGCCTTGACTATGAAGTAAAGCTCATTGATTCTTAATTGAAGTAGAATGGTCCTGCAGCATTGTCTTCGTGGTAGTTATGAAATCTTGAATTGAAGCTTCCAAAGAACTAATGCTAGCTGAATATGAGGCTCCTTTGTTGTTATTATGTCATTGCATAGCATTTTGGTAGCCTTGAGATTCAGTGTGATTCTGCTGACGAGTGGATTGACTGTCATTATGGGCTACTTGATTTCCCCATGATAAATTTGGTGTTGCTGCAATCCTGCATTATAAGTGTTATATTAAGGATGATTATTTCCTCGATTGAAATTATATACAAAGTTGATGGACTCATGGTTGGTTGGGCATTCACTCCCGTGGTAATTTCCTTGGCATAATAAACATGTTTACCTCAGTGGAGCGTTGTAAATTTTTCAGCATACTAGTAATAGTTGAGAGTTGACCGGATATCGAGTCCTTGGTATCTATAACTAATTGAGTCCAATCGTGAAATCAATGATTTGAGCACTTTCGAAGCAAACTCTTGTAACGATCCTAACACTCATACATAGATTCATCGTTACCCTGGCAAAAGGATGCCATGTTATTCCTTAGCTGAGTGTTCATGTTCGGTGGGTTATATCACAATAAGAAACTCTTGCAATTTAATCCTTATATATTTTAAATTTGTTCAATTTGATCCTTATATATTTTAAGCTTCATATTTTAAATTTGTTCAATTTGATCCAAATTTAATTATGCAATTTAAACTTCATATTTTAAATTTGTTCAATTTGATACTTATATATTTTCCAATTCGGGAGACCACTAAACTATAGTCAAAATTCAAAGTGACCACCAAACTTTCAATCAAATCAATCAGACCACCCAACTATTTAATTGATTCAATCAAGCCACCGGCCTTAATTTTTAACAGAGGTGGTGACGTGTCCGTTAAGCTTAATTGTTATAATTATATATTTAGTCCTTAATATTTATATATTCTATCAATTTAGTCACTATTTTAATTTAATTAAATAAATTTAACTACCAATTAGAACTTGACACGTGTCAATATATGATTGGAAGGTTTTATTTATGAATTTCAAATTATTTAATTAAATAATTTTCTATCCAATCACGTGGTGACACATGTCACCACCCAATAGATGTGAAAATTAACCGAATTTTTTTAAAAATTATTTACCGAATTAATCAAAGCAAAAATTCTGTTAATTCGGTTCAGTTAATCGAACCAAAATTTATTTGAAAATTATTAACCAAACCGAATTAATTTGAAAATTATTAACCGAACAGAATTAACCGAATTTTTTTATAAAAGTATTAACCATATTAATTGAAGAAAAAATTTGTTTAATTCGGTTTGGTTAATCGAACCAAAATTTATTTGAAAATTATTAACCGAACTGAATTAACAGAGTTTTTTTAATTTATTAACCGAATTAGTCAAATAAAAAATTTGGTTAATTCGGTTCGGTTAATCGAACCAAAATTTATTTGAAAGTTATTAACCGAACTGAATTAATTTAAAAATTATTAACTGAACCAAATTAACTGAATTGTTTTTCTTTAACCATTAATCGAACTGAAATTTGTTTGAAAATTATTAACTGAACCGAACAAATTTTGGTTAATTCGGTCAATTTTCGAATTAAAGATTTTGTTAAAAATTTTCTAATTTATATAAGAATTGAATATTTTTAATTAAAAAATAGTTTACAATTAATTTAAATAATAATTTGTTTAAACAAATAATTTGTTTAATTTTTTATCATTGACAAACCCTTAAAAGACAAATACAAATTGTTGTAACTTAAAACCATTGGAGACCTTTGGCCCAATGGTTTGGGCGCTTGCTCTATCCCTCACCCCCCCCCCCCCCAAGACCCTAGTTTGAATCCCTTGGAGAGCATGTTGGTCCCTTTAATTTTCACATCACGTGTCACTACCTAATTGGATAGAAAATTATTTAATTAAATAATTTGAAATTCATAAATAAAATCATCCAACCATATATTGACACATGTCATGTTCTAATTAGATAGTTAAATTTATTTAATTGAATTAAAATATTAACTAAATTGATAGAATATGTAAATATTAAGGACCAAATATATAATTATGCCAATTAAGCTTAACGGACATGTCACCACCTCTGTTAAAAATTAACGACCGGTGGTTTGATTGAATCAATTAAATAGTTGGGTGGTCTGATTGATTCGATTGAAAGTTTGGTGGTCACATTGAGTTTTGACCACAGTTGGGTGGTCTGATTGATTCGATTGAAAGTTCGGTGGTCACATTGAGTTTTGACCATAGTTTAGTGATCTCTCGTGTAGTTTACCCTAAATTAATATATAGTTTATATTAATAATTTAATATATAGTTTGTATATACTAATGAACTATATAATATATAATTTGTATATACTAATGAACTATATAATATATAGTTTATATATACTATATACTATATACTATATACTATATACTATATAGTTTATATAAACTATATACTATATAGTTTATATAAACTATATAGTTTATATTTACTAATGAACTATATGAATTATATGAATTATATACTAATGAACTATATAGTTTATATCAACTAATGAACTATATGAACTTTATACTAATGAACTATATACTATATAATTTATATATACTAATGTACTATATAATATATATAAACTAATGTACTATATAATATATAAACTAATGAACTATATAATATATAGTTTGTATATACTAATGAACTTTATAATATATTAATATAATTATATAAACTATATACTTTATAATTTATTAATATAAATTATATATATATATATATATATATACATAAACTATATAGTTTATTACTATATTAATATAGTTTATATTAATAAACTATAAAGTATATAGTTTATGTTAATAAACCATATAGTTTATATAGTATAATATAGTTTTATATAGTCATATATACACTATATAGTTTATACAGTATATAAAATTATAAATATAAACTATATAGTTTATATATATTATATTAATATATATATATATATATTATAATTTTTTAAATTTTTTCTTAACTTTTGAAATGAATGCAATTTACTCTATTTTTTAGATTTTTTTCACATTTTACAATTATTTTTGATTTCAACATTTTGTGTTCTTTACTTTATTTAAATTTTAATTTGTTCATTTTTATATTTATTACATTTTGTGTTCTTTACTTTATTTAAATTTTAATTTGTTCATTTTTATATTTATTCAATTTAGTCCTTAAATGTACAGTTGCATCTGAATTTGGCCATTTCTTATTTCTTATTTATATTTTTATAATTAGCCCATAACTTTTTAAATGGGTATAATTTAGTCCTTTTCTATATTAATTTCAACCTCACATTTTAAAATTATTTCGGTTTGGTCCCTCATGAATGTGCGTTGTTTAATTTATTTAAATTTTATTTGTAATTTCATATTTGTTCAATTTAGTCCTTAAATTTATATTTTTTCATAAAATTGATCCATGATTATTTATATTCTTAGTAATTTACTCTAAATTATATACAATTACAAATTGCAATTCAACGTTCACGAAAGACGAAAAATAATTAATCCAAATATAAAAATTGACCCGACCTGAACTCAATCCATATTTGATAAAGATGTAACCTGAATTTTATCCGTCAATGATGTGACCCGATCTGAACGAGATCCGCCTGAAGTCATCTGAACCTGAATTAACCTAGTCTTTAACTGCTCCAGACTTAAACTGTTTTGACCTGAACTGACATGGATCTGGCCTGAAAGTAACCCGAACTGAACCTAATGTCAAATCAACCTGAAAATGACTCGAACTGATTTGATATGGATTCGACCTGATCCGAGTCGAAGCATCAAGCTATCAAATTGACCTGACTTGACTTGTATCTGATTTGACCCGACCTAACAGAATTCGACTGAAACCTGAACGATTACCTGATTTAAATCCCTAAAAAATGTTATAGTTTTGCTTTCTATCCACCGAAAATGGTAGTAATTGCCCTAAATCTATTCATTTTCCTTGTAACTTCATTCTCTCCAAAGAAGAATTTTAATATTGGAGTAAATTATACCATTCTTCATTGAATTTTACACTCTCTCCTATTCCATTCATTGTACTTTTAATTATTTCTAATTTACTCACTGAACTTTTGAATTGTTCCTATTTTGCTCACTACAAATTACTTTTTTTTTATTATATGATGTGGTATTTTTTTTATTATTAAAATATAAAAATAATTTAAAATAAATAATAAACTATATTTTCACTTCTCCACCATACGCATCATCACTACCCCCTTCTCGTCATCATTGGCCTTCGAAACTGACAATGTTTTATCCCAAATTGTACCAAGAGGCTCACTATGACACGTTGAATCTAAATCTGGTGGTTGTTTCACCATAAAATGTCCCAACAACCGTGAATCTGGATTAAAATATTTCGGCTTACTTTTGATCTCATATTCATGGGCTTCGGAGCATGTTCCAATAAAATAGAGGTCAGATTCGGACTAAGGGGGTCGAGGCGAAGCGACCCATGAAATCTAGGATCGAACAATCACCATCTAAGCCGGTTAACGATGACCGACATTTCCATTTTTCATTTTTGGTCGAATTCGGGGAATGTTCCGACAAAATGAATGTTAGATTTGGACTCAGGGGTTGAGACGAAGAGGCTAATGAAATCAGCCACTATCTACGACCGTCGACGATGGCGTCTAATGCCGACAAATAGTGGATGACCATAATCTGTTTTATTTTATATTTTATTTTTTTATATTAAATAAAAAATATCACATCATCCCAAAATAATAATAAAATAATTCAGAGAAACCAAAATATGAGTAATTCAAAAGTTAAGTGATTAAATTGAAAAAACTGAAAATACAGTGAATGAAATAGAAAAAAGAGTAAAGTTCAATGAGAAATAGTGTAGTTTACCCTTTTAATATTGGAGTAAAATCTGCTCTCGAAGAATCAGTGATTTCTGTGATTGTGTTAGTGTCTATGCATGTGTGTATAGGTAGGAGAAGGGTAACCATTTATCCGATGTTTTAGAGAAAAAAAATACAACATTCTTCCACCATATTCAATTAAAAACAAAGAAACAAGACATGAGAAATAATAATACAAAAATTGTATCTGCCTTGCAGAAAACCAATTACAAAAGGATCCATGTAGAACACAACTCCAGCTGCTTTGAGGTTGTTTGAAATTTTAGGAATTAAGAGATTGGGCGGTAGTCGGTAGTAGTTGGACGGCGTCGGGTAAGAGGCCGTTTGACGGTGACAATAATGAAAGTTTGGAATTAGAGATTATAGAGGTTTAATTTTTTTCCCTTATATTTTGAAGAAATTTTGGGGTTTTTTTAAAAATAATAAAAATTTAAAGTTTTTCTTAAACAAAATTTTAAAAAATGTATAAACCTACCGCGTGTCACATTTTGAAGGGTTGATAGCATTTTTTTAATGACTATGACAGATCAAACACTTAAAACAGTAACGTCGAAAACGTTAAACGCCTACCTACATTGACCAAAAATAAAACTTTAGATGCCTAAAATGAATTAGAGGTATAGTTTGGGATAGGCGTGCTTAATGAGTTGAGCAGCTTGTGAGTAGCTCAAACTCGATTAAGTAAAAAATCGGTCAAAGCTTGATTTGGGTTGACTCGGCTCAATAAGTTCGTGAGCATATCGTTAATTTTTCTTTTTAATTTTTTAGTATTTATCTTACAAATGATTTCATTCAAAATGTTACTAATTTATTAATAAATAAGATGATAAATTATTAATTTAATATTTTTAAATAAATAATAAAAAATACTAAGTTATTAATAAAATAATTATTATTTTGCTGCACCCAAAAATCAAACCCTAATTACCCAACTTCACTCTTCCGCCCCACGTATCCTCACATCTTAGTTACCCCTTCATTATTTCTCAAATCTTAATTCTCAAAACTACAAATCACCTAATTGAATCAGGAATTTATCTCTAACTCGACAGCCAAGACAAGTTCTCTTATCTATCTCTTCATTCTTCACATTTTATTTAAATCTTGTATGTTTTCTTTTCGTTCTTTTAATTCAAGTTTAAAATTATTTGTTTTAATTCTAATTTGGCTTCATACGTTCTGCAATTGTTCTTGAAATAAACTTTAGAGCCAAACCATAAACTCTAATCCAGACCAGAGTTGTATGAAAATCATAATCTTATAGAGTTTCATTATCTTTGGATACCCTGTAAATGTTGATTTGTAATGATGATTGATGTCGATCTTTATACGGTGTGAAGAGAAAAAACAAAGTAAACTATTTAAGAGTAAACATATTAATTGATTTGGTTCTATATTATTTATGACAAAGTAAAAAATTTATTTTAGTTATTTAATATAAGATATTATTTATTAACATGATAATTATATTGATCAATCAAAGGAAATTATTATCTCACTTTGTTAAGCTCTATACAATATTAATATATTTTATTTATAGTTAAAAAAATAAGATAAAAAATCTAATGATCTTAATGAACAACCAGCTTAATGAACAATGAGCAACCAACTTAATAAACAATGAGTCAAGTCTAGTAACAAGTTTTTTTAACGAATAAAAGTCGAGCAAAATTTTAACAAGCTTAACGAACAACAAGTCTAGTCGAACAACAAATTTTTTTAACGAACATGATTTGAGCAAAATTTTAACGAGCTTAACAAGTAATATGCCTAGTCGAGCAACAAAATTTTTTAATTAATACAAGTCAAGCACTGTTCAACTCGTGATCGACTCAGTAAATAAACACCCTTAATTTGGCACTTGTTTTTTTTAATTAAGCCAAAAAAATAATCCTAATCTCCATAATTTCCTTTAATTTCAAAAGAAAAAGTGAATTTTTGGGGTTTTTTCATTGATATTATTTGCAGTTTTGGAATGTATACAAACCAGGGTTCATCAAATGTATAGTTCGATATACAACTGAATCAAAAAGTAACAATTTTGATCACAAAAAATGACCATCTGTACATAAATTAATGGTAAAACAGATGCCGAAATCAAACTTCCCAGCAATCATTCAAGTAAAACAATTTTAAAGCCTGGCACTTGAACCTCTTCCATATCATGTTAACTAATGGATGGCAGCATTGGTTTCATCCCGAGTCCCGATCCTCCAGAAGCACCAGGTTCGGCATGCTTCACCCTACCAACGTACCGGATATGGCGTAAGAGCCTGGCCAGGAAAGTGTTGTGGCAAATTGTCGAGCTATCACACACGACCGCAACATGTTTGCGTGCTCTGGTTATGGCGACGTTCATTCGCCTAATGTCCCCCAAGAACCCGACAGCTCCTAAAGTGTTTGATCGTACCTGAAAACAGCAACAAGCATTGTAAACCAGCCATACTTAGGAATTCGGTTTCATGCAATTAGGCCCTAGCCACTCTCTAACATGCATCACCTGCAACCTATTTTGCCCAGATTTACGATGTGACACATGAATGCTCACATTTTCTAATTTTTTTGCTTCATATATTTGGAGAGTCGGACACAAGTGTCGCACACATGTATCGTAAGAAAAATAAAGTCCGAGTAACATTGCATGCAACATAGATGTTGAAGGGGACACAAAGATCCTCAAATACATTGGTGTCATAAATCTGTCTGGAACCTAAAGAAAACTTAACATTTGGCTAGCAAATTTGAGGGAAATCAGTAAGAAATATGTAAAACCAAGACTAAAAGCATATAAATTATAGCAGGGAAGACATAATGACTTTATCAGGTATTTCAAAAGAAAGACATGGTAATAAATGCAAAAAATAAATAAATAATACCATTGATATAATTACTGCATCAGCCTCTCGACCCTGGAAGCTATCGATTGTCGCAACCTCGACACCAGCAGCCTCTGGGAACTTATCGAGCCTGTCTCGTAAGAGCTGTACCTGAGCAACATAAGGTGATTGGACAGCAATTTCTGTTGGGCTAACACCTGCATAAGAGAATGAAACCAATTATAGTTCTCAACTTGGTTAAGGAAAGATGGTAACAATAAAGGCCTATTAATCACTACAAAGCAAGCACCGAAATAACTAAGGTCGAGAGGCGACCGATTTGAGCGCAGGTGTTGGTCTAGAAGCTGATAAGAATTATGCAGAAGCTAAGAATAGATATCGCTTTAAAACTCATACAAAGGGAAAGGGAACGAACACTCCAGGATGCGTATTACTCTTTAAAAAAGTTAAATCCATGAGGTAGAGGTACTGATGCGAGTTGGGCTAGAGAATTAACTGAAAGAAGGTCAACGAGTGGCTATTGCTTTATTGTTTGGAGCAATCTAGTCACAGGGAGAAAGCAAGAAACAGTATGTGGTCTCAAGAAGTAGTGCAGAGGCTGAATTCCGAGCACTTGCTTCAGGAATTTTTGAAGGGATTTCGATTCAAATACTGTTAAAAGAGTTAAAGTTTAATTCAAAGGAATACTTCAAGATACAAAGTGACAATCAAGCTAATAGATTTGCTTGCTACTGACTCGAAATTAAAGTACAACATATACAAACCAGTTTGCGGAAGAGTGTCGACAGAGGCCGAGCTAAACAAATCTGTCCAGATAAAGAGTTTTATCTCCATAGAATTTCTAGAGTTATAAACGGGCAACCAAAGTAAGGAAAAAATATTCATGCAGACAATGAAAACATGATCATGCTCATACATGTAACATTCTCAAGTCCAATATAGTTTAATTTTTTTTATTACCAAGTACTATTGAAACTTGAATAAAGAATGCAACAGTAAACACAATTCAACTAGTTTGTCATATACCCAAGACAACATAGGAACCATCATTAAAAAGGTAGACCAAAGATATGTGCAACTACCTGCATAGATCAGATAAAAGACGTGTTGGACAGCGATATCAGCTTCCCCTTCATTGAAAAAAGACCCTGTGCCAGCCAGGTCTAAATGCTCTTCACAGCCAACTGACAAACTTCCAAACGGCATTCTTGTGTCGAGTAACAACAATGGACATTGTGTTATCCATGTGGGCTGAAACAAGGTAAAGAAACATCAAAACTTGAACCTTTTTTCATTCTTTTCCTTTCTCGATCCACGCTAATCTCACGATAAATAAATATTTCCCAAAAATTCAATAGTGTAGAATCTTAAACCTAATAAAGAGCAAGCATGCCAATGGAAAGCTAAAAGAAAAATACCCATACATGCATGAATTTGTATAAAAGATTGTGGCCATAGACTAATATGAAGTCTTTTTTTCACTTAGCATTTCTAGTAGCCGTTACTAATAAAAATCTATGCTCCATTTTGGAGAATGAATAAACATGAATGGATCTCATACCTTGACAAATAGAGAATCAACAAGAAGATGAGATGCAACAGAAGGAGAGGATTTCAGTTCTCCATCATACATCTCCTTCGAAGCCCAACTGGCTATTGCATCATTTATTCGGTACTGAGTTGTTAACATGGTAGCAAGAACCCCTTCATGCAAAGTCGCGGCTCTCTCTAGCAAGGATACTCCAAGGCCTCCTTCTAAAGCTTTTCGAGATAAAATTACCGGAGCAAGCTGGTATTGATCACCAGCAAGTATACAACGTTTCCCCTGCAATATTGGGATCCAACAAGAGGGTTCAATTGCCTGTCCAGCTTCATCTATAACAACCAGGTCAAAAGTATCCAATTTCCAAATAAGTGGATCACCCGCTCCAGTGTTGGTAGAAAGCACCACCTGAGCACTTGATAATACTTCCTTCACTGTTTCCTTCTCCTTCTTTTTCAGTGCCTTACCAAGCTGCTTTAAAAGTTGGCGTATTCCAAGCTAAAGAATCATCCTTTAAACAAAGTTGAAGATCTTTTCTTAGATCTGACTTCTTCCTTTCAAACTCTGCTTGATAATCTGCAAGCTTAGAATTGACAATCTCAACCAACGACTTGGATGCTACATCTGAAGAAATACGTACTGGGTTTCCAACACGCACTATGTTCAATCCTGTACCGGAAAGTTTCTCCACCATGTTGTCAACAGCTGCATTAGTAGGTGCGGTTACTAGCACTCTTTTGCCTTGCTGTGCGGCAGGTGCTATAATTTCCATAAGCAAGCCTGTCTTTCCAGTGCCTGGAGGTCCTTGAACAACCATCACAGGTCAGTTATTGTTTAAGCCTAAAGCAATTGCTTTTCGCTGGGAATCGTCAAATGTTCCATGCTGTAACAATCCATTCAACTCCACTTGACTCCAGTCCACCAAACCATTCTACATCTTCCTTGTCTCCAAATAGTGTGGCCACAACAGTAATTGAAGGGTCTTTCTTCTGCAAGCCATTCTTTTGGAGCAGCATTAAGGCTTCACAATTGCTCTAAAAAACCATAAGAGGGCAGTTAGATATAGTAAGCATTATTCAACAGAAACAATCGAAAAGTGAATAAATTAACAAAAAAACACTTCTGGAAAGTGGCCGAAATATTTGTCTTGAATTAGTACTTCCTGGCAATTGAAAAAACTAAATCAAAAGTTAAGATGTAATCTCAATTAGCCAATTCCCTATGGCAAGCTACAGAGTGAATCATTCACCACATGAACCTAATCAGAGTAAAAAGGGGTGTAGCCCAAGCCAAGAACTGCAGCTTGAAATATATAGCATCTTACCAGGAAACAGCTGAAGAAACTCTAGAAATTTTCTTAGGTAGCCATATTTATTGTAGTAAAACCAATATACTAACCAGTTCAGGTTTCAGTAAACAATTTTCATGTCTTGGAGGAGCGGGTTTGATTCTATAAGATGCTACTTGATGCATTGATAAGTAATTAACATAGCTAACATTGTGCCACCACTTAGCATGGAGCCTTAGAGGTTGCAGTTTTCTAGCTTTAGATAATCCCTTGTACCTTAAGAAAGAGAGGTTTGCTAATTACTCACTATAATGGTTCTTCGGGAATATAATTATAATTGACATTTCTATAAAAAAATAATTATAATTGACATAAATTCCATAGTCATATGAGAAAGGATAGCTTCAGTTAAGTGGTCCTTATATAACAGATACAAACTTTTCTGCAAAAGCTTTTGCCAGATGGTTTCCAGAAATATAGATCATCAGAGAAGTAAAAAAAATGAAGAAAACTATTACTTCAGTCAGTCATGACTGAAAAGTTTGGATCAGAGAGTTACACAATATATGCTTCAAGCATTATGACCAGAATAAGAGATTAAGGACCGTGAAAAAAAATGTAATCCAAAAAGGATTTCAGAAGCCTTATAGGCAAAACCAGGTTTCATAATGTCCATGGAACTCAAAACAAAGGATAGTGAGAATACAAAACGTATAGAGCCTTGGAAATAGCACTTCGTGTAAATACTATGAATGGACTTCTATCTCCTTGTGCTTTGATAAACTTCCTTTTCTTACATGAAATTTCAAAATTATCATGAGAAAGCATCGATACATCGTACAAATTTAAAGCTACAGCCAATAAGATAGGAATGAACCTATAATGGTCAAGTGGAATTTGGCAATAGAACTAAGATTAAGAAATATATTAGTGAATGTAAAACTAACATGTTCACCATCCAAGATCAAATACCTCATATGTGAGTGCATCAGCCAAACCTTGAATACGATCAATGCGCACGCTATTTCCAAATAGCTTTTAGAGAAAGTTGGATCATCATGACGAGACTCCATGGCAACACTGATGCTACAACCATCGTCCCCAAGGTTGTTAACAAATCCCTGGATGCAAGAAGTTGTACCTGCTCCCCTGCTGTCAGAAATCCTCACACAAATCATATCTCCAGGAGACAGGGTTGTGGGTGGCAGTCGGTGGTTCCCATCAACCCTAAATAACACCAAATGTATTCCACCTAATCCTGTACATAACGCAATTCTAAAGGCATTAGCAAACTAAACATCATTTATGCAACAAACTCCAAAATTGCATTCAAAGGAGCAAATGAAGGTACAAACATGGGGTTTATCAACCTCAAAGGGGAAAAATTAACAAATAAATTGGTAGATAACCTGTTGATGTGCTAACAGCATTCAAATTGCAAATGGTGTCACAAAGTTCTTGCTGAGCCTGGCCATGGCTAACCAAGAACTAAATAGGTTTTGATGGATCTGAACCCTCATCAGGTGTAGGAACAGCATCTAACTCCTCCTGAGTGAACTCCAATTCTGCATCCCTCTCTATCTGAAGCAACTCCGACATCCGCTTTGTAAACTCGTCAATCCTGCCTTGAATGGCCTTAGCCTTCTCCAAATCCATCCCCAAAACACCTTGAACAGGCTTTGGCTGTGTATTCTTCCGAGCAATCGCCCTATGCTGAGCTGCAAATCCATCATTCCCAGCTCAAACTCTCTCTCTTACCAAACTACTAAATTCACTAATTAACATATTCCAGGAACTGTTAAAAACAAGTAAAGTTATGCCATAATCAAACTACTAAATTCATTAATTAGCATATTCCAAACACTGTTAAAGCAAGTAATCAATGTTATATTCAACCTACAGGCTAGAAATAAAGTTGAACAAGAAAAAAGTTTCAAAGAAAGAAAACAAACCAGAACTTGGTAGCTCCTTAAGCAGCTTCCAAGACTCAGTCTCCTTCCAATCTTCAACCATAGATTTTTGCTGCAACTCTTGAAGAACATTCCTCAATTCCCTCTGGAAATGATCAAACAATGTTGGATAATGCGTACAAGTCTTCAAACAAATTGCTTCAAGTCTAAGGGGTATAGGAATAGCACTGAGATTAGGCTGTGCCTGGATTAGAAATGTCAATACAGGTCCCATCTTTTGTCTCAACTCCAAAAACTCCCCTTGCAACTCAGCTGACACAAAATCTGAAGCCATTGCCCTCATACCTTCACTAAGCCACCAAACAACCTTCTTCCCATGATCTCTTCTGCCCAAGGGATCCCCATTTTGATAAAAAAATTCCCACATTTAAAGCCTTAGTCTTTTGAACCTTCTGTTTCTTCTGTTTCTTCAACAACCCTAGTTCTTTGACTAATATCTTTGTCCTACTGAGACTATCACTAGGCGTTGAAGCAGACCTACTCTCACTTTTGTTAACTCTTGGGTTGCTTCCAATGTAACTTTTCCTTCTAGGCTTCTTCTTTGTAGTAGTAATAATCTTGCTGCCAGTTTGACTGCCGCTGCTTTCTCCAATACCATTGCAAACAAACTGCTTGGACTTAAATTTTGTTGAAGGTAAACTACATTTATGGCCAACAAATAGACATATTGATTTCGAAAAGGAGAAAAGGAGAATGGCAAAGAACTCAAAAAGCTACTCTTTTGACACTCAAAGCCAAAGCTTTTGTTGTTGTCGTTGAAGGAATTCTTCCACAAAACAAGCATGAAGCTTTTTCCATTTCAATAGTGAGAAATTCGTTTATTGTCCAAGGGAAAAAAACCCAAATTATAATGCAAAGAGTGTAGCTTCCATTTCTTTTTCTTCTCTCCTAGACTCGCCCAAGAACGAATCTTTTTAATAGAATCTTCAAATATATATACAAAGATATAAAGAGGAGATTTTTTTTGGGGTTTCTTTTTAGGTAGAAAAAAAAGGGTTTTTGAATTTGAGCCTCGGAATGGATTTGAGGTCAAGAACAAGAAGAAAATTAGACTTTTTTTGGTACCCTATGTTTTCTTTTGAATGTAATGCAAGAATACAGGGAGGAACAGAAGAAACAGAGGGAAAGGAAGATATTTGAGGGGTCAAAATTAAAGGAGGAGATCGAAGAGAGAGCGTTTTGATTAGCTACGAGAGATTTTGTGGAGAGGGAGTGTGGGGCAAACTTGTTGTCTACTGTTCTATGTTTTCTCCTTTGGTTTTTCTGCTGGTTAGAGAAAGTAGAGCTGATTGTTTGAGCCATGGAAAGCTTGTTGACGAGAGAAGTCAAAATATTCATATGCTAAAATGGAGAATTTTATTTTTGTTGCCCTTCCGATTTTTTAAATTTTATTTTAATTAATTAAAATCAATTCGAGTTTTACACCTCCTTGTTTTGGTGAGAAAATCTGTGTAGAGATTTTTACCTAAAAAAATACTCAAACTTAATATACATTTAAAAAATATCAAACTACTTACTATTTTAATCAATTCGTTTGTAAAATAGAGAATCTTTTGATTTCTAAGAAAATATAACTTCTTTGAATTCTAATCACCCGTTTTGTAAGTACGGAATAGCAAGGAAATGGACCCAAATAGGTCAGAAAGTAAAATGGTTTACGAGTATATTAGATATTTTGGTAAACTAACTATCAATTTTATTTCGTTTTGATTATTCAATTATTTTTAATCATATTTAACGTTATATTTTAATTTTATTTTGGTTATTCATTATTAAAAAAATTAACAGAATTATTGACGTAATATCTTTTAATTTTTTTCAATAATGACGTAACATTATTTTACGATGACATGTCAGCATAACTGTTAGTTTTTTAACAATTGGTAATCAAAGTAAAACCAAAAAGAAATGTTAGATATGATTTTGAAACAAAAATTAATGAATGACCAAAATGAAACGAATATGATAGTTGAAGTACTAAACGTGGAATTTTCTCTTAATATTTTATGTGGCAATAAGATTAGCTTTATGTATATATACCTATTTTAATATTTAAATATCTAATTAACATTTATTTTTAATTATTTATCAAAATAATATCCTTTTGTACCATATAGAATAAATATATACTTAATCAGTTATACTTTTTAAAAGACATTGAACTCCCTAAAGTAAATGAGCAATCGCTGACGAAATTACGATTATCACATTTAATTATTGCAGTGAACTAGAATTTTTAAATAATATAATATAAAATTATACATTAAAGTTATTGTACAAAATGTGGAGTTCCTTTAAATTTATAGTAACAATATTGAAATAAATACAAATTGACTTAATACCCAAAGATGATTCTTAAATGTCAACTTAAGAATTTATTTAGGGTAATTCATTGAGACTCTTCGAATGATTTCGTTATCTCATCATGGTCCACAAAACATATAACATGTTCACGAAAAAATAATTCGATCGTGAAACTAACATCAACGGTACACATTTACTCAATATAATAAGGTTTATAGAGTAGGTACGTAAATCAGATATAAGTATAAATGCATAAAGTAAGATGTGAATATCTCTTCCCTAATTATTCATTGAGGTTCAACATATTTTCACAAGTATAGGGGTATCGTATGACATAAGATTACTATTCCGTGAGCATCATGCTCATCAACACAATGAAGAGTGTTAGCATTCACCTATTAATGAATGATTTTATATCTTATTCTCATAATCGTTTGATTAATGATGTGATATATGATATCAACTAACGTGAAATAATCAGTAACTACTATATTTAGTATCACCTAACATCAGATAATATTCCGTTCATACGTTAAGCATGTGCATACAAAAAGTATTGGCTCAGACTGTCACATTGCAATCAGGTACCCATGATGGGGAAATCGATTTCACATAGCATTGATTGCAATTTCCACCAATATAATATCACATATATATGTTCGGTCTTACATAAAAATCGAGCATAAACTATTGAAAGGAACTCGATCTCACATATTATCGACAACAATTCTTATATTTATAAGAAAAGTATAATTATTCAATTTTTTTCGGCTCAAAAACCCACTCTGTCTGATCCAAATTATAAATAAAATATTCTATTTATTGAAAAATAAATATTTTATTTACTTTTCATGGCCTAAACAACCCAAATACAAAGCAAGCCCAAATAACTCAATACCCAAAATACATCAAAAATCTTAAGGGCTCTCTCTATGCTCCAGCCTCCGCCACTCTAAATGCGCTAACGGTTGAAGTCCCCCACGTGCACTAGGTCATCCTCCACGTGTCGATCAACAACCAATTCTGGCGAACTTTCCTTTTGAATCTCTTTTCTTTTTAAAAAAATATCCGAAACAATGGACTTACCAAGGATTCAAATCCTTTCGTTAAATACGAAAGAATCAAAAGAATAACTCATATTCTCTTTTAACAAAAAAAAAATGATTTTCAAGATCTCTAATTGAAGGAAAAGAAAATTTTCCCGATGGTTATAAAAATTAGATATTGTGAAGCAAAAATTATTGTGGTTAAGGTTGAGAAAAACCCAAGAAAAATAGGAGACGAGCGAGGGAGAAATCGAACAAAAAATTCATGAAATCAAAAGGAAAAAAAGAGAGGGAGAGAATTGCTCGTATTCATCATCGGCAAAGAAACAACCATCAACTAAGCGCGTGGTCACCGAGAAGATAAAAAGCTCGAGAGTTTTGAGCGTAGATCTATGCCATTTGAATAAGTTTGATATTAGTACTAAAGATGAGTATCGATACTGTAAGGTTAATATTGATACTAAAAGGGTTAGTATAGTACCATCATACTGAAATGGATAAGAAGCCTAATTTTTGGTTAAGGACCCAAGAAAGGGTTTAGAATCGTTAAAACTAATATAATTAAGTGAGAATAACTAATGAATACAATAACAACTTAAGAACCTTATGATGCATGATACCATAAAATTAGCCTTATGTGACGTTCGGAAAATTGTTAGGACACCCGAATTACTACATTAGTATGACAACCACCTCATATGAATAAAATATCTGGATATATCTCAATTAGTGCTAAGGCGCTTCAACCGTTGGTCGGGCGTAGATGTCCCTTGTACTCACAAGGAATAGGTCGGTCGGGTGTATGTTTTTGATGTAGAAATTTCGAGTCTAACCCTAGGTAGGATAGAGGGGTGTGTATCCCGAGATACAGCGGACCCTCCGACCATACCATAATGCCTACCTCAACATGTTTGTATAGTGTACTTATATGCATGACCATATAATAAACACATGTAGTATAATACAATTGTTAGTGTGACATTGAGCTTGTGAGCTCAGCGTTTGGAATTTGTTTCCTTGCTCAAATTTTTCGGAGGAGTGTCGGGGAACTTATCGCACACCTTGTATTCCATATCGTTTAGAGCAATAGAGTACGTCTTGTATTTTTTTAAAGAGCATGTACTATTCATATACTTTTATATATTCGAGTCATAACTCTTTTTTTCCTATTCGAAACATAAAATGGATTTCCCCTCACAATACCACCTATCTTTTGAAACGAAACTAAAAGCAATATGGTTTATTCGAAAACAAAAAAAAAAATCTTTTTTTATATTTGCATGGGTTCGAAACTAAGAACACAGAAAAAAAAGAGAACTATTCGAAAGCTAATAAAATAACCTTGTAAATCTTGTTGTTATTGATTCGAAAAAAGGGTTAAAAAGATTCCAGAATCGAGAAAACCCCCTTTACATCATTCTTGCTCGAGTTTTATACCCATTTTATAAAGAAAATTGAAATCATCACTTTTGTTTTCTTCCTTGTTGTTTTCTGCAGGTAGTTTGGAGCTGTGGCTAGAGGCGTGCATGGAATGGCCTAGCTGGTATTGGGGGCAGAGGGAGGTGCATGTTAATTGGGGTTTAGGGGCAGTTGCTAGGGTTAGGTTTAGACCGGGTCGGGTTCTTTTTTTTTTGGGCTCCGGGTCGGGTTTTAGATTTAGGTGTCGAAATGATTTTTTTCCTAATTGGGAATTTAAAAACCACACGTTTTTTAATTTAACTCTCTTGGTTAATTTTTAATTAGAAAAAGTAATGTGATTTTGATAAATCTCTCGCTTCGAAAAATTGGGATTCTCTTTAAATAAAAATAAAATATGATTCGAGGAGTCGTCACCAATATTTGATTAGGGTGTAATTGGGCACCCAAAAACATTTTGTCATTTTAATAAAAAATATTAATTTTAATTAAAATGACAAATTTACGGTCTGTGTACCAGAAAAATGAGTTCGGGTGTCGGTTACCTGTGTGGAAGGATTAGAACCCCACAACGCGCTAAATCGGTACATAGTTGATTAATTAATTGTCTTTGCAATGAAATTTACAAGTTCAAATTTAATTTAGTTTATGATCCCTTAAAACAAAATCTTGAATGTTGGAACGAAAGCGAATAATATTTAATTATTTCCTATTGAGAAAAATCGACCTCTCATACCTTGAGACAATCGATTCTTACTCCAATCGAAATAAAGGAATATTATGGTTTCATTGCAATATTTAGATGCACAAAATCAAACAAATTAAATTAAAAAATTATCAATCCTTTTTAGAAAGAATAAAAATATTTGATTATTTAAAGATATCGAGATCAAACCTTAGATAAGTTCTAACAATTTTTTCTTGAAGAACCTAAATAGACGAACATTTATTGTTCTCTCGTTCCCAATTTTTAGGTGTGGTCAAATTTTAGGGTTTCACTTGACGGAATACACTTTCATTTTAAACTTATCGGAAGTGACTTTCCCATTAGTTAAGACAATCACTTCTCAACGACTTTAAAATGAAAACGTATTACTCTTAGTCGAATTATTTGAATCGAGTGAAGATATGCTTATGAGTATATCATGTGAATTAACTAAGCAAGTGTCACGTGCTCAAATAAATGATTGGGCCTAGATTAGTATATTACAAAAGTACATGTACATGCAAAAGCAATTAGAACTATGTTTTAATAATCAAATAAATTCACATGATTTTATACGTTAAATCGGTTAACATAATCAAACAATACAAACCCATTAGATGCGAATATCCGCTAATTACTATGAAATACTCACCTTATGCGTACATATAACTATACATTATGCATGCATTCATGAGATGCAGAAACACCCATTTATACACCAATGGAAATATATACGCATACATATATATGATATGTAAGAGGCCACCATTTGTACAACACGCATTCATAGGAAACAAATATAAATATGTATTAATTCAATGAACATAAAACAATACTTGGTAAATATGGAGTATATGATACACACGGCATATATGTATATTTATTTTATAAACATATTAAATTACATGCGAACCACCAAAAGAATAAGTAGCGACACATCAACATGCAAGGAACCAAAATATAAATTGACAGAAATCGGGAATAAATCCCCCAAACATACTTAGGGTTACAATTAAAATTTTCAAAATAACATACCAAACGTATAAAGAACCAAAAATTTAACTTGACTCAAACCAAGGACTAAGATAGAATCTTCGAAAATAGCATGTCCAGAGTACAAATAAATGAAAATTCAAATTGATTACATTTAAGGACTAAGACATAAGGTGCAAAAATAAAGAGGCAAATCTGGAATTCAGAAAATATGAAAAAGGCCTAAAACCGAATTTTACCATTAAGCTTCGGTGGCTAAAATGCAAATACACGGCGAGAGTTCAAGGGTCTAAATGAAATTATCCCTAAAACTCTTAATATAAACCTAAACTAAATTATTTATAACCTAATATGAAACAAAACAACTCAGCCTCCACGCTTCTCTCTCAACCCTCTTTCTCTTTAACATATGGCGTCTCTCTCATACACGGTCGGAAAACCCCAAAGGCTAATACTCATACTGGCCACTGCGTTTTAGTGGCCGCTCTTTTCTCCGATCGACACCCAAAATGACATAGGAAGGCCGAATAACAACCCCAAAGGACCCAATGCCTCTTCTTCCTCCTCTAACAATTTTCTCTCAACCGAAAAAAACCCCAAAGGCATGAGACTTTGCCGTTGGACACCTCTTTGGTGGTCGTTTCCCCTCCAACTAATGACCCTCGGTCGTAACTCATCCTTGCCTCATTCCGACTACCAAAAACAAGCCTAGAACTACATGCAAATACCCCAAACAGACAAATAGACTTTTTACCCCTTAGATTCCTCATTTTGACGATGACGACACTCATTCACTCCGACGAGAACCTATGAATAAGGTAACAGAAAAAACTCTAACCCATTTCTTATTTTACTTTGTTTTTACGAAGCACACAAAAAAGGCAACAAGGTTCTTAAAATATGAAAGTGAAGGTAAAGAGACCTTATAGTGATATTCTCTATGGCTTTTTATACTTTTGAATCGAAAAATAACTCTGTGTTACACTTTTTTTCAAAGGAAAAGGAAAACAGGAGCTATTTACAATGCTTTTTTATTTCGAATGTGGAAAATTAAAAAAGAACTCTTGTTACAATGTTCGCCTCTTCGAATCAGGGGAGGAGAAAATGTTGTTATAACTAAAAAAAAGGTTAGAGGTTTTAATCAGGAAGTATAGCCTCTTGTATCTTGCTCATTTCTTCTTTTTTTTTTTGCTCTTTGTATTACTTTGAAAGAAAAGGGGTAAGACCCCTATGTTACATTCGTTTTTTTTCCCTCCCCACACAAATTGTTCAAAAGGTTTTTATATAACCCCAAAATTACAATCAACAAATAAGAAATCCTATCTAATTTTCTTTGTCCTCTTGTGTTGCACCTTGGTTGCTATTGATTTGTTGGTGTTGCAGGGACCTCTGTTCATTCTCTGCGGGCAAACTGCTCATGCAAAGGCTGGGGACCATTGGTGCTGGCATGTGAGCTTAGTGTTGTCGTGGTAAGGAACAGAGCTGCTGGGACCATGTACGATTGTTGGCTTGTTGTGGTGCTACTGGCGTGTGCTGAGGTACCAATGCTCTACCAGGGTTGTTAACCCGAGCAAAATTAGGCTATTACAGCTGCCCCTCTTTGCTTGTTATTATGAAACAATAAGAAAGCAAAGACGAAAGATAGCATAATTTTGTTAGGTTCAGCTATAACCCAATATGGCTTTACTACTCTTCTTCGATCGTCTATTGATTATCGCCTCCATCTCAATCGAACGATTTATTCTTATGAATTTGAACATCTTCTCGTTTGATCTGTCCCAATCTCACGTGTGTAGATCCTTTTAATCAATTATCTGATTCTCTACACCCGAGAATCTTTACTTTCCTTTTATATCTGATGGTCCTGTAAAAGACATAATTATCTGTAATTAGTATGTCTTAGGGTTTATTTAATTGTTTAATTTCTTTTTCTTCCTTTTTTTCTATTTTCTTCTTTTTTAATCAATTTTTTTTATTATTTTAAATGATAAACTTTGAAAATTGCTTTCTCATTTTTTTAAATTATCATATGGAAGCATCTTGCCCAAAGGTCTTATAGATGGCTTGAAGGACTTATCATCTGGCTCGAAAAGACTAACATATGACCGAAGGATTTAATCATCATGCTCGAAAGATTTACTGATGCCCCGAAGGACTTACCAATTTTGGAAATAGTTTAATGGGTAAGAAACTTTGGAAATCGCTTTCTTACTTTTCAAAAATTTCATTTTCTAAAAACATTAAATGAGAAACTTAGAAAATCGCTTTCTCATTTTTTGAAATCACGTTAAAGCATCATGCTCGAAGGTCTTATACATGGCCTGAAGGACTTACCAATTTTGAAATAGTTTATTGGGTAAGAAACTTTAGAAATTATTTTCTTACTTTTTGAAAATCTCATTTTCAGAAAAGATTTAAATGAGAAACTTTGGAAATCGCTTTCTCACTTTTCGAAAATCATGTGAAAACATTATGCCCGAAGGTCTTATGGATGGCCCGAAGGACTTAATCATCTTGCTCGAAAGGCTTACTGATGGCCCGAAGGACTTATCAATTTTGGAAATAGTTTACTGGGTAAGAAACTTTGGAAATCGCTTTCTCATTTTTTGAAAATCAGGTGACAATATCCTGCCCGAAGAACTTATCATCTTGCTCAAAAGACTTACAGATGACTCGAAAGATTTAATCATCATGCTTGAAATACTTACTGATGGCTCGAAGGACTTACTAAGTAAGAAACTTTGGAAATCGTTTTCTTACTTTTTGAAAATCTCATTTTTAGAAAAGATTTAAATGAGAAATGTTGGAAATCACTTTCTCATTTTTTTCGAAAATCACTTAATGGTCGGGTAACATGCCCCCTTCAAAGTAATACTTCTTCTGTGGATTGGCCCCCTGTGTTTCTCAGGTTCTCCATCTCTAAACATGATTCCCTATATTTTAGGTAATGCCCCAAAGTGGGCGCTCATGGCTCCCTTCATGCCAAAATATCTTAATCTTGAATGGTCTCAATTTGGTGTCACTAAACAACAGTGTAGTCGAGTAGCTTGAGGGCTTCTCTTCGTGATGCCACAGACATTACAGACATTTAGGTAGTGATCAATTCTTCTAATAAATATGTCTTGTATTTTTTATATGAGATGAGATATGTGCCCCTTCCGAATAAGGTGATCATATTCTTCTTGATGGATTACTAACAACGTCACAAGAAAGTGTTACAAGCCCTATTCCTCAATCCTTATGATCTCTTGAACTATTTGCTTTTAGGATTGTGTAATGTTTCATTATTCTGACATCGTTTATTCTTTTTCTTTAATAGAGGCAGAATGAGCCTCAACAGCTTCAAGGACCTTTTCACTTGAGATTGTCTTGTTTGAAAATATTTTTCTTCTTTTTTTTATTTCCAAAAATTGAAAAATATCAATCAAAATGATTTTGAAAAATGTTTAATAATTTTTTTGAAAAATATTGCCCATTTTTAGGTTTCACAATTGAGAAAAAACATAAAGCAAGAGTTTAATGAATCTAAAACAAGTCAACTACTCTTTTAATCTTTCAAAAAATCATAGCCCATTGGCAAGTGTCAAAATTAATGACAAATTTAAGGTGTAGGTTGATTATGAAAGTTAAGGTCTCTCAGGATGACCTTTTTATTACAACATATTTGTCTCTTTGGGCGTCCACTGACTTGAAGAGGTGGTTGTTATGCTCATCTTCTAGAGATACTTATCGGTTCCAAACTCTTATGAACGCCTTTGGGATGTGTGGTACTTCATCAAGAGCTTTGGAAGACTGTCTCTTATGTCGTCATTGCACAATTTAATATTCGAGCAGCCCTTTCAAGTTTTCAACTGGAATCATTCTTTGGCTTCAAGACGTTATTCAAAATGTTACGTCTTGAACTCTCCTTTATTATTTTTCCTATCATACATTAAAGATTTTACAAAACCAATTTTTGCAAATAAAAATTAACCCTAAGAAGTGGAATGAAATCTGAAGATAGTCTCTTTCACATAGAAATCCATGTATGATTATAATGGACTTTTTAGGCACGTAACATAGGTCAGGGCTCACTGTTACGAAAGAAATGGATAAATAGGCCCAAACAAGTGTTTAAGGGTAATTGAACCAAGGATTAATTTGTTCTAATGCCTTCAATCTTCCCTTGCTTGGCTTGGATATGCTTGCTACCGGTTTCATATCTTCTTTTGCTTTTTCTGTATCCCTCTAGACTTCCTAATTTTGGGTTTCCACCCTAAAGTTCATCTCTATTTTCTTATATCTTCATTATTTATCGCTCTTCTTGTTGAATCTAAATCTTTGAAATGATTAAACTTGATCAACCTTGTGGCTTGAGGCTCAATGAGTCACTCATCTTGAAATACTTGATTTATTTTCTCTCTCTTTTTCCCTTTTTTCTTTTTCTTTTATATCTTTTCTCTTTTCTCTTTTCACTTTTTTCCTTTTTTCCTATCATTTCTCTTTTCTTCTTCTCTCTCCTCCTTATCTCTATATTTTTATTATTTTATTAGATGAGTATAGGACTCCAATTACTTTGAGCACTTTCTTGTCCTCTTTATTTCTTGCATTTTGGAAATTCTTTCGTTATTCTCGATTGGATTTGATCTTCAAGCACTTTGTATTTTATCTACCTTATGGTTCCTTGTTATTCCTCTTTATTTCACGGAGACTTACCCCTATAATAAATCCTGGATTGACGGTTTTTACTCCTACGAATAGACATCCTTCAACTTGCCCCTAGTGTGGAGGGTGATCCTTGGTTAGGGTTGAATTGAAAGGAAAATAATTTAGGCTCAAATGGATACAACAAAGGATGTATTTTCTCTTTTTGTGAAGGGATAAATGAAAGAAGGTCGTTCATCATTTCATACACAGAAGTTCTTACAAAAAAAGGTATCCCCCGGGGGATGAACATTCAGGAATAACTTTTATGTACATGAAAACAATATGATAGAATTATTTAAATCATTCCCTTTATTTCTTATTCTTCTTACTTCGACCATACCCCAATTATTCTAGCTTCTCTTCAAAAAGTTGATTCATGATGCTCCATTTTGTCTCTTCTTGCAGGAAAGTTCAAGGACAAATGAAAGTTTTGTACTCGAGGCCTTTCGGTTTTACTGGTATAAAGAAAAATGATGGTTTTGCAAATAAAAATACAAATGTGTGACTTTGAAGCCGTGTATATTGAGAAAGTTAGTGTTATAAACAGATTGGCTCTACCCGAAATGGTAAGTATGAATTTGGTATCTCAAACAAAAAGGTAAAGGTATGACTTCAGAGTCTCAGATAAATGTAGTGTCAAAATTTGGTTTTGGTAATGACCATGAATTATGTAAGGTAAAAGAGATCGAGTAATTGTGTTTTTGGCTTTGGAAGAGATATGAAAGGTCTAATTTTGCCACTTGCCAAAGATCTATAATTCTTGAAAAATTAAAAGAATCTTTAATTAATTTGATACTCAAAGAACTTCAAGATTAAAAATTTGATTCATTGTTCATGACCTTAAAAGTAGCATAAGTTCAATCATCAAATAATTGTTACGAAATATTTAGGTAAATGAGTAAAGAAAGAACAAAAACACACTCAAACAAGACAATGCAAGTGAAATAAAGCTTCATGATTGATGAAATGATCTCTTCCTAATTAAGATGCCTCGTATTGTTCATCTAATGCAGTGGCACTTGACTCGATCAAATGCTACATATTGTTCTTTTATGCTCCAATCAAGTTCGCCATCCACTGTTCCACCAATTCTTGTGTCAACGTTTCTTTTTCAACAAGCCTCTCTATCTCCTTTAACAACGTCCTACAATTATCTGTAGATTGCCCAGATGCACCCAAGTGTAAATCACAAGCACTATCTTGATCATAGTTATGGGCAGAAGGGTTTGGTGGCATTTTCACTGGTCTTGGTGTGAGGTATTGACCTTTAATCAAATCGGGGTACATATATGAGATAATAGTTTGGAACACCTTCAAAGTATTTCTCGATAGTGAGACTTTCTTTATTGGTTCGAGCGACTAGATGCTCCTTTTCTTTTACGGCTGTGGAGGCCTTGGACGTGACATTCATTCACCTCATCAACTTTCGCTTCTTGGTCAATTGGGCTTTTGGAAGTGACTTGTAAGTTTCCTCTGTTATTTGCGTTTTCAATTAACTCCCCATTTGTCACAATATCCTCGAAGTCCTTTGTTGAATTTGCCAGTATCAACTCGAAGAAAGGAGCATAAAGAGAATCATGAAACATATAAGAGATTTCTTCTTCTAACAAAGGAGGTTGAACTTGTGTTGCCACTCCTCTCCATCCTAGGGCATATTCTTTAAAGCTTTTAGTAGCTTTCATCTTTATTCTTTGAAGGTCTTGACATTTTGGGGCTAAACCTCTGACATATCGATATTGTCCCAAAAAGCATCAGCTAGATTGACCCATCTCTTGATATGCTTTCTGTTCAAAATGTTATACCATACCACAGCTGGCCCAACAAGACTATCATAAAAATAATGAATTAGTAAATTATCATCATTTAAGTACCCTTCCATCTTTCTGCAAAACATTATTAGATGAATTAGGGGATAACTGGTGCCATCATATTTCTCAAAATTAGGCACCCTAAATTCATGTGAGATGACCAAATCAAGGATCAAGCTGAGTTCTCTAGCCTCTAGTTCTTTGTGGGAGGCATTAATAACCTTCATAGCTGCAATTGCTTCTTACAATGCCTTGAATTTGTCTTCAAATTGCTCATGATTAATGAGGCTCTTCCCTAGGTTTGAATGGGATACTTCAGGGTAGGCTGTCCTTCTTGACACATTAGTCTGATAACATTGATATCCTTTAGCATCTATTTCCTCTCTATCAGTAGCCTTGGTTGCCAACACCTGGACCATTTGATTCAATACATCTTGTAAAGAACTAGATATTTGATCTTGTCGTAATTCAACCAACTCCTCTTGCAACCGATCTTATGATTCTTCACAAGATTGTTCAATTGTTTCCATTTGTTTGTTCATGATGATGAGGAATGAGTATGAATGAATGATCTTGGTATTACTGTCACATAACCTTCCATAAATTATTCACATTTTCATAACTAATGCATGTAAAATGCTTAAATAAATATATTCGATGCAAATGCGTGTATGCAAAAGGTGTTCATTCCAGAGTGACCATCTTAAAACAACTTTCATTGAACACAAAAGTTTCAGTACATCAAACAAACTTTACATATAATGAATATCTTTCATTTCTAACTTTTCTATCTCCTTCAAAAGCCAATTTAACTTCCACTCATGCTCGGGTGTTGAGTTGTCAATCTGCTTTAATTCTCTTCCAAAACTAGCTAAATTAATCAATTTGTGAGCAACATTGTTTGCTTGGGTCATAGCTTCTTTCATGACATTGTCCTTTTCCTCTATCTTAAGTGTCGATTCTCGAATCTATAGACACTGCTGTTGAATTTTCCTTGTAAGAAAGTCTTTGTGGTTATGAAGCTCTTGTACAAAATCTCTACAATCTTCATCAATGTCTTATTCTTGGCTCTAGTGGCTTCTAGCTCAGCATCATTCTCACACTTATGGAGTTGATATGAAGCTTCCATATTGGCAATGGACATATTCAACATCTGATTTTTGTCTTGATATCTTCCCAAATCATTAACAATTGTATTGCGCCTTTTTTTCTACAATTTGTAAATCATAAGAAAACTTCCCGGCTCAAACTTCGTGCACCTTACAATTCTTTCTCCATTATTCAACGTCATTTTTTAGTTTAGTGAACCCTGTTACCCACTCCCATGGGACATTTCCTATACCAGCATTTTTAAAGGCTTGACTGATCCTTTGAAAACCATCACATATGGCTTCCATATCTATACTCAGTTTATTGTTTCACTCCTCAAATGATGAACCTGAGCTTCGTACTTTAGCAAACAATATTTCTCCTGGATGTCCCCACTGATACCCTTACCTTTGGACGCTTTTGGTTCGATCTTAACAGGATAATATGTTACCAAACTAGGTCGACCTTTCAATTCGAACTCTAATACTCCATGATCCAAAAGATGTTGGACTCGATGTTTGAAGGCGGTGCAATTTTCAATGGAATGTCCTTGAGCTCCAACATGATATTCACAACGAACGTTAATGTCATACCAATTTAGATATGGAGGTTTCCAAGGTTTCACATAATGCAGAGACACTTCTTGGGCTTCTAACATCTTATCATACAACTCCTTATATGATATCGGGATATAATCAAAATGAGAGCCACCTCTTGACTTGGATTGAACTGGAGTTTTCAGGTTTACTTCCTCTGAAGTTGGGAGTAGACTCTCAAATATCAATGAGTTCTGATTGCATGGCTTCTTTTCATCTTTATGATCTTCTACAGTGGTCACTATTTCCTTGGTGTCTCCAGACAACTTGTTGATACGGAAGATGATTGTGCGTGATTTTTCAGATTGGCTAGGATCAATAGGTTTTAAAGTAGTCCCTTTCGTATTTGACACCGCGAGATTATTTTCATCGAGCTCTTTCTTTTCTTTTGTAGAAGTCTCTCTTCTTTTAGCCAAAGACGCTATTCTATCCACCATCATGGACATCTATTCTTTCATCTATCTTATTTCATTTTTCTCTTCGTCTACATATGATCTTTGGGTGCATAGCTCTCTACTATCCTCGAAGCTTCCTCAAGATGCCATTCCTCAGCTGTGTTATAGTCTACTTGATCATGAAACCCTTTGTCCATTATAAAAACCCTTTACTCTGATGACCACTCACAAATCAACACCTTTTGATTTTGTCATGATCATGTAAGCAAAAAGAAAAACAACATAAAAACAAGTTAGTACAAATAAGATAACAAAATGACAAGAATTATTATAAAAGCAACAACATCAAAATAAATTAATTAATTAGCTAATACAAAATAAGAATGCAAACGCGAATGCAAATGCACAAGGTGTTAGTTCCAAAAGCGACCACCATATAACAACCTTCATTTAGACAACAAGATTTCATTACACCAGGTAGTCAAAATAAAATTGTGATTCTGCATTTCTTCATTTCTTTGAGCCGTACTCTTCATGGAATCTAACATTGCACCCAAAGTTGTCGGTGTATTTTATCACATTTTATGACGCCATATGTCCTTAAATTATTTACAACTGACTCTCGAGATCCCTATTTTTACTTCTAATACGAAGTGGTTTTCATGTCTTCGTGAAAGGTCTTCTCGTCCTTAATATGACTGCATCTATCTCTTGAGGGCGCATCTCGCCCTTTGCTTCTTCAAAGGAAGTCTTCATTCAACTTCAAATTTCTTCATTCATCGGATGTCTTTCTTCATGGATCATTTGAACATCTTTGTATCTCCTGAGTTTGACTACATGGCTAAGAATTTCTTGTCTCATTATGAACAACCTTCTTATTTAGTCAATCACATGCGAATTAACACCTTTGGATGACATGAAGATACAAATGCAAGAAAATAAAATCGAAATAAAATAGACACAGGACAAAAAATGGGTTAGTATACATAAGATAAACAAGATAGTAAGTACTATAAGCATAAAATAAAACCTACCCTCACAGGTTGACTACCCATACATGGTATGATAAATCCTACCCAAACATGCTTTTTACCCACATGCTTTGTTATTCACAAAAAATCCTAACCGCATGATATCTAATTCGCTTGCTTGTCTGAAAAATAAACCTAACAACATGATTTCTAATTCTCATACAGTTATTTAGAAAGTAAAATTATACTATTAAAAGACTCAAAAGAGATTTTCATTGTGTACCCTCCTCACGGGATTCTTAAGGTTCGGGTTCTAGGTTCACTATATGCTGGGTTTGGCTCTAAATTACAAGGTTCTCGAATTATCCTTGTCGGTGCCCCCTTAGGTTGTTAGACCCTCAATCCTAGCCAATCACAGGCTTTTGGATCGAGTTCAATTCGAGGGAACATACCTCCTTATGTCCGTGCAGAGGTGAATACCATCACGAGGACCATAAGGCGTGAGCTCCATGAGTGATTCACTACCCTATGCGGAGGGGAAAACTACACGAGGGAGTAATTTCTCACTCCTACTTAAATTAGACAGAGCGGGATTTTAGCTCATGTTATGATAATGCAACTGTGCAGTGTGTGAGGAAAAGCAAAAAAAATAATACACAACACACAAACTCATTCCTCAAATCCAAAAACACACAATTAATCTGAAAACATTAACAAACAAATCAATACAACAATTTAGTGGTTAATCAAAATGCAAACAAAAATTTATTTAAAACCAAACAAGGGATCAAAAATCAAATTAGAACAAACTTGTAACTTTTATTTGCAAAGACAATTAATTAATCGACTATCGGACTGACTCTATAAAAATTCCCCAGTGGAGTCACCAAACTATCGAAACGATTTTTTTTCTTAATTGGGATTTTAAAAACCACACGTTTTTAATTTATCTCTCTTGGTTAATTTTTAATTAAAAAATGTAATGTGATTTTGATAAATTTCTCGCTTCGAAAAATTTGGGATTCCCTTTAAATAAAATAAAATACGGTTCAAGGAGTCGCCACCAATTTTTGATTAGGGTGTGATTGGGCACCCAAAAGCATTTTGTCATTTTAATAGAAAATATTAATTTTAATTAAAACGACAAATTTTCGGTATGCGTACTAGAAAAATGAGTTTGAGAGTCCATTATGTGTGGGGAAAGATTAGCACCCTCTACAACGCCCTAAATTGGTACCTAGTCGATTAATTAATTATCTTTTCAATAAAATTTACAAGTTCAAATTTAATTTAGTTTATGATCCCTTAAAACAAAAATCTTGAATGTTGGAACGAAAACGAGTAATATTTAATTATTTCCTATCTAGAAAAATCGAACTCTCATACCTTGAGACAATCGATTCTTAGTCCAATCGAAATAAAGGAATATTACGGTTTCATTGCAATATTCAGATGCACAAAATCAAACAAACTAAATTAAAAAATTATCAATATTTTTTTAGAAAGAAGAAGGATATTCGATTATTTAAAGACATCGAGATCAGACCTTAGATAAGTTATAACAATCTTTTCTCGAAGAATCTAAATAGACGAACATTTCTTGTTATCTTGTTCCCAATTTTTAGGTGTGGTTAAATTTTAGGGTTTCACTTGACGGGATACACTTTCATTTTAAACTTATCGGAAGTGACTTTCTCATTAATTAAGAATATCACTTCTCAACGACCTTAAAATGAAAGGGTATTACCCTTAGTCGAATTATTTGAATCGAGTGAAGATATGCTTATGAGTATATTATGTGAATTAACTAAGGAAGTGTCGCATGCTCAAATAAATGATTGGACCTAGATTAGTATATTCCAAAAGTACATGTACATGCAAATGCAATTAGAATATGTTTTAATAATCAAATAAATTCACATGATTTTATACGTTAAATCGGTTAACATAATTAAACAATACAAGGCCATTAGATGCGAATATCTGCTAATTACTACGAAATACTCACCTCATGCGTACATATAACTATACACATTATGCATGCATTCATGAGATGCAAAAACACTCATTTATGCACCAATGCAAATATATACGCATATATATATATATATATATGATATGTAAAAGGCCACCATTTGTACAACACACATTCATAGGAAACAAATATAAATATGTATTAATTCAATGAACATAAACAATACTTGGTAAATATGTAGTAGATGATACACACGGCATGTATGTATATTTATTTCATAAACGTATTAAATTACATGCGAACCACCAAAAGAATAAGTAGCGACACAGCAACATGCAAGGGACCAAAATATAAATTGATAGAAATCGGGAATAAATCCCCCAAACATGCATAGGGTTACAATGAAAATTTTCAAAATAATATACCAAACGTATAAACAACCAAAGATTTAACTTGACTCAAACCAAGGACTAAGATAGCATCTTCGAAAATAGAATGTCCAGAGTACAAATAAATGAAAATTTAAACTGATTACATTTAAGGACTAAGACAGAAGGTGCAAAAATAAAGAGGCAAATCTGGAATTCAGAAAATACGAAAAAGAAGGCCTAAAACCGAATTGTACTCTTAAGCTTCGGTGGCTAAAATGCAAATACATGGCAAGAGTTTAAGGGTCTAAATGAAATTATCTCTAAAACTCTTAATATAAACCTATACTAAATTATTTCTAACCTAATATGAAACAAAAAACAACTCAGCCTCCACGCTTCTCTCTCAACCCTCTTTCTCTTTAACATGTGGCGTCTCTCTCACACACGGTCGAAAAACCACAATGGCTAACGGCGATTTGATCAAACTGACATTATTTAACCGAATATTTACCTTTTTAGCACCATTTGATATATATTTCCCGAAGTGGCACCCTTTCGGCTGAGCTGGCGAAAGGCGCATCCCCGGGGACGCGCTTTACCCGAGTTTTCGCTGAGTTGGATGCCACGTGTGGAAGGCACATCCCCGGAGACGCGCCTTCACGGTATTCTGATGACTAGACTGCCCCGCTGGTATTTTGTTTAATAATAAATATTTTATTTTTATTATTATTATAAATTAGTAATATATTATGTAAAGTGTTTCGATTATAATGTAAGAATTATCAAATGCATTTTGTTAATGTGTGTTAAAGGTGGAGTGAATTATCTACATTAATATGATAGAACAATATATGAAAACCAGTTTTGATTTCATTGTAGTTATAGGAAAAATGTATGAAATTATAATATTACACATATGGTTATATTATTATTTTTGATTTTGATTATCGATCTATTAATTTTATCAATTAATTATTTAAATGTTATCAATCTAGTCATCTCTTATCAATATTTAACGAAAATATTGATGCATAAGTTAATAAATTAGTATAATTACATATTTAATCTTCAAGACTTACATATTTTATGAAATTAGTCTTATTGAAAATTTAATTTAATAAATTTAATCCTCCAATAGAACATGAAATGTGTCATCGTATACATAAATTTTTTAATAACTTTTAATTTGTTTAATTTAATATTTTCTCTACTTAGAAGGTGGAATTAGATTATATTTTAAAAAATTTATAACTAATAATATTAATTATTATTAAATAAATATATTGAAAATATTTATGTATTTAAAAGTTAAAAAAAATTATTTAGGTGTACATACATTGACAATATAAAATGCAATAACATTAAATTATTAGAAACAAAAACATTCATTTAAATACAATATTAATTACATAAGATTTAACGGTTATATGATGATAACAGAGCTGGACATTTTTTTTCTATTGTGCCCGATGTTTCTACAATGCCCACATTTTGTTCTGTTGACTTCTCCCGAATATTCATATCACAATGTATTCTAGTAGATTTTGGACGACCTGAGTCCCTCAATAGCAATGGATCTGGTACAATTGTAAGCCAAGTTTGAATCTCATTTGGGTCTCTTTCGTTTCCTATGGGCGGAAACTCAAATTCATATACCTTGAATACTTGTGAAAGTTGGTATACGGGATCAACATAATTTTTGTAGTCCAAATGCGAATGTGAGCAAGCTACAATGACATGAGAGCATGGATATTTGAGTGCTTGAAAGAAACCACAATCGCACCACCTCTCTTGCAGATTAACTCTGAAAGAGTTAGCTCCAATCCCTTGCAGCGGACGTGGCATTTCGGTTACACGAAACAATTCACGGGTGCGAGAAAAATTTGTAACTAACATCCCATTTGATGTAGCCACTTTTTTCTGTAAATCAACTACTAGTCTTGGGTGGTAAATATAGCCGTTTTGCATCCAAGTAAGAGCTTGTCCACCGAGCTTTGCAAAGAGTTGACCCAAACGAAAATAAGTCGTTTTAACCAACGCCGTGATTGGTAAATGACGCGCCCCCTTTAAGGTTGAATTTATTGCTTCAGCCAAGTTTGTCAGGGGACACTATTCATATCACTACCTATTATTTCTCAGGGGACTTGAAGGCGCGTTCCTGGGGGCGCGCCTTCCATTATTTTGTCAGAGAATATGTTATTATTGCCCTATTATTTCACACATGTCCCTCCGGGACAATATTCATATCAGTACCTATTATTTCTCAGGGGACTTGAAGGCGAGTTCCCGGGGGGCGCCTTCCATTATTTTGTCAGAGAATATGTTATCATTGCCCTATTATGTCACTCATGTCCCTCGGGGACACTATTCATATCAGTACCTATTATTTCTCAGGGGACTTAAAGGCGCGTTCCCGGGGGCGCGCCTTCCATTATTTTGTCAGAGAATATGTTATCATTGCCCTATTATGTCACTCATGTCCCTCGGGGACACTATTCATATCAGTACCTATTATTTCTCAGGGGACTTTGAGTTATATAAGAGAGGAGAATATGATTTTGGTGTGAAGAATGAGGGAGGGTTTCCGACCCGGATACGAGTCCGAAGTGTCACATTGACTTTTCAAACCTTGACTCTTAAGAAAAATCCCGGGAAATTTAAAACTTTATTTAAAACAAATATACTTTATCAGAGTGCTCGTACTTAATGACTTATTACATGCCAACACTTTATACATAACCAAAAACATACTTTGTCAAATATTTCTGATCTGATCTTTTGGTAAGGAAAACTGACCTGTCTTGCTCCGCATCACTCCTTACTCTTCTCGGAACCTACGTGTGAAACAATCACACGCTAAGTCGAAGACTTAGTGAGGCATAACAACTTAATGCACTTTAAAACCTATATTGATACATGCATGTTCTGTTCTATCATGTTACAGCAACTTCATGCATTTTTCATATCGTATAAAATCATATCAGATTAATTGCAGTAAATACATGCATACACATAGTTCATCATTAACAGTTATCATATAATCACATACTATTTCAATCAAACACTATACACACACAACATCATATCATTTCTATAGCATTTAGCATACCACTAACTTATATTTGTTCATATTTCTGGATTAGCCATGTATATATGTGAGAACTATCGATATGTGAGTCTATAGAGGTTGTGCACTATGCTGTCACCACAGCTCGTATAAATGCACCGAAGTGCCCCGTAGAATTGCACCGAAGTGCCCGTAGAATTGCACCGAAGTGCCCGTAGAATTGCACCGTAGTGCCATATAATGATGTCCATAAGGACCACGTAGAATTCCTTAAGAATCATATACATATGCTAGGGATCAGTATGTGTCTTTCGAGACTTCACACATGTTCCAAAGAATATACATATGTCCTAAAGAACCGAATAGACCCTCGACTCTTGGCATGCCAACTATACCCCTAGCTCTCATGACACATAACATGGGCGTTATCATTTATTTCATTTCAAATATTCACATAAACTTGTAATTCACTATTTCATCACATAATTGTGTATTCATATAACTCATTTCATTCATTTCATATCTATCTATATATCTATATCCTCAAGATTATCCTAATATAAATCATATAGCACTCTTATATTTCGTATTCATCTAGGGCAGACTTATAACATATCTCCACTTCTATTATTTCTATTATATAATCTAATCTGTTACTTAATTCAATTTCATATCACTCTATAATCTTCTCATATAACTTCACAAATTTCTATCATTCAACCCATGTGTTATAGTTTTATTTTAAACCTATGAATCTTTCCCATCTAGCTTATCTTATACGTTCATCTTATCATTTATGTTCAAATCCCTAGTTAGTGTACTATTTTCACTTCATCCTATAGATCAATATTATCCAGCTTATTTCACTTATCATATAATAATATAATTATATTTACTATGATCACATAGTTTATATCTCATACTTTGCTTTCTCATGTTCACCTATATCATGTCATATGCTCATATCTTTCTCATGCAGTCACATAGTTCAGTTTCACATATGTATCTATATACATTATAGCACATACTTCTCATAACATTACATTCAAAAGCATGTCAACACATATTCATGCATACATACAATTCATGTCATTCATATACGTATAATCATATATTCATGCATTCTAACATAGGAAATAGACTTGTCGCAAGTCTTGTTTCCATTTAGCACCATAAACTAACTAATATGCACTCACCTGGCCTCACTAGCCAATTCCAATCTCTTATCTTTCCTTGATCGATCTTACTTGCCAAACGTTCCGGAATTGCTTTATGCGTAAATCTACATAATTGTACATTTCGAGACCATCATTAGGTACCTACACCTTGTAATTGGATACTAGCAACTTAAACTACTTATAAACCCATATTCCCAATTTCCTTTAGGGGAATCGGTTCCCCCTATGGGGTAAATTCTTGTTCGTTTGAAGGGGTATCGGTTCCCCTTGAATGGTACCGATTCCCCTTGCCCAGAAATCATATTTTGAGCTCGAAAATCCTTCATTTTCAGCTCAACACATCATACTTCATTCCCTTTAATATTCCTAACTTTCATACACATACTTAAACTCATTTCTACTCCATAATCACTTCTTTAAACTCAAAATTCTATCTTCCATATAGATTCAAAAATCATACCAAATTTTCAATGTGTTCTAATTCCCATTCTATCACTTCATATCTCTTAATTATCCTTGACAAGTCAATTCAACTTCACAATCTATTACTCCTTCCATATCAAAATTCACTTAAAAACTCATTTTTCTAATTTCTCATAACTTGTTAATCTTGAGGTTTAAGCCACTTAAAGCTTTCCTTAATCTTTCTTAATATCCCAAGAATCAAACAAGCTTTAAAACGAAGAATTAACCAACTAAAGACCCACTTACCTTATACCAATTCCCGTTGAGAGGAGGAAGAAGACTGAAGAATGCTCTGGACTCTTCTTCCTTACCTTATACCAAGCTTCCCGGTTGAGAGGAGGAAGAAGACTGAAGAATGCTCTGGACTCTTCTTCCTCCTGCTTATTACCCTTTAAAAAAAATTATAAAAAAATCATTCTGGTCAAATGACCATAATACCCTTAATTTCCTTTAATAAATACCAAATAACCTTCAATATATATATTCAAATAATCATTGAATTCTTTCATTCTTCTACTTTAGTCACCAAATTCTGAAACTTTACAATTTGGTCACTAACCCGGTATTGCGGATGTTACAAATCTCCCCCCTTTTAAGAAAATTCGTCCTCGAATTTTTTTTCACTGAACATCTTAGTAAGAACATATCTTCAAATGTTCTTATGTTGCTTCCTTTACTTATTCTTTCTTGTCATCATGAGAAACTTACTTTTCAATCCTTAAGTTCCAACTATCTTTTTTTTTTTTTTTCGTTTATACATTCCTCTTCTGTTGCTTATCATAACCAATAGCATCAGTTCTTATCACTCAAAATCCTTAATCAATCAAATTCTTTATCAATCTTTAATTACCTTATAACCATACCAAACTTGTATTTCGTCATCATTTGACCAAAACACAACTTTAAATCTTCTTCAATGTGATTAAATCTACTTTAAGGAGTCAAACAATATTTTCACATCACTTTGTACACTTGTCTTATTTCTATATCAAATTGTCCTCGGTACTTCCATAGTCATCGTATCTGATCCTTTAAATCAATCCCTTTCATTTCTTTATTCCTTATTCCTTATACATAAATCATATATTTCCTTTCATGTTCACATACTCTTGTCTTATTACTTATACTCATCTTTATGTACCAATCTTCATTGCATCCTCATTACTTTAATAACCCATTTCTTATACATAACTTCATTCTTTATCATTCTTATACTTGTATTTTTCTTCCTGAAGGTTCCATGCAAATACTTATCTCAGTTTCTACATCATAGCTATCTGCTCAGAGTATACAACCATATTCAAATTCACATCGTAATTAATTAACTCAACTTTATCTTTTCCTTCAATCTTATTATTCTATCCCTTTTACTCTGACAGCTAGTCAATAATATATGTTCAATCTAGGGTACAAACCCTAATCAACCATACATCCTGTCAAATCGAAATTATCTTAAAAATTCACTTACTCAACTTATCAATTTCACCTCTATTCTCATATATCCCGAAATTTCTTTTATTCATACTCAACATTCTGACTTCCTGTGTCCTATAATCTGATTATCGATATACATATTCTCAAACTCTTCTTATCAATCCTCAGCGTTATTTAAATATACCAATTCTTACTTCCTTTTTTCCTTTACTATACCACATTACTATGATCCAAATATGCAACTGTATCCAGATCCATTGCAGATCTGGTTATTATCCTGAAAATATCTTATAATCTTATAATTCCAGTACATTTTTATCACATACTCTAGGTAGCCAATGCTAACTCTTTCCATCTTAACTGCAAACCCTTATCATAAACATACTCTTGTTTGCGCAATATTATCACTTCGTTCCAAACTCATAAGCTCTGACATATATCTTATACGCTTGTCACTGATGCACTTATCCTTGAGTTCTTCTATACGTAATCATCACGTCATTAGATCTTTTTAACATTCTTATGGTGACACCCGTTCACCATATTCTATCTTATTCACATAATAGCAAAACTACTCTACATCGTTTTTCCGATTCCAAACGATGAAAATTTTCTATCATTATTCAGATATGATTTCAGCTTTCGGAAATCAACTTTTGATCTTACTAGGCATTTCCTGAGGTGTCCGCTCTTCATCCTGCCTGGCCAGGGCAAGTGAATAGCTATCACCATCAGGAATATCACCTTTCACTTACTTCGAAATTCTCACGATCGGATTTCTACTGTATTAAACTATTCTTATTTTATTAGCAAGACAACATATTCCTTACACTATCAGATCAGAAATTTTTCAAACTATGTTGGCATGTACACCTTTTATGACACTTTGGACTTCGGTTTATGCCGAGAATCGGCTAAACCATAGCTCTGATACCATTAAATGTAACACCCCCAACCCGTATCCGACCCGGATACGAGTCCGAAGTGTCACATTTGACTTTTCAAACCTTGACTCTTAAGAAAAATCCCGGGAAATTTAAAACTTTATTTAAAACAAAATACAGACTTTATCAGAGTGCTCGTACTTAATGACTTATTACATGCCAACACTTTATACATAACCAAAAACATACTTTATCAAATATTTCTGATCTGATCTTTTGGTAAGGAAAACTGACCTGTCTTGCTCCGCATCACTCCTTACTCTTCTCGGAACCTACGTGTGAAACAATCACATGCTAAGTCGAAGACTTAGTGAGGCATAACAACTTAATGCACTTTAAAACCTATATTGATACATGCATGTTCTGTTCTATCATGTTACAGCAACTTCATGCATTTTTCATATCATATAAAATCATATCAGATTAATTGCAGTAAATACATGCATACACATAGTTCATCATTAACAGTTTATCATATAATCACATACTATTTCAATCAAACACTATACACACACAACATCATATCATTTCTATAGCATTTAGCATACCACTAACTTATATTTGTTCATATTTCTGGATTAGCCCATGTATATATGTGAGAACTATCGATATGTGAGTCTATAGAGGTTGTGCACTATGCTGTCACCACAGCTCGTATAAATGCACCGAAGTGCCCCGTAGAATTGCACCGAAGTGCCCGTAGAATTGCACCGAAGTGCCCGTAGAATTGCACCGTAGTGCCATATAATGATTTCCATAAGGACCACGTAGAATTCCTTAAGAATCATATACATATGCTAGGGATCAAGTATGTGTCTTTCGAGACTTCACACATATGTTCCAAAGAATATACATATGTCCTAAAGAACCGAATAGACCCTCGACTCTTGGCATGCCAACTATACCCCTAGCTCTCATGACACATAACATGGGCGTTATCATTTATTTCATTTCAAATATTCACATAAACTTGTAATTCACTATTTCATCACATAATTGTGTATTCATATAACTCATTTCATTTCATTTCATATCTATCTATATATATCTATATCCTCAAGATTATCCTAATATAAATCATATAGCACTCTTATATTTCGTATTCATCTAGGGCAGACTTATAAACATATCTCACTTCTATTATTTCTATATATATAATCTAATCTGTTACTTAATTCAATTTCATATCACTCTTATAATCTTCTCATATAACTTCACAAATTTCTATCATTCAACCCATGTGTTATAGTTTTATTTAAACCTATGAATCTTTCCCATCTAGCTTATCTTATACGTTCATCTTATCATTTATGTTCAAATCCCCTAGTTAGTGTACTATTTTCACTTCATCCTATAGATCAATATTATCCAGCTTATTTCACTTATCATATAATAATATAATTATATTTTACTATGATCACATAGTTTATATCTCATACTTTGCTTTCTCATGTTCACCTATATCATGTCATATGGCTCATATCTTTCTCATGCAGTCACATAGTTCAGTTTCACATATGTATATATATACATTATAGCACATACTTCTCATAACATTACATTCAAAAGCATGTCAACACATATTCATGCATACATACAATTCATGTCATTCATATACGTATAATCATATATTCATGCATTCTAACATAGGAAATAGACTTGTCGCAAGTCTTGTTTCCATTTAGCACCATAAACTAACTAATATGCACTCACCTGGCCTCACTAGCCAATTCCAATCTCTTATCTTTCCCTTGATCGATCTTACTTGCCAAACGTTCCGGAATTGCTTTATGCGTAGAATCTACATAATTGTACATTTCGAGACCATCATTAGGTACCTACACCTTGTAATTGGATACTAGCAACTTAAACTAACTTATTAAACCCATATTCCCAATTTTCCTTTAGGGGGAATCGGTTCCCCCCTATGGGGGTATCGGTTCCCCCATGACATACTGGAAATTCTTGTTCGTTTGAAGGGGTATCGGTTCCCCTTGAATGGGTACCGATTCCCCTTGCCCAGAAATCATATTTTGAGCTCGAAAATCCTTCATTTTCAGCTCAACACATCATACTTCATTCCCTTTAATATTCCTAACTTTCATACATACTTAAACTCATTTCTACTCCATAATCACTTCTTTAAACTCAAAATTCTATCTTCCATATAAGATTCAAAAATCATACCAAATTTTCAATGTGTTCTAATTCCCATTCTATCACTTCATATCTCTTAATTTAATCCTTGACAAGTCAAATTCAACTTCACAATCTATTAACTCCTTCCATATCAAAAATTCACTTAAAACTCATTTTTCTTAATTTCTCATAACTTGTTAATCTTTGAGGTTTAAGCCACTTAAAGCTTTCCTTAATCTTTCTTAATATCCCAAGAATCAAAACAAGCTTTAAAACGAAAGAATTAACCAACTAAAGACCCACTTACCTTATACCAAGCTTCCCGGTTGAGAGGAGGAAGAAGACTGAAGAATGCTCTGGACTCTTCTTCCTCCGTGCTTATTACCCTTTAAAAAAATTATAAAAAAAATCTTTCTGGTCAAATGACCATAATACCCTTAATTTCCTTTAATAAATACCAAATAACCTTCAATATATATATATTCAAATAATCATTGAATTCTTTCATTCTTCTACTTTAGTCACCAAATTCTGAAACTTTACAATTTGGTCACTAACCCCGGTATTGCGGATGTTACAGGTAGTTAGGGAAAACGGATGGGGGTATTTATGGCATTTAATGGAAGGCGCGTCCCCGGGGATGCGCCTTCCACACGTGGCATCCAACTTAGCGAAAACCCGGGTAAAGCGCGTCCTCGGGGATGCGCCTTTTGCCAGCTCAGCCGAAAGGGTTCCACTTCGGGAAATATATATCGAACGGTGCTAAAAAGGTAAATATTCGGTTAAATAATGTCAGTTTGGTCAAATCTCCATGGATAACACCCACGCTGGCCACCACGTTCTGGTGGCCACTCCTTTCTCCGATCGATGCCCAAAATGATCAAAGAAGGCCGAATGACAACCCTAAAGGACCCAATGCCTATTCTTTTTCCTCTAATCGTTCTTCTCTCAACAGAAAAAACCCCAAATATGTGAGCCTTTGCCGTTGGCCACCTCTTTTGTGGTCGTTCTCCCCTCCAACCAATGACCCTCGATCGTAACTTGGCCTTGCCTCACTCTGACCACCAAAAACAAGCCTAGAACGACATACAAATACCCTAAACGGCCGAATAGGTTTCTGACCCCTTAGATTCCTCGCTTTGACGATGACGACACTCCTTCACTCCGACGAGAACCGACGAACAAGGTAACCGAAAAAAACTCTTACTCATTTCCTATTTTACTTTGTTTTTACGAGCACATAAGAAAGGCAAAAAGGTTCTTAAAAAATGAAAATGAAGGTAAAGAGACCTTACAGTGATATTCTCTTTGGATTTCTATACTTTTGAATCGGAAAATAACTCTGTGTTACACTTTTTTTCAGAGGAATAGGAAAACGGGAGCTCTTTACAATGCTTCCTCTATTTCGAATGTGGAAAAGAAAAAAAGAACTCCTGTTACAATGTTGGCCTCTTCGAATCAGGGGAGGAGAAACCACTATTACAACTCAAAGAAAAAAGGTCAGAGGTTTTAATTGGGAAGAATAGCCTCTTGTATCTTGCTCATCTCTTGTTTTTTTTTCTCTTTGTATTGCTTTGAAAGAAAAGGGGTAAGACCCCCCTGTTACATTCATTTTTTTCCTCCCCCACACAAATTGTTCATGGGGATTTTATATAACCCCAAAATTACAATTAGCAAATAATAAATCCTATCTAATTTTCTTTGTCCTCTTGTGTTGCACCTTGGTGGTTGTTGATTTGTTGGTGTTGCAAAGACCTCTGTTCATTCTCTACGGGCAAACTGCTCATGCAAAGGCTGGGAACCATTGGTGCTGGAATGTGAGCTCGGTGTTGTCGTGGCAAGGACGGAGCTGCTGGGACCACGTACGGTTGTTAGCTTGCTGTGGTGCTACTGGCATGTGGCGAGGTGCCAATAGGGATGAGTAACGAAATCGAGAAAATCGAAAAATCGATACGAACCGAGTAAAACGATTCGATTTGGTTTGGTACTATACGGTTCGGTTTTCGGTTCAATTTAAAGTCTTAATTATTTTGATTCGATTCAGTTCGGGTTTTTCATATATAACCCATTTGTTTCATATTGAACCGAATAGGCAATTTTTTTAAAGAAAATTTATAGTTTCAATTGATTTTTTTTTTGAAAAAAAGAAAACCAAATCGAATCAAAAAATCCGAACCGTTAAAAAAACCGAACCGAAAAAACCGATTTTGTTTTTTCGGATTTTTAACCATTCGATTTCGATTTAAATTTTAAAAAACTGTTTATTTCGGATCGGTTCAATTTTTGGTAAAAAAATGAACCGAACCGAACCGAATACATCCCTAGGTATCAATGCTCTGCCAGGGTTGTTAACCCTGGCAAAATTCAGCTATTACATTAGGTTGGGTTATATTTTGGGATTTGGGTTTGAGGCCCGATTTAGGGTCTATTTTGGGTGTTATGTTTAGGTTGGGCCCCGATTTTTATATTTTGAGTTTTAATTGAAAAATAGTGATCACAACATTCTTATCTTCCATGAAAGACCTTTATATTACATCATAGATTCGGTTGACATTAAATGATAAAAGTTAAATATAAAGAAATTAAAATGTAAATAATTAAAAGTTAAAGAAAACAATAAAAAAGAGTAAATATTTATAAATGAAAGAAAAACCTTTATAAGATAAACACGATGAACACACTGAATATTCTTTATTAACATCTAACTTGTCTACTTTATTACAAAATATGAGCAACAATCATAACCAATTAAGTGTTATCCCTCGTATTCAACCAAACATAGGATCGGTTCCTCAAAGCATCGTTTAGAAGCAAGCTTCGCAGAGCCAACAGCAACAAAGCGCGAACAAGCTGTAGTTATAAGTCAAAATAATTAGATTGAAGTATTATGATAAAATAAAATATATTTCTTTTCGCACAGCAAACATCTTATTAAGAATTCACAGATGTTGGATATAAAATTATCTTAAAGGAATCAATACAAGATTAATTCATACCTAAATCAAACAAGTAAAGCGCAAATACAATTTCAAAAATTTCCCTTACTAAAGCGACTATTACCGCCTTAACATTCTGCTGATCATCTCTCAAACTAGGGCTGACATACCCCAAAATTAACACGAGAATGTCATGAATGCAACTAAGTCTCGCCTCGTCTAATATCACACAAGCTGCCATACTATCATATTTTAGATATACCGACCCTTACATCTCCAACAAAACATAATATTACTTAATCGATTAGTGAGTGACATGACTGAATTAATAATTCATAAGTTATCGCCAAAAAACTCATATAATATTCTTAGTTGTAATCGAAATTATTACCAATTATATAACATTTTAGAATAGATATTATAACATTTTAAGTTAAAACCGCATCAAATTAGTATTAAATTTCCTAGTTGCACAGCAGAACTACCGTTGAATTCTGCATGAATATTTACCAACAAAACTGATTTATATATGAATAGCGTCCTCTTACCATCCTTCAATGAAGCCCCTATCTCCTTTCTTCTTTGAACGAGGGAAGCACTTCTGAGCTGCAGGTGGATCAGAACTCGTGGGATACCCTAATTTCATCAAAACCAACAAAAATAAGAACAATAAGTTCTCAAATCTCCATTTATCATAAAAAAGAAGAAGCAGTATCAGTAGAATTGGATGTTTTGGAACCTGCTGGGGGCTGATTCTCTTGTACAAATTCTGACTTTGCCATTTTGGAATGAACAGATAATTAGCTGGTTAGGTGCTGAAACTCTGCTATCAACCCTTCAATTTATACACATTTTTAAGTGTGACCGTAGAATGAAAATCCTATAAATTTTTAGGGTAAATTACAAATTTAGTATTTGGACTTTATTATCTCTCCTATTTTATCCTCAATAAACTTAGTATATTGGGTTTTTTTTTGTTACTAAGTCGTTTTCTCATTAACGATGGTATAAATGGACTTTTATATAAATGCAAAACGACTTCATTTTGGTAAAAATTTTATTTTTGAAAATGACATTATTTTAATACCGTTAACTATTTAACGGCAACATGACAAAAAAACTCAATATATTAAGTTTAAAAATTGAAATTTTTTAACGTTTAGTGAGAAAAATAGGAGATATAATAAAGTTTAATGATGAAGTTTGTAATTTACCCACATTTTTTAAGGGTTACTCTTACTTTTTCTAGAGTATTGGCTTACTTTGATTAGGTTATATCTGGTGCAGTCGAGAGGAAAGCTGAAATGAAACGAAAAGTTGTATTTTTCCACCTCATGACATTCTAAAAGTATACCAAACAGGCGTTGCTTGAGTTGGATTTTGATTCCTTAGTTTGTCAGAAAGGAAAACAATGACCGATGAAGCTAAGATTAAATATCGGTAGAGATCAAAATATTATATTTTTTAAAAAATATATATATAATAATTTATTACGTATTTAAATTTAAAATTTAGAAAATAATACTTAATTTATATAATATTTAAACTTATAATGACCTAATTGTTATTAGACCCTAAAAAATTGAAAATATGAGATTATTTTTCCTTAGTTCGACCCTATTTAATTAAATATTTAAAAATTCTTGTATTTTTTAATTTGAATACTTATTTTTACATGATTTAAAATACTATTAGACCAAAATTTATTGAATATATAAAATTTTTACAGGGTCGAGCCCCTTTGGGCCTCAACAGAACTCCGTCCTTGACGACTAGAAGGATCAATGATATTTAGAATCATGAAAGGATGTAGAATTTTATGTTATAAATAAATTTATAAAATTTTAAGAGATGAAAATAAATTTTTAATAAAAATCATAAAAAATACTTAAATTATATTAAAATTTGAAATTTCAGACAAAACAACCGCCCTTATCAACTTCCCACCCATTCTATTCAGAATATGAAAAGAACATCGATATTCAACAGATGAGCTTGTGAAACCAATGAAATAAAGGTAATAGGCGTTATGATTAACATAACAAGGAGGCAGTAGTGCTAAGAGAATAAATTCTTTGCTTCTATCACAGGTCACAGCAGCACCGAAAGAAGGCGTTTGAAAATCGGTCACATATAAATATGAAGTTTAATCTTCTTTGCATACCTGTTCGGGTGTGTAAGAACGACATATTGACAGACAATTTTAGATTCGATGAAAGATGGTTTGAGTGCGATGGTATCTATCCACACCTTATTGGACCACGTCTATAGGTTTATACTTATACGCAATGGGATTTACTATAACATTATTTATTGAGTGAGTCGATCGTGAGTTATACAATGCTCAACTCATGTTTGTTAAAAAAATAATTTATTGTTCGACTCGACTCGTTGTTTTAAACTCGTTAAAATTTTGCTCAATTCGTGCTCGTGTTAAAAACTTATTGCTCGACTCATTGCTTGTTATGCTCGTTGTTCCTCTCGTTGTTAGTTAAACTTACCGAAATTTTTATCTTGATTTTTTAACTATAAGTAAAATCTACTAATACTATATAGAACTTAATACAAACATAAATTAATAAGTTTAATAATAAATTATCAAAAGTGTGTATGAAGCAATTTTAAAATTTAAACTTCAAATCAACAATCCACAAATACATTAAAATAATAATTAGAGTTTGATTTTGGGTGTAGTAAATAAAATTTATTAATTAATAATTTAATATTTTTAATTTTTATTAGAAAATTAATAAATTAGTAATTTATCATCTTTTTTATTGTCTGTTAGTAAATTAGTATTTTTTTTAAAAATGAAGTAATTTTTAAGATAATTAGTAAAAAATTATAAAAAAAATTAACGAATTGTTTGCGAATTTATCGAGTCGAGTTGAACTTTGCTCGACTCAACTAGTTAAGATCTCTAGTCAAGCTCGATTTCGAATCAGGTCAACCCGAGTCGAGTTTTGACCAAGTCGAGTTCGAGTTATTCAACTCACTAAGCACCCTTAGTTTACTGTGTAGTTTTTGCTAAGAGTGTAATACCCATAATGACTGCAATAACATATAATATTGTCGAAATTATAAATACAACCGAAAACTTTACGCAACTGAAATTTAAATCCATGTTTAATCATTCTTATCAATTTTTTTCCAGCTTGATTTATCTGTTGTCTTAAAATCTGTTCAACTCAATGGGCTCTAGCATGTTATGGCTTAAAAATGGTGAGTGGTGATTGTTATTATGCTTTTTTTTACCTCAATGGACTGATTTTCTTTTCACTTATTCAACTGTTTTTTCTTCTACTTCTTTCCAGACCCGTGATCTTGTGTTACTTTTTAAAATAAGGTCTTTAAAATATTTTATAATAAAATAAAATTATAAAATATTAAAATTTATGATATTACTATTGTTTCTTATAAAATAAAATAAAACTCAAACATATGAAACTAAGACAATGTTATAAAAATAACTTTATAATCATGATATTTTATTTAAAAAATACCATCTTTCGAACGCTTTTAGAAATAAAATCATAATATTTTTTTCAAAATGACGGGTCTCAAAATCTGGAGACCCTATAACAAATCACATATTACACTCGTAGATAGACAGACCTGTTTTTCCCTCTTAGCTTGATTTTGCGCTTAAGGGTTAAGATTTTAAGACCACAATGGCACGTAAAAAATATTCAACTATATGGATATGTGATATTTTTTTTTATCAAAAGAAATTTCATTAAACTAAAAATCCACGTACGTGAGCAAAGAGGTGAGAACAATCAACAACAGAGTGCCCCAAAGTGGTTAAAATAAAAAATTGACACAAGCACGAGTTAAACGAAAAATAAACCGTTACAAAAAAGGTCGAAGAGAGTCGTACATACCATGTAACAACCTAAACCTGACTTAAATAATTTAGAAGATTGTTGATATTACGTTAAGTTATTTAAGTGATAAAAAAATTAAAATCAATTAAAAAAATTTCAATCAAACGTCTCAATAACAAATCAAATTGAAGTTAAGATCATAAAACATTTAAATCAATTTGGAGTTCCGTTAATCATAAATCAAATACAATATATCAAAGTTCAATGATTTACAAACGGATTACTGACACTCTTCTGATGATGATGTCATCCCACCATAAACCGAAAAAGTTAAAGTTTTATAAAAAAGAGAAAATAATTTCAGTGACAAAAAATGTCTTATAATATACGATTTTAATCAATTTTTTTTGGATTGACCAAAATGACCAACTATACGTAAATCGCAACGCGAATCTGACTATCGCAACGCGAATCTGACTGTCGCAACGAGATTCTGACTATCGCAACGAGATTTATGTCGAGAATCGCCAGACTTATGTCGAGATTGTCTACCCTATTCCACATCCTTCTGAGTGGGACATACCAGATGACTTACAAACAGTTTTGCCACCAGCCATGGACAGAAGGCTACCTGGTCGACTAAAAAGTCACGATCGTATACCGTCTAAGGGTGAAGAGAAGAAGAGATCGACATGTAGTCGGTGCAAGGAAAGTGGTCATACAAGGTTGACATGTGGATCACCAGTTCCATCACAATCATCTTTTCCTCTACCAAAATATGGATCCTCATCAAAATCCTAATCACAACCGGCTTCACCTTTTGGGACTGTTAACTTAGGTGATTTTTAAATGCAAACGTTGTATTATGTGTATATTATGTGTGAACTTTTAACATTTTCAGTTAGGCATGTATTAGTAACTTGAGTTTGAACATTGCTATGATATGTTCAGTTGTTATCACTTATTAGACATTCATTTGACTATCGCAACGCGGAAATCGCAATGCGAATATGACTATCGCAACACGGAAATGACTATCGCAACGCGGAATTGACTATCGCAACGCGGAAATGACTATCGCAACGAGAGAATCGCAATGCGAAATGAAAATCGCAACGAGAGAATCGCAATGCGAAAATAAAAATCGCAACGCGAATTTAGTTTCACGTTGCGATTTTCATTTTCGCATTGCGATTCTCTCGTTGCGATTTTCATTTCGCATTGCGATTCTCTAGTTGCGATAGTCATTTCCGCGTTGCGATAGTCTATTTTACATTCAACATAATGCAGATTGAAATCAACAAATCAACTATTACATTTCAATCAATTAAACAAGCACAAATAATAATTATGTACACATCAATTAAACAAATCAACATTTACAAATCATATTTTACAAATCAATTAAACAATCAAAAAATAATAATAAGAATTATTTCCTCATCAATTATTGAATCAACTTTTGCACCCATACATCCATTTCACGCAGCTCACTTCAGGATTAACCTGCAGAAACCAAACATTGAATCAACAACACTTTTTACACATCTAAAACCTACAAACATCAAATTATTGAATTCTAGCTACTTAACCAAACATTTTCAAACCAAAAAGAGTATATATGTTTAACAACACTTGCATTTGACTTACAAATTGTTTATGGACACTTTCATAACGCGGATGCAGGTAGGCAGCGTCTCGCATATATCGTTCTAGCCATAAAATGCCGAAACCACAAGCCTACTGCACCTCTATCTCTATCGGTTGGAGGTAGAAACTGTGTACTTCCTGTCGTCAAACGCTCCAAGCACATGCATACGAGAGGACCACAATCCCCTCTGGTTTCCTTCGTTTGTTGTGGCGCGGTCTCGTCTCTGATAACTGTAACATTGAACTTCTTTGGCTTCTTGTTTCCAGAATTAGTCCAATAATTAATTGCATCCAAGAATTTAGCCAAATGAGAGCTCCATCCCTTAATAATATCTCTCAAATCAGACAATGATATGTAATTTATCATGCTGTCATATACTATTGTCTTTAGGGATGGGAGCTGAAGCTCGACGAGAAGCCAATGAGTACGTTCCAAAACAGGGATAAACACCTGCATCGAAATGTAATAATTCAAATTGCGCACTTATTTATGAACACCTTTAAAATATTTAAACAAATAAATACTAACCTTATCGACCTCCCACCATGCAAGATAAAGTTTAGCTTGTCCATTAGCCAACACATATGATTCCTGTCGTTGATTCTTCAAGTGAACTACGTGAAAAGACGTCGGCATAATTGTATATCGCATTTTTTTATATTTTTCTTCAATTTCCTTACAAGTAGAAGACGTGTCACCCATGCATCAATATGCCGTTTTACAAAAAAAGACATATATTAGTGAATTACATAAATTTTAAAAAAAATTAATCAAACTGAAATATAAGAAGAAATATAAGACTTACCCCCCATCGAAATAGCCGTTGTCTTCAACCCCTAATAATACACCCCACCAAGACCGTTCAATCAACAAATGCATATCATCGTTGAGTTTGTATATGTCAGCATAACACTCTTGGCTCCGCTCATGTAGATAAAAATCAAACTGCGGTCTTAGCCCAAAGGGTATTATCCAGAATTATTTCTGGTAGTTGTTTCCTCTCCACTTCATCTGCCGGAGTGGTACTGGCTGGTAACTTATATGAAAGCCAACAGTCATCCATCATGTCCGGCACGTGAGGGGGCTTCTCAATAATTCGATATATTACGCCGTGTGAATCGGGCTCTAGAATGTTAGGAGGGACCTCTTCAACGATGACAGTGGCCTCTTGAACGGTGGGATGGGACTCTTGAGGGATGATAGGGGCCTCTTAAACGATAAGGGAGGCCTCTTGAACGATGACAGGTGAGTCGGGCTTTTTCTTACGGATTCTTCGCACTATTGGGGTGAACAGAGACGTAATGGCACGTGCACGCCGTCTGATGCGTGAACTTCGTCTTGTAAGAAAAACTCGACGTAGAGCATCCACCTTAGCGGGCCGCTAAAAATAAATTAATACATAAATCATTAAATAAACAGACATGATATTAAACAGTGAAAACAAAGACAAATATATTTCAAACTTGCACGGTATTCACCCAAGTCATTATTATATCATTGTTCACAAAATGCATCAGATAACATTCCAGAAGTAAGCACTTATATAAACATTTAAAAGGACAACATATAGGTTTAGTGCAGGTTCAATGACAACATAAAAAGTAGTAGTTTATTCTTGAAACTTAAATTTTCAACACTGTGAAGTTAGTATTTGTCTTTTGGTTGAAGTAATGCAATTCATTCAAGTTTCAATTTGCAGAAGAAGAATAGAATCTAAAACTTAAAATCGCAACGTGAAAATGACTATCGCAATGCGAAAATGACTATCACAATGCGAATTTGACTATCGCAACGAGAGAATCGCAATGCGATTTTCATTTCGCATTGCGATAGTCATTTTCGCATTGCGATAGTCATTTTCGCATTGCGATAGTCATTTTCGCGTTGCGATTTTGTTGTTGCGATTTTCATTTCGCATTGTGATTCTCTCGTTGCGATAGTCATTTTCGCGTTGCGATAGTAATTTTCGCATTGCGATAGTAAACTATTCTTCTTCTGCAAATTGAAACTTGAATGGATTGCATTACTTCAACCAAAAGACAACCAAAAACAAATACTAACTTCACATGGTTAAAGAATAAACAGTTAAACAGTATTGGCAGCAACCGAATGAATTTACTAAGCAATCTAAGTGAAATTACGAGTAAATTTATCATCAAGTTAAATATGAAAAATATTAAACTTACATCGTTACGTAGAGTATGAACCTCGTTCTGCAACGATGCTACAATCTCATGTAGAGCTGCTACCTCACCACGTAAAGTAGACACCTCAACACACCATGCACCATTGTCATCGCGTAAAGTACCTACCTCCTCACGCAAGGCATTGACCTCATTACGTAACTCCCCTAACTCATCCCGTGGAGGTGGAGAACAGGGAGATAAACATCGTGGCATCTTTGCTGGTCGCCTATCATGAGGTGATGGTGGTGAAGAGGCTCGATGATGTGACAGAATAGGTGATGACTCTCGTTGTGGAGGTGTATATTCGGGTCGATCAGGTGATGACTCTGGGTGAGGTAATGGCTCTCAAAGTGGTGGCTTCTCATCATTCGTGCCATCAAAAAAACGCTTACTAGCTTGCCACCAATCAGCTGCAAGCTCAACTTCCGTGCGTGTCAGCCTCTGTATTGGAGTGTTGGCCTCCTAACAATATAAAAGCTCAAACAAAGTTAAACGTGTACTAGTAATAACTTGTTTATAAACATATGGTAGTATTTGTGTTAACTTACATTATTTATTGTAGTATACGGTAGTAAATCTTCCTATTGCTGCAAGGACCGTTTCCTCTTCCAGGAAATAGCCCTAGGAATATCATTAGAAGTTTTTAATGCATATGTCTGCATGGCAGGAAAGGCCTCAAATATCCAAATCTACAAACAATATAATAACAAACATTAGTAATTGTTAAAGAATTAATTATAATTTTGGAAACATTATATAAAAATTATTACCTTAAAGGCCCAAATAAAGCCTGACAAAGTGTATTTGGAACCATCGCCACACAAACTTTTCCGATCATCAAAGGCAGATGACAACTTATTCCATGTAGCTTTCCATAGATACGAACCCCACGGAAACAGGTTCCATGCATTTAGGTCCTCTACCAATTTAATTAGATCATTAGGAATAGGTTGTCGGGCCTCTCTGCCTAAAAAGCCGGCTTGCAAAAGTATTAGAAGGCATACTCGGACAACATCGACGTCATCCATCTGAGTAAAACCATCTTTCTTATTCAATAATCTCGTCAAGTCTTCCACGTGTAAATTTGACTTCTCCGTTGACAGCTCAGGAAAAACCCGAGAAAACCATGATAGGTGGGTAATATGTCTAGTGTACCGATCTACATCATCGTGTCCGAAGCGTAGACCGGTGATTAAGCAAAACTCCTCCCGCCCAAAACACATATATGCCGGTGAAAAATCAAACCATATCTCTTCATCACGACATTGTGTAGTCTCTGGTAGATCGCTAATCATGGTTTGAAGAAACAGATGGGTCAACATAGCATCTCCACCCGGATGTTGTACTTTCAGCCATGGCCCGAAGAAAGTATCCTCAAATATTTTTCTTTGTGCAGGTGAAAGCTTCGACGCAATTGTTTTGGCCAGGCTTACTTTATTTCTTAAGGTCAATTGAGCCGAATAAAAGTTATGCAAAAACAATAAACATACCAATTTAGATATACCAAAAACTACACTGTGAAGATATAATAAGAACAATAAACATAAAGAGTAGTAGTTTATTCTTCAAACTTAAATTTGCAACACTGTGAATTTAGTATTTGTCTTTGTTTTTTGGTTGAAGTAATGCAATTCATTCAAGTTTCAATTTGCAGAAGAAGAATAGTTTCTGAAACTTAAAATCGCAACACGAAAATGAAAATCGCAACACGAAAATGACTATCGCAACGCGAATTTGACTATCGCAACGACAGAATCGCATTGCGATAGTCATTCTCGGTTTCAAATACTAAAATTGAAAGAAACTTGAATTGATTGCATTTCTTCAACCAAAAGACAAAACAAAGACAAATACTAACTTCACAGGGTTAAAGACTAAACAGTTTAGCAGTATTGGAAGCAATCGAATGAATATAATAAGCAATCTAAGTGAAATGGTTAATCTATTATTGAAAACACCAGTAAACTTATCATCAATTTCAATATGAAAAACCTAATAATAATGCAAAAATTTCAAAATAAAAATAATTAAAAAAACTAACCATCGGTGGTTGATTTGGTTGATTTTCCATTTCTGACCGTGAATGATTTCGCTGGAGATGGAGACTGATATCGTCGGAGATGGGGACTGATTTCGTCGGAGATGGAGACGGATGTCGCCTTAGAGAGTGAGAGATGGAGATGAGACTGAGTTGTGATTTAGGGTTTTAGGTTATGAGTTGCGATTACGGGATATACTGTGGATGGTTCAGTGTTCCGATATATTAATATATTCGTGTTTGGAATTTGAAAAAAAATACGCGTTGGATACGAATGGGGCTATGTAAATTGCATTGCGATAGTCAGATTCGCGTTGCGATTTATGTATTCGCATTACAATTTACGTATTCGTATTGAGATTTACGTATTCGCATTGCGAATTAGGAAAATCGCAACGCGAATTTGGAAAATCGCAATGCGATAGTCAGAATCGTGTTGCGAATCTGAAAACTAATTTGCGATACCGGAGATCGCGTTGCGAATTATCGATCGCATTGCGATTTAGTTGGTCATTTTGACAAATCCAAAAAAAGTTGGTTAAAATCGTATATTATAAGGCATTTTTGGTCACTGAAGTTATTTTCTCTATAAAAAATCAATTTGAACATTGAACTTAAAAAAATTGTAAAAAAAAATTAATGATAATACATATTTTATCCTAGATATTATGTTTAATTATATAATTATTCATAGATTTCAACTCAAATGGTTAACATTTAATTTAGACCATATCAAAGTTTTAATCGAATTTTTTATGTGACTTTTATTAAATGAGTGATTTTGTATTTGTCGTAACCTTCCCTCAAGCTCAGAACGAGTCTAGACTTATTTATGAAAAATTTGATTCGTGAAAAAATGTTTTGGAGTCGACATCAATCTCTTGATTTAAGTAAGTCAAATATTTAAAAATTGTATCTTAATAGAGTTTTTAAGAAAATATCATTTTAAAAGATAAAAAAAAGTCTACGTGTAACCAAAAATTTATTTTTTTGAATAAAAAGGGGGTTCGGGGTCGATTACGCGTGAGAAAGGATAATCACTCTCACCAAGCCCAAAATTGTACCTCATCGATTATAAATTGTCTCAAATAATGAAAACCTGAGAATTCAAATATAAATTTAAGTTACGATCATATTATTCCAAATTCAACCATACAATTTTTATTTAACGGAAAATTCTAAGGAGAAATAGAAAATGTTCTAATATTTCCAATCGAAGAGAAAATAATCCCTAAAATACTTTAGGACAAATATTTTTCTTTCCAACTAAAATAAAAAGAATATAATAATTTATCTCAAGAATTAGAGATTAAATAATTTGATTCGACCAAAAATTAGGAAGTTAATTAATCCATATTACAAATTTAATTAGAAAAGATAAGGGATGCTATTATTTAAAAGGGTCGAGACCAAATCCCTAATAAAAATTAGACGAATTGTCTCGACAAGTTTAAATAAAGGAACATTTCCCGTTCCTTTTATTCTTGATTTAATTTAAGCATATTCGATTTTTTAGGTTGTCTAGTAGAGTAGTTATTTATTTTAAAATATTGCAATAGAACATCTAGTTACCTTAAGATGGTCATTTCTTAATATTTTCAAATAAATAAATAAATACTACCTTTAATCCAATTATGAAATCAATTGAGTTATGCTTATGAGGCTTTCATACATATTCGAAATATCTAGATCTAAATGCACAAAAAATTAAATCTAGAATTAAATATAATATTACAATCTATCTAATTGTGAATATAGCTAAAGTAGGCATGGATAAACATATTTTAGAGCTTAAATATATTAGACAAAGTTTCAAATATTTTTGAAACATTTAATTAATCATGCTAGATGATCAAGGTTTGGACTTTAATGGCAAAAATATATACACAGTAAAAAGCAAAGTCCAAAAATAAGTAGAGAAAATAACTTCAGTGACCGAAAATGTCTTATAATATACGATTTTAACCAACTTTTTTTGGATTTGCGAAAATGACCAACAAATTCGCAACGCGAACTCCAATTTCGCAAATCAGTTTCCAAATTCGCAACACAGAAGTCAATTTCGCAACACAGAAGTCAAATTCGCAAAGCGCATTTATTTTCGCAATGCGTTGCGATTTTGGAGAACCGCGTTGCGAATTTGAAAACCACGTTGCGATTTTGGAGAATCGCGTTGCGAATTTGAAAACCGCGTTGCGATTTTGGAGAATCGCGTTGCGATTTTGGAGAATCGCGTTGCGATTTTGGAAACTGTGTTGCGAAACTGAAGTTCGCGTTGCGAATTTGAGATCGCGTTGCGAATTTGTAGGTTATTTTTGCAAATCCAAAAAAAGTTGGTTAAAATCATATATTATAAGGTATTTTCGGTCAGTGAAGTTATTTTCTCAAATAAGTATAATAAATATAAGTGCTTAAATAAAATAAAATCATAAATAAACATAAGGACCAAAATGCAAGATAACAAAATAAGGCATTCAATGTGATAAAAATATGAAACATGCATAATATATATATATTAATGGGACTAAAATAAAATAAACTGAAATAAAGTGCAATAATCAAAGGACTAAAATTAAAGTTCTAAAAAATAAAGAACATAAATAAAAATAGAAAATTAAAGTAATGAAATTAGAGGACTGAAATTAAATAAGTAAAAAGTAAAGGGAATACATTTAAATGTGCATAAAATTAAATAACAAAAATAAAAGAGCAATAAAAATAAAATGTTAGTGTTAATTTTAATATTTAACCCGGACCGTAAATAATGCAAGTCGTACCTCGGGGCGGGTCATCGCAAGCTCATACTATGGTTAGAAGATAAAATAAATAAATAACAAGTTAGTGGTTTATGGTTAACAGTTAGTGGTTAGATGTTAATACAGTCCAGACCATAATAATATGGATCGTACCCCGGATCGGGTCACCACAAGGTCGATTCAAATATTCAAAAGCTATAATAACTTAAAAGTAGTGACCATATTAGAATAAAATAAAACATGGTGCAAAATTAAAGTAAAATAGCAGAATGCAAGTGATTAAAATGCAATAAATACAAAAGTAGCTAAATTAAAACAAACAAAATAACAGACGTGGTGACCAATTATAAAATTAAACTAAACAACATGCTTAATTTGAAATAAATTAACAATACCAAGTTAAAATAAAAATAAAAATAAAACAACGAGCCTAAAATGGAAGAAAATAAAAAAATGGTGACCACAATGTAAAAACACGGTGGAATATGGGGGATTACTAAGTTATTTACCCAAAAATCTAATATAAACCTAAACTAAGCCTAAAAACTAAACACAACTAAACTATCATCTTTTCCCTCACCTCTCACCATATGGTTGGCCACTCCAAAGGGCACTAAGGCCTCACATCGGCTACCAGAGCGGCGACCTCCTTCTCCGATCGATGCCCAAAATGACCAGGGGGCCTCTCCAGCCACCAAAACAAACCAAACTCCACTTTACCTCCCCTCCTCTCATGGATGAGAGTCCTAAACCTTATGGCCACCTCCACTTTTCAACCACCAATGAGCCAAGACCAACCACTCAACTCCTTAGACCTGACGACGATGACACCGACGCTCGACCAAGGCTCCAACGACTAAAGTAAATTCAAAACCTTTTCTTCATATTTTATCTTGGTTTTGAAAATAAAAGAAATAAAGAAAAAGAAGCTAGAAATCAAAAAAGAAGATGAGAGCTTTGAAATATTTGATTCTTTCTTTCTAAAAAAATGAAGAGAGATACTACATTTGTTGTTTTTGTAAGAATGGTGAAGATGAATCGGTGAAGATGAATCGGGGAAGAGTCCTTGCTTTTTGTGTGAAGGAAAGAAAGAGAGCCCCCTCTTTTTTTTGGGTTTATATATCTACCCATTTCAATCTTTAATTTTTTTTTTACAATTGGTTCCTATTGCATGTGATTTGCTGATGAGGATTTAGTGAGGCATGGTGGTGGCGTGTGCGTGGAGCTAAGTGGATGGGAGCTGCTGGGATTCAGTGGCAGCAGGGTATGGCTGTAATGATTTTTTTTGCATTTTAAATTAATTAAAATTTTGGGATAAAATCTCTAAGCTCCAAGTTCTTTTCATTATGAACTCTTCACTCCTATTTAAAGGCAACTGTTGAGGTTGAACAAGCTTTTCTTTATGAACTTCTTCTCACTCTTCAGATGAGTTCTTCTCATTATGAACACTTCCATTGGAAATGATGATCCACCTTCTTCTGCGATGGAATCGAACAAAATGTTGATGTTGATCTATCTTTTTTTTATAGAGTTGAGAAAAAGGTTGAACAAGTTCTTCTCATTATAAACTTCTTTTCCCTCTTCAGACGAGTTCTTCTCATTATGAACTATCCATTGGAAATGATGATCCACCTCATTCTGTGATGGAATCGAGCAAAATGGTAAACAAGTTCTCATTATAAACTTATTCTCCCTCTTCGAATGAGTTATTCTCATTATGAACCTCTTTATTGGAAATGTTGATCCACCTCCTTCTGCGATTGAATCGAACAAAATGTTGATGCTTGATCTATCTTTTTTGTGATAGAATCTAGCAAAAGGGTGAACAAGTTCTTCTCATTATGATCATTTCTCCCTATTAGGATGAGTTTTTCACATTATGAACCTCTTTTGGAAATATTAATCTACCTCCTTTTATGATGGTTTGAGCAAAATGTTGATGCTGATCTATCTCCTTCTGCAATAGAGTCGAGCAAAAGGTTGAACAAGTTCTTCTCACTCTTCGGACGATTTGTTCTCATTATGAACTCTCCATTGGAAATGATGATCCACCTCCTTCTGTGATAGAATCGAGAAAAATAGTGAACAAGTTCTTCTCATTGTGAACTTCTTTTAAAAATGTTGATCCACCTTCTTCTGTGATAGATTTGAGCGAAATGTTGATACTGATCTCTCTCTTTTTGCGATAGAGTCGAGCAAAAGGTTGAACAAGTTCTTCTCATTGTAAACTTCTTCTCTCTTCTGTGGATGATTTCTTTACGTTATGAACTATCTTTTGGAAATGTTGATCAACCTTCTTCTATGATGGATTTGAATATATAAAAAGATTATCATATGTCAGCAACAATTTTATTTGAAATACCCAGAGGTATTGATCTAAAGGTCCTCGAATCTTTGTTGAGATCCACGTTTTCAAAGATTGAAAAGTGGATTAATTCTTTGTTGAAATCTTATTCAACAGGGAAATGTGAAATCTTTGCTAACTTTTGTAAAATATTTACATTTGGATGAAAATAAATAAGAAATTTGTTTCTAGAGAAGCTATCTTAGGTGAGATAAAATTTTGTTTCAAGTGAACAATTTCAAATTTTGTGCTTCAAGTGATAACTGTCTCAAGCGAGATGAAATTGGTTTTAAGAAAAACAATCTCAAGTGAGATCAATTTGGTTTTAGGTGAAACAAATTGCAAATTTTGTGTTTCAAGGGAAAACTGTCTCAAGCGAGATGAAATTGATTTTGAGAAAAACAATCTCAAATGTTCGTGTTTTAAGGAAGACTGTCTCAAGTGAGACAAAATTTATTTCCTAAAAAACAATCTAAAGTGAGATAAAAATTTTCGTACTGAATGAGAAGCATTGAAAATCGCTTTCTCATTTTCCATGAATATCATATGAAAACATCATAATGATCGGGTACTATGCCCCACTTTAAAGCAATGATTCTTTTTTTTGGATTGGGTTTCTCTGCTCTTAAGATTCTGCCACTCCAAACATGATTTCCTCTATTTGATGTTCGAATTATGACTTCCTCTTCTCGAGGTCTTAATGTCACAAATATTCTTCATTCTTTAAATCTGTGAAGGATCATGTGTCTATTTATGAAGATGTGAATGCAATTGAATGTAGCTAAATGCAATGCATTTTTTATGCAAATGATGTTCTCATGGATGCAAAAATGTTGTTTCATTTTCCTTTTGACTTCAAAGTGGAGAACTCGGTCTTCCTTCACTTAATAAATCTTGGCCAAAGCCTACTCCAACGTTAGCACTATGATCTTTCAGTTCAAGCAAGCGTTCTATGAAGAACAATCTCATCAACTTGTGTCGTAATATCTTCTTTCTTCTATTGCTTTTGTTTCTTCATGAAAATATCGAAAAATAAATGATGTCTTTGATTCTTGTCGCAATCAAATATATGATCCGATGTTTTTCTTCAAACTCACCTATTCTATTATAGAAGTTTCTTCAAGACTATTCTGCCAACTGAAGCATTAATGGTTTTCTTTTCAAAGTAAGTTCTTCTTATCTCTATATTATGCCCTTGATACTCCGAGGAACGAGGTTTATTTTCAATACATTGTTGACTTGAATCTTGTTATCCTTACATGACTAGGGTCTTTTGTCATGCCCCAATGTGGGTACCTCTGAAATTCTTGAACATTATTATCAAAACTTCTTATTTTCAAACTTTCTCAAACGAGGGATCGATACATCTAATATAGGAATGCCCTGAATATTTGTTATGACTTAAGATAGTAGATAATCTCAAAACAATACATGACCCTTCTTATTAAGGCGATATCTTCTTCCTGGACAATTATTGATAATGTAACAAATAAGAATGAAAATATTTATTTCCGAGTCTTTTGATCTGTCAAACTTCATTGTTCCAAGGATTAGAGAATGTCTCCCTTTCCCTTGTATTTTTATTTTGAGGCAGAATAAGCCTCACCAGCTTCAAGGATCTGTATCATTCTTGAGAAATCATCCTATTTATTTGCACCAGATGAAAAAATATTGAAAAAAATATCTTTGACAGGGATTGAATAGCTGTCCTCATGAATTCAGTTCATATATATTTTCTTGTCATACACTTTTTTACAAATGAACACGATTGCAAAGGTTTGGGCTACTTTGGATTCCCTGTATTTTAAAATATTAGTTCAAAGTAATACTAAGAAATCTTTTTTTTTTCTTTTGAACTATGTTAATCTACTTATAAGATGCTTGTAAATAAATGAAATTGGGGTTTGAAATGAGGAAATCAGAGTTTTTACAAAGTCGTGACAATCATAGAAAGGAAAAAAATCAAGAAATAAAGTTAGATGCCTCAAGCATCATTAGCATGAATGTTCCTGAACCAATCGACTTGATATAATTTGGAGCACCGAGGTAAGCTTCTATCTAGAAGAATGTAAATATTGCCAAAATGTCTGTAGATGTGAAGTCCACACAAAATATTAGGCTCTCTAAATCAATTAACTAAATATAGCCCCGAAGCATAAGGTAAGTTCTTGTCTAGAGGACTTCAAGAATTGCCACAAAGCTTGTAGATGTGAAACTCACCCCCAAAGTAATAGAATCTTGAGAAGGTTTTACTTGCCAGATGCCTAATATCAAAATGCATTTCAGCCGTCCTTTCAGGTTTTAAACTCAAATCCTTCATTTTATTTCGAGACGATCTTTACAGATTCTCGTCTTGAACCCTCTGTTTATTTTCTTTTTTCTTTTTTCTTTTCCTTTTTTTTCCTTTTTATTCAATTTTTTTTCTTTCTTTTTCTATTTCAGTTTCTTATTTTTTATCATTTTTCTCCCTCTTTTCTTTTCTTCAGGTGTAATTCTTCCCAACCTTAATATAAATTTATTGGATTACTTAATTCAACAACACTCCTCAGGAAATTACCTGATTGACAACTTATGTTTGTCTCCCGAATAGGCATCTATTTCCCACGAAAATCTTTATGAATTGACAAGATCTTTTCAATCACTAGATCACCATCTCAGCCTTCTATTAAACACACTTTCTTATCAGAAGCTCTTGTCATTTGCTTCTAACACATCTGTCCATGACAGATAGCTTTTGACCTCTTTTTTTCTTCAATTAGATTCAACTGATCATACTAAGCTCGAGCACATTCAGTTTGATCTCACCTCTACCTTTGTCAAAATTTGAAGTAATGAAATTCAACTATAATGAATAAGGCTATTTTTATTCTAAAAGGCGTTGCAACACATCAGAGCATATACTGAAGTTTGACATGTGTACATGACCAAGGAGAATATCCTGTGGCAATTTTTACTACCCTCGTTGTTAAAAGACTACTGACGAGGAACTTTCATATGTCTTCAGCACTCAAATTTTCATATCATGACTGCTCTTATCCCCAAAGCGCAAGCCCAAAATTTGTCATAATGTCAGTGCAAAAGAACTCTAGTATTCTTGAAAGGTTAGCAAACGTTTTCTGAAGAAATCACCGATGCCCCAAATTCTTATCCCAAAGCGTTGGATGCCCCATTAAAGTTTCCAAGATTTGTCACCTGATTTCTTCTTCAGTAGAGATGGCCCATAAATTCTAATATGGAAAATTAAAACCTAGGTACTCATAATCATTTGATGCCCATCTTGTTAGAAAATCTACTATGACACTCATTTTTTATCATTTTTCGTTTCATACTGGTGATCGTACTAAGAACTGTAGTGGGTTGAGTCTAGAGATTGACCAAGTAGTTGGCACACCCCAATTTAAGGGTCAAATTATAAGTTTTTGAAACTTATAGTCAATTTTAGAAAGTTGCAGGAAATTCAAGGACCTAGCCCTGAATTTGCCCATTTTCTGTTGGCAGTGAAAAATAAACCTGATGAAACTGTATCAATGAAATGATTGGTGCTTTAGGTAAAATTAATTATTTTTGGACTCGAACAAAATTTCGGTAAAAAAACAGTAAATTGTATAAGACTCAGATGGCTCGCATAAGAAAATGGAAGACCGATCGGATATAATTATAAGTTTAATGATTCATTAATAAATGAATTGACTTCAAGATATGTAAATTTTGATTTATTTCTTTAAAGGTTAAATATCAGGAATATTTGGATAAGAAATTATCAAAAATAGCCCTATGGGATAAAATTACGAAAATGCTCTTGTATTGTAAAAGACCAAGACTTCCCCTGATGGTGAAAATAACCAGAAAGGACATACTTTACCAATTCAGAAAAAGTGCATATGTTTGGATTGAAAGGAATTACCGAAATATCCTTGAGCTATGAAATAACTGAAATAACCTCCAATGATCAAATGACTAAAATACCCCAAACTCTAAAGGAACTAGAATACTTTGAAGCCTAATTTATTGGAAGTAATGCCACTAACAGAATTAAATAGAATGACGATAATACGCTTAAAATTTAAAAAGGACTATGGATGGCTATGATAATAGAGATGACCTGAAAACTCAAATTTTGATTCGCTTAAACCTTGGAATCACCACTTAAATTCCTGATTTATTTGGAAAACCCCAAAAATAAACTTGTACAATTGGAAATTCTTAATACAACGATCTCCTTGTTTTTGAATGACCATTTTAAGATTGGATTACTTGAAGTGCGACACATCACTGAAGTATTGAAATGTTGGATTATTCTCAAGTTTTGAAATAACTAATGTGCATGGACCCCAAAATGACTAAAATAACCCCGAATACCAAGATGACCTAAATACCTTTATGAATTGGATTAAGTGAATGTCGTTGGATAGACTATGGGAACATCAATGAACCTAAATGATGTACTGCCTCTAAAGGTTATGGAGCACGACTCAAGTCATCGGACATTTTGAGATACTATTACAACGTGGAAATGAAATAAATACCAACGAAATACCTATTCGTCTACTCAAGAACTGATCAAGGGTGATTCTGATATTGATCAAATCGGCTGGTGCAGTTAGAAATAAGAAGTGAATAATAGTGAAGTATCATAGTTCTAATGATTGACAAGTATCACAGTATTGGGATCTTTAGTTCAAATTGACTCGAAATCCTGATAATTCAATACATAATCTTTAATACCACAAATCATTGCTCTATCCTATTGAGTTAAATTAATGAGAAATCTCCAAGAACCAAAATGTATGAAATACTCTTGTTTGTTTGAATAATGGAATCACTCCTATCATACTTGAAATCTTAAGTAACTTTGAGACAAAAAATATGAATACATTCTTGATCACCAAGTAGCTCTAAAGAATATCTGGATTCTCTAGTGTGTTTCTTATGTGACATGTAAATGTTTTACCAGTTTAAAAAACGTGAATTTCCAAAATTTCAAATTTACTGATGTTTTGAATTACTTTTAAATAAACTATGCCTGCATGATATATGCCCTCTAATTTCCTATTTTCATTGGAAAATACAATCGTTCCTGATTTATGGATCATGGAATCTACTGGTTTATGAACTATGGTTACCTGAAATATGTTATCTGATTAACTGTTTCACTGGAAAATATAACAATTCCTGAATTATGGATCATGGAATCTACTGGTTACTACTTGAACTGTTTTATTGGGATATTATCTGGGTACGCTGGAGTATAGAGGTTAAATTATGATCAAGCTGGTAAATCCTTACAAACCTAAGGTGACCCTTGGGTAGGCTCTAAGAAACTTTCTTGGTTAGGCTCTCAGGCCCTAAGGCACTCCCTTGGGTAAATCATGAGACTACATATGGTGTACGGGTGGAGGGCATTTATATGGTTTGTTTCATTATCACGCTTACAAGATTTTACTAGATCATGATCCAAATATTACAGTTTACTGTTAAATCTGATTTCTACTAGATACTGTATGGGTAGGATTCTGGAGTATGGAGGTTCAGCTCTGATCAACCTGATAAATCCTTACGGACCTAAGGAGACCATTGGTAGGCCCATAGGCCCCAAGACATTTCCTTAGGGTGGCTCCTTTGCTGTTTTCTTAGGGTAAGTCATTATGGATGCAGTTCTAAAAACTTCATAAAGGTGTTTGGTTGGATGGTTCTACTATGATTTTAAAAATATGTTTTAAAATGATAATGTTTTAAAAAGATCTTTATCTTTTCACTGGTTTTGGTTGGAACACACTAGACTTCCTATTCTAATCTCTTGAAAACTTGGTACTCTAAATATTTCCTATAAACTAAAATCTTCATGGTTTTTACTCGATGAAATATCAGTGGAACTTTAGCTCATTATGAAAACCTGTAGACAGTTGAGTCAATAAGGAAAATTTATGCTATTCCTTTTATCTGTATACCATTCAGTATCACTTGATGGTTATGTATTAACGAGCTTCCCAAATCTCACTCTTTGACTCTCATTTTCAGGTTAAAAGAATCGATCTAGTGCAGCTATCAACTTCAGTATTGGGAGTTCCTTTCAGTTTCTCTTGCAGAGTACGGTACAAGTGTAATTAGGGGGTATGTAGATCACATTTGATTTTCATAATGAGTATGAAACTTGTATTTTTAATATAAATTGTTTTATGATTTTAATTGTTTTAACATAAATTTTAATTTTTTTAGGGATTTTTATGGTGGGTCACTCTGGTGGCCCTAATGTGACACCTTGGATCCGATCGGGTCACTCACATCGGTTTATGGGTATTATAGTAGTAATATACTGCCTAAGCCTTCGGGTAGCCCACCAAAGCACATCATACCAAAGTAATATACTTGTTATTGCAATCAATGAATTTCTTGCTAAGATAATAAATGGTTCTTTTATTCTTTCTAGACTCATCATGCAACTTCAACACATATCTCAATGAATTTTCAAAGACATTTGGGCTATCAGGAACTTGTTCCACTATATTTTTATTCAATTTTGGCAAGTTTTGATAAGACCAATATGTCTTTGAAATCTTGAGGCAACTCTATCAGTTCTTGTCTTGTTTCATGCGACAAAGTAGTGCCAATTTCTATATTTCTTCTTTCTTTATTCATCATAGATTCAGAATCTTAAATTCTTTTTTATGAGATAAGATCTGTCTATCCTCCTTTTTCACCAGCCTCGATAATTTGCTAGAAATGTCATATTCTACCTCATTTTTACACCCATATATTTCTACTAAACACAGGTCGCTCGAAATTTATTTCATGATTAAAGTTCATAAACATTTATGTTATTAATGACTAGGGCACCTTCAAAAACAATTGTAACAAATATATACATTTGGAAGAGTAATAGACATTTAAATGAAATGAATAAAATAATAAAAAAATGGAATAAAAGAATGTAAAGAATGATAAAGATTATGAAAATGTATAAAATGATTGCCACTTGAGAAATGAAGGAAAGCACCTTCAATTGCAAAAAAGTAAAATTAACATAGAAGCTTTTCACAAAAGATTCCTTAATGCTTGTAGGCAAAAACATAAGGGTTAATTCCGGGTATTACTCTAAATTTCATCTAAAAACTATAGGAAGATCCTCTGTAGTCCACTTGTTTAGTTCCTATTCAGGGAAACATGGTCAGATTTCAGTGCGAATTTTTTAACCTCAGCATCTTTAGGCATCTTGCTTACATACAACTCTTGAACTTTCATATTATCTTCTTAATCAGTTGCTTCAATAAAATGTGGTTAACCTTTCCAAACTGGAAAGTATTCTTCATATGCCCCAAAAAACCATCATTTTCCTTCAAGCTTACCTCTTTCTCTTCTTATTGTTTGTTTAGCCATTTCTTCCCTGGATGAAAACTGGGCCCAAATTTGGATCAAAAACGGGTCTTCTTGGGGATGATAGTCTTAGCTGGGTTTTGAGCATAAGTTGCTGCAGTGATTGATGGAGTATTTTCAGACTCTTTGAAATGTCTAATGCCCACTTGTCATCAGAAAACCTGATACATGTGTTTGAGATGTTTTGAGGCTTGTATCTGACCAATTTCTTCCCAACCCTATAGGCCAGTCTTAGATTACATCCACTGAAACCTTATTGCTTAGATTTCCCTTCTCCTTCTCTTGCGCTATGTAACCTTCACAAGATTTGATCACATTAGTTTCTGCTGGAAAAGAGATTTTTGGGCACTGACTTTTAGCCTTTTGCTTTCCTACCTTGCATCTCTGAATTTCTTACTCCAGAGGATCTTGAAACTTTCTTTCAAGGTCACTAGAAAGCTTCGCTGAACATTCTGAGGTTTCAGTCTGGTTTATCCAAAGAATCTCCTTATAGGACCATTTCTCATTCGGAGGCCATTTTGGAAGAGTCTGACAGTTTTTGGCTTTCTTGATCAGTATTTGGTCTTCATATATGCCCATTTTCTTCGAGTGAGGAATTTCCCTCATTATCAATTCATTGGAGCCTTCTGGGACCACATCCGATTTCTAATGCCTGCTTGAAATACCCTGCTCCCTAATAGGTTCTTAATAATCAATCGATGTCATTTTGATCCCACCATTATCATTCAGAATCTCATTCACAGTCTTTACGGTGGGATCCTTTAGTGGTGTCTCCCTATAAATCAAAAAGTCACCATGCGCATCAACTTAGACATTTTTTCTCTTGACTCGTCTTGGAATTTCTTTTCTTGATCAATCATCTCTTGCTGAGTTTTGATAAGTTGCTCTTGGCGTTTATCTATTCTAACAACACGTGCTAAAATCTCATTCATGGCTCTTATCTTTCTCTAGGAAGACCAAGTTGGCTCCAATTTACTTTTTAGAATTTATTCCATTGAATACTCCACGAACTACTCCCAATTTTTCATGATTGAATATATGTAGAAAAGTTTGAAACAAACAAAATATGAATGCATAATGTAAAAAAATGAAAATACAAAAGTAAAGATGCAATAATACGAATGCAAAAATATAAGTGCAAATGCAATTAAGGTGTTGATTCCAAAGTAATTTTTCATAAAACAACTTCCAAATAACACACAATGTCTCAATATAATGAGACAGATGGAATCTACAAATATCGTCATATTGCTCAATTTCATACATTTTGATCGAATACGCAAGAAAACATCCTTCTTCTATTTATCGCTTGATATATAACTCAAACATTTCGACTTCTTTTCCCAAAATGTGTACTTGTTGAGCAACCATGTGCGACTAGAATCATCCACTGGCTCACATTAGCTTTCGTTGTTGTTTGACAACTTCAAACATAATACTTCTTTTTAGCTAGTTGTATCAACAACTTGATCAATTGTATCGTTTGAGCTTCATGTATTCTATCTTGATGTACCTCTCCAACTGCTTCCTGGAGTACCCTTCTGGACCATTGATGTGTTTTTGTAGTTATATTCTACTAATTCGAGTGACATTGTCGTATTTAAAGCCTTCTAATGTAACTATTAACTCAGGAATCAATACGTTCCATGACACGACATGTATGAAACATGTTTTAATTCCAAGGTAATTATCTTAGAACAACTTTCAAAGAACTCACAACATCCCAATATGTTAAAGCAGATAAAAAATATCTACCCCTTCATGTGGCATTGTCGTTTTAAAAGCCTTCTAATTTGATAATTACCATGGAATTAACACCAAGTTTATGTTCAAAATAAAGCAATAGGATAAGGAAAAGATGTTAGCAAAAATAAAAATCAAAGAAAGGAAATTTATGTTAGTGAAATATGAAAAGATTAAATTCAACTAGTAAGTGAACCATAAAATACAGTGAATAATACAGAGGAAATTAAAACCCTAATTACATGTGTTCTAGTTCACATGCATTTATTCAAAAATAATCTATCGAATAAATTACAAGACGAAGGTTAGAGTTCATTTTTCCTTTGTGTACACTTATTTGGGTACTCAAATTGTCCTTGCCGATGCCCCTTTGGGCAAGCCAGACCCTAAATCCTCACCTATTATAGACTTAAGCGGATCGAGTTCAATTAAATAGGGCACATATCCTTATGCTTAACACAAAGAATAAATCATCACGAAGATATATGGCACTTGAACCCTGAAAGCTACTTGCTAGGTCTAATATGGAGAATAAATTCTCACGAAGACATCGCTTTAACTCACATTTAAAGGGAAGAGCTCGAGTATAGAGCTTATGTTATGAAATGCAAGTGTCGTGTGTGAGGAGTAATTCTCAAACCTTTGACAAACAACCACACTAGAATCGAGCTAAAACAAATCCAAAATTTCAATATCTGAGAATCAATAAAATGAAAACATTAGTACATAAGGATATAAAATAAAATAAAATAAAATAGTTGAAAGGAATCATAAATTAAATAAAATTGAATTCTCAATTTCTAACTATAGAGACAATATGTAATTGATTTAGGGATTGACCAACTACATTCCCCAGCGGAGTCACCTAGCTGTCGTAACCATCCCTTAAGCTCGAACAAGTCTCGATTTATTTGTGAAAAATTCTATTTTGTGAAGAAATGTTTTGGAGTCACCATCAACTTCTTGGGTTAAGTAGGTCGAATACCTAAAACATTTTCTTTTAAAAGAGTTTTTAAGAAAACATCATTATAAAAGATAAATAAATTTTTTTTGAATTTTTTAACTTTATGCCAAAATAAAATAGAAGCTCTAAGCATTAATATACCGACATCGATATGATTGGGAAAATTCCCTCGTTCCCGCAAGAAAACCTTATCGAAAAACAAAACCTATATGGAACCTTTGGAGGAAGACCGCCGGAGGAGAAGTCGGAGACCAATTTACAACCAGCTTTAGAAAGAACCGAATATCAGGCGAATCTGAAAGAACAAAGAAATCCAAAGAAAATCAAGAACACAAAGGATGGAAATATCAACGATAATGTTACAGAAACAGAAGAGATGGATGCCGATAATCTATCAGAGAGAGACATGGCCGAAGCATTCGGCATGAATGAAGTAGAAGAAATTGAAAGCGCAATACAAAAAGAAACATGAGATAAGAGGGAAGACAACTTACGCAAGAATGGTAGCCAACACATCTAGGGCAAGGAAAACGCTAAATATAGGCTGTGGTATTAATGATGATGAAATTGTGGTATTGGATGAGGACTACGTTTTCGACAAATCGGGTGCCTTCCCAACAATCAAATTCTCGGAAAAAGTTCATGATCAAATTGATAAAAACATGAGGAATGTCATCATCGTTCGGCTGTTAGGACGGATGATAGGATACAAAGCCTTGCTAAATCGGATCCAAGCCCTATGGAAACCAATTGGAGAAATACAACTAATCGACCTAGAAAACAACTATTTCTTAGTCAAATTTGCAGATGAAGATGACTATACAAAGGTATTAACATAAGGGCCATGGACAATATATGGAAGCTATTTGACAGTCCAACCGTGGAGTAGATCATTCTCAACTTCTGAAAAATATCCATCACAAGTGATAGTATGGATCAGGTTGCCAGGACTACCTTATAGATACTACACAAAAGCACTTTTTCGACTAATTACTTCAGTAGTCGGACGAGTAATTAAAGTTGATTATAACACTCAGGCGGGGGAAAGAGGTAAGTTTGCAAGAATCGCGGTTTTAGTATATCTAAACCAACCACTAATTCCGTGTATTGGAATAGATGGATTCACACAAAAAATAGAGTACGAAGGATTACAACAGATTTGCTTCCATTGTGGGGTTTATGGGCATACAAGAGAGCAATGTGTAGCATACCAAGTACATATAGAATCTAAACGTGAGGAAGAACTTAACGAAAGGAGCAAAAACAACCATAACCTTGCAACAACATCAGAAGAAACAATGTTTGGACCATGGATGGTGGTGGAAAATCGTCGAAGAAAAACAACGACGACACAAAAGACTGAGAAAGATAAGGCGAAACAAAAGTCTGAAATAGGGGGCTCTCGTTTCACTATTTTGAGCGAAGAAGAGAATGGTCACATGGCTAAAATAGAAATAAGGAAAGATGATAAAAAAGATAATGAGAACAGAACCAGACTAGTAAATGGAGAAACAACAAAAAGGAACCTACCAGATCATCAAACAAGGGGAACAAATCGCAACATGAACAACATGGTACCAAAACCAGCAAAGAAAATGCACGAATCGGACAGCATAAAAAATGCAATAGAAGTAATTCCAATGATAGAAGGACAGAACATGGAAGCAGTGGAACATATAACCACAGCAGGGAACGGAAACCACACAGCCATAACCATAAAAGAACCAAGCATGGGAAAAAAACGCATGGGACTAAATTCCCAAAAGGGGGAGAAGAAGCTGGAAGGATGAGAAAAGAAAACAATGTGAAAGGATTAAAAGTAAAAAAACAAACAACTTTTCGCCCTGCAAATCATAACCTGATCAAAGAATGGGTACAGACGGTATCTAATAAGCTATCCACAGCCTCGAATGATGAACATGTCAACATTGAACCACAAACACTAGTTAATGTGCCAATAAGAAAAAACATGGTGATAAAGGATCAACAGATAAAGAACAGCGAAGTGAAGGGAGACACAGAGAAGTCCCGGTTAATTGCCGGACAACAAGGATCTGAAACCTCACAAATTCAACTAAATGACTAGTTTCATGTTTTGGAGCTGCCAAGGAGCTGCAAGCCCTACCTTCAAAAGAATATTTAATCTCTTTGTTAGAGAACACAGACCAAATATGGTTGCATTATTCGAAACAATAACGAGTGGAACAAAAGCAGACAGAATAATCAATAAACTAGGATTCACACAGTCACTTCGAGTAGAAGCACATGGATTTGGAGGTTGAATTTGGATACTTTGGGAAGAAACAATGGAAATTGAGATTACCCATATATCAAATCAATTCATTAATGGTATATTTCGGCCTAAGGAAGTGAATACATGGGCACAATTCACAGCAATTTATGCAAACCCAAACGGGTCTAAAAGGAAACATCTATGGAGCCAACTAGAGGCACTAGCACCAAATGATAATACACCTTGGATCCTGGGGGGAGATCTCAACGTGATATTAGACGTAGATGAAAGAAGAGGAGGTGCGACGACACACACAAATGGAAGCCGATTATTCGCCAATTTCATGCATTCTACTGGATTATTAGATTTAGGATTCCATGGTCCACCATTTACATGGAATCGTGGGAACCTACAACAAAGACTAGATCGTTGCCTCGGAAACACAAAATGGATTTCAACATTTCCAAACTCACAGGTACTGCATCTAGATCGAATTGGTTCAGATCATCGACCCCTTCTCCTAAGGCTGACAACAGACAAACAAGATCATAAAAATCGACCATTCCGCTTCATAGCAGCATGGCAGGAACACCATGAGTTTAAAGACTTTATCAAATCCATATGGAAAGAAAACGGGGAACTAAACGAAAATATTAGCACATTCAAAACTGAAGTGGAAAAATGGAACTCAGACGTCTTTGGTCATATAGGAAAAAGGAAAAAAATCTTATTGGCACGACTGAGAGGAATAGACAAAGCTCTACAAAGAACACACTCAGAATTTCTGGTAGAGTTGGATAAACAATTACGGACAGAACTCGACACTGTACTAGACCAGGAGGAGAGTCTGTGGAGACAAAAAGCACGGAAAAAATGGATACTGGAAGGGGATCGAAACACTGCATTCTATCATGACAAGAAGAAGAGCAAACAAAATCAAAACCTTAAAACGCGAAGCTGGCAGTTGGAGTACTGATCAAGAAGAACTTAGAGAAATGGCAAACCAATTTTATGCCAAACTATTCTCAAGCAATGAGGATCCTAAATACAATTATGAAATAAGAGGCAAGTTCAAAAAAATAGAAGAGCATGAAAAAGAAAGCCTTACACGAGAAGTAACCAATGAGGAAATCAAGGAAGCTATTTTTGGAATGGGACCACTTAAGGCATCTGGAATAGATGGAATCCATGCGTTATTTTATCAGAAAAATTGGAGCTTAGTTGGGAATTCAGTTTGCATGATGATCCGGAAAATATTCACAGAAGGAATAATGCCAGAATAACTCAATCAGACAATACTGATACTTTCACCAAAAGTAGCTAAACCAGAAAAAATGCACCAGTTTCGACCGATCAGCCTTTGTTCAGTGCTATATAAAACAGTCACAAAAATCATAGTTAATCGTCTGAAGCCCCTGTTACCAGAATGGATATCAGATAACCAAACCAGTTTTATTCTGGGTAGAAGCATCATTGATAATATCATAATAAACCAAGAGGTAATACATTCTATGAGAAGGAAATCTAGAAAAAAAGGCTGGATGGCAATAAAAATTGACTTGGAAAAAGCATATGATAGTCTGGAATGGAGTTTCATAGATGATACATTACGAGACCTAGGTATCCCAGATGCTCTATGTAATCTTATTTACCACTGTGTTTCGACAGCTTCAACACAAATATCGTGGAATGGATCATTGACAGACGCTTTTAAACCATCAAGGAGGATAAGACAAGGCGACCCATTGTCTCCTAATATTTTCGTTCTATGTATGGAGAGACTATCACAAGCAATTAAAATAGAAATCGAAAAAGGACGATGGAAACCATTCCAAACATCAAGAAGCATCCCAAAGATATCCTATCTATTTTTTGCAGATGACATGATTCTATTCGCAGAAGCCTCCTTAGACCAGCTCAATATCATCAGAACAGTACTAGAAAGATTCTGTGAAGTCTCGGGACACAAAGTAAGCATTTCAAAGACAACAATTTTCTTCTCTAATAATGTACAAACAGAACTGCGAAATCAGATAAGCACATCATTTGGATTTACTATGGTTGATGATCTAGGGAAATATTTAGGAGTACCAATATTACACTCCCGAGACACCTCGAAATACTATTATTACTTGGTACAAATGGTTCAAACTAAATTAAGCGGATGGAAGGCAAAAACATTGTCACTAGCTAGTCGAATTACACTTGCAAAAGCTGTTTTGGCAGTCATCCCAACTTACACCATATAGATAGCAGTATTACCCAAAAAATTTTTGGAGAACTAGAAAAAATCATCAGACAATTTGTATGGGGTAAAATAGATGGAAAATGAGGGTTGCCATTAGTAAAATGGGAGGAAGTATGCCAAAAAATATCGGATGGAGGTCTTGGATTTAGAAAGATAAAAGAGCAAAATGAAGCATTTATAATGAAAGTGGCGTTTAATCTAATAGCAAAAAAAGACGCATTGTGGGTTTGGGTTCTCAAGGCGAAATACAAATGCAAAGATGAGATACCGACTAACATTAGAAGCCAAAACTGCTCCAAACTATGGAAAGGGATAAGCATGGTATGGGAGTATGTCCAAAGCAACATAACCAGAATAATAGGAAATGGGGTACATACCGATTTTTGGAGAGACCGCTGGATTGCAGAAATAGAGCCATTAATAAATTTGGTCAATCAACGAGACCATAATCAGGTGGGAAAAGCAACCATAAAAAGCATGACTGATGAAAATGGTAATTGGAACTGGAGGCAGATTGAACACCTTCTACCACTGCATATACTTCTGAGACTGGTAGCGATTAAAGGACCTCAGACAACTGCAAAAAATGATAGAATTGGATGGTTAAAGAGAGAGGATCGTCAATTCTATGTCAAAACAGCATATGAAGTTAGAATAAAACAAAGGGAAGATACTCAAGAACCTGTATGGAAGGTAATTCACGCATACAAAGGAACACAAAAGCTGAAAACATTCCTATGGCTAGTTTGCAAAGGTAAAATTCTGACAAATGCAGAAAGACTTCGACGACATCTTACAATTGATAGTAATTGCCTAATCTGTGTGACACAAACAGAGGATATTAACCATATTTTTCGACACTGCATTACCATGACCCCTATTTGGACAACACTGGTGAAAAACGAGAGATTACAGAACTTCCTAACAATGGACATAAAGAATTGGGTTGAAGTGAATTTAACAAGACCAAGCATGTTTGCTAAAGAAAGTAAAGATTGGGAAATCCTATTCGGATCGGTATTATGGAACATATGGATCATGAAGAATTCGATTGTCTTCAACAATCCTATGGAAGATAACACAGGAATATTAGAACGAAGCCGCAAGATGACAAACTCAATAAACAATGCAGATAGAGAAAGAGACCAGGCAAACAAATCACAACCAATTGAATTGGTTGGTCCAACAGTTTGGCTACCTCCATCAAAGGGATGGGAAAAAACTTAATACAGATGCAGCCCGTAGAAACACAGATGGAAAAGCAGCATGTGGAGGAGTAATCAGAGATTTGAATGGAAAATGGAGGATCGACTTCAAAAAATTCATAGGAATATGTTCTACACTGGAAGCACAATTATGGGGAGTATATACAGGGCTAAGATGTGCATGGGAACAAGGAATCCAACAACTCATAGTTGAAGTAGATAGCCTCGAAGCAATACAGACACTGAAGAATAGTACAAACAAAGAAGGAAATATTACCATAATACCGTACATAAGGGAACTGATAAATCGGGATTGGAACGTCAGATTGCAACATGTCCGAAGAGAAGGGAATAAAATTGCTGATAAACTAGCAAGAAGCGTCAATTTCGAAGATAGCCAAACCAGAATCTTACAGGAGCCTCCTGCTAATATAAGCCAACTCGTGATTGAAGAATGCAATTAGGTTTAAGTAATTAGGTAGTTTTCATTTTCTTACCAAACAAAAAAGATAAATAAGTCTATGTGTAACCATAAATTCATTTTTTGAATAAAAAAAGGGTTTGCAGTCGATTACGTGTGGGCAAGGATAAGCACCCCCACAATGCCCAAAATTGGTACCCCGTCGATTATAAATTGTCTCTAATATTGGAAATCTAAGAATTTGAATATAAATTTAAGTTACAATCATATTATTCCAAATTCAACCATACAATTTTTATTTAACAAAAAATTCTAACGAGAAATAGAATATATTCCAATATTTCTAATCGAAGCGAAAATAATCTCTAAAATACTTTAGGATGAATCTTTTTCTTTCCAACTAAAATAAAAAGAATATAATAATTTCTCCCAAGAATTAGAGATTAAATAATTTGAATCACCAAAAATAAAAAAGCCAATTAGTCCAGATTACAAATTTAATTAGAAAAGATAAGAGATGTTTCTTGATTTAATTTAAGCATGTTCGATTTTTCAGGTTGTCTAGTAGAGTAGTTATTTATTTTAAAATATCGGAATAGAACATTTAGTTACCTTAAGACGATCATTTCGTAATATTTTAAAATAAAAAAATACCATATTTAATCCAATTATGAAATCAGTCGAGTTATGCTTATGAGGCTTTCATATATATTCGAAATATCTAGATCTAAATGCACAAACATAATTAAATCTTAGAATTAAATATAATAATACAATCTATCTAATTGTAAATATAGCTAAAGTAGGCATGGATAAACATATTTTAGAGCTTAAATATATTAGACAAAGTGAACAAATATTTTGACAAATTTAATTAATCATGCTAGATGATAAAAGTTGGAATTTAATGGAAAAAATATATACACAATAAAAAGTAAAGACAAAAAATAAGTATCACAAATATAAATACTTAAATAAAATAAATTCATAAATAAACATAAAGACCAAAATGAAAGATAACAAAATAAGACATTCAATGTGATAAATATATGAAACATGCAATAATCATAATGACAGAAATAAACATAAAATAAAGTGTAATAATCAAAGGACTAAAATTAAAGTTCTGAAAAATAAATGACAGAAATAAAAATAGAAATTTAAGGTAATGAAATTAGAGGACTGAAATTATATAAATAAAAAGTAAATGGCAGACATTTAAATGTGCATAAAATTAATTAACAAAAATAAAAGAGAAATAAAAATAAAATGTTAGTGTTAATTTTTAATATTTAACCAAGATCGTAAATAATGCGAGTCGTACTCCGGAGCGGGTTGTCACAAGGTCATACTATTGTTTGAACATAAAATAAATAAATAAATAACAAGTTAGCGGTTAGTGGTTATATGTTAATAGAGTCTGAATCATAATAATGTGGATCATACACCGGATCCGGTCACCACAAGGTCAATTCAAATATTCAAAAGCCATAATAAGTTAAAAGTAGTGATCATGTTTAGAATAAAATAAAACATGGTGCAAAATTAAAATAAAATAACATGAATTTAAGTGATTAAAATGCAATAAATAAAAAACAGTAGTTAAATTAAAACAAACAAAATAACAAATGTTGTGATCAAATCAAAAATTAAACAAAACAACATGCTCAATTCGAAATAAATTAACAGGACCAAGTTAAAATAAAAATAAAAATCGAGCCTAAAATGGAAGAAAATAAAAAATGGTGACCACAATGTAATAACACGGTGAAACCTGGGGGATTACTAAGTTATCTACCTGAAAATCTAATATAAACTGAAACTAAGCCTAAAAACTAAACAAAACTAAACTTTCATCTTCTCCCTCACCTCTCACCATACGACTGACCACTCCAAAGGACACTAAAGCCTCACATTATCCCCCAAAGTGGCGACCTCCTTCTCTTATCGACACCTAAAACGACCAAGGTGGCCTTTTCGACCACTAAAACAAACCAAACTCCACTTTACCTCCCCTCCTCTCATGGCTGAGAGTCCCAAAACTCATGGCCACCGCCACTAATGAGCCAAGACCGACCGCTCAACTATCTGCACCCGACGATGAAGACACCGACGCTCGCCTAAGGCTTCAATGACTAAGGTCAATTCAAAACCTTTTCTTCATATTTTATATTGGTTTTGAAAATAAAAAATAGAAAGAAAAAAAGGAGCTATAAATCAAAAAATGAAGATGAAAGCTTTGAAATGTTTGTATAATTCATTCTTTCTAAAAAAAAGTGCAGAGAGATATTATATTTGTTGTTTTTGTAAGAATGTGGAAGTTGAATCCGGGAAGATACCCTGCTTTTTGTGTGAAGGAAAAAAAGAGACACCATTGTTTTTTTTGGGTTTTATGTCCACCCATTACAATCCTTAAAAAATATTTACAATTGGTTCATATTGCATGTGATTTGCTGATGCGGATTTGGTGAGGTGTGGTTGTAACACCCCTAACCCGTATCAGACCCGGATAAGAATCTGAGGTGTCACATTAACTTTTCAAAGCATGTACATTTATAAAAATTATACGAAATTTAAACTTTTATTAACAAAAAAGCTATATTTACATAGTTAAGTTCAAAACATTACTAAATTGATCAGAGCATGTGTAAATTACACTTTTCTACATACCAACACTTTTGACCTAACAAAATACATACTGTGAATTTACTTCTGATCTGATCTTTGAGTTGAGATAAGATGCTCTGCAAATTCTAAACTTGCTCCTATTGCTCTTCTGAACCTACGTGTAAAAATGCTTACACGCTAAGTCATAGACTTAATGAGGCATAAAATATAATAATGCATTTCCTATAAATATGAACATCCAAACTAAATACTCAATTATAATCATATCATAATGTAATAATGTCACACATGTGATACAATATAAACAATAATAATATGATAACATATACTTATGTAAATACCTTTAATATCTTTTAAAGGTCCATGTACATTACTGAGAACTTAAGGTATTCGAGTACATTGAGGTTGTGCCCATATGCTGTCACCATAGCTCATATAAGGGTCCACTGAGTGGCATGTGAAATATGTCCTGAAGGACCAATGAATATATCCCGAAGGACCTGTGTCTATATCCCGAAGGATCTATATGACCCTCGACTCTTGGTATGTCAACTATACCTATAACTCTCATATCACATAACATGGGAATTATCATTTATGTTTGTCACATATGCACATGTAGTCTCATAACTTCTTGTCACATAGATCATATAACATTCCTATGTAGCTTCATAGCTCATTGTCTTATAGATATCATATCACATAGCTTTTATCATATAACATATACTTTGTTCTCTTATGATCACATATTCATAAATCTATTATAATCATATAACTTATTATCACATAGATCATACTTTTTTACACATAGTCTCATTATTCATTATCATATGGTTTATATCATCATCACATAGCATATATTCACACTAATCATATAACATATACGTTAACATATTGATATATCATATTCACTCATATAAAACACATGCTTATATTCACGGATTCATGCATTCTAATATAGGAAATAGACTCATCGCAAGTCTTAATTCCATTAAAGGTCATAAACCAACTAGTATGCACTTACCTTGGTCTTACTTAGTTTCCAAATCTGCCTCTATAATTTCCTTCTTTGGATCGAATCCTAATTTGGTGATCATTCCGGAACTTGCTTACATTCGATGTCTACATAATCATACATTTATACATATCAGTATTCCAGATAGCATACTCTAATTTCTCATCTCTTAAACTAAAGAAAAGGCTACATTACATTTTTTATTTAAAGTAGTATCGGTACCCCCTATAGGGTATCGATACATTCCCTAACTGTGGTATCGTTATCATGCCTAGTTATTGATACCCATATTGCATTCTGTAATTCTCGTTCAAAGATGGTATCGATACATTCCTCAAGGTATCAGTACCTTGGGTATCGATACTGTTCCTCCCAGGTATCGATACCCTTTGAATGCCTTTGTTATTTTGACTCTTGAAGTATCAGTACCTGATGAATAGGTACCGATAGCCATAGCCCATATTTTCTTTTTTAAGCTCGAAAATCCACTCATTTTAGCTCAAACACTTAATGTTTCATCTCCTTTCCTATTCTTAACTTAAATACACTAACTTAAACCCATTTGTACTAATTTATCACATTTTTACCTTCAAAGTTCTATCATCTACGTGAAATTTAAGAATCATACTCAATTTTCAACATGTTCTAATTCTAATTCTAACATTTCATACTTCTTAATTAGGTTGATGACAAGTCAAAATTGGTCTTGAAATCTAATTACTCTCTCTCTACAAAGATTTCACTTACTCCCCTCTTTTCTTTAATCCTTCATAACTCCTTTATCTTTTGATTTTAATATAACTTAAGCTTTCCTTAAGCTTAAGTATTACCCAAAGAACATAAATCAAGCTTAAATTCAAGAAATAATCAACTAACAAATAAACTCACCTTTTCCAATGGCTTTACGTATGAAGGAAGAAGAAGAAGAAGAAGAAGAAGAATAAGAGAATTTAGAACCTTAATTTTACCTCCTCACTCTTCCATGTGGTTTTAATATAACCACTACCAATTAATTATCTTTCTATCAAATGATCATTTTTCCCTTTCTATTCTTCCTCTCTTGCTATATAATCATATACAAAATTTACAATATAAGTCCCCAAACTATTTAATCTATTTACTTTGACCAACAAATTCTGAAATATTTCACTTTAGTCTCTAACCCGGTATTGAGGATGTTACAAATCTTTCCTCCTTTAAGAAAATTCGTCCTCGAATTTTCACTGCACTAATAGATGAAGATATTGTATACACATCTTCTATTCATATTCACACATTACCTCTTCATTTAATCTCTCGTGTTATCATAAACTTAACTTTCATTAGTTTAATTCTTCCATTACCTTTATCCTTTATTCATCCATAACATTTAAAAATAACCCTCATGTCCTTTACTACTTAAACAAAGAGAAAATAATCCTTCAATTATATTTTAAACTTACTTAATACATATAACTAAATCCTTATCTCTCTGTCTACGTCTACTTAACTAAGAAACACAACCTTACATCTTCATCATAGATGATTAAAACATACTCTTTCTGAAATTAAAAAATCTTTCTAAAATACTTTACACCATTTTATTACTTCTATATCAACTTATAATCCATACTTCCATATAACCCTTGTCATATTGGTTCTTTTAAATTCCCTTTTTTTCATCTTAAACTTTTCTGTCAATCCTTAACTTTCATCGACATACCAATCCTTTAACTCTAGTACTCTCACTAACACATTACTTTGTCAAACTAGAGCCTAAACCTTCATCAAGCTCTTTATATATATATTCTTTCCAGTCAAAAATAACTCATCCTCCATTTACTCAACTTATCAAACCTTTATTCTTAATCATACATAATACAATTTCCTTGATTCAAATTCAAACATTCCATCTACATTTGTCTTATAAACTGATCACTGATGTATACAATCCTAAACACTTCCAAAATAATATCCCCATCACTTACTCTTTTAATATTTTCCTGATAACATCTATCCCCTCTACTCTATTTCAGAACGATGGAGATCTTTTAACACTATAATTTCTACGCTTTCACTCCATAATCAACATTTGCATGATAGTGATATAACCTATCCATTCCCAATATTACTTCAAATCCCTTTAAGAATAATTCCATCAAATTTTTAGGGAATTTTATTCCCTAAATCCAAATGGAATACCCTCTACATATCTTATTTACCCAAGCACTATGCCCTAATGGGTTTGTCACTATAATATCACTACTAGTAACTTCTAATTGAATTCTCAATTCTCCCACCAATTTACTACTAATATATGAGTATGTAAGCCCATATCAATCAATATCATAACACATTTATTATACAGTAGAAATGTACCTGCTATTATCTATGGATCATCACAATCTTCATTGGTCTTGATATTATACACTCCAGAAGTGGAGTGTAATTCCTGCTGAGTAGAAGATTCTGTCTGATTCCTTCCTCTACCTCTACCCCGTCCTCTCTGAGACTGTTTGACTGTACAGGCTCTCCAACCCTCAATGGACAATCCTTCATGTAATGCCTTGTTTCCCCACATCGAAAACAAGCTCTAGTGACCACTCTACACATTCCATTATGACTTCTTCCACAAAGCTGACATTGTCTAATTTGACCCTGTTGTGCTCGCCCATCACCAAATCCTCCAGATTGAGTTTGTCTAATTCTCATTTGACTTGGTCCTCTAGTGGAGGATACCATTGACTCTGACCGTGCTTGAGATTGGAAACCAGGATCTCTACCTCTCTTGGGTGGTACAGAGCTCTACGCTTTCGAAACCGTTCATTCTGAGCTCTTTCAAGAGCTTTTTCATGATTCACTACCTCTTGAAACGAGGAAAGATTCAATGCAATTAACATTTCTTTCAATCTGGGGCATAGGCCCTCCACAAACCATTCACACGCATCATTCTCTGTTGGAATCAACTCAGCCGCAAAATGACTTAACTTATTAAACTCGCACTCGTATTCATACACAGTGCGGTTCCTCTGCTTTAGGTTCAAGAATTCTTGATTCATTTGCTTGATGAACTGATCCCCTATATACTTATGCTTAAACTCTTCTAAAAATAAATAACATGATACTTGGTCACTTGTCATTCTTATAGTGACATTCGTCTACCAGATTCTCGCTTGCCCACGAAGCAAGAAGACTACTCCGTCTAACTTTTCCATATCAAAACAATAGAGTCCCTCTAGCATGATCTTCACATCATTGAGCCAAAGGTTCGCATCAACAAAACATTCCTCAGCTTCACCTATGAATTCAAGAGCTCCTAATCCCTTTAACTCATTTGCTACATTCATCCTCTGAACAAAGGGAGCAGGAGGTTGGAAAATCGTCAAGATGCCATCCAACGTCCTGAATAAATTGTCTTGGTCTTGCACAAGTACTCCATAAGGTGTCCGTTCTTCACCCTGCTTGGCCATGGCAGGTGAATTACTACTCTTAGCTAATCTATCATCTCCCGCTTTACTTCGGGAGTTATCTTGTCCGGACATCTAATAAGATATGACCAAATAACTCTATTATAGCATAACAACATACTTATTACTCATATCAGATCAGAAGTTATCACTACTATGTTGGCATTTACATATTTAAAGACACTCTAGACTCAGGTTTATACCTAGAATCAGCTAAACCTTAGCTCTGATACCATTAAATATAACACCCCAACCCGTATCCAACTCGGATACGAATCCGAGGTGTCACATTAACTTTTCAAAGCATGTACATTTATAAAAATTATACGAAATTTAAACTTTTATTAACACAAAAGCTATATTTACATAGTTAAGTTCAAAACATTACTAAATTGATCAGAGCATGTGTAAATTACACTTTTCTACATGCCAACACTTTTGACCCAACAAAATAAATACTGTGAATTTACTTCTGATTTGATCTTTGAGTTGAGATAAGATGCTCTGCAAATTCTAAACTTGCTCCTATTGCTCTTCTAAACCTACGTGTAAAAACGCTTATATGCTAAGTCATAGACTTAGTGAGACATAAAATATAATAATGCATTTCCTATAAATATGAACCTGCAAACTAAATACTCAATCATAATCATATCATAATATAATAATGTCACACATGTGATACAATATAAACAATAATAATATGATAACATATACTCATGTAAATACCTTTAATATCTTTTATAGGCCCATGTACATTACTAAGAACTTAAGGTATTCGAGTACATTGAGGTTGTGCACATATGCTGTCACCACAGCTCGTATAAGGGTCCACTGAGTGGCATGTGAAATATTTCCCGAAAGACCTATGAATATGTCCCGAAGGACCTGTGTCTATATCCCGAAGGATCTATGTAACCCTCGACTCTTGGCGTCCAACTATACCTATAGCTCTCATATCACATAACATGGGCATTATCATTTATGTTTGACACATATGCACATGTAGTCTCATAACTTCTTGTCACATAGATCATATAACATTCCTGTGTAGCTTCATAGCTCATTGTCTTATAGATATCATATCACATAGCTTGTATCATATAACATATACTATGGTCTCTTATGATCATATATTCATATATCTATTATAATCATATAACTTATTATCACATAGATCACACTCTTTCACACATAGTCTCATTATTCATTATTATATGGTTTATATCATCATCACATAACATATATTCACACAAATCATATAACATATACGTTAACATATTGATATATCATATGCACTCATATCAAACACATTCTTATATTCAAGAATTCATGCATTCTAATATAGGAAATAGACTCATCGCAAGTCTTATTTCAATTAAACTTCATAAACCAACTAGTATACACACCTTGGTCTCGCTTAGTTTCCAAATCCACCTCTATAATTTCATTCTTTGGATCGAATCCTAATTCGATGATCGTTTCGGAACTTGCTTAGGTACGATGTCTACATAATCATACATTTATACATATCAATATTCCAGATGGCATACTCTAATTTCTTATTTCTTAAACTAAAGAAAATGCTACATTTTATTTTCTATTTAAAGTAGTATCTGTACCCTCTATAGGGTATCGATACATTCCCTAATTATGGTTTTAGTACCATGCCTAGGTATCGATACCCATATTGCATTCTGTAATTCACGTTCAAAGATGGTATCGATACCTTCCTCAAGTTATCGGTACCCTGGGTACCGATATTGTTCTTCCTAGGTGTCGATACCCTTTGAATGCATTTGTTATTTTTACTCTTGAAGTATCGATACATGATGAATATGTACTGATACCCATAACCCAGATTTTCCTTTTTAAGCCCGAAAATCCACTCATTTTAGCTCAAACACTTAATGTTTCGTCTCTTTTCCTATTCTTAACTAAAATACACTCACTTAAACCCATTTGCACTCATTTATCACATCTTTACCTTTAAAGTTCTATCATTTACATGAAATTTAAGAATCATACTCAATTTTCAACATGTTCTAATTCCAATTCTAACACTTCATACTTCTTAATTAGGTTGATGACAAGTCAAATTTGGTCTTGAAATTTAATTACTCCCTTTCTACAAAGATTTCACTTATTTTCATCTTTTCTTTAATCCTTTATAACTCCCTTATCTTTTGATTTTAATATAACTTAAGCTTTCATTAAGCTTAAGTATTACCCAAAGTACATAAATCAAGCTTAAATTCAAGAAATAATCAACTAACAAACAAACTCACCTTTTCCAATGGCTTCACGTATTAAGGAGGAGGAAGAAGAAGAAGAGAACTCTGGAACCTTAATTTTGCCTCCTCACTCTTCCACGTGCTTTTAATATAACCACTACCAATTAATTATCTTTTTATCAAATGACCATTTTGCCCTTTCCTTTCTTCCTCCTTTGCTATATAATCCTATATAAAATTTATAATATAAGTCCCCGAACTATTCAATTTATTTATTTTGACCAAAAAATTCTAAAATATTTTACTTTAGTCCTTAACCTGGTATTGAGGATGTTACAATGGTGGTGGCGTGTGCGTGAAGCTGAGTGGATGGAAGTTACTAGGATTCAGTGGTAGTAGTGTATAATTGTAATGATTTTTTTTATTTTAAATTAATTAAAGTTTTTTGGGATAAAATTGGTGATTACAATATTTTTTTCATAATTAATTTGTTTAATAAGAAATTTCCTTATAATTTGAAGAACTATCTCGTAGATTGCCCTAAATATAAGGGTTATTACCAATTCCAATCTCTCCAATTTCATATAAATTCTTCACTAATCATATCACGCTATTTTAAATGAATAAAAGATTACTATTCATGGAAAAATTTAGAATTTGTAAGCGGAAAAACAACCAAATCGATATCAACATAAACTAAGACACACACAGGGGACGAGATTCAACATGGTTTGGTCTTATCTATCTCTACAAGCGAGATGAATAATAATACATTATAGATGTAGAGAACACGAAGAGTACAATTACAAGATATCACATGTATCCCAAAACCCGATATATCCCTAAAACCTCTCTTAATCCCTACAAAACTCTCTGTAATATAAACCAAAAAAGTTGCAGATCCCAAAAAGGATTACATCTCTCCAAAAATAATTATCTCTCTCACTAGGTTAACACATTATCTCTATTTATAGAGCCAAATACTTGGTTAGCAAGAATTCTTAAAATAAATATTTACTTTATTAAATAAACCTAATTACCAAGTAATCTTTAACCACTAGAATTACAATAAAATTCAACTTAATTACCAATTATAATTTGGGTCAAAATATAACAAATCTCCCATTGGCTAAAATTTCATAAAAAATCAGTATTCAAGTCTTCAACAACTTCAATCTTTACATAAGACATGTATCCGTTGAAGCACTGTTGTCAAGTCTTTAACAACTTCAATTCTTACGTAATATCAATTGAAGTATCACAATATCAATAGAGAATTACTTCCCTGAAACTAAAAACTAATTAAAGCAAATTCGCCTTACATGTCTCCAAATTCGCTAATAAAATCTACCTCAACAAATTCCTTTAAAAACTCCATAGCCTGAACTATAGCTCACGATACCACTTGTTAGAATTTGTAAATGAAAAAATAACCAAAGCGATATTAACATCAAATAAGACATGCACAGGAGAAGAGATTTTTCATGGTTCGGTCTTGCCTACGGGATGAGATGAATAACGATCCATTATAGATGTAAAGAACATGAAGAGTACAAGTACATGATATCACATGAATCCCAAAGCTCGGTATAGATACCAAAACAAAACTTGGTGTATCCTAAAAACTCTCTTAATCCCTACAAAACTATTTTGCAACATAAACCCCAAAAATTACAAAGATCCAAAAAAAAGATTATATCTCTCCAAAATAATTCTCTCTCTCATTAGGTTAAGACATTATCTCTATTTATATAGCCAAATACTTGGTCACCAAGAATTATTGTTCAATAATAATTATTGCCTAAAATAAATATTTACTTTATTAAATAAACCTAATTATCAAGTAATCGTTAGCCACTAGAATTACAATAAAATCTAACTTAATTACCAATTATAATTTGGGTCAAAATATAACAGAAAAGGTAAAGAAACTAGAGAAACTCTCCATCATGATAAAGCTCTAAGTGTTGGTTTTTGAGATGATGTTGAGTGAAAGCAAGGCGGGAACGATCTTTTGTTGAAGGGATGAATTTATAAAATTTTAAAGATAAATTTATAAAATTTTAGAGAATAAAATTAAATTATTAATATAAAATACAAAAATAAAATAGTTAAACTATATGATTGTTTAAAATCAGCAAGGATGACTATTCCCACCAATCCCATTGATCCATTCTGATTAGAAGAATGTCTGACAATAACAATAAAAATGAAAAGAGACCGATGGTTACTAATTAATATGAAAGTTTATATTTTTTAAAGAAAAAAATAACTTTAACTAATTATATTAATATTTTTTCTTATAGAAGTCACTAATTTTATTTAAAATGCGAAATATCCTAAATCACAATGAAGATTTACAATTATAATAGTAAATTAAACATATAATTAAGACAATTTCTTATAATCATTAAAATAATAACTAGCAACTTAAGATCACATAATAACCACACATGAAAGATTGAAATCCTAACCAAAAAACTTGAACAAAGATAGATACAAATAGATCTGATCACATTGACAAACGAACCACAAAAGAGAATCAAGCTACTGAAAGACCACCGACAAACTGCAAATCAGACTTGAACGACGTTTAAAGCTATCCATGTACACAAATTGGATATCTAAATCCAATCCGAGGGTTCAAAGCATGGAAGATCAACAATAAATTAGATAAGCACCATCTTGATCAATCGTGGCGGTGTCAAATCAAGTCTTAGAAAAAGATAAATGGAAAAAACGACCAAACAATAAAAAACATGTCAAAAGTCAGAAGAAAATATACCATAAAGGCAGATAAAAACGTGTTATACAGATAAACTTATTGAAAATAAAAAATAAAAGAAAATAAATATGTGATATAAGAAAAGAAAAGGATAATAAAGATACCAACAGTCGATAACCAATATTAAAGTTGATACTACCACATATCAACAAACGCAAAAAAAAAAAAAAAAAAAAACAACAACACACCAATCATGTTAATATTTTTAACGATCCTTAACGATAATAATTATAATAAAAATTAACAAAAAATTCTTACAAGTTTTAAAATTCAATGACCAAAATACAATAATAAATTATGTTTTTTATTTAAAGTTTTCTACAAAATACGAGGAGGAAGGATTAGAAGCTAAATCAACGTGGATATCACCTTTGTTAAGTTAGTGTCGATGACAAAACCGACAGATAATTTAAAAGCTAAATTATATAAAATGATCACTAAAATTTAAATAATTTTTTTAACTAAAGTTTCAAAAGTCACATTTTAATCAATAAATTATAAAATAATCACTTTATTTCCATTAAACTAATGGTATGTTACACTCGAAAAGATTAATACTCAATTTAACTTCTAAATCGTAACCAGAACTTCAATTTAATCTTTTAATAATTCTATTTAATTATAGCTTTAACAAAATTAAAAAATCATTTTTATCTACCTCAACTAATTCATCATCAACCTCATCACTTATAGATGTAATTTCAGGAGATTGCATTTCAGTGTAGTTGTGTGTTTAAATAAACTTCACTGTCACTTTTATGATATTTTACTGAGCTACTTTTTAAAATTTTTCAATATGTTTTATTTACATTGTTGGATCACATTGAGCTCCTTAGTTTACTATCCAAACTTTTTTCTTTAAAATATTTTTGGTTAGACACTCCTAATTTGGCACTCGAAGGATTAACGCATCAGCTACAATACTTTTATTGTAATGTTTCTATCTTATAGTATATCTTTATTTTGGGTGACATATGCCTATTTTTAATATACTTGTTTTACGATGTATTAATTCACTACCGATGTATGAAATTATCGTGATACTTGATATTTTGTTTACTCATGGTGTTTTATATCTTATATTACTTGATTTGATATATTTATTATCACTAAAATTTTAAAAATATTTTGAGATTATTAACGTAATCCGTTAGATCTAATCGTAACGTATAGGCTAAGTCTAAAGGAGTTGCATTGTGATTTATCAATAACTGGATTGACTAAAAAGTAATATTTGAAATGTTATTAGTCAATATTAAAACGGATCCAAACGTTAGTGACCGTAGTTGTAATTTAAGTTCATCTAAAAGGTTTTTGAAGGCCAAAATCTCTGTGGCAAAATTTGTAAAACTGTAAAACAGTAAATCAGGAATTATCGAAGACACTCGTAGAGAGAAAGGGGAAAAAAAACTGAAAAAGGAAGATGACAGAAATAGCCATTAAATTATTTGATGTTCATTGCAACCTTCAAGATCCCAGGATTCTCAACAAAGCACCCAAACTCATTTCCACCGCTTTGGATTCCGGGGTCCTTAACTTTGCCGTTAACGGAGTTCACGAGGTCGCTGGTTTTTCTTTGAATTTCTCAATCAATTTCGTATTTCATTTGATTCTCCCCTTTTTTATGATATTTAACTTGGGGTTTTCTTGAAAAGTGCAGAAAGATTGGCATTTGGTAAAAGAAATGGGCGAGAAGTATTCATCTGTTATTCCTTGCTTTGGAGTTCATCCTTGGTAAAACAAATTGAATACTTAAATATAGCTTTCGAGCTTGTTTTAGGGATTTTTCTTTTTACTGTGTTCATCTGTTGCAGGTATGTTGCTCAGAGAAGTCCAAATTGGTTCAGTACTCTCAAGGAATTCTTTGAGACCACTCCATCTGCAGCTGTTGGAGAGGTAAATTTCTTTAATGTTGTTCTAATTCGACTTAGTTTCATAAATCTAACCAAGGTATTTAGTAATTATTTTAGTTTCATGAGTTTGTTTATTTAAGGCCACCTCTTTCTCATAACAGCATTTTTTTGGACCTTTCAGATTGGTTTGGACAAAGGTTCAAAAGGAAGGGAGACTGATTTTAATGATCAGGTTCTGACTGTTTCTTGCTATCTTGATTGTCATTTATTTTGTACTACTTATGTTTACATGTTGCTGGACGTCACTGAAGAGTCGAAAAAACCAGCATTTTCTTTGGTACCATTAGTTGGTGTAAATGCATGTACAATAGGCATTTCCTAAAGTTTTCTGAAATTTTAAGTTCTATATTCCAGGTTGAAGTATTTCGGCAACAGCTCGAGCTTGCCAAAGAGTTGAAAAAACGAGCATCAGTCCATTATGTTCGTGCATATGGTGATCTTCTTCAGATAGTGAAGTATGACATTCTCTACATTTTTTATGGAAAGATTTTATCTTAAACATGATATTGGAGAACATTCCAAAAATTTTTTGTGCAATTTCTCTAAGATCTGGAACTTGGTAGATAACAAATAATTATGAAGGCAAGCAAGCCTGCTGAACTTAAGGCACTTATCACTGTCGGTGTCCTTAAATGTGCTCTTATCACATATGTATCTTAGCTGCTCGCTTACTGATGTACGTATAACATGCTCTAGCTACTACATGTATCTCCTTAATACTATGTATTAATTTCCTCATAGACGTTGGGCCTTTCCCAGATGGTCTCCTCCTTCATTCTTACCTGGGTTCTGCAGAGATGGTTCCTGAATTTGTCAAATCTGGTGCTTACTTTTCATTTTCAGGATACATCATGACATTGAAATTGCAGAAGGCCAAGAAAATGCTGAAGACAGTTAGTTCATCTGGTTTATTGTTCTGTTCATTTGAGTCATCATGTGAAAAAGTATAAGCGTACAATCTTTTTACTTCTGAAATTCGTGCAGATACCTTCGGAAAGGATATTATTAGAGTCAGATGCACCGGATGCAATGCCAAATTCAGAGTCAAGCTCTTTATTTTTGGTCGATGAAGATACTTCCCTCCGACAAGAATTTTTTGCTCAAGGGAGAAATTCTGCTTCAAATGCTAGCATTCCATCTGATAATCAATCTCTTACACCAAGAGAGGTGTCTTCATTGCCAAAAGATATGCTTAATCATCCGGCTAACATTCATAATGTATGCTTTCTCCTTCAACTTAAGGGTATCCTTTTTCGTGTACTTGTAGACTGCTTACATCTTTATCCTAATCTCTTAGTTTTCAGCCCATTTTCTTGTAGGAAATAAAAAAGAAATCAAATTATAGAGGAAATAGTTTAAGATAACAAGTTGTATGGTACAATGCCTTCTACTTACAGCATTTCCTTTTTAGGCTTATAGATTCTTGCTTTGTTTTCTGTAGTACAAAAAAGAGCCCCCAATAGGAAAAGAGACTGAATAATTTAACTTTGTAAAGAAAAACCATATATTAGATAGTTTATAAAAACGCTACTAGTCTAATTGAAGATCAAGATAGTAATATCTGGTTCATATATGATAAAATGAAGCATGGAAGACCATGATCTTATTTTGGTTGAATTCTAATTTCCAACAGCACTAATATGTCGTGAGTCATGACAGGAATACTTTGAAGTTAAAACCTCAATGAGTTGAGAGAGTCATCGATAGATTTGGTTATCGAATCTAAGACTGGTAGTTAAATACTTAAATTTGCTCGAGATGTCATCATTTAGTTTCTGACTGCATCTTGTTGTATATGCAACTTTTATCCCTATATGCATTATATGTATCCTATTTCCATAAAAAAGTATGTTTAGGTATGCAGTGCACACTGTTTGTAATACTAAGAATCTTGTTTCAGGTACTTGATTATGTTGCAAATTTGCTCGAGATTAGTAAAGAGGAACTTGCAGAGATAAGCTGTCGAAATGCGGTGCAATTGTTTTCTTACCAAGGTTCAAAAGTTGCCTTAGGATGATCTTTTAATGCTTTTAATCTTTCTATGCATTGGGAACATGCTTTTATACCTTTTCTGTATCTTGCAAATGTGAAAATGCTGAAATGTTTATAGAAAAACTTTAAATAAACTTGTATGAGATGTTTTTTCATCATTGTTTCTGTGATTTGAATTTATCGTTTATTGTTTTATTTCTATGATTTGATTTTTTTTTATTTGGTTCAATTTAGCTTTTCATAACTCTCCTGGACATTTTAATTTATGAATCATAGATCTACTTTCTTTATTCTCGTTTTTAGGATGTTTAAAGCTAAATTTGTTTGTATACTTTTTATGTGTCATAATTCATATTATGTATATTTTTAGATGATTATATATTGTATCATGTTCGAGTTATTTTTCGTGTCTTATTCTATCTCACGGATTTGTGTTGTATAATTGGATGTCTTAAAGCTTTTCAGCTTTCGTTTAAGTGGTAGTAATTGCATTATACTTCATGCTAAATGTAGCTGCATTATTTTATGTCGTCGAATAGACTCTTATGAAAGCCCAGGAATTGCAGAAAGTTTTCCTTCTGGGAAAAAAGATTATATATATATGGAAAACAGAAAAAGAAAAAGGAAACGTCAGGGTAACGGTTCTTTGACTTTCATAGATGCAGCGGCAATATGATCTTCGTCCGAAGCAAATCCGTTGGAAGATTGTTGCGCTTCCTGCAAATTTTCTACACCGTATTCGTCCCAATTTTACTATGTGCTTCCAACCATGACAACATCCCCGAAATGAACATGATGTTGATCACCATCAGGTGTTCCTGATGGAGAGCCTCCATTTTCCAACAAATGGATCGATCTTCCTGCATGTCCTTCAGAAGCACGAGACTTTTTCTTCGTTAAGCTGCTATGTTCCCTGTCAACATGTCCTCCATTGGTCGCACAAAAGCAATGTGCAATGCATCTGTATATGTAAGTAGCAATCCAAAAGATCCAAGGAATGCCTACAAGAACTATCCCAACGACTGAATACCAGGGCGTGGATTGCTCCTCGGGTTGGAACATATAAAGACATAAGAAGACGCCTCCGGTGACAACGCTGACAAAGAAAAAGGTCAACACGATGTAGATTCTGAAATCCCCGTGTACTGTTTCTTGCATTTGAATGTTGCAAGAGATGCAAAAGATCTGTGGAAGATAAACTTTTCTTTGTTTTAGTATATGATTAGAGCTGAATAAAAAAAGGGAAAAGTGTTGGGATCCCATGAAAGTTTAAGGGAATGAAAAAGAAAAAGAAAAAGAAAAAGAAATGAAGGGAAAGTGGTTTGTTTTTGTTAGTGTTGTTGGACGTTTTGCAGTCGTTGTGGTAACTAAGCTTAGCTGAAAAAACAACCAAACCGGCAAAACAAACGTATTATATGGTGCAAACTAGAAAGACCGAAAATGAAAACTGTCGTGGACACAAAGATATTGATTTCAACCGAGACTTATGGCATGCCCGGGTAGGGTTTGTAAATGAGACGAGACAGATTGTAAGTTATTCAAAATGGATTTAGTCAGAACTCGATCAATTATCAAATTGAATAGACTAAAATTTAAACTCGACTTAAATTCTTAATGAGTCGAAGTAAGCTATTTGATACCCGACTCAAAAAGTTAACCACCAACTCAAAAAAATAATTTATTAACTTTTAATTTTTTTTAAATTAAATTATTATTAATATTAACATTTATATGTTTATTTTTTTAAAAAAAATACAATATAAAGCTTTCATGTACTTAAGGTTTAGGTTTGAGCTCGAGCTTGATCTTCAATTGAGCAAGTCTGAGAATATTTTGAGCTCGAGTTGAGCTTAAATTTTTGATTTTAAGTCGAACTTGAAAACTTTATGATCGCGAGCTTTCTAGTCACGTCGAGCTTCAATTTTATACTTATGTTGTTTCTGACTGTTCAAAAAAATTCCTTTTGTGATATTTATGTTTAATGTTGAATTAAAATTCATAATTGTGAATATATATATATATATATATATATATATATATACATTGATATCATAAAGTATTAGACAAAATTAAATGGTCAATTATGTTATATTTGTAATAGGTATTAAAGTGTAGATATCATAAATTGTACTCATAATTTGATGAAAGAGGTAATGGTCTACAAGAAATAGGTTAAATTATATTACTCTCATCATGTCAGAGAGTATTTACAACAAGAGAAAATCTATCTTCTTGGAAGATCACAACCAAAGAAAGATTCAATGATTATAACCTATCAATTAATTCAGATACGCTTCCACATATAGTATTTCGTTTTTGATAATTTGACATGATTAGATATTAGATTTTGATTTCATATTTATTACGATTTGGTTCTAACAAGTGATATCTGTAACACCCCGAACTCTGGGTTAGTAGTTTCGGGCTAACCCAAGTGGGCCTTGGATAAACCCATTTACCTTGTAGGAAGCCTTGGCCCAAATTTGAGTTGGATTAGGCTTGGTTTGAGCCCAAATAGATATAAAAGGGGTATTTTTGTATTAGAAGCAAAGAATGAAGGACCAAGAAGGTAAATATCCCCTTTGTTGTCTCAAAGACTGAATTTTATTCAAGTTTTGTGATGTCACCAAGAGAGATAAGGGGAAAAGCTCATTTCCCTCATAACTCATTTCCCTCACTCCCTTTGTCAAAAATTGTCTCATCTTCTTAATAGCTCGAGCAGAGGTGGAAAATTTGTTAGCCTACATCTCTAGTCTGGATTAATAAAGATAAGTGGTGAAATTCTCATCCTTAAAGTTTTCGTTCAAGTCCACTTTCTTCTTATTTGGCCATAGTGGCCATTTATGGGGGGTTTGGAGTGGTTTTAGAAATCATTGTTAAACCAACTCATTTTTGACGAATTTGAACCTTAAAAAACCTTCTTAACCTCATTATAAGTTCCTAAATGAGTTAATAACTCATTTTCTTGTCTCACAATTAGTGAAAGAGATAGGAGAAAGCTTCAAGAGAAAAGACAAGGAGAAGTTAGTACTTGAGTGAACTTGGCGTTGATTCTCATCCGCTAGGAGTAAGGTAACACATTTCTGACTCATCTATACCACTTGTAGATCATTAGATGTTCCTAGTTATCATGCATGAATTCATGAAGCACGTAAGTGCATCCATGGTAGATTATGGCATTTGATGTTATAAAACATGAGAATAAACCTATTATGACCCCTTTAATCTTACATAAGACTTAATTAACGTTTAAGGACCTTAGATGGACTTATGGGTGAAGTTAGGTGTCATTTACGTGCTAAAATAGAACATTTATGGGCTTGAATATCAGTAGTGTATAAACAATATCAATATTATTTTTTAGACAACCAAAATAAATGGTTTTTTGCTTAGTAGTATCAGTACCTTGTTCATAGGGTATCATTATTATTCTTCGAGTACTGATACACAAGGGAGGGGTATTTGTACCAAACGTTTAATTTTAAATTCTAGTAGTCAAATCTAGTATCAGTACTTGGGGAGTATCGATACCACTCAAAGAAAAAGTATCGATACCCTAAGTAAAGATATCGATATTGAATTATTTTTCCAAACATCGAACCCAATTTTGGTATCGGTACCCAAAGCAGTATCAATATCCTAATAGAGAAGTACCGATACTCCAAATAGGGGTACTAATACTATAAGGCTTTCTCAGATTCCAGAATGCAGAATAGGTATCAGTACCCAAGGTAGGTATCGATACTAAAGGTTTGGTATATATACTAAAGGACTTACTATTAGTATCATCGTATTGAATTGGTCATGAAAACTAACATTCGAAAATTCATATTTTTTTAATTCGATAAATCACTATTCCATCTGCTAAATTCATAATATGCTCGGATAGTCATTGATAATCGAATCCTAACATTCAAGAAGATACAAGACCTATAATTGTTGATTATCAGTAAGCACCTAAAGACTAAAATATTGGAAGTACTATTATTGTTTGAATTATGCATAAAATTTGAATTAAATGGAAAGATTAGACGAAAAAAAAGGACTGGAATAACCTTGAATTATAATTTGACCAAAATGCCCTTGCACTACAAAAAGACCAATTTTATCCCTAAAAGCAAAAAATAACAGTGAATAAATATATCTGACCAAAATACCAGAAAAGGTACATATGTTGGATTGATCAGAGTTACTGAAATGTCCTCGAGCTACGAAATAAATAAAATAACCTTCAATGTTCAAATGACCAAAATACCCTGAACTCTAAAGGAACTAGAATACTTTGAAGCCTAATTTATCGAAAGTAATGCCATTGACAGAATTGAATGAATGATGATAATACCCTTAAAGTGTAAAAAGGACAATAGATGGCTATGATAATGGATACGACCTGGGAACTCATATTTTGATTCACTTGAACATTGAAATCACCTATTAAATTCCTAACCTATTTGAAAAACCCTAAAAATAAACTTCTACATTTGGAATTCTTAATACGTCGATCTACTTGTTTTTTTGAATGATCATTTGAAGACTAGATTATTAGAAGTGTGACACGTCACCGAAGTATTTAAATGATGGATTATCCTCAAGTTTTGAAATAACTAATGTGTCTAGACCCTAAATAACTAAAATAACATAAAATACCGAGATGACCTAAATACCTTTATGACTTGGATTACGTGAATGTCTTTTGATAGACTATGATAACACCGAAAAAACTAAATGATGTACTGCCTCTAAAGGCTATGGAGCACGACCCAAGTCGTTAGACATTTTGGCTACTATTACAACGTGAAAATGAAATAAATACCAAAAGAATACCTATTCGTCTCCTCAAGAACTGATCAATGATGATTATGATATTGATCAGATCAGTTGGTGCAGTCAGTAATAAGAAGTGAATAATAGTGAAGTATCACGGTATGAATGATTGACAAGTATAACATTATTAGGATCTGTAGTTCAATCAGACTCGAAATCTTGATAATTAAATACAAAATCTTGAATACCACAAATCATCTCTCTACCCTTATTGAGTTAAATTACTGAGAATTCTCGAAGAATCAAAATATCTGAAATACCTCTGTTTGTTTGAATAATGGAATTACTCCTATCATACTTGAAATCTTAAGTAACTATCATACAAAAGATTATGAATACATCCCTGATCACCAAGTAGCTCTGAAGAATATTTGGATCCTCTAGTGTGTTTCTTACGTGAAATGCAAATGTTTTAACTATTTTAAAATGTGATTTTCTGAAATTTCAGATTTACTGATAATTTGATTTACTTTTAACTGAACCATGGTTACCTAAAATGTGTTATATGGTTTCTTGTTTTCACAGGAAAATGTAATCGTTCTTGATTTATGGATTATGGAATTTAATAGTTTATGAACTATGGTTAACTGAAATGGGTTATCTGGTTTCCTGTTTTCACTGGAAAATATAATCGTTCCTGATTTATGGATCATGGAATCTACTGCTTACTACTTAAAATATTTTATTAGGACATTATCTGGGTAGGCTGGAGTTGGAGGTTTAGCTCTGATGAAGCTGGTAAATCCTTGGGTAGGCTTCGAGGCCCCGAGAAACTTTCTTGGGTAGGCTCTCTGGCCCCAAGGAACTCCTTTTAGTAAATCATGGGACTTAATATGGTGTATGGGTGGAGGAGAGTTATGTGGTTTATATCATTGTCACTCATACGAGATTTTACTGGATCACGATCCTGATATTACAGTTTACTATTGTATACTGTATGGGTAGGATTCTGGAGTATGGAGGTTCAACTCCGATCAAGCTGGTAAATCCTTACGGACCTAATGAGACCTTTGGGTTTGCCCATAGGTCCCAAGGTACTCCTATAGGGTGGTTCCTTTGTTGTGTTCTTGGGGTAACACCTTTTGGATGAAGTTCTGGGGAACTGCATAGCGGTATTCGGTTAAAGGGCATTATTGTGGTTTTAAAATATGTTTTAAACTACTAACATTTTTAAAAGATCTATATAAGTTACTCTATTTTGTTTGAACACACTAGACATCCTATTCTGATCTCCTGAACTTGGTCCTATGAATGTTTCCTCTAAACTGAAATCTTCATTTCTTTTACTTGGAGAAATATAGTGGAATCTCAGCTCATCCCGAAAACTTGTAGACGTCTGAATCAACAAGGAAATTTTATTGCTTTCCATTTATCTACATGTTCTTCAGCATCACTTAGAAGTTCTGTATTATTGATCTTCCCAAAGCTCACTATTTTACTCTCCATTTCAAGTTAAAAGAATCGATCCAGCACAACGATCAACTTTAGTATGGGGAGTTCACTATTTTAATCTTCATTCGGCTTTGCTTGAAAAGTACGGTACAAGTGTAATTAGGGGGCATGGAGGTCACATTTGGTTTTTATACTGAGTATGAACATGTATGATTTTAATTATGTCTGTAATATATAAATGTTTTTCCGAACTTGTATTTTAATTATAAATTGTTTTATGATTTTACACATTTTAACAAATTTTTTAAATTTTCCTGGAATTTTATTGTGGGTCGCTTTGGTGGACCTAATGTGACACCTCAGATCGGATTGGGTCACTCGCATCGGTCTGAGGGTGTTACATTTAGTGGTATTAGTGCTTAGGTTGAATCGATTCTTCTGGGTAGATCAGTAGATCGAATGTTATGGGATGTCTGGTTTGTACATGTCCCTAGATTATAACTGTACTCTTCTAAGCTGGAACTCTGATGTTAAGAAATCATTCTGTAATAGTGTACAAAAGTATATTATCTGTTATGACTCCAAAAAGGGAATAATGTCAACATCCGTCCCAATATTGGAAGTTACCCCATCAGTACCATGAGAGATTATTCATTTGAGAATTTTGACCTGACTTCTGACGTGAATTTGAGTTTTGTTACTCCTTAAACGTTCTGTAATGACAAGCTCATAACCAAACTTTATAAGTAAAGTTTTGAGATTAAGTTCTGTTACTCAAGTAGATCGGAGAACAAGGTAATTGGTCCAAACCTAAACAAGGTGTTATGCCTCAAAAGGTTCTGTACTGATGTACTGAATTGAAGAATTTTAGAATCATGCTCATTCCAATTTTATGAGTTGAAACCCAATAAGTGATGATCCTTTTTCCTCAACGATTTAATCAGTATGAGATTAAAAGAAAGGGGACGTGTTCATGGTAAAAGTGTAAATCTCGAGGTAATTTTATTACGTATGAAAAAAACGTTATATCTGCATGTTGCTTTGAAAATAAGCAAGTGTTATTCTGATTAAGGATTGGCATTTAAGGTATGTATGGTTTTGCGAGGAAGATTCTGGTCAGATTTTGGAAATTTGATAAGGAAAATTTTTGTCTAGAATGCACATTCAGTTGGTTAAAGTCTAGTAGAGGAATCATATTAATGTAAAAGGTACCTGAGAGATTTAAGAAATGAAGCAAGATCAATTTTCACATTTCTTTAACTTGATTAAATTTTAAAGACGAAATTTCTTTTAAGAATAAGATAATTATCATACCCCAATTTATGAGGCAAATAATAATAATTATAGTAATAAAAGAAAATTTAGTATTTCAAACTAATTTAAGTAAATTTAAGAGACTAAATTGCAAGTTTAGAAACTTACAGCTCGATTTTGAAAATCTGGGAAGTCCAGGGACTTAACCTTGAATTTTCCCATTTTTCATTGACAGTGAAAAATAAAAATCAGGGAAACCCCTCCCCTATGAAACTCAAAACCCTTACCCCCGAGCCGATAAGATTTCCTCATCAAATCACCCTGCTCCGGCCATCCGAGGCGTTGTCGACCGCCCTTAATCGAAGCGCCGCGACCGCCTGACTAAACCCCTGACCTTCAGATCGCTCGGATCGGCGGTCGTTCCTCGTGAGAGATATGAAAACCCACCCGTCGCCTTCTCTTATTTGACGTCACTTGAATCAATGGATGTCACCGCCCCGACCAATCAAAGCACCACCTCAGCTCGACCAAAACCTAACCGCCTAATCGCCAAAAGCCTCCATTGATTTTTATGGAGAAGCAGGAGAATATTTCGCCAGAGAGCTCTAAATTATACATATATTTTTTTGATTTCTGGCCATTCCATTCGTCGGCTAGCCTCACAGTAGCCACCGTTGCACTCCCCGGGTGATTTCGACTATAACCCGATCGAGACTGACGCCCATCATTGCTTCGTCTTCGATCGCCGGTTGGGTAAGGTTTCTTATGTTTGTTTGAGTTAATTCAAATTGTTTGGGCTGAAATTTGACTATTTTGGAATTAAAGTTGATTTGTTGAAACTTCGGAGTCATCGGCCGACCGAACCGCCCCTTGACGCCGTCTCATGCGTCGCCACACGTCGGCAGTACGTGTGGGGCTCCTCCCCAACTATGGTTTCTTATAGAAATGGTCCAGGTGGACCGGACCACCCTGAATCGGTCTAAAAAGGGTCTGTTTGACCTGAATGAGTTAACCCAAACTGAGTCAACTCGTCTAAGTCAACCCATTGACTTTGACCCGTTGGCTTTTACCGTTGACTTTGATCGAAAAGTCAAATTTTTTGAAAAGACATATTTATATTTTTTGATGTTCTGAGTCTGAATATGAAGTTCGTTTTGTGAAATTCGCACTTAGTAATCCATTTTTCAGTTTTTATCTTCGTATTTAATTTGGTTACTCGATTAAGTTTAGTTTTTGACGTAAATTTGGTTGCTATGTATCCGAGAAATTATTGGTCATTGAATTCAAGTTCGAGAGTGATCGAGTGGAGTTTAAATGTTTGATCGGTGGAGCACAAAAGTCGTGGTAATACTTTACTACCTTTTTTCATGCTTTATGGAACATGTTGATAATGGATAAATGTATGGATGTATATGATTGATCTATTATGCATGTTTGATTATGGATGGACTCGAACCAAATACGGTTTAAGTGATAAATTGGTTAAGACTCAATTGAATTACATAAAGGAATTGAAATACTGATAAGAAATGATTTCAAGTAGAGTGACCAGTCTGAAGAGTAAATAACCTCATAATCATTAAATTCTAATTATTTTTGTTAAAAGGTTTAATACTGGAATCACCTGATTATAAAATCATGAAATTGCCCCTATGGGATAAAAATGGCCTGGAATGAGCTGAGAACGAAAATATCTTGAGAATTCGTATTTTTTAATTTGATAAATCACTATTTCATCTATTAAATTCACGATCTGCTATGATAGTCACTAATAATTGGATCTTAGCATTCGAGAAGGTACAAGACCTATAATTGTTGATTATCAGCAAGCACCTAAAGACTAAAATATTGGAAATACTATTTTTGTTTGAATTCTTCAAAAAATTGAATTAAATGGAAAGACTGGAAGGAAGGAAAGGACTGGAATAACCTTGAATTATAATTTGACTAAAATGCCATTGCACTGTAAAAAGAAAAACTTTACCCCTAAAAGAAAAAATAACGTTGAATAGATATATCTGACAAAATACCAGAAAAGGTACATATGTTGGATTGATCAGAGTTAACGAGATGTCCTCGAGCTATAAAATAACTAAAATAAACTCCAATGTTCAAATGACCAAAATACCCTGAACTCTAAAGAAACTAGAATACTTTGAAGCCTAATTTATCGGGAGTAATGCCACTGATAAAATTGAATGGAATGATGATAATACCCTTAAAATTTAAAAAGGACTATAGATGGCTATGATAATGAAGACGACCTGAGAATTCATATTTTGATTTACTTGAACCTTGGAATCACCGATTAAATTCCTAATCTATTTGAAAAACCCCAGAAAGAAACTTATATATTTGGAAATTCTTAATACGTCGATCTCCTTGTTTTTTTTAATGATCGTTTGAAGACTAGATTACTGGAAGTGCGACATGTCACTGATGTATTTAAATGATGGATTATCCTCAAGTTTTGAAATAACTAATATGTCTAGACCCCAAATGACTAAAATAACCTCAAATATCGAGATGCCCTAAATACCTTTATGACTTGGATTACGTTAATGTCTTTTGATAGACTATGAAAACACCGATGAACCTAAATGATGTACTGCCTCTAAAGGTTATGGAGCACAACCCAAGTCGTTGGACATTTTGGCTACTATTACAATGTGAAAATGAAATAAATACCAACAGAATACCTATTCGTATCCTCAAGAGCTGATCAATGATGATTCTGATATTGATCAAATCAGCTGGTGCAGTCAGTAATAAGAAGTGAATAATAGTGAAATATCACGGTTTGAATGATTGGCAAGTATCACAATATTGGGATCTATAGTTCAATCGGACTCGAAATCCTGATAATTAAATACAAAATCTTGAATACCACAAATCATCGCTCTACCCTTATTGAGTTAAATTACTGAGAATCCTCAAAAAATCAAAATATATGAAATACCCATATTTGTTCGAATAATGGAATCACTCCTTTCATACTTGAAATCTTAAGTAACTCTCATACAAAAGATTATGAATACCTTCATGATCACCAAGTAGATCTGAAGAATATTTGGATCATCTAGTGTGTTCCTTATGTGACATGTAAATGTTTTACCTGTTTTAAAACATGATTTTTCGAAATTTCGGATTTACTGATGTTTTAATTTACTTTTAACTGAATTATGATTACTTGAAATGTGTTATATGGTTTCCTGTTTTCACAGGAAAATATAATCTTTCTTGATTTATGGATCATGGAATCTACTGGTTACTACTTGAACTATTTTATTGGGACATTATCTAGGTAGGCTGGAGTAGGAGGTTTAGCTCTGATCAAGCTGGTAAATCCTTACGGACCTAAGGTGACCCTTGGGTAGGCACTGAGAAACTTTCTTGGGTAGGCTCTCAGGCCCCAAGGTACTTCCTTGGGTAAATCATGGGACTGCATATGGTGTACAGGTGGAGGGTAGTTATGTGGTTTATATCATTGTCACTCATACATGATTTTACTGGATCACGATTCTGATATTACAGTTTACTGTTAAATTTGATTTCAACTGGATATTGTATGGGTAGGATTATGGAGTATGGAGGTTCAGCTCTGATCAAGCTGGTAAATCCTTATAGACCTAAGGAGACCCTTGGGTATGCCCATAGGCCCTAAGGTACTCCCTTAGGGTGGATCATTTGTTGTGTGCCTAGGGTAAGACTTTATGGATGCAGTTCATGTTCGGTTGGAGGGCATTACTGTGGTTTTAAAATATGTTTTAAACTACTAATATTTTTAAAGGATCTATATACATTACTCTGTTTTGTTGGAACACACTAGACATCCTATTCTTATCTCATGAACTTGGTCCTCTGAATGTTTCCTATGAACTGAAATCTTTATTTCTTTTACTTGGAGAAATATCAGTGGAACCTCAACTCATCCCGAAAACCTGTAGACGTCTGAATCAACAAGGAGATTTTATTATTTTCCATTTATTTGTATGTCCTTCAACATCACTTGGTAGTTCCGTATTACTAAGCTTCCCAAAGCTCACTCTTTTACTCTTCATTTCAGGTTAAAAGAATCAATCCAGCGCAACTATCAACTTTAGTATGGGGAGTTCCATTCGGCTTTGCTTGCAGAGTACGATACACGTGTAATTAAGGGGCAAGTAGGTCATATTTGATTTTTATACTGAGTATAAACATGTATGATTTTAATTATGTCAGTAAGATATGAATAGTTTTTTGAACTTGTTTTTTAATTATAAATTATTTTATGATTTTACATATTTTAACAAAAATTTTAAATTTTCCTGGATTTTTATTATGGGATGCTCCGGTAGCCCTAATGTGACACCTCAAATCGGATCGGTTCACCCGCATCAGTCTGAGGGTGTTACACTTCAGGTGCTAGCTAGGTGCAGATGCTCCAAGTACTCACAAGGAGCAAGCTGGTCGGGTGTACGATGTAACATCCCAAACTACGGGTTATTGACTAAATTGTAAAATTTCAAAATATAGTGATTAAAGTAGAGTAGTTGAATAGTTTAATGATTTATGTGGAGATATTTCCTGAAAGTTGTTAGTAAATATTAAAAGAGGCAAAGGGCAAATGAGTAATTGAACAAGAAAAATAATTAAATAATAATTAATGGGTATTATAATACCCATGTGGAGAATGATTGAAGAGATAAGCTTCAAAGAAATTCTCTTCTTCATCTTCTTCTCTTCTCCACGTGAAAACTCAAAGCAAAGGTGAGTTCTCTGATTTCTTGATTGTTTGTTGATTTTAAGCATGGGTTTTGATCCTTAAATGATAACTAAGCTTAAGGAATCTTAAAATCAAAAGATAAAGGAGTTATGATAGATTAAAGAAAATGGGGTTTTAAGTGAAATTTTGAATAAGAAGGTTTGAATGAATTTGGAGGATAAATTTGACTTGTCATCTATGAGAATAAGAAGATAGAAATGTTAGAATTAAGTTTGGATAACATGGAAAATTTGGTATGATTATTGATTTCTATATGGAGAATAGAATTTTGAGGTTTAAGATGAAATAAATAGATATAAATGAGTTTAAACATATATATTTGAGTTAAGAATATGAAAGGGAATGAAACTTGAAGAATTAAAGTTGAAGAGTGAATTTTCGTGCAATGAACAGTGATTTCTGGGTAGGTGCATCGATGCATTAAGGGGTGCATCGATTCATGGATATTTCAAAGCTATTATGTGTACCGATGCACCCATAGTGCATCGATACACCCCTAAAGGAAAACTGAATTTTTGGGTTCATTAAATTAGCTCAAGTTATTAGTATTGAATTATAAGGTTTAGGCTTCTGAAATTCATCTCAGAAATTATGTTTATGTAGATATTGAGACTAAACAAATTCTAGAACAATCAAAGAATTAGGATCGAATCAAAGCAAGGCTAAGGTAAGTGCAATTTAAATTGTACTTATGTGATTTATCAAACATTGGCTTGCGATGAGCCAATGATGGATTTACTATGGTAAGAAGTAATTTATAAAACGTTATGTGATTACTATGCGTGCATTAGTATATAGAAATGGATGTATGTTATTATATGTTTACACATATATATGGTATGTGACATAAGAGAAGGAATATGTGATTATAAGATCAATGATTACACGTACATGTGATATGTGACTGAAAAGAGAAGGTATGTGTTTATAAGAGAAATGATATGGATAAGTAATGTGAATTGTTATAAATGATAATGCCCATGTTATGTGATATGAGAGCTAGGGGTATAGTTGGCATGCCAAGGGTCGAGGGTTTACCTATGTTCTTCGGGACATATGGACTGTTTACCTATGTTCTTCGGAACATATGGACTGTTTACCTATGTTCTTCGGGACATATGGACTGTTTACCTATGTTCTTCGGGACATATGGACTGTTTACCTATGTTCTTTGGAATCTATGGACTGGTCCTTCGGGACATTTATACGAGCTGTGGTGACAGCATAATAGTGCACAACCTCAATGTACTCACATACCTTAAGTTCTCAAAAGTATACATGGGCTAATACATGGTCTTTAAAGAGAGTAAATAAATTAATTGATTTGATACTATGTATGTTTTGTTCTGAAATAGTATATGTGTTCCATGGTATGTATAGAAATGTTCGGTATATACTTATACTATAAAAAGGTATTAAAGTGTTTGCATTATCATATGTTATCATGTATACTGAATCATATGCGATATGATTGAATTCATAGATTGCATGTTTATATTTATGAGAAATGCATTATTATTATGTTTATGCCTCACTAAGTCTATGACTTAGCGTGTAAGTGTTTTACACGTAGGTACCGAAAAGCAGATAAATCCATTATAAGCTCAGTAGAACAACATATCTCCACTTGAAGGTCAGATCAGAAGTAAATTAGATAATATGTTTTACCATGTGATAAATAGGTTGGCATGTAAATAAAGTAGGTAAATTAAGTATTTATGCTCTGATCGAGTTTTGTAATATTTTAAACGTATTTATGTAAATATAAATGCAAATAAATGAACGATTAAATTTTTACGAGTGTTATGTACAATTTACGAAAATCACTGTAGCAGTGCATCGATGCATAATTGTCATTCGAAGTTTTATGCATCGGTGCATTGTAGCAGGTTACTGTTCATATCGTATTTTACTGTTCATAAAAGGTATATTTTCTTAAATTGATTATAACGAGCATAATTCAATAATATATTATCATATTTTCTTAATATAATTTCAAATGTTTTGTTATTTTGTAAGAAAATTATTTGAAAAAGTTAATATGACATCTCATATTCGTATCCGGGTCGGGTACGGGTTAGGGTGTTAATATGATTCCAATGCAGTTCCGGGTCTCAGCCCAGATACCCAAGGGTATCTTAGATAGGCTAGAGGGTGTGTGCCCCGAGATGCAGGACCCTTCAACCTCTCCATGATGCCTACCTCAACTTTGTGTGTTTTTGTATGCTTACGTCTTTGTCTACTAGCATTCCCATACAGTGAATGCATGTAGTATAGTAGAGTTATTTGTGTGATACTGAGCTTGTGAGCTCAACATTCAAAATTTGTTTTTGTGCGTAGATTCTTAAGATATCTTCTCAAAGAGCTTATCGCCAGTCCATGATTCCATATTTGCCAAGGCATCTGAGTACGCCTGAGTCTATTTAGAGGGCATATACTATTTAGTGGCCCTTGTATATTGAGTCGTAACTCTATTTTGATACAAATGATGTGATATTATTTTGAGATATATTTGAGAGCTCCCCATTTTTGTAAACTTAAATACATATAATTTTTCATGTTCGATTTCAAATGATGATATCTTAATGAGAATTCTGATTCTGTTTTAAAACAAAAAAATTTTTGGGTTAGCCACTTCGGTGGTCCCTTGTAATACTTTATTCTTTCGACCTTCAGGTCGGTTCAGATTATAGTATTACATTATCAGAGAATTTGAATAAACATAAATTTTATCTCAAGATATTAGACGTTCCATTAATATTTTATCTTTAGCAAAATATTCACTTTAAGGGATATATGGTGTAGTAATCAAGCACTGATAATAAAAACATGTTGAGCATATAATGTAATTATGTTAATCATTAATACTTCTTTGAGCCAATCAATATTAACATATCACATGTTACATGTATATAACTTTTATATTTAAAAAGAAAATAATTTTCATAACTGAGATCATTTTAAGACTTATCGCTTCAATTAAATCATTTCAAAATAAATATCAATATTCAAATTTAGTATTTTAATAATAATTAAAGGTCAATACTGAACCAACAACCAGTTGGTCTAGTGGGATGAGTCCCTACATTCCTTAAGTAAGGTCAGGGGTTTGAACCCTGACGTTTACGAATAGAGCAAACTGGTTTGAGAGGGTCACCCTCGCCTCTGCAGTACTTGATATGGATTAGTGGATCAATAGATCGAATACCAGTGATTGTTTCAAAAAAAAATCAAAACTGAAACTTTTGATTGCGCTGCAATTTCTGAAATAACTCAAATAACGATATCTAAATGGTGCTATTATAAATCGAAAACTCTAAGTCTTTAATTGTTTCTAAAACATTCCTTAAACATTCCTTAAACATTCATTTAATTCATAATTGCATGAATCACAAAAACACATAATCATCTTGATATTTTAAATAAATTAATCTACGGAAAATAGATACATCTTGTTTCAACTAACATATTAAAATATTAGACATAACTAAAATATAAATTAATTTATTTTAATATATATATATATATATATGAGTTAAAATCCATTTATACAATGTAAAACTTTTTAGTTTTACACATATTTAAGATCGTTGAAAATTGATATTTTTAATTAAACCAAATTGATATTTTACATATTTTATATACTATATTAACAATATATAAAACCATATACATCAAAATAGACAAACTTTTATAAATATAACATATATAACCTATGTATTAAATAATTTGGATAGAGAATTAAAGTATCATACATTACAATAGCTAATGTTCAATCAAATAACGCAAACAAATATGCATCTTTTCCAAATTTAAGCCCCGAATCTGTTAAGATTTCCTCCTGGAAAATTAGCAGATGCCAGAGGTTTCAACGGCAGGAAAGACATGAAAACAATTTGGAAATAAAAGAATTGCGGTTTGGCCTTTCAACCTCTTTTCCCAATTCAACAATCTCGGATTCATTGTTTCCTTCCGCTCCTTTTTCCTTTAGGTATTCGTCACAGAACTTGTCGAAAGCGTCATGGACATACTTAGCAGCCTCTGCAACTGTCATGTTCTCCACAAGTTTGTGTGGATAAATGTCACTTTTATGGTCTCCCTTCAACACTGCTGCCATTTGCACCAATTCTTCTTGAAAATCGCTTAGTTTCTCCGTCTCTTTCGCCTCGGTACGTCTCGTCTTCACCGGCTCGGGTATTGTAGCTGCAATGCATAGTGGATTCGGGTCATCATCATCAATGCATGAGTTCTATAATACATATTTGATTTAAGTAGTGACAATATCTGGTAGTCGCATTAGCCTCGACTAGTCGGCAGTCGAGTCGGGGCAACCTAGATTACCTGGACAATCTGTTCTTGGGTTCTTCCTGGTTAGAACACCTTCAAAAGTACCAGCCCAAGCATCACGTTTCGTGAGGAACTCTTTTAGATTGAATATCTTTTTGACAGTTTCCGGAATCGATGAATGCTCGAATTCTGAAGTCGGATACGGCCCTGAAGGCCCATGTATCACTGCAGATTTCATTAGCAAAACAGTTACTGTATGATCCCCATAAATCACAAGTTTAAGCAACAACATCAAAGGAGACTAAACTTACATGTTCCTGGTTCAATCAAGGGAGAAACAAAGAATGTAGGAACCCTAACACCAAGCCGGTCGAACTTGAAACAATACGGTTCGGGACAATATCAATAGGGCTCGGGACACCGGTTGTAGGAGTTGGAACATGGTCATAAAATCCTCCATGTTCATCATATGTGATTACTAAAAACATTTCATTCCATTGGGGGCTGGCTCTTAGTGCCTCATACACTTCCTTGACAAATTTTTGACATTCTGAGACATCATGGGATGGATGGTCGTCGTTTGCAGGCAACAGCAAGAGGTTGAAGTATCGTTGTTCGATTACGACGTAGTTCGGGAGCTTCCCTTCTTCGCAATGCTTCTTGAAGTGCAGATCGAATTGATGGAAGTTTTTTAAGTACTTCAATTGTCTTAGGTTCCTGGTAACATGGCAGGGGAGCTTCCTTAAATCTTTACATAGAGAATTTTGCTCTTTAGATGGATTTTTAGCAGTGGAATGATTCAAAATAAGGCAAGCCAATGTTATTTACTAGTGTTCACTTCTCGGTTTTAATCGAATTAATTGACTGTATCGAATTAATTCGGTTAATGGTTAATTCGATTCAAAATCAATTCATTAACCAAATTAACTGAAAATATTAAATATTAAATATTTATATATATTAAATACATATTTTAAGCTCAAACTCATTAAGACTTAAGACTCAACTATTTTCTAACCACACTAGACCCATTAAATTGTCAATACCTAATTAAATTTTAACCCAAATAAAACCATACTTCTATTAAACTCAAATTAATCTAACTAAAATTTTTTATATAAGTTTCGGTTAATTTGATCATCGATCTAATTAACTGAAATTTATTTGATTCAATTAACGACTTTTTTTAAAAAATATCAATTCTATTAATGACTAATTTTTTAATTAATTCAATTTTTTAGAATTTGGTTCAGTCGATAGTTGAATCAATCAACTGAACACCCCTAATAATTACCAAGGTGATATTGTTACTAGGATCATGTTATTGCTCTAATTTAGAGTCACCGTTAATAATTATTAATTATTGAACATTAAAGATGACCGTGCTTGATCTTATTACAAACCCAATGTATTAAGTTCAGCGGGGAAATTGAAAAGATTTAAAGTACAGTGAGGGAAATAGGAGGGAGTAAAATTCAGTTACTAAATTTGTAATTTACCCATTATTTTTTATAAAATATTTTACATAAAATATTAGTTTTAAATTAAATTAAATTTTATCTCACACTATATGGATAAATAAAAATATTTTATGTATAAAACATATTTATAAAAATTAATTTAATAAATAATTATTGGTGGAATATAATTTTCTTTTAATCTTATGTTCAATTTATTAAATAGTTTTAGTCATTGAATTTAAATATGATGTAAAAGTAAAAAATAAAAAAAACTTAAAATAATATTAAATAAGGATAATGAAAAATTAATACCAAAAATAATAATACTATATAAATATAAAAAATTATATAAAATAAGTGAAAAATTTATTACCTATTGAATTACCTGTAGAACAAGGTCGATGGAGGGTACTGATAATGTATCCCAAAACTAAATCCACTTTCATCCAATGACTCAAATATTGTCTTTTGAGGGAACCCTTCGATCAGCTTCATTGTGTCATTGCTCGTGAGTCCATGCGACGTAGCCGAGTGAACGAACATCCGGTTCGGTTGCGTCGAAGCCGGCACCGACGCAAACCACCGGTCACATACCGCGAAGTTCAATGCCAGCTCTTTGAAAACAGGCACTGCATCGGGCACAAACCCTTTCATCACTGCCTCTGCCATCCCCTTTTCCATGCCTTCCGCGTTTTGAACGAAGCCATTCATTGTCGGCTCATGGGGAGGGTTAGGGTTGTCCGAGGTCCAAGGCCGACCGAAGACTTGCTCGTAAATGGCTTGGATCGAGTGACCAGGGTTAGGGTCGACATACTCTGAGTTGTCCTTGAAGAAGATCAATGGTGAGTTAGGGTCCGATATGGATATCGGATTGGATTCGGAGCCAGTTACGCCATCGATTTCGTGGTTGAGGGACTTGAACCAGCCTAGCATGTGATCGAATGAGCGATTTTCTTGGACCAATACGACTATGGTTTTGATGGGATACGAAGACGAACCACTGATGCTTTCGGAAACCATTGTTTAGATTTGAAAGGTGTTAAGAAAATAATGGGATATGTATTTGATGGAGTTTTGGAGATGGAAGAAACCCTACTAATATCAGCGATACATTCGGTTCGAGAGACACATAAGAACATTGAGCTCGAAGTTTAATGTAACTGATTCATACAATTATTTTTAGGGATAAAGTATGGAAATAGTCCCCCAACTATAGGGTGTTGCTTTGTTGAGTCATCAACTATTAAAAGTTACAAAATAGTCCTCCGACTATAGGATGTTGTTTTGTTGCGTCCATCAACTATTAAAAGTTACAAAATGATCACATGACTATTCATATGTTTCAAACTCGTCCTTTTTCGTTAAAAATTTGAGGAAAGTCTAAATTGGACATTAACCTGTTGACTGAGATATGATAGTGGTTTGAGATTTTGGGATCGAATTTTATCATATCACAGTTAGCAGGTTAAGTCCAACTTAGACTACTGTCAATTTTTTAACAGAAAATGACGAGTTTGGAATATATGAATAGTCGGGTGACCATTATGTAACTTTTAATAGTTGGGGACTCAATAAAGCAATGCCCTATAGTCAAGGGACCATTTTGCAACTTTTAATAGTCGAAAGACTAAAGAAAACAACACCCTGTAGTCAAGGGACCATTTATATAATTTACCCTTATTTTTAATATAAAATAAATTTAAATTTTAATATAATAATATTTTCTTTTATATATATAAAGTCGTAGAAAACGTGACAGTTGAGTAACTAACTATACGTGGGTTATTTGTAATTGAGTTCATAAAATAATGCTTTTTATTTCTTGTTGAGAATGATGAAAGATTTTTATTAGATATTGTTGATAATGGAGAAGAAGATGGCTGCATAAGAAGAAGAACAAATATGTTGGTTAAACTGATGTCATTTGGTTTGTGGGAGGGGCCCTTTATTTCTTCTTAGATAAAGATTATTTTTTTTCATAATTGATAAATTTTAAATTTGTATCACTCAAATTTAATTTTACCCCTCTTTTAGTCACTAAATGTTTTTAAAAAATTTAATTTTGTTTATAAATTTTAATATTGTTTATGCTTTAGTTACTCCATTAACTTACAAACAATATGATGATAAGACCGTTTACATCAAAACAATGTTGTTTTAGATCCTACAAAAATAAATTTTTATCAGAACAACATGGTTTTAAAATCATATAAAAGCCAACTTCTTTTAATTTTCTTAAAATTTTCCTCTTTTATTCTTTTTATTTCTATCCTTTTCTCTCTCTGCCCGTACCAACTTAGGTTTCGGCTACTATTCATCGCGATCGACCACCATGTTGATCTTATTCCGACATTGTAGATGTAATTGCTTACTATCAATGAGTCCCAAAACTTCTCACCAACTTATTTCACCCTTCTAAACATTAATTTGATGTTCACTTAACTAGAAACATCTCAAAATCTACGAATCTAACGATGAATGATTTAATTTTTTGTCCTGTCATCTTTGTTGTCTTTAATTAGAATGAGACTTAATGGAGACATGTTGTCCCTTGCCCTAGAGGGGTCTCTCCATAGTTGAGATCTTCAAATGGAGGCTCTGATCACCAAAGATCCACCAAAATTGAAGATGAGCCTTTTTTTTTCATTTAAACTGATTAAGTTGAGATTTTTAACTGTGTTACCAACTTGAATCATAAAACATAATGAGAGATTAGATTGATTGTTGTTGATATTAAACTCTTTATGCAAATGGTGCCTATATCAAGAAGAAGCTAATAATCTAACCCCCTCAGACCGATGCAGATAACCCGATCCGATCCTGGGTGTCATATTAGGGTCACCGGAGTAGCCCACTATAAAATATCATAAAATTTAAAACTTTTATTGAAACATGTAAACTCATAAAATCATTTATAAATACAAAATTAGACTTTACCATTATTCGGAAATAAAACATATTTTCAAACTCGTATATAAAACAAAATACAACATACATGCCCCCTAATCACATGTACCATACTATGTAAGCAACACCGATAGAACTCCCTTACTGAAATCGATGGTTGCACTGGTATAATTCTTTTAACCTGCAATAGTGAGTAATAGAGTGAGCTTGGGAAATCTCAATAATACATAACTACCATGTGATGCTATAGGACATGCAGATAAATGGAAAGTCATATCATTTCCTTATTGAACCATACATATACCAGTTTTCAGGATAATCTGGGGTTCCATTAGTAGTTCATCGAGTAGAAGCCATGAACATCACAGTTCATAGGAAACATTCATAGTATCATGTTTTCATGAGGTCGAATAGGATGTCTAGTATGTTCGAATCAAAACAGTGACAAGATATAAATCTTTTAAAATCATAGTGGAACCCTCCAACCAAACTCCATTATGCAGTTCCCCAGAACTGTATACCTTAAGCACACAACAAAGGGAACCAACCTAAGGATATGCCTTGGGGCCTATGGGCCTACCCAAGGGTATCCTTAGATCCATATGGTCTTACTAGCTGGATCAGAGCTGTGCCTCCATACTTCAGAATCCTATCCATATAAAAATCCAGTAGAAATCAATTTAGCATAAATAATAATACCTGGATTATGATCCAGTAATATGTCATAATCGTGATAATGGAATAGATCGTATAAACAGTTCCCCACTTGTACACCATAAGAAGTCAAATGATTAACCTGAGAGAGTACCTTAGGGCCCAAGGATCCCCTTAGGTCCGTAAGAAATTTCCAGCTTGATCAGAGCTGTACCTCCAGTCTACCCATATAATATCCCAACAAAGCAGCTCGAGTATAACCAGTGAATCATAAAACCATAGTTCATAAATCAATAGTTTTCATGATTCCATAAATTAGGAAAAATTTATATTTTTGATGAAAACCATAATCGGATATCATATATCCTGTTTCATGGTTCATAAACCAGTAAATCAATATTTTCGTTAAAACTCATTTCAAAACATATAAAAACGTCATGTAGTACATGTGGAACACACTAGAGGATCCAAGTATTTTTCAGAGGCAGTTTTTAGTTATCAGTATGGATAACATGAAACTTGTGAAATTTGATCGGATTCCAGGAACAAGGTTCTATTGAAGAGAATCGATTACTAATCAATCTAGTTAGAAATTTAAGGTTGATACTTAAGAATCCCTCTATGATTCATATGCATCAAAAAAGTTTTCAGGTATGACTAGAGTAATTTAAACCGATAAAGAAGAAACGAAGATTCAGGACACTTACCATTCATGTTAAATCGATCGGACTATCAAACAACTCCCAAAACTGATGTATCTCATCTGGTCAATTCATTGCCCTTCCAGGGTATTCACTCTTTAATACCAAAAATTCTTGTATATAGATCCTTTTTAGAATCATCGTTGAATACATCTTAAGGAAGCGATAGAGGATCCAAATAATCTTTACTTCTTTCCACATGGCAACAATATCAAGAATTATCAACATATTTAATTATTGATTCATAACCCATAAGAATCATGCATCATGCAAGATCAATGGAGTTCTAAGACTCATCCAATCACTTACTAAATTCTTAATCATTAAAGTTACTTGGTTCACTTAGTAGTCAAATCTATCTTATTTACTTCAGAGTCTTCCCAAGTAATACAGACGCTTCTGAGTTTCGGATACATGTCGTACTTCCGTTTAGTTCACTTTAGTCATATACCAAAATCATTTTTGGTATTCGTGGTTGATTTATCTCACAAATATCCACTTCTTAATATTGAATGCGCTCCAGCATTGAGTTGAGTTGAGCACTTCCATAATTATCATCAATCCAAACTTGAGGAGACGAACAAGCATTCAAGTGGTACCTATGCCATTCAAGTACTGATATAGCACTAACATTGGTTGACCGACTTAAGTTGCATTCCATAACTTTTAAGAGCAGTACAACATCCATGTTTATTTGAATTTTTAATTAATCCAAGACATTTACTTAGTCTAGAACATAAGGGTATTTTGGTCATTTTACTGCTCAGTTTTATTCCATTCATTTCATAGCTTGATGGTATCCAATCATTCCTGGGCTTGGTGATATTCTTTCAATCATTCCTGGGCTTGGTGATATTCTTGGGTCATTTCCATTCTATGGGTATTTTGGTTATTTAACAGATCTAGGGTATTTCAATCATTTCCTTCCGTCCGGTCTTATTATTTATTTCAAACTTATCATTTACTTCAGTCCTTTCAAACAATTCTGACAAAATATCATCATCTATAAAATATTCTTTATGTACTTACTCAACTTAGAGATTTTCAGGTTAAATGCCCTCTCAGATGTTACTAATGAGTTATCAGAAATTTTCCATACAAAAATAGGATCTCAATAATTAAATTAGTAATTTATCAATTTAAATACAAATTCTTAGGGTTCTTTCTCATTCATAGTCAACTCGGACTATTTTTACCTTTCAAGGGTATTTCCGTAATTCCTTAACCTGGTAACTTCGCTATTAAAACTCTTAACAAGGATAAATAGAATTTAGAGATCCTAGAGTTAAATGTTTTTCCAAATAATCTCTGAACTTTAAATTATTCCTTAACCACTACTAATTTCTTGAACGAACCATCATAATAACATTCAATTACTGACTTTTTACCACTTTCGGACCGAATATAAGAATTACCTAACTATACAGATAAGACCAAAGTTTTCTTATTCAACTCCCAGAGTCAATTCTGGTCAGTTTATAACATAAGTGTATTTTCGTAATTTTACTTAATCGAAGTATTCTTATAATTTATCGCTTAAACCGTATTCGGTTCGAGTCTATCCATAATCAAACAGGCGTAATAGTCCAATCATATACATTAATGCATTTTTACCATTAACAACATGTTCTATAAAGCATAAAGAGGTAGTAATGTATTACCTGGATTTCCGTGCCATACTGATCGACCATATAAAATCCATTTGAGTGCCCTCGATCTTTAATTCAACTTCCAAAAATTCCTCAAATACATAACAATAGAAAGTTCATCAAAAACGGGACTTAATTTCGAAAAACGGATCGAATCGGGTGATATATCAGTGAAAAATAGCTTATCGGGTTAAAATATGGTGAAACGTACCTCAAAAACAGACTAAGGACGTCAAAAAACGTCAGGATAGGTATACCCAAAAAAAGTCAACTGTCGTTCCACGCCTGATCAACGCCGGTCAAAGGTGGTCAACGATTAACTGTCAGTCAACGGGTTGGGTCAGGCACTCGGGTCGGGTCGGACCAGGTCAGGTCGGGTTGGACCGGTTAAACCAGCTCAAAATCTGCCCTTAACAATTTTTGAACCTCCCCCACAAGCGGCGCGTGGGGGCGCGTTCGACGTCCCCGGAGCCCCTTAAAATCTTGGAAAAATATCTAAAAATATTTTTAATGCATTTTGAGACACTTACCAAGCTCAGTTCAAAATTTTGAATGGCGAAGAGCTCGATTATGAAATGTTGAAAACTTTGTCTTCCTCACCCCCTCACGCGCTGGCGATGATGAAGACGTAAAGGTCACCGGTGGACTAGGAACGATGCAAGGAATATTATGGCATGGGAGGTGTCAAAAACGGGTGGCTGGATCGACGTGAATCGACGGGAAACCAATGAAAATTGAGTTAAAACTGGCAATACTTCCTATTGAAATTAACGACGAATGACGCCGATTCACTACGAGAGGTTTGAGGGGTTTTGTTCATCGGTCGACAACGAATACGATGATGGTTTCAGTTCGTCAAACGGTAGCCTTACGCTGCATAGATCGGAGTTCAAAGGAGGGTTGAGGGGAAGAGGAAATAGGAAACTTTTTTGTAGAAATATATGGGGAAAGGGGGTTTATAATTCATCATATAAAAAAATGGGTAAACTTTGAGTTTAGTCACTGAATTTTCTGTTACTTCTTAAAATGCTCTGCTAACCTTACGATTTTAGAATTTAATCCTCAATTTCTTCCAAAATACCCATTAAATTTAATACTTTATAAATCCTAAAATTTAGCCCCTAAATTGGGGTATTACAATTCTCCACTCCTTAAAAGAATTTCGCCCTCGAAATGCATTCAAGTCACAGAAAATACATAAATGAAACTTCCATCTATTCTATCATACCTTCAAGTAGCTTTTACAGAAATACGGGTTCTTTACTAATCCTTAACCAGTTGAGTATACATTCTCATCAGAACTCTCCCTCATTCCAATAAAAGAATCAGAATGGAAATATCCTTGTGGAATCAATTCAGTATTGGTTACGAAAATAGGCTCATTGAACGGTAACATATCCCAAGTTCATATCTGGAATCGGGTCAGAATTTCTCATATTAGTAACTCTCACATGGCTCGTGAGGTACTTCACAAAATTCAGATAAACATTACTGGTATTCTTTTATGCAATGGTAGAGTCCTACCGGATAAAAACTTTGGTTTGGTCATTACAGATAGGGACTCAATCCTTGGAGTTCTGGCTCAGAGAGGTACAATTGTAGTCTAGGGGGCATGTACTGATCAAACATCTTTTGAAATTTGACCGATCGGTCTATCATGAAAAATTTTGACTCAAACCAAAGCTCTGATATCACTAAATGTAACCCCCTCAGACTGATACGGATAGCCCGATCCAATCAGGGGTGTCACATTAGGGTCATCGGAGTAACCCACTGTAAAATAGCAGAAAATTTAAACTTTTATTGAAACATGTAAACTCATAAAATCATTTATAAATACAAAAGCAGACTTTACCATTATTCGTAAATAAAATAGATTTTCAAACTCATATATAAAACAAAATACAACATACATGCCCCCTAATCACATGTACCATACACTGTAACCAACACCGGTAGAACTCCCTTATTGAAATCGATAGCTGAACTGGTGCAATTCTTTTAACTTGCAATAGTGAGTAATAGAGTGCGCTTCGGAAAGCTCAGTAATACAGAACTTCCAGGTAAAGCTATAGAACATGCAGATAAATGGAAAGCCATATAATTTCCTTATTGAACAAGACGTAAACCGGTTTCCAGGATAATCTAGGGTTCTATTAGTAGTTCATCAAGTAGAAGCCATGAAGATCACAGTTCATAGAAAACATTCATAGTATCATGTTTTCATGAGGTCGAATAGGATGTCTATTGTGTTTGAATCAAAACCAGTGAAAAGATATAAATCTTTTAAAACCATAGTGGAACCCTCCAACCAAACTCCATGATGCAGTTCTCTAGAACTGTATCTGTAGGGCTTGCCCTCATCACATAGTAAAAGGGGAGCCAACCTAAGGATATACCTTGGGGCCAATGGGCCTACCCAAGGATATCGTTAGATCCGTAGGGTTACCTTACGCACACAACAAAGGGAACCAACCTAAGGATATGCCTTGGGGCCTACCCAAGGGTATCCTTAGATCCGTATGGTCTTACTAGCTGGATCAGAGTTGTGCCTCTATACTTCAGAATCCTATCCATATAAAAATCTAGTGGAAATCAGTTTAGCCGTAAATCGTAATACCTAGATCGTGATCCAGTAATATGTCGCAATCGTGATAATGGAATAGATCGTATAAATAATTTCCCACCTGTACACCATAAGTAGTCAAATGATTAACCTGAGGGAGTACCTTGGGGTCCAAGGATCCCCTTTGGTCCGTAAGAAATTTCCAGCTTGATCAGAGTTGTACCACCAGTCTACCCATATAATATCCCAACAAAATAGTTCGAGTATAACCAGTGAATCATAAAACCATAGTTCATAAGTCAATTGTTTTTATGATTCCATAAAATAGGAAAAATTCATATTTTTGATGTAAACCATAATCAGATATCATATAAGACTTGTAATTACAACACCAGAACACACACGAGTTACACAAAAGGAACGCCAGAAAAATACGAGCAAAGAAAAAGTGATTTCGAGGCTATTGTAAACGATTCGAAGTAATAAAGGTGAAAGCTTTTTACCTTTCGTTTGTTTCTCTTTACTCTTCACTTGCATGCGTTGTTAATCGCGTTTTCTTTGCTTAGAATCCCAAAGACAAATGTTTTAGCCGATGACCCAGAGGGAGTTTTTCGAAACTTTGATTTAAGATCTACGCTCCCTAGAGGCTATTTCGCAAAAACAAATTATATTTTTGGAATGAGGGTGCGAAAATCTATTAAAAAATGAAAACTTTTTTATTCTTGCCGGTTTTAATCTTCAATGTTCTTTGATATTTGCCCACTGATTTAGCTTTTATTTCAATTTAATCCCCTACTAATATCATATATGTTTACTTATATTTCCATTATTATTATTTTTTATTTCATTTATACGTTATTAATATATATATATATATATATATATATATTTACTTTGATTTTCATATTCTTTATAATTTCTTTTATTTTTGTTTTATTTATTTATTACTATTATTTTTTTATTACTTATTATTACTATTATTTTTTATACCTTGTTTATAAGTTATTATTATATATATATATATATATATATTCATATAACTAGTATTATTACTATTTATTTTTTCTATTAAAGTATATATTTATATTTTTATAATTATCATTTTTATTGTTATTACTATTTTACTTTTAACTTACATTTTTTATTTTTTTCTTTATTTTATGTGATTGTATTTTTTTTTCATTTTTTTTCCTATTTTCTTTTTATTTTTCATCATTTTTTTATTGTTGTTTTATTATTATTAGATTCGTTACTTCATTCTTTTTTCTTGTTTATTTTTACTTCTTTTATTTTCTTAATTTTTATATCATTTTGTTTATTCGTGTTATTTATGTGTTTTCTTTGTTTTATTTATTTAGTTTCATTGTCTTTTCCTCTAACGTGTTTCTCGCCTTTTTTTAAAAGAGATATTTTCAAATCGAATTAGGGTAAGTAATTTTGGATTGTAATTTTACCTTTTGAGTTAAACTTTCAATTTTCTTACTTAATGACAACTGGAAATTACGTAGTACCGAAAGGGCAGTTCAAGGGTGCTAACCTTTCCTTGATTGTAACCAACTCCCGAATCTGATATATCTCTAGTAAGACGCAGATCAGATAAGAAATAAGGTATCCAATCAACCCACTTTTCGTAAAGTAAATGATCAGTGGCGACTCCTAATTCATTTAATCCACTTCGAAGTCCAATTCCGGGGCCCAACCGAAAGACGGTTATGACTGCTTGGCGACTCCGTTGGGGACAGGTAAGTGAGTCAGGCTAAGGTAATTTCTAGTTGTCTTTTTAACGAAAAGGGTAAGTTTAAATTTTAAGGTAATATTTCGATCATTTTTTACTTACTTTTGATTATATTTTCGGGTAAATAGTTATATTAATCGTTTTCTCATGATTTCAGCCCTTAAAGATTTTTTCATCTAAGGCTCTAAACCCGAGCTCCAAACCCGTTTTAAGTGGGGGTGAAAGCGACGCATTCGTGTGAATTTATTCACCGTATGGGCCTAGGAAGTAGCCTTCGGGATTCATATACCTTATGCCTTCGGGATTCATATACCTTATGCCTTCGTGTGAATTTATTCTCCGTATGGGCATAAGTGAATGTGTTCTCTCGAGTTTAACTTAGTCCACACAAGCCTATGATGGGTTTATGACTAAGGGTCTGGCAAGCCCAAGGGGGCACCGGCAAGGAGAACTCGGGTACCATGGAGACTATGGAGAAATATAGCCTACTCCGAAACCCCATTTCAAACCCTAGGATATATTTACCCTAACCATGTTTTTTTTCCTTAATACTCTTCTTATTTTTCTTTCGTCATTTCTTATTTATTTATATATTTTCATTTTACTGACCTGTTTTCCTTTGTGTTTGTTTTCTTAGCATTTGTATCATAACAAGAGGCCATTGGTCCCTAAAAAGGTGTTTATTATACACAAAATAATCTGAAAAAATGGACAAAGGTGTTGTAATGCAAGAGATTAAAAACCCTGAGATACGACTATGGTCTGAGAAGACTCATAAGGAAAAGGGAGACAGTCTTCAAGGGAGATATGTGTCAGAGCTGGTTAGCTACGCCTCTATCAGCCTAAAACAGAACAATGTGCAAGAGCTTTGAGACATCTGGGAAAGTTGGAAGATTGATCGAAAACAGAAGTTCAGCCAACGGTACGGTGACATTACGCTTTTACTCCAAGTTAAGACTGATGAGCCTTTAATCAGATCCCTAGTTCAATTCTGGAATCCAGGATATAATTGTTTCACTTTTAATCGGGAGGACATGGTGCCCACCATTGAAGAATACACTACACTGTTGCACTGTGAAAGTATTAGACTAGAGAAGGCCTACCTTAAACACATCAAGAGCTAACCTTTCAAGAATGCACTAAGCCAAGGTTGCCGGGGTTGACGAAAAATGAGTAATTGACCGATCTCAGTGCAGAGGCAGTGGGAAAGGAATTGAGTGGATCCACATAAGGCAATTAGTGAAGAACCACCCTGATGAGTGGAAGACTATAGACCTTTTTGCACTAGGTCTGTACGAGTTGATTATCTTTCCAAAGGCTTTGGGTTGCATTGACGCAGCCGTGGTGGAATTGTTCGAGCAACTTCCGAAATGGGTTAACCCAGCACCAACCATCTGAGCTGAAACCTTTCGATCTCTCAACCATTGTCGAAGATCTGGAGGAGGAAGGTTCGTTGAATGTGTCCAGCTCCTTCAAGTCTGGATTCACAGCCACTTCTGGAAGACTAACGGGGTTCCCTACAGCCGATTTAGCACCACATATTCACCTTTGGGAGAGTTCATCACAATGAAATGGCATGAAAGTGCTTCAAAGGAAAAATGGATGAAAGTTTTTACACATCTTCAGGATCGGGACATTACTTGGAGAGCCCCCTGGTTGTTCCTCGTTGATGTTCTTTTCCGATGTGGGGATTCTGATACTATGACCTTGCTTGGACTTTGGGGGTGCAGTTGGGTATGCTCCGTTGTTGGCACTAAGACAGTACGAGGCACATCAGTTTGTCCCCACAACATACGGAATAATTAAATCAGAGTTTGTATATAGCAATGACAATTATAAGAAGATGATCAAAGAAGCAGCCGAGTCATGGAAGAAAGTATCCCGGATTATATGGAGTGGCGAAGATTGAGAAAGAATGATAACATCCCAGTGCCAGAATGTGAAGACACCCGGACCATGGAGGAACATCTCAGGCTTGTCCCTTCTGAACTTGAGATAGTCAAGGTAGAGTTTGAAGCTGTGAATGACGAGCTGAAGTAGAGGATTAAGGAACTTGAAGTTGAACGTTATCAATGGAAGCTAGATGCCGACTCTTAGAAAGATAGATCAGACAAACTGGAAAGAGAACTTAAAAGAGTTTGTTTTGAGCTCGAAGATTTGAGAAAGGGGTATCAAGATAAAGTCAAGGATAACTCCAAGTTGAAATTAACCTCTGATGAAAGAGCTTGGAAGGAAAAGTTGAAAACTGCTCAGAGACGCTTAGCAGTCAGTCAGCATCAAAACCAATGCTTGAGAATCCAGATGGCTGACCTAAAAAACAACATGAGAGAGATGTCAAAGCAATAGCCGAGTTAGAAGTTATTGTGGATGGATTCAAGAAGAAAGCACCGAGCTTCAGATAGTTCCATTCGATGGGGGTTTACAGTGGTGTTTCCATTGGGAGCAAGCACAACAAAGGGTAAAAGCTAGAGACGCAGTCATCTGAGATTTCCTAGAACAAGTAAAGAAGGCAACCTATCATCTTCACGGCCTAGTAAGGGAAGCCGGAGTCGTTCGACAAGGCATTCAACCAGTGACAGATGAAGGCAGAAGACTTGTCAATGTACTAGAAGCTGTTTGGGGTCTAGAGGATTTAGTCCGCATATACATTTGATTGTTTTTATGTCTCTTAGAAGATAAAACAATTTTGTCTAAAATAAGGATTATTTATAGTAATGAACACTTTTCTGGATCAATGCCTCTAAATTGCATACATCATGCACTGCATACTTTGCATTTTATATTTCATGTTTGTTTTTTATATTTTCCATGTTTTTCATTTGCATTAACAAACAGAACATGTCTCAGAAAGAGAAAGAGCAAACACCAAGTCTACCACCGCAAGCATTAAATACGCATCACCCACACAATACTCGAGCAAAGAAAAGACAAATGGAGGCCAGAATAGAAAAACTCGAGGAGAACATGGCAAGACTGCAAAAAGAACTGGAAGATAAGATGGCTCAAAATAGTCAGAGCACTCTAGAGTCCATCAAGAAAAACCAGGAGTCCTTGGTCGACCAAATCGTGGCCAAGTTATCGGGTTTACAGCAAGCTAGTGCAGTAGGGGGAAGTCCCTCCGAAGGGGTAACCATGTCACCAACCCCACAGGTGGTTATTTCACCCAGGATCTTACCCAAGCCACGAGAAAATTCTTCTGCTGTAAAAGGAAAAGCATTATCTACTATGAAGGTGCAAACTTCCACAACTAATCCTGATAACCATCCGGATGATTACAACATCCCGAATTTCAATGAAGATGACAAAGCAAGAAAGATAGAAGAGAAAATCAGGATGTTAGAAGATCAAATGAAGATGGTCGAGGGATACCATGATTATTATGGAGTGGATGCAAGGGAGCTGAGCCTGATTCCAGATTTGGTGCTTCTACTAAAGTTTAAAACTCCTTAGTTTGAGAAGTTCGATGGGAACAGCTGCCCATAAGCCCATATCATTATGTTCTGTCGGAAGATGACATGATATGGGGAGAATGACCAACCCTTGATCCACTGCTTTCAGGAGAGCCTGTCCGGTTCAGCTATTCGGTGGTATAACCAGCTCAACCGAACTCATATCAAGACATGGAAAGACTTAGCTAAGTCTTTCCTGGAGCAATACAAGCATATCAACGATATGAGACCAGACCTGGTTATGTTACAAAGCCTGGAGAAGAAGCACAACGAGAGTTTCCGACAATACGCACATCATTGTAGGGATTTGTCTGTGCAGGTTCATCTACCCTTGGATGAAAAGGAGACTAGAAAGTTGTTTGTATAAACCCTGAAGACACCTTACTTCGGGCACCTGGTGGCAATTACATCGGGAGGTTTTTCAGATCTAGTCATGGCCGGTGAAATGATCGAGTTTGCCATTAAACAAGGAAAAATTAAGGGAGGAGACTCTAGTAAAAAGCCTCCCACAAAGAACAAAGACTGATAGATCAACAATGTCAACAAGGGTGTTACGGTCTCAAGCTCAAAAACCACTGCAACTTTACCGTCTGGTACTTCAAACCAGGCTCAGAGAGAACCAAGGAAAGAAAGGGAAAATGAGCAGATCGATCTCATTCCCATGACATATAAAGAGCTATATCAACAACTCTTCGACACTTATGTAGTGTCGCCTTACCCAATGGATCCGATGAAGCCCCCATATTTGAGATGGTATGATGAGAACGCTCACTACGAATATCATGGTGGTGTGCAGGGGCATTCAATCGAAGGTTGTCTCACATTTAAGAGGCTTGTATAACAAATGTGGAACAAGAATTGGATCACTTTCAACTCTGAAACACCAAACGTCGCCTAGAATCCCTTGCCTAATCATCCGAAGATCAGAATTAATGCAATCACCACCAAAAATGATAGGAGAATTAAAACCAGTGTTTCAGAAGTCAAAGCTCCTTTGGCTTGGATATGGAGCCAAATGGTAAAAGCAGGGCTTCTTACACCGTAATCAGGTGCAGTAAAGAGTGAAGGGGGTAACTATTGTTGTTATCACAACAAAGAGGGGCATAAAGTGCAAGAATGCTCTGAATTCAGGACATTAGTGTAGCTCATGATAGACCAGAAAAAGTTGGAGTTTTATGAAGAAGTCCAAGATTCCCTGGAAGAAGATGTTTACGCTACAAGAGAATCATCAGACAAAAGACTCGGTAGGGGTAGTTCTTTGGTTATTACCACTAAAGCAAAGATGATAATAACAACTCCGCAAGCAAAGGTGGTGATCACGACACCTCGACCTTTTCAATATAAGGATAGTCGACAAGTGCCTTGGAAGTACAAATGCCAGGTGAGCACTTCCAAAGAATGTGACAACAAGGTGGGGCAAAGACCACTAGAGCCCTTCAAGGAAGATGTGCTGGCTATCAATGAACCTATAAAAGAGGAATAAGCTAAAGAATTCCTTAATATTTTGAAGCATAGCGAGTACAATATTGTAGAACAACTCCACAGCTTGCCAACGTGCACTTCAATGTTGGCACTTTTACTAAGCTCCGAAGCACATCGGGAGGCACTGTTGATGGTCCTGAATCAAACGTTCGTGCCACAAGACATACCAGTTAGCAAGATGGATCGACTGGTAAATAATATTCAAGCTGATAATCTCATATCATTCTCAGATGATGAGATTCCATCCAGAGGAAGAGGCCGAACTAAGGCATTACACATCACTACTTATTGTAAGGGGCATGCCTTACCGAGTATGTTGATCGATAACGACTCAGCCTTGAATGTGATGCCTTTGGTGACATTGAAGAGGTTGCCAATAGATACCTCTCATATGAGAGCCTGTCAAAATGTGGTCCGAGCATTTGATGGGACCAAGAGAGAGGTTATTGGCAAGATCGAGGTGCCCTTAACCATCGGACTTGCCACTTATGATATCGAGTTTCTGGTGATGGAAATCATACCTTCTTATAATTGTCTTTTGGGAAGGCCATGGATTCATCAAGCTGGTGCAGTACCATCCACACTGCACCAAAAAGTTAAATTTGTTATTGACGGGGCCTTAATAATTATCAATGCTGAGGAAGATATTGTGGCAAGTGTGACCACGGAGGCCCCATATATCGAAGTGGACGAGGAAACAGTGGAGTGTTCATTTCGTTCCCTAGAATTTGTGAATGCCACCTTTGTGGTAGAATGAAGAACGATCCCCATACCCTGACTTTCCAAGTGTACCAGAATGGAGATCATGCAAACATTAGCACGAGGTGCCAAAATTGGAAGAAGGTTCGGGAGATTTCTGCAAGGAAGGATTCCTCCATTCCTTCCTATTTCAAAGCCATATCGATTTGGGCTTGGCTTTCAGCCCAATTACCATGAAAAGAGAAAGGAAGTTCAGAAGAACCGAGAGAAAAGACTGGCCAGACTGACTGGAAGTGAACTTCAATGGGAACCCATGACATTCCCGCCTCTTTGCCACACATTCAAATCGGGTGGTTACGTGTTTGAGACCACCTCATCCGATTTAGGAGCGTCTCTGGAAGATCAGAGTATCAATGCCATAACCACTAGAAATGCTGATGACACAGTTAGATCTGGGATATGCCCTCTGCCACCTGGGTTCGTGCCTAGCCGTTGGTCGGTCGAATAACTACTTGTGGTTTACAAAAGTCTTTCAGAGTAATATTCAAACTATCCCTATTTGCCTATACTCGGGGCAATAGGTGATCTTTTGTAAAGGTTAATAAACATTATGTTTAAGTTCAATAAAAGATGCACCTTCTTTTATCTTCTCATGGCAAACAAAATTTTCCTTTATTTCATTTTTGAATTCATTGTCTATCTTCTATATTTCGGTACATCATTTCCACTTTCTCTCGAATTTCATTCTTGATTATTTCGTGTGGGATATATTCCTATCACACATGCACATTTTCCCTTCTTTCAGATCCCTAGATAACAATAATGTAGGCACTAATGATCCTGATCCGGAGGTGGATTTTGAATCAGCCATTTGTCTCAGGATTAGACACAGATATGGTAGTCCATAAACTACCTATCAAACAAGAATATAAACCCGTGTAGCAAAAACTGAGAAGAATGCGACCAGAAATGCTCTTTAAGATCAAGGAAGAAGTCAAGAAACAATTTGATGCCGGTTTTCTTCAAGTGGCCAAATATCCAGAGTGGGTGGCCAACATAGTGCATGTGCCGAAGAAGGACGGTCAAGTACGCATGTGTGTCAATTACCGGGACCTTAACAAGGTAAGTCCTAAAGATAACTTTCCTCTGCCACATATAGACACTCTGGTGGATAATACAGCTGGGAACAACTACTTTTTATTCATGGATGGATTTTCGGGGTACAATCAGATCAAGATGCATCCTGAATACATGGAGAAGACCACTTTTGTCACAATTTGGGGAACTTTCTGTTACAAAGTGATGCCTTTCGGATTAAAGAATGATGGGGCAACATACCAGAGAGCTATGGTGACCATGTTCCATGACATGATGCATAAAGAAATCGAGGTTTATGTCAACGACATAATTATCAAGGAACTGACCGAGAATGAACATATTGAACATTTGAGAAAGCTCTTGCAGAGAATGAGGAAGTTCCAGCTATGACTGAACCCTAGCAAGTACACTTTTGGGGTGATATCCGAGAAACTGTTAGGCTTCGTGGTTAGCCAAAAAGGCATCGAGGTTGATCCTGACAAAGTTAAGGCTATCCAGAATCTACCTCCACCTTGAACACAAAAAGAAGTTCGAGGTTTTCTGGGCATATTGAATTACATAGCTCGTTTCATATCTCAGTTAACTGACAAGTGTGATCCAATCTTTCTCCTTCTCCGAAAGAACAACCCTGGAGCGTGGGATGAAAACTGTCAGATTGCATTCGAGAAGGTGAACGAGTACCTATCTCATATTCCTATCTTAATGTCCCCCATCCCGGGCAAACCTCTGTTCCTGTATCTATCCATATTTTAGAACTCAATGGGGTGTGTCCTGGGTCAACATGACGAATCTGGAAGAAAAGAAAGAGCCATCTACTATTTGAGCAAGAAGTTCACCGATTGCGAGGCCAGATATCCTCCTATTGAGAAGGTTTATTGTGCTTTAGTCTGGGCTACAAAAAGACTCCGACAATATATGTTGTATCATACCACTTGGCTGATTTCCAAGCTAGATCCACTAAAATACATGATGGGTGTACCTGCTCTCTCTGGAAGGTTAGCCCGATGGCAAATGTTATTGTCTGAATTCGACATCGAGTACGTGAGCCAAAAATCCATAAAAGGAAGTGCCATATCAGATTTCTTGGCAAGCAGAACCGATGAAAATTATGAGCCATTAGACTTTGATTTCCTAGACGAAGAATTAATGGCTTTATCTTTAGAAGAAACATGTACTTCAATACATAGTTCCTGGAGAATGTACTTCGATGGGGCATCCAATGCATTAGGACATGGCATCGGGGCAATAATGATCTGTCCATAAGGGAGTCACTACCCATTTACCAGCAGAATGAACTTCGATTGTACCAATAACATGGCAGAATATGAAGCATGTGTCTTGGGAATTTGAGCTGCACTGAGGCAAAATATAAAGACCTTGCAGATATACGGAGATTCGGCATTAGTAATCTATCAGCTCCGTGGAGAATGGGAAACCAAAGATGCAAAACTGATAGAATACCGAAAGTTAATACTGAACCTGCTTGAAGAATTCGACGAAGTTACCTTCCACTATGTGCCGAGGGAAGAAAATCAAATGGCTGATGCTTTGGCTACCTTGGCAGCCGCATTCAAAGTTGACGCGGAGTCTGAAATAATGCCAATTAACATGCAGTCGTATGAGTACCCAGCTCATTGCTACCAGATTGAAGAAGTAAAAGACACTAAGCCTTGGTACTACGACATTTTGCAGTATATCAAGCATCAAAGTTATCCAGAGGAAGCCACTGAAATCGATAAAAGAACCATTAGAAGGATGTCAGCTGTATACGTCCTTGATGGGGAGGTCTTGTACAAGAAAAGCCATAATCAAGTTCTATTAAGGTGCGTCGATACTGAAGAGGCAAAAATGATAATGGAATAAGTACATGACAGAGTTTGTGGAACACATGCAAATGGACATATGATTTCGAGACAAATAATGAGATGCATATATTTCTGGTCCACACTAGAAAGTGATTGCATTAACTATGCTAGAAAATGTCATAAATGTCAGATTTACGGAGATAAAATAAATGTTCCACCTCATCCACTTCATGTCATGACATCACCATGACCTTTCTCTATGTGGGGCATGGATGTTATTGCGCAAATCCATCCGAAGGCTTCGAATGGTCATCGTTTCATCCTTGTAGCCATCAACTATTTCACCAAGTGGGTAGAGGTTGCTTCCTATGTCAGTTTCACTCAATCCGTTATTTGAAAGTTTTTGAAAAAAGAGATCATATATCGGTATGATTTACCTAAAAGGATCATTACCGATAATGCTATAAACTTGAACAATAAAATGATGAAAGCTGCTTGTGAGCAATTCAACATAAAGCATCACAATTCTACTACCTACAGACCAAAGATGAACGGCGCAGTAGAAGCAGCAAACAAAAACATTAAAAAGATAGTGGAGAAGACGACCGAGACCTACAAAGACTGGTATGAGAAGTTGTCTTTTTCTTTGTTCGCTTACCGAACCTCAGTATGAACCTCGACTGGGGTACCTCCATTCTCATTAGCTTATGGAATGGAAGCAGTGTTGCCCATTGAAGTAGAAATTCTGTCATTACGGGTCTTGACAGAAGTCAAACTGGATGACGCAGAATGGGTGCAATCCAGATACGATCAGCTTAACCTGATAGATGAAAAGAGACTGAAAGCTATTCACCATGGTCAAATCTATCAGAAACGAATGATTTGAGCACATGACAAGAAGGTATGCCCGAGAATATTCAGTGAAGGAGATCTGGTGCTAAGGAGAATTTTCCCAGTCCATAAATATTTTCGAGGAAAATGGATGCCAAATTGGGAAGGATCTTATGTCGTGAAAAAGGCCTTCTCCAGAGGAGCCCTTGTCCTGGCTGAAATGAATGGTGTAACACCCCAATTTAGGGGCTAAATTTAAGAAAATATAAATTGGTGGATTTAATTTGGTATTTTGAAAGAAACAGGGGATTAAATTGTAAAGTTCTAAAGTTGGCAAACCGTTTTCAGAAGTGCAGAAAGTTCAGTGGCTAAACCCATGATTTAACCATTTTTTTAATATGTTGAATTATAAATCTGATTCTCGTGCGCAGGCAGCAGAAATTTTCCAGATTTCCCTTATCCATCAACCCAACTTCCAACTCCGATCTACTCGCCGTCCGACCTCCAAACGACGAGCCGAAACAACCATCGTGTTCGTTGTCAACCGAGGAACAAAACCCCTCAAACCTTTCGTCGTGAATCATCGCCGTTCGTCGTGAATTTCAGTCGAAAGTATCGTCGGTAATAACTCGGTTTTAGTTGGTTTTTCATCGATTCACGACGATCGGGTCATCCGTTTACGACACCTCCCGCACCATCGTGTTCCTTGTGTCGTTCCGAGTCCACCGGTGTTCTCCTTTTTCTCCGGCGGCGGCGGCGCGTTGGGAGGTGAATCGGTCAAACTTCCCGATTTGTTGAAATCGAGCTCTCCGCCGTTCAAAATTGTGAACCGAGCTTTGTAAGTATCTCGATATCGCTCAAAATAATTTTTAGGAATTTTTCCGAGAATTTTCCGACATTGGGTTACTGTTCACGCGCCGCACGCGCCACCACCTGAGAATGGGCTTCGTCTGGAAGCATGGGGAGCCGTTTGAGCCGAGCCGTTTGAGCTGAGCCGAGCCGTTTTAGCTGAGCCGAGCCGAGCCGCCTAGACCGAGCCGTTTACTGTTGACCACCGTTGACTGACGTTGACTATAGTTAACCAAAACTTTGACCAGCTTTGACCGGGCATTAAACGACCTTTGACTTCGACCGAGTATACCTATCTTGATAGTTTTCGACGTTCCAAATCCGATTCCGCAATCTATTTTCCGAAATTCGGACCCGAAGGCCTCGATATTGCCGGTCAAACCCGTTGACTTTGATTTTGACCGAAAATTCCAAATTTTCGAAAAGTCATACTTTATGCTTTCGACGTCCTGAATCCGAATCCGAAGTCGGTTTCACCAAATTCAAACCCGGTAAGCTGTTTTTGACTGATTTATTACCCGATTCGATCCGTTTATCGCAATTAAGCTCCATTTCTGATATAATTTATGTTGATATGTATCTGAGGAATTATTAGAAGTTGAATTGAAGATCAAAGGCGTTCGAATGGAATTTTTATGGTCGATTAGTATTGCACAGAAATCGAGGTAATACTTTACTACCTCTTTATGCTTTATGGAACATGTTGATATTGGTAAATGCATGAATAAGATAATGTTGGTCACTTTTGTGGAGTTGAATAATTTATTCACTCGATATGAATGTGGTAGAAATTCTGTAACTGAATACGGATCGAATGACTAAGATAAGAGATTGATAATTGTTAGAATTAAATTACAAGTTTGTGATTGGTGATAAAGAAATCAGCTCTGGATTTGTAACTTATATTTTATATCATCAAGGGTTAAATGTTAAAGATACTTGGATGAAAAATTATGAGAATACTCCGATATGGTAAAATTAAGAAATTACCCTTATGTTGGAAAATGATAAGAATTGCCCCTGGAAGTTGGTTAATAACTCTGAAAAGACATATTGATCCGATATAACTACTGATGTGCATAAGAAATGTTAGTTTTATTTGGAAATTATGGATAACCGGTTTTAATCCTATGAGAGTTTGTGAAGGAATCATTTCAAAATCAAAGAATGTTCGGGAAAGCAATTGATCATAGGATCTCTAAATTATAATTATTTTCGTTAAGTGCTAATATTGAAATTATTTGGTTAAGAAATTACGAAAATGCCCTTGAGAGATAAAATAGTCTGAATTGACCCTGAATGAGAGAGTACTTTGAGGATTTGTACTTAACTCGATTAAGTACGAATTTAATTGTTAAGATCCTGTCTTTGTACAGAAAAATTTATAATATTCCGTTTGTAAAATCTGAGAAGACACTTGACCCGAAAATATTCGAATAAGGAGTAAATACTTGAAGAGTAATTTATTGGAGGTATTCTGCTGACAGAATTGTTCGAAAGGACTGAAGTAAATGATAAGATTGAATTAAATAATAAGACCGGATGGAAGGAAATGATTGAAATATTCTAGAATTATAAAATGACCAAATTACCCCTGGAATGGAAATAACTCAAGAATGTCACCAAGCTCAGGAATGAATGGATATACTAAAGCTTTGAAATGAATAGAAAAAAATGTTAAGCACCAAAATGACCAAAATGCCCTTATAACCTAGAATAAGTAAATGTCTTGGATTAATTAAGAAATCCAAATAAACATGGATGTTGTGCTACCAGTAAAAGTTGTGAAACGCAACTTAAGTGATTAACCAACGTTAGTACTATATCATTACCTGAATGATATAAGTATCACTTGAATGTTTGTTCATCTGCTCAAATTTGGATCGATGATAATTCTGGAAGTACTTGGCGCAGCTCAACTCTAGAGAGCATACAGTACTAATAAGTGGGTAGTCGTTAGTCAAATCAACCACGAATACCATAATAACTTTATTATATGAATAAATTGAAATGAAATGTAGTACAACGTGTATTTGAAATTCAGAAACGTCTAAATTATTCTGGAAAACTTTAAAGTAATCGGGATAGACTTGCTTACCAAACGAACTAAGTAACATCAATGAGTAAGGATTAAATAGGTGATTTGATGAGTTTGGAAACACTGTTGAACTTACATGATGAATTGTCATTATGGGTTATGAGCCATGGATCAAGTACGTCGGTATTTCCTGATATTGTTGAAACGTAGAAATGAAATAAAGACCGTTGGAAGATTTATTCAGTGATGATTATGGGGATGATCTATGGATCTGCACTATGGTATTAAAGAGTGAATACACTGGAAGGATAATGAATTGACTTGTTTGACATGCATCAGTTTGAGAGTTGTGTAACTCGAGTTGTTTGATAATATGATCGATAGTCGTAGATTGTAAATGACTTGAATCTTCGATTCTATATTTCATCTAAAATCACTTCGGTCATGTTTGAAAAAAAAAACAAGTAACGCAGATGGAAAAGATCTGAATATCTCATTTGGTTCAATTGGGCTGAAATCCTATGAATTTAAAGTATATTCCTGAATACCCCTGATTGTTTGGGTAATGGAATCACTCGCAGTAAATCTGAATTTAGAATTATTATGTATAAAGGTTCCTGAACGTTTTCCTAAAGCACACGAAAATATAGTGGGATTCTAATGTATCAATATTAAATGTCTGGCTAGATCGGTTAGTAATCGATTCTCCTCAATAGGACCTTGTTCCAGGAATTCGATCAAATTTCATAAGTTTCATGTTATCCAAAATGATAACTACAATGGCCTCTGGAAATACTGGGATTCTCTAGTGTGTTCCCTACTTGTTATTGAACTGTTTATGGTTTTAATACGTGGTACACCGAATTCATTGGCTATTGTTTTATGGATGCACCAATTTAATGTGACAATTTATGGAATATGGCTGCTATCTAATTTTTGTTTTGAAATGGTATATGATTACTATGTTTTGGATTTATGGAGTTTATGTCACGGTGCAATTGAATTTTGGAATTGAAATACGATGGAATAGCTCTGATCAAGCTAACTGGGCCTAATGTGACTCTTGAGGGCCCCAAGATGTTTCATTAGGTCGGCTTTCCTTTGCTGTGTGCTTAGGGTAGTATATGGACTTATTGACTTGGGCTTAAGGATACAAGCTTCATAGCCTATCCTTAAGTCGGCTTTCTTTTTGCTATGTGCATAAAGTAAGCTATGGAAAATAATTTTGGGAACTACTGATGGTGTACCAGAAAAGGGTTTAAACTATGATTTTCAAAAGTTAAACTCTTTACGAAATTGTGAGATTACTGGACTATGATTTGTACCTATTATGATTTTTATACTGTTGGAACACACTAGACATCCTATTCGATCTCCTGAAAATGTCATACTTTGAAAGGTTTCTTATGAACTGAGATTCATGGCTTCTACTCGATGAACTTCTAAGGGAACCCCAAATTATTCTGCAAGCTGGTATACATATGATTCAATAAGGAAATGATATGGCTTTCCATTTATCTACATGTCATGTAGCATCATCTGGTAGTTCTGTATTACTGAGCTTTCCAAAGCTCACTCTATTACTCACCTTTTCAGGTTAAAACAATTGTACCAGTGCATCTATCGACTTCAGTAAGGGAGTTCTTCCGGCGTGGTTGCAGAGTATGGTACTTGTGATTAGGGGGCATGTAATTGTATTTTGTTTTATATACGAGTTTGGAAATCTGTTTTATTTTTAAATAGTGATAAATGATTTTATAAGTTTACATGTTCTGATAAAAAGTTTTAAAATTTCTGCTATTTTTACGGTGGGTCGCTCCGGTGGCCCTAATGTGACTTCTCGAATCGGATCGGGCTACCCGCATCGGTTTGGGGTGTTACATTTAGTGGTATCAGAGCTATGGTTCGAGTCAAAATTTTTCAAGATAGACCGGCCGGTCAAATGTCAAAATATGTCTGATCAGTACATGCCCTAGACTGCAATCGTACCTCTCTGAGTTGAAACTCCATGGCTAAGTCCCTATCTGTAACGAATAAACCTAAGTTTCTATCCATTAAGGCTATAGTTGTATAAAAAGGAATACCAGTAACATCTGTCTAAACGTTGTAAAGTATCTAATGAGCCATGTGAGAGTTATTCATCTGAGAAATTCTGACTCGACTCTGGAAATGAAATTGGGATATATTACTGCTTTATGAGCCTATTCTCGTGACCAAGACTGAATTGATTACTAAAGGAAATTTTCGTTCGGATTCTTTTATTGAAATGAGAAAGAGTTCTGATAAGAATGTATACTCAACTAGTTAAGGATTAGTGGAGGATCCGTATTTCTATAAGAGCTACATGAAAGATATGAAAGAACTGATGGAAGTTTCATTTCTGCAATTATGTGAAATGAAGGAATTTCGAGGACGAAATTTTTTTTAAGGAGGGGAGAATTGTAACACCCCAATTTAGGGGCTAAATTTAAGAAAATATAAATTGGTGGATTTAATTTGGTATTTTGAAAGAAACAGGGGATTAAATTGTAAAGTTCTAAAGTTGGCAAACCGTTTTCAGAAGTGCAGAAAGTTCAGTGGCTAAACCCATGATTTAACCATTTTTTTAATATGTTGAATTATAAATCTGATTCTCGTGCGCAGGCAGCAGAAATTTTCCAGATTTCCCTTATCCATCAACCCAACTTCCAACTCCGATCTACTCGCCGTCCGACCTCCAAACGACGAGCCGAAACAACCATCGTGTTCGTTGTCAACCGAGGAACAAAACCCCTCAAACCTTTCGTCGTGAATCATCGCCGTTCGTCGTGAATTTCAGTCGAAAGTATCGTCGGTAATAACTCGGTTTTAGTTGGTTTTTCATCGATTCACGACGATCGGGTCATCCGTTTATGACACCTCCCGCACCATCGTGTTCCTTGTGTCGTTCCGAGTCCACCGGTGTTCTCCTTTTTCTCCGGCGGCGGCGGCGCGTTGGGAGGTGAATCGGTCAAACTTCCCGATTTGTTGAAATCGAGCTCTCCGCCGTTCAAAATTGTGAACCGAGCTTGTAAGTATCTCGATATCGCTCAAAATAATTTTTAGGAATTTTTCCGAGAATTTTCCGACATTGGGTTACTGTTCACGCGCCGCACGCGCCACCACCTGAGAATGGGCTTCGTCTGGAAGCATGGGGAGCCGTTTGAGCCGAGCCGTTTGAGCCGAGCCGTTTGAGCTGAGCCGAGCCGTTTGAGCTGAGCCGAGCCGTTTTAGCTGAGCCGAGCCGAGCCGCCTAGACCGAGCCGTTACTGTTGACCACCGTTGACTGACGTTGACTATAGTTAACCAAACTTTGACCAGCTTTGACCGGGCATTAAACGACCTTTGACTTCGACCGAGTATACCTATCTTGATAGTTTTCGACGTTCCAAATCCGATTCCGCAATCCATTTTCCGAAATTCGGACCCGAAGGCCTCAATATTGCCGGTCAAACCCGTTGACTTTGATTTTGACCGAAAATTCCAAATTTTCGAAAAGTCATACTTTATGCTTTCGACGTCCTGAATCCGAATCCGAAGTCGGTTTCACCAAATTCAAACCCGGTAAGCTGTTTTTGACTGATTTATTACCCGATTCGATCCGTTTATCGCAATTAAGCTCCGTTTCTGATATAATTTATGTTGATATGTATCTGAGGAATTATTAGAAGTTGAATTGAAGATCAAAGGCGTTCGAATGGAATTTTTATGGTCGATCAGTATTGCACAGAAATCGAGGTAATACTTTACTACCTCTTTATGCTTTATGGAACATGTTGATATTGGTAAATGCATGAATAAGATAATGTTGGTCACTTTTGTGGAGTTGAATAATTTATTCACTCGATATGAATGTGGTAGAAATTCTGTAACTGAATACGGATCGAATGACTAAGATAAGAGATTGATAATTGTTAGAATTAAATTACAAGTTTGTGATTGGTGATAAAGAAATCAGCTCTGGATTTGTAACTTATATTTATATCATCAAGGGTTAAATGTTAAAGATACTTGGATGAAAAATTATGAGAATACTCCGATATGGTAAAATTAAGAAATTACCCTTATGTTGGAAAATGATAAGAATTGCCCCTGGAAGTTGGTTAATAACTCTGAAAAGACATATTGATCCGATATAACTACTGATGGCATAAGAAATGTTAGTTTTATTTGGAAATTATGGATAACCGGTTTTAATCCTATGAGAGTTTGTGAAGGAATCATTTCAAAATCAAAGAATGTTCGGGAAAGCAATTGATCATAGGATCTCTAAATTATAATTATTTTCGTTAAGTGCTAATATTGAAATTATTTGGTTAAGAAATTACGAAAATGCCCTTGAGAGATAAATAGTCTGAATTGACCCTGAATGAGAGAGTACTTGAGGATTTGTACTTAACTCGATTAAGTACGAATTTAATTGTTAAGATCCTGTCTTTGTACAGAAAAATTTATAATATTCCGTTTGTAAAATCTGAGAAGACACTTGACCCGAAAATATTCGAATAAGGAGTAAATACTTGAAGAGTAATTTATTGGAGGTATTCTGCTGACAGGTTGTTCGAAAGGACTGAAGTAAATGATAAGATTGAATTAAATAATAAGACCGGATGGAAGGAAATGATTGAAATATTCTAGAATTATAAAATGACCAAATTACCCCTGGAATGGAAATAACTCAAGAATGTCACCAAGCTCAGGAATGAATGGATATACTAAAGCTTTGAAATGAATAGAAAAAATGTTAAGCACCAAAATGACCAAAATGCCCTTATAACCTAGAATAAGTAAATGTCTTGGATTAATTAAGAAATCCAAATAAACATGGATGTTGTGCTACCAGTAAAAGTTGTGAAACGCAACTTAAGTGATTAACCAACGTTAGTACTATATCATTACCTGAATGATATAAGTATCACTTGAATGTTTGTTCATCTGCTCAAATTTGGATCGATGATATTCTGGAAGTACTTGGTGCAGCTCAACTCTAGAGAGCATACAGTACTAATAAGTGGGTAGTCGTTAGTCAAATCAACCACGAATACCATAATAACTTTATTATATGAATAAATTGAAATGAAATGTAGTACAACGTGTATTTGAAATTCAGAAACGTCTAAATTATTCTGGAAAACTTTAAAGTAATCGGGATAGACTTGCTTACCAAACGAACTAAGTAACATCAATGAGTAAGGATTAAATAGGTGATTTGATGAGTTTGGAAACACTGTTGAACTTACATGATGAATTGTCATTATGGGTTATGAGCCATGGATCAAGTACGTCGGTATTTCCTGATATTGTTGAAACGTAGAAATGAAATAAAGACCGTTGGAAGATTTATTCAGTGATGATTATGGGGATGATCTATGGATCTGCACTATGGTATTAAAGAGTGAATACACTGGAAGGATAATGAATTGACTTGTTGACATGCATCAGTTTGAGAGTTGTGTAACTCGAGTTGTTTGATAATATGATCGATAGTCGTAGATTGTAAATGACTTGAATCTTCGATTCTATATTTCATCTAAAATCACTTCGGTCATGTTTGAAAAAAAAAACAAGTAACGCAGATGGAAAAGATTCTGAATATCTCATTTGGTTCAATTGGGCTGAAATCCTATGAATTTAAAGTATATTCCTGAATACCCCTGATTGTTTGGGTAATGGAATCACTCGCAGTAAATCTGAATTTAGAATTATTATGTATAAAGGTTCCTGAACGTTTTCCTAAAGCACACGAAAATATAGTGGGATTCTAATGTATCAATATTAAATGTCTGGCTAGATCGGTTAGTAATCGATTCTCCTCAATAGGACCTTGTTCCAGGAATTCGATCAAATTTCATAAGTTTCATGTTATCCAAAATGATAACTACAATGGCCTCTGGAAATACTGGGATTCTCTAGTGTGTTCCCTACTTGTTATTGAACTGTTTTATTGGTTTTAATACGTGGTACACCGAATTCATTGGCTATTGTTTTATGGATGCACCAATTTAATGTGACAATTTATGGAATATGGCTGCTATCTAATTTTTGTTTTGAAATGGTATATGATTACTATGTTTTGGATTTATGGAGTTTATGTCACGGTGCAATTGAATTTTGGAATTGAAATACGATGGAATAGCTCTGATCAAGCTAACTGGGCCTAATGTGACTCTTGAGGGCCCCAAGATGTTTCATTAGGTCGGCTTTCCTTTGCTGTGTGCTTAGGGTAAGCTATATGGACTTATTGACTTGGGCTTAAGGATACAAGCTTCATAGCCTATCCTTAAGTCGGCTTTCTTTTTGCTATGTGCATAAAGTAAGCTATATGGAAAATAATTTTGGGAACTACTGATGGTGTACCAGAAAAGGGTTTAAACTATGATTTTCAAAAGTTAAACTCTTTTACGAAATTGTGAGATTTACTGGACTATGATTTGTACCTATTATGATTTTATTATACTGTTGGAACACACTAGACATCCTATTCGATCTCCTGAAAATGTCATACTTTGAAAGGTTTCTTATGAACTGAGATTCATGGCTTCTACTCGATGAACTTCTAAGGGAACCCCAAATTATTCTGCAAGCTGGTATACATATGATTCAATAAGGAAATGATATGGCTTTCCATTTATCTACATGTCATGTAGCATCATCTGGTAGTTCTGTATTACTGAGCTTTCCAAAGCTCACTCTATTACTCACCTTTTCAGGTTAAAACAATTGTACCAGTGCATCTATCGACTTCAGTAAGGGAGTTCTTCCGGCGTGGTTGCATAGTATGGTACTTGTGATTAGGGGGCATGTAATTGTATTTTGTTTTATATACGAGTTTGGAAATCTGTTTTATTTTTAAATAGTGATAAATGATTTTATAAGTTTACATGTTCTGATAAAAAGTTTTAAAATTTCTGCTATTTTTACGGTGGGTCGCTCCGGTGGCCCTAATGTGACTTCTCGAATCGGATCGGGCTACCCGCATCGGTTTGGGGTGTTACAAATGGACCCGAATTGTCGCATCCCATCAATTCGGATGCAGTCAAGAAATACTTCACTTAGGATGAAAAGTCGAAAGGGCGTCCTAAGTCAAAAAAAAAGGAAAAAGGAAAAAAGAACAAAAAAATGAAAAAACGTTTAGGGTGAAAACCTGAAAGGGTGCCTTAAATTGAAAATATTGAAAAAGAGAACAAAAGAAAAAAGAGAAAGAACAAAAAATAAGGTGGGTTCAAGATGAAAATCTGCAAAGGGCGTCTTGCAACCAAGGATGGGTCCAAGTTGAAAACTCGAAAGGGCGATTTGGATAATTCAAGCAATCCAGACAGTTGAAACTCCCCGGCATCTGAATTTTCCACAGACTCAATGAGTCAGAGAAAGGTTTGACTCTCTTGAATGTTGTCGCATTCTCGAAGATCCTTTGGCAAAGGCTGTATTCAAGGTCACCTAACGGCTTTTCAGCTCAGAAGTGCCCACATTATTGAAATCTAAGACATTCATTTTCACCTCATCATGTCTTCATCTTCCAAAATGTTTGTCATGTATTATTTGTTCTTTTTCCCTCATGAATAAAAGATAGTATTTTTTCCCTACACCAATTCCTTTTGAGCATCTTGGATTGAGCTTAAACTTAATGATTTATTTACTTATGCAAAAGATATTCGCAGATTACTGTACAAAGATTCATTAAAAAGTACAGGTACTCGGAAGCCGATCAAGGCTCATACGTGAGATTGGTTGAGAAGCATTTCACAAATCAAGAAACAAATAGAATGTGCACATCAGATTTGAATATTTGAAGAATTCAAGATCAGGGATCAAAACTTCAAGATTCCAGACATGCAATCGGAGATCGAGATTTTTCTCTAGAACCCAAAATAACATATGTTGCATATGCATTTTAGGCATACCTAAGGGCATTGCATCCATCGCATATATACGTCACTTTGCAGGTTTTAGCTAGAGCCAATTTCAACTTCACGACAGTGGATATTGGACTCGGAGCAATACAACTTACTTGGATTTCAACTTCACGATGAAGGATATCCAATTACCAGGCTCAACACTTAAGACAACACAAGTTCAACTTCACAACGAAGGGACGACTGGTTGTCAACAAACAACTTCCCAATTTAAGAGTCAATTTCAACTTCACAGCGAAGGATATTAGACTCGAGACAGCACAAGCTCAACTTCACAGCGAAGGGGCGGTTGTCTGTCAACAAACAATTTCCCAGTTCTAGAGCCAATTTTAACTTCACGACGGAGGATATTGGACTCGGAGCAATACAACTTACTTGGATTTCAACTTCACGACGAAGGTATCCAATTACCAGTCTCAACTTTACGACGGAGGGACCACTCGCGGTTTCAACTTCACGATGAAGGAAATTGTGCACACAAGCAGCAACGCAACTTACATTGGATTTCAATTTCATGATAAAGGATATCCAATTCTAAGGCTCAACTTCACGACGAAGGGGTCATATACATATACAACTTCACAACGAAGGGTATCATACCCCAACGGATTGACTCAACTTCACGACGAATGGGCCATCTGTAACATCACAACACCAAAGTCTTCAGATCAAGTTCCACCTTCACAACGAAGTATCTTGAGCCAGAAGACGATTCAGAGGCCACTTTTCAAAAGCTTTGAGCTCGTTTTCAACTTCACGACGAAGGATTTCGTGCTCAGAATTTTCCAATTTTGACTCAACCTCACAATGATGAGGTCATTTTGTGATTGATAAATCAGTTTCATTATCATATTTCAACTCTAAGACAGAGGATATTCGATATGGAAAAAATTTGTGTCTTGTAATCTTTGCTCCATTTTCGTTACACGATAATGAGCAAAGAGGGGCAGCTGAAGACACCAGATTTTGTCATGCCAACCGAGGAGTCTTCACGTAACCAACAAAGAAGAGTTGGATTTGGACTCAAATACTAGTCTAAAATAGAGCTTTTTAGTACTATAAATAAGCCTTGTAATTACCACACCAGAACACACAAGAGTTACATAAAAGGAACGTCAGAAAAATACGAGCAAAGAAAAAGTGATTTCGAGGCTATTGTAAACGATTCGAAGTAATAAAGGTGAAAGCTTTTTACCTTTCGTTTGTTTCTCTTTACTCTTCACTTGCATGCGTTGTTAATCGCGTTTTCTTTGCTTAGAATCCCAAAGACAAATGTTTTAGCCGATGACCCGAAGGGAGTTTTTCGAAACTTTGATTTCAGATCTACGCTCCCTAGAGGCTATTTCGCAAAAACAAATTACATTTTTGGAATGAGGGTGCGAAAATCTATTAAAAAATGAAAACTTTTTTATTCTTGCCGGTTTTAATCTTCAATGTTCTTTGACATTTGCCCACTGATTTAGCTTTTATTTCAATTTAATCCCCTACTAATATCATATATTTTTACTTATATTTTCATTATTATTATTTTTTATTTCATTTATACTTTATTATATATATATATATATATTTACTTTGATTTTCATATTCTTTATAATTTATTTTATTTTTGTCTTTTTTATTACTATTATTATTTTTTATTACTTATTATTACTATTATTTTTTATACCTTGTTTATAAGTTATTATATATATATATTCATATAACTAGTATTATTACTATTTATTTTTTCTATTAACATATATTTTTATAATTATCATTATAATTGTTATTACTATTTTACTTTTTAACTTACATTTTTTTAATTTTTTATCTTTATTTTATGTGATTGTATTTTTTTCATTTATTTTCTATTTTCTTTGTATTTTTCGTCATTATTTTTATTGCTGTTTTTTTATTATTAGATTCGTTACTTCATTCTTTTTCTTATTTATTTTTACTTTTACTTATTTTATTTTCTTAATTTTTATATCATTTTGTTTATTCGTGTTATTTATGTGTTTTCTTTGTTTTATTTATTTACTTTCATTGTCTTTTTCCTCTAACGTGTTTCTCGCCTTTTTATAAAAGGTATATTTTCAAATTGAATTAGGGTAAGTAATTTTGGATCGTAATTTTACCTTTTGAGTTAAACTTTCAATTTTCTTATTTAATGACAACTGGAAATTACGTAGTACCGAAAGGGCAGTTCAAGGGTGCTAACCCTTCCTTGACTGTAACCGACTCTCGAATCTGACATATCTCTGGTAAGATGCAGATCAGATAAGAAATAAGGTATCCAATCAACCCACTTTTCGTAAAGTAAATGATCGGTGGCGACTACCAATTCATTTAATCCACGTCGAAGCCCAATTCCGGGGCCTAACCGAAAGACGGTTACGACAGGTTCTAGACACGACATTCATTTACATTATCAGTTTTTACTTTTTGATCGGTTGAGCTTTTGGAACTAACTTTTATGTTTCCTTTACTGATTGTATTTTCAATTAATTCCCAGATGTCACAAGATCCTTGAAGTCCCTTGCTGAGTTTGCCAACATTAACTCAAAGAAAGGATCTAGAGAGAATTATGAAACGTATATGATATTTCTTCTTCTAACATAGGAGGTTGAACTTGTGCTACCACTCCTCTCCATCTTAAGGCATATTCTTTAAAACTTTCAGTGGCTCTCATCCTTATTCCTTGAAGATCCTAACGCTTTGATGCTAAGCCTTTAATATATCAATATTGCCCCACAAAGGCATCAACTAGATCGACCCATCTCTTGATTTGCTCTCGGTTCAAACGGTTATATCATACTATAGCTAGCCCATCACGACTATCCTGGAAGTAGTGAATCAGCAGATTATCATTATTTAAGTACCATTGTATCTTTCTACAAAATATTCTCAGATGAATTAGGGGACAACTGGTGCCATCATATTTCTCAAAATTAGGCATCCTAAATTCATGTGGGATGACCAAATCTGGAACCAAGCTGAGCTCTCTCGCTTCTAGTTCTTTATAGAAGACATTAACATTTTTCATAGCTCCAATTGCTTCTTTCAACTATTTGAATTCATCTTCGAATTGCTCATGAATAATGAGTCTCTTCCCTAGGTGTGAGTGTGAAGCTCCAGGGTAGGTTATCATTCTCAATGTATTAGTCTGATAACACTTATATCCTTTTCCATCTATATTCTCTCTATCAACAGCCTTGGTTGCAATCACTTGGATCATTTGATTCGATATGTCTTGTAGAGAACCCGATGCTTGATTCCTCGTATCTTGTTGTAACCCGACCAACTTCTCTTGTAACCAATCTTGTGATCCCTCATGAGATTGCTCCATTGTTTCCATTTGTTTGTTCATGATGATAAGGAAGTAGTATGCAAAAGGTGTCATTCCAGAGTAATCATCTTAAAACAACTTTTAATGAACACAAAGGTTTTGATTCATCAAACAACTTTACACATAAGGAATAGCTTTAACTCCTAACTTCTATATCTCTCTCAAAAACCAAGTTAACTTCCACTCATGTTAGGGTGTTAAGTTGTCAATCTACCCCAATTTTCTCGTAGTGCCAGCTAGATCAATCAACTTGCTTGGATCATAGCTTCTTTTATGACGATGTCTTTTTCATTCATCTTATGTGTCAATTCTCAGAGCTGTAAATGAAGTTGTTCATTTTTCCTCGTAAGAAAGTCTTTGTTGTTATGAAATCCTTGGACAATATTATCAAAATTATCTACCATCCTCATAAATCTCTTGTTCCTGGCTCTAGTGTCTTATAGTTCAGCATCAACCTCACGCTTGTGGACTGATATGAAGCTTCCATGTTGGCTATGGGCAAATTCAACATCTGATTTTCGGTTTGACATCTTTCCAAATCAATAACAGTTTCATCGCGCCTTTTTTCTGCAATATGTAAATCATAAGAGAACTTATTGGCTCGACCTTCATACATCTTACAATTCTTTCTCTAGTGTTCAACGTCTTTCTTCAATTTAGTGGCCCCTGTTATTCACTCTTCTGGGGTATTTCTTATACCAACATTTTTAAAGGCAAGACTGATCCTTCGAAAACCATCATGCATGGCTTCCATTTCTCTATTCAGTTTATTGTTTTCATTCCTCAAATGACGAACTTGAATTTCAACCTTTAGGAAATCTTCTTCCTCCTGAATCCCCCCCACTGATATCCTTACCTTTGAACACTTTTGGCTCCGCCTTAACAGGACAAGCAGTCACCAAACCCAATCGACCTTTTATTTCAAAATCCAAAATTCATGATCCAAAAGATGTTGGACTTGATGTTTGAAGGTGGTGCAATTCTCAATGGAATGTCCTTGAACCTCGACATGATACTCACAATGAACATTGATGTCATACCAATTTAGATATGAAGGCTAAAAGGTTTCACATAATGCGGGGTCACCTTTTGAACTTCTAAAAGATTATCATACAACTCCTTGTATTATATAGGGATAGAATCAAAACGAGAGTCATCTCTCGACTTAGATTGAACTGGAGTCTTCAGGTTTATTTCTACTGACGTTGTAAATAAAATCTCAAATGCCAACGAGTTCTGATTGCATGGTTTCTTTTCATCTTTCTGGACTTCTACAGTTTTCACCATTTCCTTGGGATCTCTAGACAACTTGTTGATACGAATGATGTTGTTCATGATTTCTCAGATTGGCTAGGGTCAATGGTCCCTCATGTATTTGACATCGCATGACAGTTTTCGTTGAGCTCATTTCTTTCTTTTGTAGAAGTCTCTTTTCCTTTGGCCAAAGCAGCTATTTTATCCATCAATTTGGGCATATTCTCTCTTATCTCTTTTTTCTCTTTGTCGGACACACGATCCCCGAGCGTATAAGTCTCCACTATTCTTGAAGTTTTCTCAAGATGTCATTCCCTAACTATGTTATAGTTTACTTGATCATGAAACCCTTTGTCTATCATGAAAACCTTTAACTCTGATAACCACTCACAAATCAACACTTTGATTATGTCATGAACATGCGATGAAAGCAAAAAAGGAAAACAACATATAAACTAGTTAGTACAAATTAGATAATAAGGTGACAATAATTATTATAGAAGAAAATAGCAAAATAATTAAATTAATAAGCTAATGCAAATAGAGAATGCAAATGCAAATGCAAGCCGTTAATTCCCAAAAGTGACCACCATAGAACAACCTTCATTTAGATAACAAGATTTCATTACACCAGGTAGTCAAAATAAAATTTTAAATTTTCACTTCTTTAATTTCTTGAGTCGTACTCTTTATAGAATGTAACATTGCACCCAAAGTTGTCGGGGTACTTTATCATATAAGACAACACCTTAAATTATTTGTGGTTGAATCGTGAGATCTCTATTTTATGAAGTGGTCTTCATGCCTTTGTGAATGGTCTTTTTCTCCTTGATCTAACTGCATCCATCTCTTGAGGAAACATTTTAGCTTTGGTTCTTTCAAAGGAAGTCTTCGACCAACTTCAAATTCCTTCATTCACCAGATGTCTTTTTTCATGGATCGTTTAAACATTCTTAGATCACATGGTTTTGACTACATGGCTAAGAATTTCTTGTCTCGTTATGAACAGACCTCTTATTTAGTCAATCACTTATGAATCAACACCTTGTTTTGTTACGATGTGAAAATGCAAATGCAAACATAAAACATAAAAAAGATAAAAAAAAATTGTTAGTACCTTTTAACCAAAGAGTAGAAGAAATGTATACGAAAAGAAAATATTCTACCCTACATATTACATACACAGACAACTTTTATAACAGTTCTACCCAGACATGTTTTCAACCCCCATGCTTTATTCAACATAAAAATACTAAACTCATGCCATCTAGTTTGCATGTTTGTTTGAAAAAATAAACCTAACCGCATGATCTCTAGTTCACATGCATTTATTCGGGAATCAAAATTATACTACAAAAATTAAAAGGCTCAAACAAGCTTTTCCTTGTGTACTCTCCTTACGAGATCTTATGATCTGGGTAAGGCTCTATCAGGGTTTTGAGTTACTACATGTTGGGTTTGGTTCTAAAGTGAAAGGTCCTTGAATTATCCTTGTTGGTTCTCCCTTGGGCTTGTCGAACCCTCAATCGTGACCCATTACAGGCTTTCGGATCAAGTTCAATTCGAGGGGAAGCACCTCCTTATGTCCATACGGAGGTGAAAACCATCACGAGGACCATAAGGCATGATCCCTAGGAGTGATTCACTATCTCATACGGAAATGAAAACCACACAAGGGAGTAGTTTCTCACTCCTACTTAAATAGAACGTAGTGGCGTTTTAGCTCATGTTATGCAAATGCAACTGTGCAATGTGTGAAGAAAAGTGAAAACAATGCAAACAACACTAACATAAAACTTAAAACCCAAAATAATTATTTACTCGGAAAACATTAGCAAACAGATCAGTACAACTATTTAGTGATTAATTAAATTACAACTGAAAAATTTATTCAAACAACACAAGGGATCAAAAATCAAATTAGAGCGAACTTGTAATTTTCATTTGCAAAGACAATTAATTAGTCGACTAATGGCCTGAATCTCTAAAAAAATGTCCCAGTAGAGTCGCCCAACTATCAAAACGGTCTTTTTCGGAGGGGAAAAAGGGGTCCTGTTTCAAAAATAATTCTCCGGAATTACCAATTAGTGATAAAATATGGTTCAAGGAGTCGCCACTAATCTTTGTTTAGGGTGTGATTGGGCACTCAAAAACGTATTTACCATTTTAATAAAATATTAATTTTAATTAAAATGAAAAACTTACGGTATGCGTTACCAAAATTTGAGTTCCAGAGTTGGTTACTTGTGGGGAAGGATTAGCACCCCACAACGCCCTAAATTGGTACATAGTCGATTAATTAATTGCCTTCGCAACAAAATTTATAAGTTCAGGTCCATTTTAATTTAAGATCCCACTAAAATAACCTTCTTTGAATTTTTGGATGAGGCATAATAATATTTAATTATTTCCTATCGAGAAGAATCAATCTCTCATACCTTGAAGCAACCGATTCTTACTCCGATGGAAATAAAGAAATATTAAAATTCCATTCCAAATTTCACTATCAATTTCAAAATAATAACACCCAAAATAATTTTCAGAGGGAAAACGATAATATCTAATTATTTTCAATCGAGAATAAATGACCTTTTGTGCATTAAAACATTCATTCCTTACCCCAATTGAAATAAAAGGGATATTGTTATTTCGTCTTAAAATTACATATCGATTTAAATGAAAACGATACTATCTAATGATTTCCAATCGAGAATAAATGATCTCTCGTACCTTAAAGCAATCATTTATTACTCAGACCGAAACGAAAAGATAATACTATTCTCAATGTCGATTCGAATGTTATTGTTTCGGAAACTATCGGAAAACGCATGAAAAAAATAAAACAAATAAAAAGCATAACGAACAAGTAATCAATTATTTACTTTACCACTATTTAACGAGAATAAGAATGTTGAATTATTTAAATATCTCGAAACGAGACCTTAGATTCGACCTAACAGTGTTTTCTCAATGAATTTAATTAACAGAACATGATCTTTTTCCCGATTCTCAAATTTTAAAATGAATTTGATTTAATTCGTGTCACTAATTGGGATAGACTTTCATTTTAAAATTATCGAAAATAACTTTCTTATACGTTAATACAGTCACTTTACAACAATATTAAAATGATTGAATATTACTCTTAATTAGTTTATTTCGAATTCAGTCAAATAAATCTCATGAGGTTTCCATGCAAACTAATAAAAAAATGAATTACACCTAGACCTATATGTACGAACAAACAAGCTTATAAAAACGTATAAAAATTAAAGTAGCATGCTATTTTTGCGTAAATCAAATTAACTGAGATTTAAAGGCCCCAAGCAAACATATTTATTGTATTCAAAAACATATATATGGAAGATTATACATATGATATTAATAAATAAAATATGTCATTATACTTAAGAGGGAATGGTTTAATAAAAGGCATATATATTACGGCATTCGTGAAACATGGTAAATAAAATATACAATATATCCATCTATGCATATGTTTATAAATATTACCATTTTCCATTGTAGTATATAATAAATATATGGTACGAAAGTTATTTAATATGTAAAATATAAAATAGGTCATAAATAATTTAGGTAATATAATATAATATAAGGTCAACTTATATATATAAAAGGAAAAACCTTAGCTTTAAAAACTAATCCACGGTAATCAAGATGAAATTATTTCAAAAATAGAAAGAACCCAAAACATGCATTAAAATCTAAAATAAACCCAAAAATTATGCATGACCAAAATGGTGGTATTTAAAATAAGGCATCTCGTCATGTTTTGAAAATAAATGAGTAAAATTAAAATATTAACAAAATAATAACATAAAATATAGGACGACTAAATTAAAAAAAGAAACAAGAATTAAGGGACCGAAACATAAAGATACAAAATAGAAATGCTCAACCGAGTGACTAAAATGGAAAGTTACAAAATAGAAATGCTCAACCGAGTGATTTACCCATGCGCTAAAACTCATCACCCCAAAACGACAAGTTTTGTAAGGGGTATATAAACCTCATCTTAAGGTTACAACCCACAACCCCTTTCATTTTTTCCTTTTTCTTTATTTTAAGAGAGATAAAGAGAGAGAAAACTCTTTCAACTTCTCTCTACCGGAGAGAAAAACCTCCAGTCGCTGGCGTGCCCTGCCGCCATTCACGGAGGTCGGAGAAGCAACAAAGGCCCAAAATATTCTTCTCTTCCTCCTAATCCCGAAATCAAGACCCTTTTTCCCTAAAACTTAACCAAAATGCCTAGATCTAAGTGTATACCTCTCGAAAACAAAGTAATTTGGTGTCCTCTCGGCTTCCCAATGACCGACGACGAAGGTAATGTTTCTATCTACCCTTCTCTTTTCTTTCTCTTTCGTTTATTTCTTTTTTCTTTTTTTTTGTTTTTTTCGCCTCTGTTTTTTCTCCTCCTCTCCTCATTTTTTTCAAACCCAAATGATCTCCTCTTTTTGGCCTCTTTGCGTGCTTGGTTAGTCTATAATCCAAAGGGAAATGATTTCCCTTCTGCATGCCTTTATTTTTTCTTCTTGCGTGTTGATATGGTTGCTTGCTGCAGAGAGGTGATGATGGAGAGACCGAGCTACTGACAGGTGGCGACGTGGAGTGCTGGCAGTGGACAACAGGAATGGTAGTAGTGGATTGGTGCGAGTGGCGGCAGAATCTGCTCGATCTGGATCGTTGGATGGGTCCAGATCCGAAGATTGAGGAAACGACAACTGAGACATATTAGCATAAACCCTAATTTTGGTGTGATCTGGGCCCTCTATCTCCAACTCGATTGTACAGCTAGGATTAGGTGGCTACCTTAGAACATGATGAAACCCTAGTTGGTATTGGGCTTTCATCATTAGGCTTGATAGGTTTTAATTCGGGCTTAGAGTATTTGTGGGCTAGTTGGGTAATTTTTAGGCCCGATTGGGTCTTGTAACTTGAAAATACAAATAATAATAATAATAATAAATAATATAAAACTAAAATCGGGACAAAACGAGTGTTGACAGAAACAATCCTCAAGTAGATTCCAACTTTGAATCGGCCCAGACTTTAACACCAAAAATCGATTAGGCCCTGTTGGAGTATGGTCTTGGATGACCTTGGCTTTTCTACTTTGTTGATTTCTCACGTGCGGTTAGTAACGTCCAACTTGAGTTTGTTAAGGGTTGGTTAAAAGTTGTTAGAGCATCTAGAATTGTAACTAACTGACTGATTAGTTATATAAATAAACTACTCTTTGTTTTGAAAATTAAGACTACTGAAATTATAATATGCAGTTATGGGAATCTTTTAAATGTTTGCCTCTTTCTTACTATCTTAGCGGAGGTTATTACTTTATTTTAACATGGTATCAGAGCCAAGTCCTAGAGTTCTGTCGTCGTCCGCTGCTAGTTGATTCTTGAGGTTTCTTTTCCACTATGTGTGGAGGTTCGTTGTTATCACTCGCTGTGATTGTCAATCGTGTGTTTTTGTTGAAGGAGGTTGTAGATCTGGAGATGTTGTAGATTTATGGTTGAGGTTTTCTTCATTAGTTTCTTATTGTTGTTTCATTTTTCTCGTTTCTTTGACTATGGCTTTCTTATCGGTTAGTTTGACTATTCAACATTTTCATAGGCATGATATTGTGCTCATAAATTTCTGTTTTGTAAATCCTTAATAAAATATAATAAATAATTTTATTTGGTTGTTTCTGATTTTGGGGTTTAGTACCAGTTACTTCTACTGATGGATTTTTGTATTATGTGTATTTCATAGATGTTTATAGTCGGCATACTTGGATTTATCTTCTTAAGAGGAAATCTGAAGTTATGTAGTGCTTTCTTAACTTCTATAAGATGGTTGAAGTTCAGTTTGGTTTCAAAATTAAAATTATTCAGACTGATGAAGGTGGTGAGTATCAAGCACTTAAAGGTTGGTTTCATACAAATGGTGTTCAACAAAGAATTTTAAGTCCGAGCACGTCTAAGCAAAATGGAAAAGAGGAAAGGAAACATAGACATGTTGTTGAGATGGGGTTAGCATTGTTAACTGAAGCTTCGTTGCCATTGAAATTTTGGAGTCATGCATTTGTTTCAGCAGTGTATTTGATAAATCATTTGCCAACTGAGGTGTTAAGTAGCAAGTCACCGTTTGAAGATCTTTATTAGCAGGTTCCTGATTATTCTATGCTCAAGGTTTTTGATTGTGCTTGTTTTCCTCTTTTGATGGCTTTTAATCAGCACAATCTGGATTTCAGATCAAAACGATGTGTTTTTCTTGGATACAGTCTTTTACATAAAGGATAAAAGTGTTTGAATGATAATGGAAGGGTTTTTATTTCAAGACATATTGTTATTGATGAGGAGGTTTTTCCATACTCAGTTTGCAAAGTTGAAGGCAAAGCTCATGATGATAATTTTATCTCATCTAGTATGTTACTTGTAGTGAAGTATTTTACTTTAATTGAGGTGTTAGGTAATGCTTGTCTTAATAGAACTATGGAGGTTGCACCTAGTTCTAACATACATACAACTACTAATTTAACGATACCTGCTACAACGCATGAAGTGGAGGTTACAACTGATGCACGTGAGCTACTGGTTCCATCTATTTTGGATAGTAATTGTGATGTATTGATCAGGTCAAGTTCTAGTGCTGCCACTCGTGCAGAGTCACATGTTATTGTAGAACAATGTAATGTTCATCCCATGGTAACACGAAGCAAGAATGGTATTTGGAAGCCAAATTTTTTTCGAGTAGCTTGCTCAGATAAAGAACATAAAACCATCAGAGAGGCTATGAAGAGTCTTGAATGGAGATATACAACTCAAGTAGAATATGATGTGTTGATGAAGAACAACACCTGGACGCTTGCTCCTCTTCTAAACAATATAAAGGTTGTAAATTTAAGTGGCTTTTTAAAATCAAAAGAAATGTTGATGGTTCCATAGAAAGGTACAAGGCACAACTTGTAGCCAAGGGTTTTTTGCAGCAACCAGCGGTTGATTATCATGAAGTCTTCAGTCTTGTTATCAAGCCAGTAACGGTGCCTGTAGTTCTTTCGCTTACACTATTAAAGGGGTGGCTATTGAGGCAAGTTGATATAAAAAACATGTTTTTTAATGGTGTCTTAACTAAGGAGGTGTATATGACACAATCACCAGGTTATGGGCAAGGTGATGGCAGCTTGGTTTGTAAGCTAAACAAAGCAATTTATGGTTTGAAGCAGGCTCCCCGAACTTGGTTTGAGAGGCTTAAGAAATATTTGCTATCTCAAAGTTTTGTGTTAGAAAAGTATGATGCTTCACTTTTTGTTAGGAAAACTTCTGGTAGTATTATGTATTTTCTCATATACGTCGATGACATTATTCTTACGGGAAGTTGTGAGGAGGAGGTTCAGACTGTTATTGATAAACTGAATACTTAGTTTGCTTTGAAGGATCTCAGGTCTTTGAATTTTTTTCTTGGGGATTGAGGTTTATCGAGAGTTCGGTGGTCTTGTTTTAAGTCAAGAAAAATATATATGTGATCTTTTGCATAAAAGCGGCTTGGAGGATGCTAAAAGGCTTCCCACACTAATGGTATCCAATTACAAGTTGTCAGTTGATGCTGGAACACCCATTGAGGATGTAAGTTAATATTGAAGCATTGTTGGTGCTTTACAGTACGTTGTTATCACTCACCTGAACATCGGCTTTGTTGTTAATAGGGTATGTCAATTTATACAAGCTCCTTGTAATATCTATCTTCAGGCAGTGAAGCGAATATTGCGAAATTTGCAGGAGACAATTGATTTTGGTCTTTGTTTTTTTTTTGCTTCTTCTCGATTATCTTTAACGGGGTTTACATATGCCAACTGAGGGTCGAATGCTGATGATAGACGTTCAACCTCAGGATATTATATTTATTTTGGTGGGAATTTGGTTTCCTAAAGCTCTTGTAAACAACAAGTTGTTGCTCGTTCTACGGCTGAGGCTGAATACCAGAGTGTTACATGTGTTGTTGCTGATATGATCTGGCTTGAGTCTCTTCTTAGTGACTCCTCATGGAAAACATGTTCTGTGGTGTGATAATTCCAGTGCTGTGGCGGTTTGTGCCAATCTGATTCTTCACTCCAAGTTCATGCATGTTGAGCTTGATTTATTCTTTGTTCGGGAGATGGTTGTTGCTGGCAAGCTTTCAGTTCAGGGGGTTCCTGTCTTTGAGCAGGTTGCTGATATATTGACTAAATTGTTGTATGCTTCTATGTTTCTTAAACATAGGCAACATTTGCTTGTTTCTAAGGTTCATATTAGTTCTTTGGAGACGAATGATGAGGAGAATTTAGAGTGATAGTTTCTTTTGAAAGGAGTTTTGGTTGTAGGGGGAATGTTGAAGTGTGATTTTGTTAGTAGAAATGTTTACTAATAAGGGAATGTTGGAGTATGGTCTTGGACGACCTTGACTTTGCTGCTTTGTTGATTTCTCACGTGTGGTTAATAACGTCCAGCGTGAGTTTGTTAAGGGTTGGTTACAAGTTTTTAGAGCTTTTAGAATTGTAATTAACTGACTGATTAGCTGTATAAATAAATTACTCTTTGTTGTGAGAGTTAAGACTACTGAAATGATAATATGCAGTTCTGAAAATCTTCTAAATGATTTTCTCTTCCTTATTATCATAGTGGAGGTTATTACTTTATTTTTAACATGCCCCTACTCAAGAAAGGCTAGCTCTTTGATTACTTCTGATTCTTCACCTCGCACGTGAATCCCTAATTTTCCCCCAAAGCCAAGGTCTTCTATGTTTCCTTTACAGCTGCATGCTAATTTTCCCTTATATTCGAATCAGAAATTGGCCTCCCCGATAATTTTGATATCTCTAAATCTCGAACCTTCAACTTGCTTCTTTCCATCAACTAGTTCTTCCTTCTCAACTTCGCCTTTATTAACACTTTTTGCTTTCAACTTGCTTTCTCACTTTTTGCTTTCAACTTGCTTTCTCACTTTTTTCATCGACCAAACAATTGGTGAAGGGGAAAAAATGAAAATGGGTTAAAGGGATGTGGATTTAGAAACTGTAATCTTGTGGCGTTTGTAAATACAAACGCCACTAATGTACTTATAAATTGCGGTGTTTGTATAAAAACGCCACTAAAGTATGAGTATTTAGCGGTGTTCGTATAAAAATGCCACTAAATTACGAGTCTTTAGCTGTGTTTATATAAAAATGCCACTAAAGTACGAGTCTTTAGCAGCGTTTGAATAAAAACGACACTAAAGTATGAGTATTTAGTGGCGTTTGTTCTTAAAATGCCTCTAAAGTACAGTATTTAGTGTCGTTTATATAAAAATGCCTCTAAAGTACAGTATTTAGTGGCGTTTATATAAAAATGCCACTAAAGTACGAGTATTTACTGGCGTTTGTTCAAAAATGCCGCTAAAAACTCATTTTTCTATAGTGTAAGGACTCAAGCTCAAGATCTACTTAAACGATATCAAACTACTTACCACTTGAACCAACCCCATTGGCAGAATAAACCCTTTACAAATGAACAAAACTCCACATAATTTAAACATTGAGGGAACATTCAAATAATATGCTTCGAGGGGAAGATCATGGTAAGCCAAGTATCAGTTGCATCAATAAGTGACTTTAGGGACGAACACATGATTTTATATTAGGGATGAATTTTTAAAATTTTAGAAGACGAAAACATATTATCAATAAAATTTACATAGAAAAAATCTAAAATATATCAGAAATTTAAAATTTTAGGGGACAACTGCCCCCACCCACCCCTCGATCATGTTATATCATATTATTTTCATCCTTGATCTTGCCTGTAAATTTACCGATTAGTTGTTTCATACCATGTAATTGTGCATCATTGTAAATTATAAAGGGCTATCCGACCTCATTCTTAATCTTGTCAATTGTCTTTTACACCTGGACTCAAGATTAAAGAACAACAAGGGAATGATAAAAAGAGGGAGCTTATAGTTTTTCTCTTTTTTTTTTTAAATATGTGGTGATTGAAACAATTCCAATTAACCGATCAACTATGTTGCTAAGCATGTTGGCTAAACATTTTGAATTTATTCGGTTACTATCGCGGCTAGAACCAAGTCGGTTTCTAAGATTTTGATGGTACGAGGACAAATTAGAAATTAGATCTCTAATTGTAAATATTAAAAAATGAATTATAAGAGTAAACAAAAATAAATTAATTTGTTTGTAAATTGTATCCTTTTTAGTATGCTTAACAAACTATGTAATAAATATATCGAATTTCAATTAGAAAATATCAAGAAATTTTATTGAACAACCAATTGCTCACACGAAACAAGCACAATCCTCTTTTAAGAGGGTCAAAGCTCGATTTCAATCATCTCTATCTAGTCAAAAAAATAATAAAAGAATAATAATGTAAAAATTGAAGAAATAATTTAAAAAATTCTATGCCAACGTCATCGTTAATTTTTTAACGGTTGATGAACAAAACAGAAATAAAATGTAACTTTAAGTATGATTTTGAGAAAAATAATAATATAATTATCAAAACAGAAATTAAATAATATATGAGTGACTGAATAAGTAACTTACCCTTTTTAATTATATGTGGACTTATTTTAGGCCTTGGGTAGGTGCCCTTGTCCAGACTCAACTATGCCCTTGTCAAAATTAAAAAATAGAGTTATAATTAGTCTAAACTTCTAAATAAAATAATCTATTGTTATTTTTGGTAGGGGCGTAGTTGATTAAATTTTCTAAAAAAAAAAATGCTCTCTTTAAATTGTGGTTACAGTCGCTTTTTTGTTATATTGTATTTATCGCAATTACGAATATAGCGAATGCTATTGTAAATGTTGTAGACATCATGATCAGACATTTATCATTATATAACCACCGCTATACTAATAACAAACCGTAATTTAAATATCTGATCTGACCCTAAAAATAAAGTCAAAAGTTAATGAATCCCAAAACCGTGGTAACATCAATGTAATATAAGGGTCCATTTGTTTCACTGAAAACGTTTTCCGGAAAACGTTTTCCGTAAAATGAATTATATTTTTTGAAAACATTTTATGAAAAACGTTTTACGATGTTTGGAAGATGTTTAAACCCTTTTTTCAATGGTTGATGAATTTTTAAAAATTATTTATTATAAATATTAAATATAATAAATAATATTATTTATCATAAAACATAATATTATTATTTTAAAATATTAAAATAATTTATTATTGTTAAAATATTATTTTTATAATTTTATTAATAAAAATATTAATATTGATATATTTTATTGAAATAAAAATATTATAAATTATATTAATTATTTATTAAAGTAGTAGTTTTATATTATATTTTAAAATGTTAATTAGTATATTTTAAATATCTTTATTAAAATATTATTAGATTATATATAATATTAAATATATAAATAATATATTCACTATTAATAATTAATAATATTATTTCTATGAAATTAATAAATATATAATTTATTAATAATTATTATATATTATTAAAATAAAATATAATATCTTATATTATTAAAATATAATGGATTATTTATTATAATATTAAAATATAATTTATATTATTAGAAATATTAATAAATATATTTAAATATTTTAATAATTAATATTTTGATTAAAATGATATTAAAATATTTTATTAATATTAAATTCATAAAATAAATTATTTTGAGTATTTATTCTTTGAAGTGAAAAGTTTGGAAAATGATTTAGGGAAAATCAGTCCGTAAGTCATTTTCTATCCGTAAATCATTTTCCAGAAAACACAAAGGAAATTATGTTCACTAGAAAATTGTTTTATGTTGGCCAACCAGTTTTTCCTCCAACCAAACACTGGAAAATGAGGAAAATATTTTCTTAAAAACGTTTTACGTGAAACAAATAGAGCCTAAGTATCTATTCCAACAAAAGAATGGGTACATCCCAAAATAAAATATATTGAAAGAAAAAAAATCAAAAGTAAACTTGATTAACATGCTATAACTCAAAACTTTTAGCGTTGATTAATTCCTAGAAAAGCCTTTAAAGTTCCGTTGGGAAACAATTAAAAAGTAACTAAAAACTGGCAAAAATTCATATATATATATATATATATATATATATATTGAAAATAAGACTTCAGTCATTAAATACCTAAGGCATCAAGGAGTACAATGTTTTTGATACATTCCGGTTCATCATAATAAAATCGAAATAGGTTGGCCCAAAACAAGGCCCATTGAACAAGAAAATGAGCAACCCATACTCGTACATCGACAAGTATAACACGTGATACGTCACAGGGCCCCAAAATCTAAACGTCTCACACTTTGAAAAATATATTGATTTTGCTTCTAAGAACGTTTGATTGATGACACTTTTAAAATAAAATGTCACGATTATAGAATTGTTTTGTGACATTATCCCTGTTTCATATGTTTGAAATTTTTATTTTATTTTATAAGAAACAATCGTAATATGGTAAATTTTAATATTTTATAATTTTATTTTATTATAAAATATTTTAAGGATCTCATTTTAAAATAAGCACATTGCCTCCAAATTTATTGGGACGGGCCTGGAGCAACACTATTCGTGTCACGTTTGGTGTAGCAGATCTTGAGGTTTGGGTTCTGTGAGAGAATGACTTGAACTTCGTTGAACAACAATCCGATAATAAAGATGTCCTCTTGTCGATTTGCGAGACGATTTACAATAACAATAGCATCTCCTTCGATGGTAACATGACTCCATTCATTCTCGAGCGCAGTCTAATGTCTTGGACGAAGGCTATGGCTTCAGTTGTTTCCATGGTTTGCGAAGACACCAGCTTTTGAGCAACCCCTCCTAGGCACCATACCATAGTGGTCACGAGCTACCAGCCTACCACCCCAATTGACGCCTTGCCTGTACTTTCGATGAAGGCGCCATCGACATTGATTTTATAAATCCTTCCCTTGGTCGCCCCTAGACATGAACCGTGGTAGTGCTCAGCTTGAGGGCCCTTGAACACCAGCTGGTATGTCGTGAACTAGGACCCAGGCTGCATTCACCACCTCTCTCTCTGCTTGAAGTTCACTGTCGTGCAACCACTTGTTTCTTCTGTTCCAGAATAAGATTCGGTAAGAAGTATGTTTTTTTAATAAACTCGGGTCGAGACAAGAATTTCAAAAGCATCAATAATATTTACCTTTGTTGGGATTCGAGTATATGATCTGAAACTGCCCCAAATAGAATGACGAAGGAATCATTGTGTTTTGCAGTTTTGGAGGAATTGTAATGGAAGAAGCTCTGAGTTTTTCTTTTAAGAACAAAACATGAGAAAATAATATGATTTTGTTATACGGAAGTGGTTAATGCTGCTGCTCGTTCGACTTCACTTCTTTTTTCTCATCTGTTATGAGAGAGAAAATAGGATTGTGAAAAAAAAATCGATTTAATTGATTCAATTGATTTGATTTAAAAATTTAAATACTTAATTTATTTTTTAATTTTTAAATAACTCAGATCGAATATTAAAAAAAATAAATAATCAAATCAGATAAATTCTAGTTTTAAATTATCTAAAAATCTAATAAAATGAATCGAGTTTACCTAGACCAGTGATCCTAGCCAGCCTACCTCTAGCTTGAAATATCACATAGGAGGTATTTTTAATATATTTTTAAGACATTTTAAAATATATATTTTTAACACAAGTTATTTGGTGACGCAGACCAAATTTTGTCTTATAAAATGATTTTTCTTAAAATTATTTTAAAAAGATATTTTTAGGTATTCGACCTATCTAACCCAAATGTCGATGGCAACTATTTTTTATTTTATTCAAATCAATTCAAAATCACCTATTTTCTCAAATTAAAGTCATAATCGTTTTTAAAATAATAAATAATTATTTTGTAAAAAAAATGGTTATGACAGTTTAGCGACTCTGTTGGGACCTTTTTTTTAGAGAGTTAAATTGTAAGTCGCTTACACATTGTCGTTCGGTGAAAATTATGAATTCGAATCTTTAGTTAATTTATGATCCACTTATTGAAGTTTTTAATTGCTTCATTTTTGTCGTACTAACGTTTCAATTTTTTATTTCAGCTTTGTCGAAGTTTTGTTGAAGTTTTTTGTCTCTTTTCCTTTTTGAGTCAAAGGTAGGTACGTTCCTCCTCACACACATCACGTGTATTCTCATAACATGAGCTCTAGACACGAGCATCGATCCAAGTTAGTCGAGGTGAATGCTTTACTCTCGTAAGAATTTATTCTTCGTATGAGTTTTAGCAAATAACTCATGGGATACATAATTTATACCTTCGTAGGGATTTATTCCTCGTATGGGTATAAGGAAGTGAATTCCCTCGAATTGAACTCATTCCATTTGAAACCTGTAATGGGTGAGGATCGAGGGTCTGGTAGCCCAAGGGGGCACCAACATCAAGGACAATGCGGGTACCCTTTTTCTCATAGAGCCGAAACCATGCATGTAGTGAACTGTAGAACGACCACCCTATGTATAGTCATATCGAACCTCTGTCCGTTAGTAAGTACCCAAATTAGGTGTACACAAAGGAGGAGCATTTCTAAACCCTTACTTTTTTGCTTTAAGATTCGTATAATATATTTGTTCTTTTTAAATAAAAGCATGCGACCTAGATACCATGCTGTTAGGACCAATTTCTTGAAATTAATCATTGTGGGTAGATAGCATGTCCGAGTAGGAATGTTATTTAATTAAAGCATGTTTGGGTAAATATCATGACGGGGTAGGTGTTATATTCATCTTTGAATAACATTTTATCTGTATCGATTGTCTTATATGTACTAATTAAATTCTTTTCTTTTGTTTGTGTACACTAACTTACTTATTTTGTTTGTGTCATTTTTCATCATTCTTTGCATTGCATTGCATCATCATGACATATTGAAAGAGTGTTGATCCGCAAGGGGATAGTCAAGAGAAAATTTTCACAATAAGAGGTAAAAGTTTTCAATCAAGCAATCGCATAGACAGACATGCACCGAGGGCTAAAAGAGGTCCAGAATACAAGAATGAGACTTGCTCAAAGATCGTGCAGTATTCGGGACTGATGATAATCCACTGATCCGAGGAGTAATCCAGGAGTAGATTCTCATCCACGATTATTCCATCGCTAACCATCAAGGAGTGAAGCACAAACTTCAGCACTCCCGAGGCATTAACGGAGTTAGTTTACAAAGTATTGAGGGGCATCAGTTCCAAATACAAAGATTCGAGATAAAGCAATGAGCTCGAAGATCTTGCAACATTCGAGACTGAAATGACGATCCACTGATCTGAGGAGTAATCCAGTAGTAGAGTCTTATCTATTATCATTCCATCACTAACCATCAAGGAGTGACGCAATGACTTCAGCATCGTCGGGCCATTAACCAAGTTAGGTTACAGAGCATTGAGGGGCATCATTTTCAAAGGCGAAGATCCGAGATGAAGCAGTGATCCACTTCAAACTCAACATCTAAGCGAAGGTATGTCTATGAAGTAGGTTGTCTTGGAATGTGAAAGTTTTTATTTCTGGTGAAAATTGGTCTATGATATTCATCGTTGAGATCAATATTTTTTTATCTGTATTTGCATCTTTGCATTTTTGCATCTGCATTGTATTTTAAGCATTTTCGCATACATCATTCATAAAACCAGTGGAGGATTCAATGAAGTGGTCCTAACCACAATAACAATAGAAGCAAGATTCGAACAATTAAAAGAAAAAGCTAAAATCAGTACGATGGGAGCTTGTTCAGCTGGTTATATGGTTGAGCCTTCTAGGATGATCTGAATAGAGAGTCCCAGTTCCTTGAGGTCTATTATGTTGATATCGTATGCAACTACCACATAGCAAGCTCCAGACATTCCGCTGAGAAATGTAAGGCATTAAAGCACAAGATCCAGAACCTGATGGATTCAGGGACATGGGCTATCGAAGAATGATGAGGGCATTGCATCTACCACTTGCACTAAGAGCATAGTTTTGTTTGAACTCGTTTTTTTTCCTTCTTTAATATTTTATTAAATATTTTAATCTTTGATGACTGAATTTATGCTACCTTCTAAGGTTGAACAATTGAACGAGTTTTAATCTTTAGTTCTTTGAATATCGAATGAATTATATATTCTTTTAGTTATTCAAGAATTATAGATTTTTGACATATGGAAATATTAGACCTTTCTTATCCTGTCTAAAACCTCAAAATAAAATATCTCGATTCTTTACCTGAAATAATTCATGGTCACTTCCAAATAACCAAAATTTGACATTATCCATCTTTGAGACTTTGAAATATTGCCTTTATCCTTTTGATACAAAAAGTCATACCCATACATTTTCTTGAGCCAATAAATTCAAACCATCATCTTCTTAAACTTCAAACCAACTTTTTTTTACCAATAAGACCTACAGACATTGAGTACAAGATGTTCACTTGAACATGATCCTTCCTACAATAAGACAATGTGGGGCATCTCGAATCAATTTTTTGAGAATGAACCTGAGCAATAGAGACATGCTGGAAGAAGCAGGCATGAAACAAGAAATTAATTCAAAATAATTCTATCATGCATTAATCACAATATTTTTATGTGAATAAAAATTAATCATGAAAATCTATCCCCTGGGGATACCTCTTTTGTAAAGACTTCTGTGTATGAAATGATGAATGAAATTCTTTCATTATCCCTTCACAATAGAACAAAATATATCTCTTGTGTCCCCATTTGAGCATGAATGATATTTTCTTCTGATTCAACCTTAACCAAGGATCACCCTCCACACTGGGGGGCAAGATGAAGGAAATCTGCTCGCATGAGTGAAGACTATCAATCTTGATGAGACACCGAAAGGTGAACCAAATGTAAAGTGCGAAGATCAAATCAAGGCAAGGATAAAAACAAAGAGAAAAAGCAAAGAAATAAAAAACAAAGAGAAAAAACAAAGAAATAAAAAAACAAAGAGCAAAGAGAAAAAAAAACAAAGAGCAAAGAAAAAACACAAATAAAGCAAAGAGAAAGAAAAAAACAAAGAAAAAACAAACGAAAATGCAAAGAAAAAGAAGACAAAAAGAACATGCAAAGAGTCCATCGACTCAAATGACGTATCGAGCTTCAAACTATGAGATTAATCAAGCACAATCATTCCATAATCACTTCACTCGAAGATCATAGAGCATCTAGAGAAAATAAAGGACATACGAGCATATCCAAATTGAGCAAGACAAGATCGAAGATATCATAATAAATTGATCCTTGGTTCAATTACCCTTAAACACTTGTTTGGGCCTATTTATCCCTTTCTTTCATAACCGTGAACCATGGCCTATGTTACGTGCCTTAAAAGTCCCTTCTAATCATACATGGATTTTTAAACATAAGAGATTATCTTCAGATTTTATCCCGCCCATCAAGATTAATTTTTTTACAAAAGGTTTTCTAAAATCTTTAATGCATGATAGAGAAAAATAACAAAGGGGGCTCAAGATGTAAATTCTGAGTAACGTCTTGAAACCAAAGGATGATTCAAGTTGAAAACCTGAAAAGGCGGCTCGAATATGAAGATTGTACAACTATTGCATTGGAGGTGATCGTACAAATCCCTTGATGAGGCATCGCATGACCCGAATAAGATCATGAGAGCTGAGAGTCGGAGATCACTTCCAATAAATGAGTACAGAAGCTAGTCCATCATATCAGTGACCATCAAAGAAATAAGAAGGCTAAACCATTTGACCAAAAATAACAACATGAGGCATTTTTATCCTTTCATTACTTAACCATTTCTCAAAGATAGCATTGATCTTGACACTTGTCAAATAGCTATAATTTATTGAAGGATTAATAGTGTAATTAATTATTTGATATTCAATGAACTCTTGTTTTATGATTTGTCAATTGTGAAACCTCGAAAGGGGTAATATTTTCAAACTTTTGATTAAACATTTTTCAAAACTCTTTTAATTGATATTTTCAGACTTTTTTGAAAATAAAAGAAGAAGAAAAACGTTTTTCAAACAAGACAATATCTCTGGAGTTGATCTTTGTAGTTGACACGTGGTTCTCAAACAAAAAGCTCATGCTTAGAATCAGTGTTGAAGCAAGAAATGATGAATGTTGGGCATTTTTGAAAGCTTGTATCATCCAGGTGTACATCATCATTTAATTGAGAAGACATCAATGAGTCAAAAAATGTGAGAAGAATGAAAATGGTGAAGCAGAGACAGTGGAGCTTACTATATGACTGTGTTGTCCATTGTCACAATATACAGTTGCATTATTCTGATGATTTCCCATGCATTAATACTGGCAAACCAAAGTGTTCCACTTATATTACTACTAAGATTTTCTCTTCGGTGTCCTTACAATGATATACAAAAGCCTTGAACACTATGCAAAGAGCTTCCCTGGTCGAAAATCTAGATAGAAGCCACAAGAAATGATGAATAAATTGCCAAATATTTGGGGACATCCAAACTCCTTGGAGCTCCAAAGTTCCTCCTTTGTGTTTTACCTGACAGGAAAATTATGATATTTTATGAATCTTGTCGAGTTTGTCATAGTCACACAGTGTATGGCTCCAACCATGGTCAATGATCAGTACCTTATAAATTTGCTTATAAGAATCAATGCACAGCTTGGAGAACTGAATTCGATGTCAGCAATTGAGCAAACGTTTTCAAATCTAGTTGTTTCTAAGGTTCAAACCATCATCTTTGGCATGGATGTGTATCATGGCTCTCTGGGGCAGTCTGATATTCCAATCAATTATTGTGGTGGTTAACTCCAGGCAGTGGTCTTTGATTTCTCGCTACAGGGCAGCTATGCGTACATAATTTCTGAGGCATTGAAATGATAGATTCTCTTTTCAAACCATATGGCAAGGATGATGATGGTATCATGATGAAAGCTCTATTGGATTTCTATACAAGTCCAGACAAAGGAAGTAAAATTCATCAGGGGAAAAATTTGCTGGGGCAAGAGGAAATTGTCACAAATCCAAATATTGCTAGGATGCACACTATTGCAAACAAAGAATGAAGATTGCTCATGCAATTATTCCCACCATTGATCAAGAAAACATACATCAATACATATATACATCTTACATGGAAATTTCATATTTGCATCAAACATTCATCATCATGTGCAATAAAGAATTTGATTTTCCCTCTCATGAGGATATGTTTTAAAAAAAAATCACTTGAAATCTTGTCTTTATCAAAGACATTTTCCTCTTTCATGAGAAAAAAATTAAAAAATTCATCAAATCAAACACTTCAAATAAATTTCATCTTGGCATCCATCATAACATCCAAGATAGGCAGTCATAAATATACCATTTCGATCTTTCAGGAAATAAAAGCTTAGAAATTACCAAATGTATTCAACCTGAAAGAACAATGAAATCTATAGATTTGATTTCCTGAAGTCAACAATCATCTCTTCTAAAGACACTTCCTCAACAAGCAGACTTTCTATCGCCTTTAAAGGTGTTTTTCTTAAAACAAAATTTTGTCTCGCTTGAGACAGATTTATAAAAACAAATTTTGTCTCACTTAAGATAACTTCTCTTAAAACAAACTTCGTCTCGCTTGAGACATTTTTCCTTTGAGATACAAATTTCGAATTTGCTTCACTTGAAACAAAATTAATCTCACTTGAGATTGTTGTTTCTTTCAAAACAAATTTCATCTCGCTTAAGACATTTTTCCTTTGAGATACAAATTTCGAATTTGCTTCACTTGGAACAAAATTAATCTCACTTGCGATTGTTATTTATTCCAAAACAAATTTTGTCTCACTTGAGATATTTTCCCTCAGAATACAAATTTCAAAGTTGTTTAATTGAAACAAAATTAATCTCACTTGAGATTTTCAAAATCGATTCGTCTCGCGTGAGACAGTTTCCCCTTTAAACACAAATTTTGTCTCTCTTGAGACAGTTTCTCTCGAAACAAATCTTTGAGTCTGTTCCTTTTGAAAAAATCTTTGAGTCTGTTTCTCTTAACAAAATCATATGTGAGTCTATTTCTTTAAACACAAATATTGTCCCTCTTGAGATAGTTTCTAATGAAAAACCAACCATTGAGATTGTTTCTTTGGAAACAAAATTTTGTCTCACCTGAGACAGTTTCTTTTGAGAAAAACCTTTGAGTCTGTTTCTTTGGAAACAAAATTTACCATTTTGAGTATGTTTCCCTTGAAACAAAACAAATATCTTTGAGATCATTTCCCTTGAAACGAATTTTGTGTCTTTCGAGACAGTTGCTTTTGAAACACAACATCTTTGAGTTTGTTTTTTTAAAACAAATCTTTGAGTCTGTTTCTTTTGAACCATATCTTTGAGTCAGTTTCTCTTGAAACCATAATCCCTAAGGATGGCCAACCATCCTCATCACGTAGAAACTGTGTCATACCTTGACCAGACCTCCTCATCACGTAGGAGTAGTGTCAACCATAGATAACCAGCCATCCTCATCACGTAGGAACCAAGTTATCACCACTTCTAAAGATGGCCAGCCGTCCTCATCACGTAGGAACAGTGTCATTCCCCGACCAGACCTTCTCATCACGTAGGAGCCGTGTCACCCCTGATAACCAGTCGTCCTCATCATGTAGGAACTGTGTTATCATTCCTAAAGATGGCATGCCCTCTTCATCACGTATGAGCAGTGTTATTCCTCAACCACATCTTCTCATCACGTAGAAGTTGTGTCACCCTTCGACGACCAGACCCCTTCATCACGTATGAGCAGTGTCATCACCAACAACAAACATTACCCAATTTATAAGCAAAAAGGGGGAGAACTAGATAAAAACATGTTCTCTTGTTGCGTTTGCCCAATTCTTGTTAACATAAGAATGTGCAAAGAGGGGCAGCTGTAGACGCCCATTTTTGTTTGAGTCTTCTTTTTATTATTTTATTATTATTATTATTATTATTATTTATTAATATTACATTTTATATATCATTTTACAGGCCCAAACATCACAAACCCGAAGCCCAAATATAAATGCATTCAACCCAGCCTAGCAACTGACCCAGACCCTACTAGGGTTTCCCTTCTCTGCCCTAATGCCACAACATCAGGACCGTCTGATGTGGACCCATCCAACCGTCTAGATCAATGACCATTTAGGGTATGAAACCCTAAGCATAATTGCTTCCATTATCATCGAACCTCTGATGCCGCCACCAACACAGACCTGCAATAACACAGTGACCACCATTAACTTATCAGTCATTAGGCAGAGAGAAAAAATAATAAAAAATGCCTATCAACTTATCACCTCGAACGCTCACCGGAGTCGAAGAATACGAAGAGTTTTTTGCAGATCTCCAGTTTTTGGACCATTTTCAGGAGAAACGAGCCATGGATTAGTGACCGGAATGAAAGGGTGCTTTGAACAATACCCTTTCCTCTCTGCTCTGGCGCCGGCATACGGCGACGACCGCTGGCCAGTGGCGGCCAACGTGGTGAAGCTCCACAAGGGGGTGAGCTTCGATTGAAGCTCTGGAGAGAACTCTCTCATTTTCTCTCTTTCTCTTTCTCATGCTAAAGAGAAAATGAAGCAAATGGGTAAAGATGGCCCGATTTTGGTTTTATATCCAACCAGCAAAACGATTCTGTTTCTGGGGAGAACCTTCTGCGTGTTTTCGTATTATGGGTAAATCACCATTTAGGTTCATCGCTGTTGTAATTTGTTTATTTTAATCATGAAATGAAATGGGATATTATCACGTTGGTCCTCACCAAAAATTATTTCTTCTGTTTTAGCCATAATATTTTATGCATGTTTATTTTGGTCACTGTAAATTATTTTTTTAATTATTTTTTATTTTTTTATGTAATTTTGCATAGTTGTATTTTAGTCCTAATTACGATCTATGGGTTATTTGTATTTTTGGTCCCTATATTTATTTTAAATTAATTATTAGTGCTTTGATTTGTTCATGTTTATTAGCCTCTTTAGTTTTCTATTTTTTTATTTTAGTCATTTAAAGGTTTGTATTTTCTATTTAGCCCCCTAAATTTCTATTTTTACTGTTTTAGTCCTTAAGTTTCTATTTTTCTATTTTGGTCCTTTAGGGTTTTATTTTTTCTATTTTGGTCTTACAAGTTATTATTAATCATATTTTGGCCCCTTAAATTATTTGTTGTTATGTTTTAATCCTTTATGAATTTGTATATTTAACATGTTGTAAATGCTAATGTTTTAGGTTGCAAATATTTTGTTTATTATCTTACATTGTATTGGTTTCTATTATATTTCATTAAATATTAACATTATCCAAAACATTAAGAACTCGTATTTATAGCATGGGCGTAGAAAGTATCACTTGATAGAAGTGGTACAATTTAATAGGACATTAGAACTAAACGGCACTTGAAATAAATCAAATTTTAGTTTGTTAATTGTTAATTCATTTTTATTTTACACTGAACAATGCGAGTTATGTATTTTATTTTTCGCAACTGTCAATTTGCAATTTATATTCGATATGCATCTTTTACATATTTGACGATATAATATTCTTTAACAATGAAAAATAGTTGAAATAGTTTTCCCGGCGGAGGATTGCTAATTTCAATATTTTTTATCGAATTAAAGGATTTTCTTTAAATAGTTAATTCGAAGCAAATTAAACAATGTTCAATAAACATATCATCTATTAACTTCATATTCGATTTATAATTTCCACCATTACGACAACGTGTAAGCAACACAGTACCATTTTTTGGGCGTTGTGGGGGTGCTAATCCTTCCCCACACGTAACCGACTCCCGAATCCATTTAATCGAATATTTGGTGACGCAGACCAAATTTTGTCTTATAAAATGATTTTTCTTAAAATTGTTTTAAAAAGACATTTTTAGGTATTCGACCTACCTAACTCAAAGGTCGATGGTGACTCTTTTCTATTTTATTCAAATAAATTCAAAAGCACCAATTTTCTCAAATTAAAGTCATAATTGTTTTTTAAATAATAAATAATTGTTTTGTAAAAAATGGTTATGACACAAATCATATTGTTTTTCCGATTTAGATGTTTAATTTTTTTTATTAAAGTAAGTGTTTAATTTTCGATGTTATTATTTTAGAAAAAAATAAAAATAGTGTCAAAATAACTTTTAAATAATATGATTTTTTATACTAAAATGAAATATCGAAGATTAAAATGCTTAAAAAATAAGAGTGAAGGTGAGTGCTTAATTACATGTTAAGTTTTTTGTATAGAAGCCTCTAGTTTTATTAAAAATAGGAAATATTCCAAATTACAATGAAGATTTACAATCATAATAGTAAATTCAACATATTATTAAGACAATCTCCTAAAATCATGGAAATACAAACTAGACACTTAAGATCACATAAGGACCATACAAGGAAATATTAAAAACCTAACCAAGAAACTGAAACAAAGATAGATGCAAGTATGTCTGATCGTATCGACAAATGAACCACAAAAGGGGATCAAACTACAAAAAGACCAGCGAATCATACTTTAACGACATGAAAAGCTATCCACGAACACATATTAGGTATTCAAATCCAATCTGAGGGTCCAACGCAGAGAAGGTTAACAAGATAACATATAAGAACAATCTTTATCAGTCGTGACAATATCAAATCAACCCTTAGAAAAAAAGATAAATGAAAATTGTCGCGGTCGTCTTTCGGTTGGGCCCGGAATTGGGCTTCGAGTTGAATAATTGGATTAGAGTCACCACTGATCATTTTAAAACGATATTTAGGCTGATCGGACACCATGCATTTTACCAGAAATGTGTCGGGTTCATGAGTCGGTTACGGTCAAGTAAGGATTAGTACCCTTGAACCGCCCTTTCGATAACAATTAATTTGTCGGCAATCTTTAATTGCGAAAATTAAAATTAAAATTGAAATTTAAAACATTCGATTCAAATTACTTATCTTTTGATCGATTGAAATTATTACTGAAAAAGGCAAAAAGAATGTTAGATAGAAAAATAAATAAATAAAAAGGAAAAGGAAAAAAAACATAAAATATAAAAATATAAAAAATGAATCAAAGGAAAAAAGAAACAAATACTAAACAATAAAATAAATAAAGAAAATGAAAAAATGAAAAAAATAAAATAACAATAAAGAAAAATAAAAAAAATATTATTTTAAAAGTAATAAAATGGAAACAATATGAAGTAAAAATAAATAATACTAATAATAAAAAAATAAAATAAAATAAGAATTTAGGGGTCAAATTACAAAATATGTAAAATATAATTGGGGATCGAATTGAATCAGTTGAAAATTCAGTGGCCAAATTGCATACAGTGACTGAAATGAATTCCGCTTCAAACGTTGAGGGACTGCGGAGAGAAATTAACTATCCCCTAATTACACCCAAGCCCCTCGTATATAAATACCCCTTTAAACCCTAAAATTATCATTTCAACACCAAAACACAAAAAAAAGACTAAACACTCTCCCCTCTTCTCCTAGGTCGGTCGGAGCCTGGCCACCCCTCCGGTGGCCAACCACCGTACGCCGCCACCTCCGGTGGTCGGAGACCGAGATAACACCTAGATCGGAGCAAATCTAGTTGCTAAGTTACTGTCCCTTACCCTTTTCAGACGATTGCTTCTCCTCTTAGCGCTTATCCGATTGAACGATGCTTTTCCTTTTTTTATTCTTTTCTTTACTGCTTTTTGTTTTGTGTTTGTTTCCTTTGTTCTTATTGTGGGATCGCAACCTTTGGTTAGTATTCGATATGTTTATGGTGGTTTGGTATTGTGATGTTTGGCTCGATCTCGTTGGTTCCCGTGGGTTTCCCGTGTGTTCTCTGTGCTCCTCACTGTTGGTTCCCGTGGGTATTTATATCCCCCAGTTGGGGTTGTTCTCTGTTTGTTTTGGGGGTTGTTTACCCCTGTTTCCCGATTAAATCGGGATGGTCGGTTGTTGTTTGCTGAGGACCCGTGATGATGCAGTCCTGGGTAATCCTTGTTCGAACACCGTGAATCTCGGCCAGTGTGACTGTGACCCTTCAGTTTTGACTATTGTGCAGCGCTTCTCCTATTAGAATGTGTAAACCCTAATTTAGAGATTAGGTTAGGTCATGCCCAACCCTAATTGGGTATCTAGACCCACACACATTACCTCGATTTTGGACCTAATAAATAAAAAAAGAAAAAAGAACGAGTAAATAATAAAATAAAAAATGAATAATAAAAATTATATAATATATATATATATATATATAGTATACTATATAATATATTTTAAAAAAATTGTTTTAAAACTATATAATATATATTTCAAAAATATTTTCAAAATCATATATTATATATATATTAAAATGTTTTCAAAACTATATATTATATATAATTTTTGAAATGTCAAAAGGATTTTTAAAAACTATATAATATATAAATGTTTTCAAAATGTTTTCAAAACTATATATTATATATATTTTAAAAATGTTTTCAAAAACTATATATTATATATAATTTTCAAAATGTTTTAAAAACTATATATTATATATATTTTTCACAATGATTTTTAAAAACTATATAATATATAAATGTCTTCAAAATGTTTTCAAAACTATATATTATATATATTTTAAAAATGTTTTTAAAAACTATATAATATATATTTTTGAAAAACGTTTTCTGAAAATTATATATTATATTTTGTCAAAAACGTTTTCAAAAACCTATATTACTATATACATATATATATATAATAAAATAAAATAAAAAATCAGGGTGAAAATGAGTGTCTACAGCTGTCCCTCTTTGTCTTTTTTCGTGGAACCAAAAATAGGACAAAGATAAAAGGACACAAATTTTCGCTCAGTGGAGTTGAAAAACGATTTGAATTAGGAATAACTCCCTATCGAATTTGAGTTGCGAATGGCTCCCCTGTCGCGAAGTCGAGTCCATGTTGAAATGATAGGGAATTAAACCGTAGTTCGGAATTTGAATCAGGATGCAGCTTCTTGTTGCCCAATTGTAGCCAACCTCGGTCTTCTTCTAGGTTTAAAGACATTGGTTAAAAATTTGACTGGAAAATAGTTCATTGACCCTACCTTGTGGTTGACAGGCCCTCGAGCTGAACAAAATTGAACTCAAAACGTCTTTGTTGACAGATAGCTTTTCTCGACTTAAGTTGTGCTGCCGAAAAACGGTTTCTTATCACTAAGGCACGGTTAACCCATGTCTTCTTCTCGACTTGAAAACCTCGACTGCAATCGGAAAGTAGTGTGATTGATGTGTCATCGAGCTGAATGGAATCGAACTCAATAATTTTGTTGACCGATGCCCTTCTTACCTTGAGCTATGCAGTAAACTTGATATGCCTTTGAGCTGAATGTAATCGAACTTGAAGGTCTTTTGTTGACAGATAACCCTTCTCGTCACGAGTTATGTTGTAAATGATGTGCCTTTGAGCTGAGTGTAATCGAACTTGAAGGTCTTGGTTGGCAGATAGCCCTTCTTGCCTTGAGTTATACTATAAATGATGCGCTCTTGAGCTGAGTGTAATTGAACTCGAAGGTCTTTGTTGACAGATAACCCTTCTAGCCTTGATTTATACTGCAAATAATGTGCCTTGGAGCCGAGTGTAATCGAACTCGAAGGTCTTGGTTGGAAAATAACCCTTCTTGCCTTGAGCTATGATGCAAATGATGTGCATTGGAGCTGAGCATAGTCGAACTCAAAGGTCTTTGGTTGGCAGATAACCATTCTAGCCTTGAGTTATGCTGCAAATGAAATGCCTTTGAGCTGAGCGTAGTCGAACTTGAAGGTCTTTTGTTGGCAAATAACCATGCTTGCCTTTGGCTATGTTGTAAATGATGTGCCTTGGAGCTGAGCATAGTCAAACTCGAAGGTCTTTAGTTGGCAGATAACTCTTCTAGCCTTGAGTTATGTTGCAAATGATATGCCTTTGAGCTGAGCATAGTCAAACTTGAAGGTCTTTTGTTGGAAAATATCCGTTCTTTCCTTGAGCTATTTGCAAATGATATGCCTTTGAGCTGAGCGTAGTCGAACTCAAAGGTCTTTGGTTGGTAGATAACCCTTCTAACCTTGAGTTAAGCTACAAATGATAAGCCTTTGAGCTTAGTGTAGTCGAACTCGAAGGTCTTTTGTTGGCAAATAACCCTTATTGCCTTGAGCTATGTTACAAATGATGTGCCTTCGAGCTGAGCGTAGTCGAACTCGAAGGTCTTTGGTTGGCAGATAACCCTTGTAGCCTTGAGTTATGCTGCAAATAATATTCCTTTGAGCTGAGCGTAGTCAAACTCGAAGGTATTTTGTTGGCAAATAGCCCTTCTTGCCTTGAGCTATTTTGCAAATGATATGCCTTGGAACTTAGCGTAGTCAAACTCGAATGTCTTTGGTTGGTAGATAACCCTTCTAGCCTTGAGTTATACTGCAAATTATATGCCTTTGAGCTGAGTGTAGTCGAAATTGAAAGTCTTTTGTTGGCAAATAGCCCTTCTTACCTTGAGCTATATTGCAAATGATGTGCCTTGGAGCTGAGCGTAGTCGAACAAGAAGGTCTTTGGTTGGTAGATAACCCTTCTAGCCTTGAGTTATACTGTAAATAATATGCCTTTGAACTGAGAGTAGTCAAACTTGAAGGTCTTTTGTTGGCAAATAGCTCTTCTTCCTTGAGCTATGTTGCAAATGATATGCCTTGGAGCTGAGTGTAATCGAACTCGAAGGTCTTTTGTTGAAGGTGCTTATGAATCGAGTATCTTTCATTTTGGAGTCAAAACTTGACTATAAAAGCTGCAAAACATTATGTATGTGAAAACAATGACGAATGTGATGATCTTAAGTATGTCTAAGATGCATGCAACATGAATTAGCTTTATCTCCTGGATAGAGTCTCATGCTTTGTCTGTCGATCTGGTTCTGGGAATCAATCGTGCCCCATTTTCTTCTCGGGTTTCAGCTTCAAGGACCTTTCATATTTGAGATTGTCCTATTTGAAAATGTTTTTCTCTTTTCTCTTATTTTAGGAGGGAAAGAAAAAAGGATATAAGAATTCTGTAAAACATTGCTCCTTAATTTAGGCTTGCAATCAAATCAAATCATAAACATGAATTCAAAGAATATAAAAAGAATCAATAGCTCTTTCATGCTTTTAGAGTCATAGCTCTTTGACAAATGTTCAAATGGATGAGTTGGTTTTAGGTTGGCCTCCTATTTTCTAAGGTTTCAGCCATTAAAAAATGTCATTTTTTCGGTCATTGCACCATGTTATAGTCTAGGTGTTTTTGAAAGTCAAGGAATTTCATTTTTAGAGTTCAATTTCCAAACAACTAACCTAAACTAGATTTGATTACTCGACTATTCTATCTGTGAAGATCATTATCATCACTGAACGTCTTAAACAAAAAGTATAGAAATGTCATATGCAAAAGATGCCCCATGTTGTCCGCATCTATGTACATCTAAAGACCAAGCCTCTTTTCATTCTTTTATGAGAGGAGAAGGCTATATCGGTTCTTGTAAGGGTAATGTATGGTGTTTGGGCCTTTCGGGGTAAAGTCCTTGTTTTGTTACTTTGTCAAAGATCTGTAACTCTAAATCATTTACAGAGTGTTTTAATTCAGTTAATATTCAAAGAATTGCAAGTTTGCAAGTTTTATTCCTTGCTCGCCATCTTTAAAGTAACATAAATTTATTCAAATGTCTTCACAAAAAACTTGAGAAAAGATAAAAAAACAAATTCAAAAAAATTGCCTCAAATGATGAAATGATCTTCTTCACTTGGATGCCCCAAGTTGTTGAAGTCGATCCAGTTTTGGTTACGCATCTTCTGCACGATTCTCTTGAATGCGTAACAGTTCTCAATGGTGTGCCTTGGGACACCACCGTGATATTCACAATGAGCATTATCATCATACCACTTGGAGTATGGGGGCTTCATCTGCACGATTCTCTTGAATGCGTAACAGTTCTCAATGGTGTGCCTTGGGACACCACCGTGATATTCACAATGAGCATTATCATCATACCACTTGGAGTATGGGGGCTTCATGGGTTCCACCGGATATGGTGACACTACGTGGGTGTCAAGAAGTTGCTGATAAAACTCTTTTTAGGTCATGGGAATAGGGTCGAAATGTTCCATTTCCCTCCTGGGTTCTCTGAAATCTTGTTTAGAAGTACCTGACAATACAACTGTAATTGATTTTGGGTTGGATATTATAACATCCTTATTGACATGGTTGATGTTGTTAACCTCTCCATCCCTCTCCCTCATAGGAGGTTTTTTACTGGCTTCCCCATCCTTAATTTTTCCCTTTTTATGGCCAACTCGATAATTTCTCTGGCCATAACCAAGTCTGAAAAACTTCCTGATGTGATTGCCACCAAGTGTCCGAAGTATAGAGCCTTCAGGGTCTGTACAAAAAGCTTAAGGGTTTCTTTCTCATCCAAGGGCAGATGAACTTGTACAACTAAATCCCTCCATTTTTGTGCATATTTCCTGAAACTCTCGTTATGCTTCTTTTCCATGCTTTATAGCATAACTCGATCTGGCCTCATGTCATTGAAGTTCTTGTATTGTTCCAGAAATGACTTGGCCAGGTCTTTCCAGGTCTTGATATATGATCGGCTTAACTAGTTGTACCATCAGATGGCTGAGCCCGACAGACTCTCCTAGAAGCAGTAGATCATGAGTTGGTTGTTTCCTCCATATCTCTGGTTTATCTTGTCTTCTAACTCTCTTTGAAGCTTCAACATGTTCTCCTCGATCTGAGTGATTCTTGCTTCCATCTTCTTATTTTTCAAGCGGGTTTTATGCGGATAGGGTATGTCCAACGCTTGAGGTGGTGTGTCCAGTATTTGTTCCTTTGACGAGACATTCCTCCGTTAGTTAATGAAAATTCAAAGGAATGCAAAATATGTCTAAATGCATGATGCATGAAATGTTCGAAACATTGATCCAAAAAATGTGTGTTATTATAAATAATCCTTATTGGGGACAAAAGTGCTACGTCTTAAGAAACAAAAAACATTTTAAAGGTATAGACCCCTGGACAACTTCTGATAGGTTGTTCTATTTTTTCTGTCACCAATTAAATACCCTATCGAACTGCTCAGGCTTCTCTGGCTAAACTATGCAAGTGATGAGATGCTTGCTCTAAAAAATCTCAAATGAATGCAACTCTGACTTTCACTCTCTACCAAGCTTATTCCTAACGAAAGCGCCATTGGAGCCCTTCATCCGAAGTTTATCGGCTTGTTTCTTGAACTCGTCAATAATGGTCTCCAACTTAGCTAAGGTTTCACCACCATCTTGTTCTCGTAGTTTTCGAAAGGACTCTCCGGGTCAGTAACCTTTTCCTCGTCTTACCCCTGCAACCTTTTCCAGCTCAAAAAGTCTACTTTTGGTGTGCATAGTGTATATCCCGGTCCATTATGAATATTCTTTGACCGTAGATGGACTTCTGAGCTTTTCATCTCTTGTATTATCCCCCTTTGTCCATTAATGTAAATTATTTATGTTTAACGAACACGTTTTTGTTGGATCAACACCTATTTTGAATGATGATGCAAAAGATGAAAATAAAATAAAAAGAATAAAAATGAAAAGAGTTAGTAAGGTCAAGATAAAAAAACAATCATGAAAATAAAAGTCCTACCCCACATGCTTATTATTTCTACCCAGACATGATCTCTATCCCACATGTTGATTTTGAACCAGTCCTAACCATATAAATTTCTATTTCACATGCTTTGAACAGAAAATAAAGCAGGAAATAATTTAGGCACCCAAGGGTTTGAAATGAGGTTTTGGGGTGCGCTCTAATTCCTTGTATTCTCCAAGTTTAGGTTCTAAAGAAGGTACTCGAGTTCTCTTTGCTGGTGGCCCTTTGGGCTTGCCAGACCTTTAGTCCTAAGCCTATTACAAGCTCATTTGGACTAAGTTAAACTCGAGATGAAACATTCTCTTATGCCCATACATAGAATAAATTCACACAAAAGCATAAGGTATATGAACCCATAAGGTTACTTGCTAGGCCCATACAGAGAATAAATTCTCACGAGAGCGTCGCTTTCACCCCCACTTAAAATGGGTTTGAAGCTCAGGTATAGAGCCTGAGATGAAAATTTTGAAAAATCTGAAATCATTGAAAAAACGTCAATACAACTATTTATTTGAAAAGATAATCAAAGATATATAATTGGAACCGAATAAATAAATTTAAATTTACTATTTTCGCATAAAAAGACATCCAAAAATTAATTCTGGCCTGACTCACTTACATGTCTCCAGTGGAGTCGCCAAACTGTCGCGACGGTCTTTCAGTTGGATCCGGAATTGGGCTTTGACTTGAATAATTGGATTAGAGTCACCACCGATCATTTTAAAATGATTTGTAGGCTGATCGGACACCATCTTACATGATTTGCATTTTACCAAAAATGTATCAAGTTCGGGAGTCGATTATGATCAAGGAAGGATTAGCACCATTGAATTGCCCTTTCGGTACCAATTAATTTGCCGGTTGTCTTTAATTGCGAAAATTAAAATTAAAATTAAAATTTAAGACATTCGATTCGAATTACTTACCATTTGATCGATTGAAATTATTACCGAAAAGGCAAAAAGAATATTAGATAGAAAAATAAAAAGGAAAAAACATAAAATAAAAAGAAAAAAAAATATAATATATAATAAAAAAATATTAAAAAAATGAATCAAAGGAAAAAAGAAACAAAGACTAAAAAATAAAAAAAATAAAAAGATATTATTTTAAAAGTAATAAAATGGAAACAATATGAAATAAAAATAAATAATACTAATAATAAAAAATAAAATAAATAAGAATTTAGGGGCCAAATTATAAAAGATGTAAAATATAAATGGGGACCGAATTGAATCAATTGAAAATCCAGTTGCCAAAAATCATACAGAGACTGAACTCAATTGCGCTTCAAACATTGAGGGACTACGGAGAGAAATCAACTATCCCCTAATTACACCCAAGCCCTTGCATATAAATACCCCTTCAACCCCTAAAAGTATCATTTCAACACTAAAACACAAAAAAAAACCTAAACACTCTCCCCTCTTCTCCTAGGCCGGTCGGAGCCTGGCCACCCATCCGGTGGCCAACCACCATCCGCCACCGCCTCCGGTGGTCGAAGAAAACCCAAACGCACCAAAACACTCACCTCTGCCCCCAGTCCCGATTCTAGCCCCGAAATACCAAGATAACACCTAGATCGGAGTAGATCTAGCCATGAAGTTACTATCCCTTACCCTTTTTCGACGATTCCTTCTCCTCCAAGGGCTTCTCCGGTTGAACGATGCTTTCCTCTTTTTTATGATTTTCTATATTGCTTTTTATTTTGTGTTTGTTTCCTTTGTGCTTATTGTGGGATCGCTGCCTTTTCTTGGTATTCGATGTGTTTGTGGTAGTTTGGTATTGTGATGTTTGCTCGATCTCGTTGATTCTCGTGGGTTTCCCATGCTCCTCACCGTTTGTTCCTGTGGGTATTTATTGCCCCCAATCGGGGTTATTTTTCATTTGTTTCGGGGATCGTTTACCCCCTATTTCCCGATTAAATCGGGATGATCGGTTGTTGTTTGTTGAGGACCCAGGATGATGCAGTCCCTAGCTATCCCTGTTCGAACGCTGAGAATCTCGGCCGACGTGACTGTGACCCTTCGGTTTTGACCACTGTGTGGCACTTCTCCTGTTAGAATGTGTAAACCCTAATTTAGAGATTAGGCTAGGTTAGGCCCAACCCTAATTGGGTATCCAGCCCACACACATTACCTCGATTTTAGACCTAATAAATAAAAAAAAGAAAAAAATGAGTAAATAATAAAATAAAAAATGAATAATAATATATATATATATATATATATATATAATATTTAAAAAAATTTGTTTTAAAGCTATATAATATATATTTCAAAAATATTTTCAAAATCATATATTATATATATTTTAAAATGTTTTCAAAACTATATATTATATATATTTTAAAAATGTTTTTAAAAACTATATAATATATATATTTTTTTCGAAAATCGTTTTCAAAAATTATATATTATATTTTTTCAAAAACGTTTTCAAAAAACTATATTACTAGATACATGTCATACAGGCAGACTTATTGAAAATCAAAAAATAAAAGAAAATAAAGATGTGATATAAAAATAAAAGGATAATTAAAACTATCGGCAGTCGTTAATTAACATTAAAGTGAGGAGTGAACCAATTAACTCTTCAAGAGTTAAAGACTTTAAGTTCTTAGCCTCGATGATTGTCGTCTTCTTTGATTGCCAAGCTTTCGGAAGAGAGTAAACTAACTTCCTTACAAGCTTCTCGTTTGGAATGATCTCTCCATATGATTTGAAACCATTGACAATCGTTAAAAATCTATCCGTCATAGCTTTTGATATCTTCATCCGGTTTCATCCTGAAATTTTCTTAGCTATGAGTTAGGAGACTAATTTTAGATCATTTTACCTCGTCTGTGCCTTCATGATTGACTTGTAGTTTATCCCATATCTCTTTGGCAGTTGTACAAGATGAAACTCTCCCGTATTCATCCGGTCCAAGAGCACAAAAAATAAAATGGATAGCTTTTGAGTTGAGCTGGAACAATTGTCTCTGCTTCACTCCACGTTCTTGAAGGAGTGGAAGGTATGATGTATCTGTCTTCTATGATATTCCATGCTCCCATGTCACTTTCTTGAATGAAGTACCTCATTCTATTCTTCCAATAGGCATAGTTAGCTCCATTGAAGAAATGAGTCTTGTTGACGGGCATTGAATCAAGACCAAAGTCGAAGTTTAAAGTGGAGGCCATTGATGACTTGATTATCGATATAACTCTTCCCGAATAGACTCAAGAGGCGATTAAACCTTCAAATGAGTGAGGCTCTGATACCAATTGTTGAGTTAATTGATTGACGAAATAGCCAAGAGGGGGTGAATTGACAATAAAAATTTTGGTGGAAGCTTTTGCAGAAAATAGAAAATAATTACACAGTAATTTAGAGTGGTTCGACTTTCTCAACCAAAGTCTACTTCCACTACCTTAGCTATCCACACTAAGGATTTTCCACAAATTCACTAATTTGTCTTTCTTTTGAGGACAAAGAGTAACCTTACAAATCTCTCAAGAATTATACCCCAAATTCTTGATAACACTCTCTACCAAAGAGAACAATACAAATTTCACAAACTTACAGAAAAACCTCACAAGGCAAGATGTTTGCACAATTCTAGAACAAATAAAGTGTTGAAAACATTTTAATGTTTCGATATAACAAATTAAGTTAAATAAATTTTAAGATTTTACAAAAGATTTTTCGATATAATTATTCGAATATCAAAAATTACTCCAAGTCTTTCAAAGTTCATTTTAATCCTTACTAAAGTGTAAAAAATATGTTTTTATCTTTAAAACAATTTTACAAAGTATTTCGAGCCTTAATCGAGCCAAAAATAATTTCTTAATAAATCTCAAACCAAAATGGGAAGATTGCCCGGAGGGAACCGATTCCCCCCCCAGGGTACCAATTCCCCCTGAATGGTTTGGCTCCGAGAAATAACAGATTGCCCGGAGGGAACCGATTCCCCCCTAGGGGGTACCGATTCCCCCTGTTTAACGGTCGAAATATTTTAATTTTACACTGCAGGAACCGATTCCCTATGAGGGGGTACCGATTCCCCCACGCTCCAAGCAGTTTTATTAATTGTTTTCACACTTAAAAGGATCCATTGACTCCACTAATCATCCCCAACGTTCAGAATCAATTGAAGGAGTATTTAAACAAGCTTAGAAGCCATTGACCAACAACAAGAAACAACAATCAACAAGAATCAAAGAGAAAGCATCAAACCTTAAGTATGAGCATTTTCAAGCCTATTTCATTCAATATTCATTTTTTCTTTCAAGAACACTTATTGAGCTCAATTGTATTATTCTTGAGTGTTCTTTCTTTGTTCTAGAATTGTGCAAACATCTTGCCTTGTGAGGTTTTTCTATAAGTTTGCGAAATTTGTATTGTTCTCATTGGGAGAGAGTGTTATCAAGAATTTGGGGTATAATTCTTGAGAGATTTGTAAGGTTACTCTTTGTCCTCAAAAGAAAGACAAATTAGAGAATTTTTGGAAAATCCTCAGTGTGGATAGCTAAGGTAGTGGACGTAGACTTTGGTTGAGAAAGTCGAACCACTCTAAATTGTTGTACAATTATTTTCTATTTTCTGCAAAAGCTTCCACCAAAATTTTTATTGCCAATTCACCCCCCTCTTGGCTATTTCATCGATCAATTAACTCAAAAATTGGTATCAGAGCCTCACTCATTTGAAGGTTTAATCGCATCTTGAGTCGATTCGGGAAGAGTTATTACGATAATCAAGTCATCAATGGCCGGCGCTTCAAACTCTGACTTCGTTCTTGATTCAATGCCCGTCAACAAGCCTCATTTCTTCAATAGAGCTAACTATGCCTATTAGAAGAATAGAATGATGTACTTCATTCTAGCAAGTGACATGGGAGCATGGAATGTCATAGAAGATGGATACATAAAACCTTCCACTTACCCAAGATTGTGGAGTGAAGAAGAAATAAGAATGTTCCAGCTCAATTCTAAAGCCATCCATATTATTTTTTGTGCTCTTGGACTAGATGAATATGGAAGAGTTTCATCTTGTACAATCACCAAAGAAATATGGGACAAACTACAAGTCACTCATGAAGGCACCGATGAGGTAAAAGAATCTAAAATTAGTCTTCTAACTCATAACTATGAAAAGTTTAAGATGAAATCGGATGAAGACATCAAAGCTATGATGTATAGATTTTCCACGATTGTCAATGGTCTCAAATCATATGGAGAGATCATTCCAAATGAAAAGCTTGTGAGGAAGTTGGTTTACTCACTTCCAAAATCATGGAAATCAAAGAAGACGACAATCATCGAGGCTAAGAACTTAAAGTCCTTAACCCTTGAGGAACAATCGGTTCACTCCTCACTCATGAAATGATGCTTCAAGATGAGGTAGACCTCAATAAGATTGATGAGACGCCAAAAGAGAAGGAGAAGGAGAATAAGAAGAATGTTGGAGTTACTCTCAAATCCACAAAAGATGAGAGTGATTTGGATGAAGATGACGATGGCGAGGAAATAGCATTATTTGCCAAACAGTTCAGAAAATTAATGAGGCCTAACCAAGGAAGAAAATTCAAACGAAATGAAGGCTTCAAAACTGAACCAAAGGAAAAGGACCCGATCATTTGCTATGAATGCAAAAAGTCGAGGCATTTAAATATGATTGCCCATAATTGAAGGGAAAGGGTCAATCAAAGAATAAGCACAAGGCTCACGTGGTACATGGAGTAATGAAGAATGTTCCGATGAAGAGGAACAAGAAGTAGCAAGCTTGTGCTTGATGGAATTCGGGGAAGATTCTAAGGTAAACTCTAACTCATTCAATTCGGATAAATTATCTTATGATTAGTTATTAGAGGATTATAATGGGTTGGCTTCGGATTATAAGACTTTATTTTCAAAATACAAAAATGATATTTCAAAACTAAAAAGTGAAAATAGTCTTATGTCCAAAACCAACAATGATCTTGAAAGTAAGATCAAAGAATTGCAAATAAAATTAAATGAATTTGAAAAGAAAAATATTGATTTGCATAATCTACTTTCAAGAGTCAACGATGATCATCAAAAGAAAATTGATGATCTTAAAGCTTCTTTTGATAAAGTTGGATCAAAACGTTTTGAAAAAGGAGAAAATTCAAAAACCAACTTTGTTAGAAAAAGTTTTAGAAACTACAATCATAGAGGTCCTAACGAACCTTAAATGGAAAAATCATTAGAAGTATATGGGTTCCTAAAGAACTCATTACTACTAAAGATAAGGATATCTTACACAAATGGATACCTAAGGGGACTAGGATTTTTGGAAACTAATGAATATGGACCCAAAAGAATTTGGGTACCAAAAATCAAAAATTAATCTATGTTTGTAGGAAAAAGAGCATTGCTACAGGGCACGAGAAACAAATTCAAACTCATGGTACCTTGATAGTGGATGCTCAAGACACATGACCAGAGATAAAAATCGGTTCATAGAGCTCAACGCCAAAAATGGAGGAGATGTGACTTTTTGACTTTTGGTGATAACTCAAAAGGTCACATTGAAGGTATAGACACTATAGGTAATACCTCTTCCATACAAATTAAGAATGTTTTATATTTGAATGGATTAAAGCATAATCTATTGAGTATTAGTCAATTGTATGATAAGGGATTCAATGTCATGTTTGATATTAATGGTTGTAAAGTCATTGGCATTGCATATAATCGGATTATGCTTGTTGGTCATAGAATAGGAAACATTTACATGGTGCATTTAGATTCTATAGATATGACTAATTTATGCCTAGTTTCTAAAGATGAGCATGATAGTTGGTTATGGCATAAGAGACTAGGACATGCTAGTATGAGTGTTTTGCAATAACTAATTCAAGGAGACTTAGTTAGAGGGTTGCCAAAGATAAAATTTGATAATGATAAAATCTGTGATGTTTGTGCTAAAGGAAAACAAAAACGAGTTTCTTTTAGATCCATTAATGACGTATCCACTAGTTGAGTATTACAATTGATTCATTTAGATCTTTTTAGGCCATCAAGAACTACTAGCTTGGGTGGAAAACAATATGCATTTGTCTTGGTAGATGACTACTCTAGTTATACTTGGGTTCTATTCTTAATTACTAAAGATGAAGCATTAGAAAAATTCATCACGTTTTCAAAAGTAATCCAAAACGGAAAAGGTTACTCTATAACTACTAGTGTTAGGAGTGATCATGGAACTAAATTTGAAAATCTTGGATTTACTGAATTTTGTAATTCTAATGGTATTAGCCATAATTTTTCAGCACCTAGAACCCCTCAACAAAATGGAGTTGTTGAGAGGAAAAATCAAACTTTAGAAAAAATGGCTAGAAAACTCCATATGAACTTTTTAAAAATAAAAATCCTAACATTAGCTATTTTCATCCTTTTGGATGTAAATGTTTTGTTTTAAACAACGGTAAATACAATATTGGCAAATTTGATGCTAAAAGTGATGAAGGAATTTTTCTAGTCTATTCCATAAATTCTAAAGCTTATCGAGTATTTAATAAAAGAACTTTATTTGTAGAAGAGTCTATACATGTTGTTTTCGATGATAATCCCCTTCCGAGGAAGGATTCTTGTGTGAATGATGATGTAGATATTATAAACATAAATGACGTCGGACATGATGTTGGAAAACTATCATCAAAGGAAGAAATGAATGATGAGGAAACTCAAGATCATCAAAGCAAAATGAATATTGAATGAAAAATAGGCTTGAAATGCTCAAACTTGAAGTTTGATGCTTTCTCTTTGATTCTCTCTTGATTCTAGTTGCTTGATGTTTCTTGTTTTGATCAATGGCTTCTAAGCTTGTTTAAATACACCTTGAATCACTTATGAATGTTAGGGATGATTAGTGGAGTAAATAGAGTCGTTATTGTGTGAAAACAATTAATAAAACTGGTTGGGAGCGTCGGTGCATCGATGCATGACCATAGTGCATCGGTGCATCAGTGTAAAATTCAAATATTTTGACCATTGGAACACTTAGTGCATCGATGCACCAAGTGTGCATCGATGCATAAAATGCATTCGATGTTTGAAAATAGCCTGAGTGCATCGGTGCATTGCTTGTGCATCGATGCATGAAATGCATTCGATGTTTTAATAAAACCCAAGTGCATCGATGCATAGAGAGTGCATCGATGCATGAAATGCATTCGATGTTCAATTTATTTAATAGTGCATCGATGCATGGATTGATGCATCAGTGCATGCCTTTGAAAAATTGATTTAAGCCTTGATTTTGGTTCAAAATACTTTGTGAAAATTGTTTCAAAAATAGTTTAAGTACAAATCACAATTTTACACATTTAGTAATTAAAATTGATCTTGAAAGACTTGAGTAATAATTTGATATCCGATTAATTAATTCGAATATACCTTAGAAAATTATTTGTAAAATCTTAAAATTCATTTAACTTAATTTGTTATCGAATATCAAAATGTTTTCAACAATCTCCCCCTTTTTGATATAACAAAACACTTGAGTAATTTTAAGATTTTCTTTGAAAAACTATTTTGAAAATCAAGTTTGAAATTACTTCCCCTTACTATAACATTTCTCCCCCTTTAAAACATTTTACACTTCTCCCCCTTTTTGTTAAATCAAAAAGACTCTACAATAACTTTACACGAGGTTTTGAAAAAATTAGCCAATTTATATTTAGAAACTTAAAGATTAAACTGCTAAGATCGAAGATCAAAAGAGAGATTAGCCATTAGTTTCATAATCAATATTCATAATAAAATGTGAAAAAGGCATAATTGGTCATAATGCAACTAATATGTAAATGATGCAAGAAAAAACCAAACCAAATATTTATAAGTTCAAACACAATCATTCAACTCCAAAATAGCAAAATGTTTAATCAATCCAAGTGTTAAGTTTAATCCCAAATACAATCAAACTAAAAAAGTCTAATCATCCATAGAAGGATCGGGAGGCGGAGGAGGAAATCGGGCTTGTATCTCAAGAGAGAGAGCATCCATGCGTGCAAGCATCTCCCTTTGAAACTCCATCTGACGAGCTTCTAAAGTGTCTAAGCGTTGTTTTACTGCTTCGTGAGTAGCAGTCAAGTGGGATTCGATGGAAGCATACCGTAAATCAAATGTCTCACAAAACGAACGAAAATATGGAGGCATTTGATCTTCTTGTGGAGATGGTTCCGGTGCAGGCTCGTCATCAGGTACGTGATCATCAATGTCTTGCATAAGCTGTTGAAATTCAGGATCATCGTCAGAAGCCAGAGCTAGAGGATGAGGAGGAGGAGCACGAGAGGAGCTAGGAGCAACTCGTGAGGAACTAGCTCCCAGAGTTTGCTTTCCGGGTCTAATTGACTGGTTACCTCGTCTTGTTTCCAATCCGCTTTCTTCAAGGATGTGAGATTGATTGGGTTTTGGAGAGGTATAGGATTGTCAAGAGAGATATCCGAACTAAGTTTGATAAAGAGATTGCTAAGAGACAATTAAATGTTTCAACATGTTTGGATGGGATTTACAATATCGACTAACACTAAAGATAATCTTGGAAGATTATTTTGATCTTATTCTTAATACAATACATCCACCAGATTGATTGGGTTTTGGAGAGGTATAGGATTGTCAAGAGAGATATCCGAACTAAGTTTGATAAAGAGATTGCTAAGAAGACAACCATAAACTAATGTTTCAACATGTTTGGATGGGATAATGTTTACAATATCGACTAGAACACTAAAGATAATCTGTGGAAGATTTATTTTGATCTTATTCTTAATACAATACATCCACCATAAATCCCTAGCACGAAGAGTGGAGTACCTACCCGCTAATGGTCGAAACCACCATGAGATCATTAAATGAAGAAAACGATCGTGATGAGATCAAATGGTACTAACACTAGCGTTTGGGAGATATGGATAATCCACATTTTGTTTTTCGTCATAGACACCATCGTCATCTAACCCAAATTTTGAAGCTATAGTTGTGGAATCAATAAGAATATATTGTCCTAAAAGGTAGAATCTAATTCCTATAGTTCAACATTGAGTTTCGTTTTGAATGCAGACCGCATTAGAATAGAAAATGCAGACTAATTGATGAAAGACGACAGGTCTAAGAGAGAGTAGTTTATCAAACTTCCATGTTCTAAGAATCGGGAGGTATTCAAATTTAAAGTCTATCATGGCTTGTAGAGATGGAATACATTCTTCCCTAATTCTATAAGATTGGAAAGAATCCATGTACCTATGGTACAATTCTTCTCTCCGACATTCAGGCATATTAAAGCAAGATCCTAATAGGTTATTAGGAGATTGAGGAATGGGATTAGAAGGTTGGTTTGAATGAGAACGACTTGATGAAGTTCTAGGTCATTTAGGTTTTGACATGATTAAAGGAAATCAGAATAAGGAATATCACCTGCAATTTGAAACACATGTATGCACAATCAATCCCAAAACTCAAATGAGTCCTCAATAATTCAAGGTTCTCTAAACCATATCCTAATGGGCATGTTTTAAAAACTATTTAAAAATAATATTTGATAATCATATAATTTTCATGAAAACAAAACAATTAAATCAAAAATATTACTAATTTTCGAAATCATAATTTTTTTTAAATTTCAAAATTCAAAGAAAAATCTTGAAAATTTGTTTGTTTTTTATGAAATTGGTAGTAAAATCTAGTTTAGAACCAACAAACAATTAATGCCCGATATAATGTTCACCCTAGAACTAATCAAAATTAGTTCTAAAATCAAAAATTAATAAAATAGAGGTTTTTGAAATATTACCTTGAAAATTCGGATTGAAGGGATAAGGAGTTGTTTTGCACGATTTAATGATATAAGCAGGTTTTGAAGATGAAAACACGAAGAAACTGATGATTTTCCGCTGATTTGAGCAAGAGGAGGATTAGAGTGAGAGAGGGGCGAATGGTGGGAGAGTTTTAGTTTTAGGGTTTGAGAAAATAAGAAATGAGGCATTTAACCCAAAACCCCGATGGATGCATCGATGCATGACCCTGTGCATCGATGCACATTCAAGGCGTGCATCGATGCATCAACATGATGAATCGATGCACATTCAAAGGGATGCGGTTTTGAAGATGAAAAGCACGAAGAAACTGATGATTTTCCGATGATTTTGAGCAAGAGGAGGATTTAGAGTGAGAGAGGGGCGAATGGTGGGAGAGTTTTAGTTTTAGGGTTTGAGAAAATAAAGAAAATGAGGCATTTTAACCCAAAACCCGATGGATGCATCGATGCATGACCCTGTGCATCGATGCACATTCAAGGCGTGCATCGATGCATCAACATTAAACAATCAATTAATTAGATTTAGTGGTACTGGAAACTCATATATTGAAGATTAATCATGTCAATCAATCAAATTAATCCTTTAAATTTCATTAAACATAAAATTAATTTTCATCAACATAAACCCCCTAACTAATAGCAAAGAATGCAATAAAAAAATTATTATTATAAGCATTTTTCATTTATTCTTAAAAGTACTAAAATTATTTTAAACACTAAGTGAAGATAGGTTGGTCAAACATAATTCTCTCCTAAGTGTCCAAAATCTTTCCTTGTCTAAAGGCTTTGTAAATATATCCGCTAATTGATGCAAAGTATCAACAAATTTTAGAACTACATCTTCCTTAGTGACATGGTCTCTAATAAAGTGATGTCTTATTTCAATGTGCTTAGTTCTAGAGTGTTGGATGGGATTTTTAGTGAGACAAATAGCACTAGTATTGTCACACTTGATAGGAATAGTACCTACTTCAATTCCATAATCAAAAGTTGTTGTTTCATCCATAAAACTTGTACACAAAACTACCGGCTGAAATGTATTACGCTTCAGTGGTAGATAATGCAAATAATTTTGTTTCTTTGAAAAACAAAAATCAACATATTTCCAAGGAATTGGCAAGTACCGAAGGTGCTTTCCTATCTAATTTGCATCTCCATAATCCGCATCAGAAAAGGCATGCAAGCTAAAGCTAGAGTCTCTAGGATACCAAAGTCCTAAAATAGGAGTGTCCTTAAGGTATCTAAAGATTCTCTTAACAGCTAGTAAATGTGATTCCTTAGGGCATGATTGAAATCTAGCACATAAGCAAATACTAAACATAATGTCTGGTCTACTTGCAGTTAGATACAGTAAAGATCCAATCATTGACCTATATAATTTAACATCTACACATTTACTCCTCATCTAAGTCAAGCTTTGTTGAAGAGCTCATTGGAGTGTCGTGAGGCTTGCCATTTTCCAGTCCAAATTTCTTGAGCTATCTTTGACGTACTTAGCTTGATGATGAAGATGCCATCTTTTCTTTGCTTGATTGGAGTCCCAAGAAAATGAGAGCTCCCCCATCACGCTCATTTCGAATTCGCTTTGCATTAGCTTAGAAAATTCTTGGCAAAGAACATCATTAGTATAACCAAATATTATCATCAACATAATGTGAACTACTAATAAATCTTTACCTTTATGCTTTAAAAACAATGTAGTGTCAACCTTCCCTTTGAAAAACCTTTTTCAATTAAAAAGTTTGACAATCTTTCATACCAGCTCTAGGAGCTTGTTTTAAACCATAAAGTGCTTTTGTCAATTTAAGAACATGATCTGGAAATTTTGAATCTTCAAAACCTGGAGGTTGTTCCACATACACTTCTTCTTTTATAAAACCATTTAAAAATGCACTTTTAACATCCATTTGATATAATTTAAATTCATGAAAACATGAAAATGCTAATAACATTCTAATTGCTTCCATTCTAGCTACGGGAGCGTATGTTTCATTATAGTCTATGCCCTCTTCTTGAGTATACCCTTGAGCAACAAGTCTAGCCTTGTTTCTCACTATATTACCACTCTCATCAAGCTTATTCCTAAATACCCACTAGTACCTACAGTAGATTTATTACTAGGCTTTCACTAATGTTCATACTTTACTTCTCTCAAATTGATTTAAATCTTCTTGCATAGCCATATCCAATGTCATCTTTTAATGCTTTTTGATGTTCTTAGGCTCTATGCATGAAATAAATGCAACATAATTACAAATATTTCTAAGAGAAGATCGAGTAGTTACCCCTTTGGATAGATCACCTATAATTTCACCATCCTTGACATAGTTGTACTCTCTTGGATAAGAAACTTCCCTTTCTTCAATGGTTGGATTCTCTAAAGGATTATGAGTTTCCTTATCTTTCGTTTCCTCCTTTGATGATGATGATTCTCCAACGTCATGTCTAACGCCATTTGCTTGTACAATACCTACATCATCATTAACATAAGAATCTTTCCTCAGAAGGGGATTATCATCGAAGACAACATGTATAGACTCTTCTACAACTAAAGTTCTTTTATTAAATACACGATAAGCTTTAGAATTTAAGGAATAACCCAGAAAAATTCCTTCATCACTTTTAGCATCAAATTTGCCAAGATTTTCTTTACCGTTGTTTAAAACAAAAAATTTAAATCCAAAAGGATGAAAATAACTAATGTTAGGCTTTTAATTTTTGAAAATTCATATGGAGTTTTCTTTAAAAATGGCCTAATCATTACTCGATTAATAATATAACAAGCGGTATTGTGGCTTCTGCCCAAAAATATTTTGGCAAATTATTTTCACAAAGCATGGTTCTAGCCATTTCTTCTAAAGTTCGATTTTTCCTTTCAACAACTCCATTTTGTTGAGAGGTTCTAGGTGCTGAAAAATTATGGCTAATACCATTAGAATTACAAAACTCATTAAATCCAAGATTTTCAAATTCAGTGCCATGATCACTTCTAACACTAGTGATAGAATAACCTTTTTCGTTTTGGATTACTTTTGAAAATGTGATGAAATTCTCTAATGCTTCATCTTTAGTACTTAAGAATAGAACCCAAGTATATCTAGAATAGTCATCTACCAAGACAAATGCATATTGTTTTCCACCCAAGCTAGTAGTCCTAGTTGGCCCAAAAAGATCTTTATGGATCAATTGTAATACTCCACTAGTTGATACATCATTAATGGATTTAAAAGAAATTCACTTTTGTTTTCTTTTAGCACAAGCATCACAGATTTTATCATTATCAAATTTAAGCTTAGGCAACCCTCTTACTAAGTCTTCTTGAATTAGCCATTGCAAAACACTCATACTAGCATGTCCTAGTCTCCTATGCCATAACCAACTATCATGTTCATCCTTAGCAACTAAGCACAAATTAGTCATATCAATAGAGTCTAAATGCACCATGTATATGTTTCCTATTCTATGACCAACAAGCATAATCCGATTAGATACAATGTCAATGACTTTACAACCATTAATTTCAAACATGACATTGAATCCCTTATCGCATAATTGACTAATACTCAATAAATTATGCTTTAATCCATTCACATATAACACATTTTTAATTTGTATGGAAGAGATATTACCTATAGTACCAATACCTTCAATGTGACCTTTTAAATTATCACCAAAAGTCAGTTGTCCTCCATTTTTGACGTTAAGCTCTATGAACCGGCTTTTGTCTCTGGTCATGTGTCTCGAGCATCCACTATCAAGATACCATGAATTTGGATTTGTTTCCCGTGCCTTGTATCAATGCTCCTTTTCCTACAAACATAGATTAATTTCTAATTTTTTGATTCTTTTGGGTCCATATTCATTAGTTTCTAAAATCCTTATCCCCTTAGGTATCCATTTCTGAAGGGCATTTTTATATTTAGTAGTAATGAGTTCTTTAGGAACCCATATACTTTTAATGATTTTACCATTTGAAGTTCTTTGAGGACTTCTATGATTGTAGTTTCTAAAACTTTTCTTAACAAAGTTGGATTTTGAATTCTCACCGTTTTCAAAACTTTTTGTACCAACCTTATTAAAAGAAGTTTTCAGATCATCAATCTTCTTTTGATGATCATCATGAACTTTTGAAAGTAAGTTATGCAAATCAGTATTTTTCTTTTCAAAATCATTAATTTTGATTTGCAATTCTTTGATCTTACTTTTAAGCTCATTGTTGGTCTTGGATAAAAGACTATTTTTGTTTTTCAATTTTGAAATATTATTTTTGTATTTTGAAAATAGTGTCTTATAATCCGAAGCCAAATCATTATAATCCTCTAATAACTCATCATAAGATAATTCATCCGAATCGAATGAGTTAGAGGTTACCTTAGAATCTTCCCCGATAGCCATCAAGCACAAGTTTGCAACTTCTTGTTCCTCTTTATCGGAACCTTCTTCATCGCTCCATTCTTCAATTGTGGGCAATCATATTTGACATGCCCCAGCTTTTTGTATTCATAGAAAATGATCAGGTCTTTCTCCTTCGATTCAGTTTTGAAGCCTTCATTGCGTTTGAATTTTCTTCCTCGGTTGGGCATCATCAACTTTCTGAATCGTTTGGAAAATAATGCCATTTCCTCGTCATCATCATCGTCATTCGAATCACTCTCATCTTTTGTGGATTTGAGAGCAACTCCAATGTTTTTCTTCTTCTCCTTCTCCTTTGGTGTTTCGTCAATCTTATCGAGGTCCACTTCATCTTCAAGCATCATTTCATGAGTGAGAAGGGAACCGATTAGCTCTTCAAGAGTTAAGGACGTTAGGTCCTTAGACTCGATGATTGCCGTCTTCTTTGATTGCCACGATTTTGGAAGAGAGTAGACAAACTTCCTCACAAGCTTTTCATTTGAAATGATCTCTCTATATGATTTGAGACCATTGACAATCGTTGAAAATCTATCCGTCATAGCTTTGATATCTTCATTTGATTTCATCCTCAAATTTTCATAGCTATGCGTTAGAATGCTAATTTTAGATTTCTTTACCTCATCGGTACCTTCATGAGTGACTTGAAGCTTGTCCCATATTTCTTTAGCGGTTATACAAGATGAAACTCTTCCGTATTCATCTGGTCCAAGAGCACAAAATATGATATGGATGGCTTTAGAGTTGAGCTGGAACATTCTTGTCTCTCCTTCACTCCACAACCTTGGATGAGTGAGAGGATTGATGTATCCTTCTTCTATGGCATTCCATGCTCCCATGTCACTTGCTTGAATTAAGTACATCATCCTATTTTTTTCAATAGGCATAGTTAGCTCCATTGAAGAAATGAGGCTTGTTGACGGGCATCGAATCGAGACCGGAGTCGTAATTTGAAGCGGAGGCCATTGATGACTTGCTAATCGATGTAACTCTTCCCGAATCGACTCAAGAGGCGATTAAACCTTCAAATGAGTGAGGCTCTGATACCAATTGTTGAGTTAATCGATCGATGAAATCGACCAAGAAGGGGTGAATTGGAAATAAAAATTTTGGTGGAAGCTTTTGCAGAAAATTGAAAGTAATTGCACAGCGATTTACAGTGGTTCGACTTTATCAATCAAAGTCAACGTCCACTACCTTAGCTATCCACACTAAGGATTTTCCAACAAATTCACTAATTTGTTCTTTCTTTTGAGTCCAAAGAGATAACCTTACAACTCCCTCAAAAATATACCCCAATTCTTGAGAACACTATTTTCTCAAATAGAAGATTACAAATTTGTAAACTTACAAGAAAAAACCTCACAAGGAAAATATGTTTGCACAATTCTAGAACAAAGAAAGAACACTCAAGAATAAATAAAATTGAGCACAATAAGTGTTCTTGAAAGCAAAATGAATATTGAATGAAAAATAGGCTTGAAATGCTCAAACTTGAGGTTTGATGCTTTCTCTTTGATTCTCTCTTGATTCTAGTTGCTTGATATTTCTTGTTTTGATCAATGGCTTCTAAGCTTGTTTAAATACACCTTGAATCACTTCTGAATGTTGGGGATGATTAGTGGAGTCAAAAGAGCCATTATTGTGTGAAAACAATTAATAAAACTGGTTGGGAGCGTCGGTGCATCGATGCATGACCATAGTGCATCGGTGCATCGGTGTAAAATTCAAATATTTTGACCGTTGGAACACTTAGTGCATCGGTGCACCAAGTGTGCATCGATGCATAAAATGCATTCGATGTTTGAAAATAGCCTGAGTGCATCGGTGCATTGCTTGTGCATCGGTGCATTGCTTGTGCATCGATGCATGAAATGCATTCGATGTTTTAATAAAACCCAAATGCATCGATGCATAAAGAGTGCATCAATGCATGAAATGCATTCGATGTTCAATTTATTCAATGGTGCATCGATGCATAGATTTATGCATCGGTGCATGCCTTTGAAAACTTGATTTAAGGCTTGATTTTGGTTCAAAATACTTTGTGAAAATTGTTTCAAAAATAGTTTAAGTACAAATCACAATTTTACACATTTAGTAATTATTAAAATTGATCTTGAAAGACTTGGAGTAATAATTTGATATCCGATTAATTAATTGGAATATACCTTAGAAAATCATTTGTAAAATCTTAAAATTCATTTAACTTAATTTGTTATATCGAAATATCAAAATGTTTTCAACACAACTCGATCTTCTCTTAGAAATATATGTAATTATGTTACATTTATTTCATGCATATAGCCTAAGAATATTAAAGAAGCATTAAATGATGAACATTAGATTATGGCTATGCAAGAAGAGTTAAATCAATTTGAAAGAAGTAGAGTATGGACATTAGTTGAAAGGCCTAGTAATAAATCTATTGTAGGTACTAGATGAGTATTTAGGAATAAGCTTGATGAAAGTGGTAATATAGTGAGAAACAAGGCTAGACTTGTTTCTCAAGGGTATACTCAAGAAGAGGGCATAGACTATGATGAAACATATGCTCCCGTAGCTAGGATGGAAGCAATTAGAATGTTATTAGCATTTGTATGTTTCAATGAATTTAAATTATATCAAATGGATGTTAAAAGTGCATTTTTAAATGGTTTTATAAAAGAAGAAGTATATGTGGAACAACCTCCTGGTTTTGAAGATTCAAAATTTCTAAATCATGTTCTTAAATTGACAAGAGCGCTTTATAGTTTAAAACAAGCTTCTAGAGCTTGGTATGAAAGATTGTCAAACTTTTTAATTAAAAAAGGTTTTTCAAAAGGGAAGGTTTACACTACATTGTTTTTAAAGCATAAAGGTAAAGATTTATTAGTAGTTCAAATTTATGTTGATGATATAATATTTGGTTCTACTAATGATGTTTTTTGCAAAGAATTTTATAAGCTAATGCAAAGTGAATTCGAGATGAGAATGATGGGGGAGCTCTCATTTTTCTTGGGACTCCAAATCAAGAGAAGGAAAGATGGCATCTTCATTAATCAAGCTAAGTACGTCAAGGATATGCTCAAGAAGTTTGGACTGGAAAATAGGAAACCTCATGACACTCCAATGAGCTCATCAACAAAGCTTGACAAAGATGAAGGAGGTAAATGTGTGGATGTTAAATTATATAGGTCAATGATTGGCTCTTTACTTTATCTAGCCGCAAGTATACTAGACATTATGTTTAGTGTTTGCTTATGTGCTAGATTTCAATCATGTCCTAAGGAATCACATTTACTAGCTGTTAAGAGAATCTTTAGATACCTTAAGGATACTCCTAGTTTAGGACTTTGGTATCCTAGAGACTCTAGGTTTAGCTTGCATGCCTTCTCTGATGCGGATTATGGAGGATGCAAATTAGATAGGAAAAGCACCTCCGGTACTTGCCAATTCCTTGGAAATATGTTGATTTATTGGTTTTCAAAGAAACAAAATTGGGTTGCATTATCTACCACTGAAGTGGAATACATTTCAGTCAATAGTTGTCGTGCACAAGTTTTATGGATGAAACAACAACTTTTTGATTATGGAATTGAAGTAGGTACCATTCCTATCAAGTGTGAAAATACTAGTGCTATTTGTTTCACTAAAAATCCCATCCAATACTCTAGAACTAAGCACATTGAAATTAGACATCACTTCATTAGAGAACATGACGCTAAGGAAGATGTAGTTCTAGAATTTGTTGATACTTTGCACCAATTAGCGGATATCTTTACAAAACCTTTAGACAAAGAAAGATTTTGGACACTTAGGAGAGAATTAGGTTTAACTGACCTATCTTCACTTATTGTTTAAATTAATTTTAGCACTTTTAAGAATAAATGAAAATTGCTTATAATAATAATAATTTTTTATTGCATTCTTTGCTATTAGTTAGGGGGAGTTTATGATTCTTAGTGAAAATTAATTATATGTTCAAATGTTGTTTAAGGATAAAATTGATTGATTGAACATGATTAATTTTCAATATATGAGGTTCTAATACCACTAGAGCTATTTAATTTTAGCATTCTAAGTGTTTAAAATCAGATTTTTAGCATTTTGGTGCAAGAGGAATCGATACCCCTTTGAAGGGGAACCGATTCCACCTTTGAATGGGAACCGATTCCCCATGGGAATCAATTCCCCCATGGGGTCTGTATTTTAAATGCCCAGATAACTCTCATTCTCTCAAACCGTCTCTTCTCTTCTTTGTCACCGTTTCAACCTCTTTATCTCCCAAAATCTCCACATTGTTTCAAAACAACGATTTCTAGTCAGAATTTCATCATATTTCATCTCCTAAACCTGCTAGCATCATTAAAATCATGCAAACAACGTCAAAATCTACTCAATCTTCAATTTTCAAGGTAATTTTTCTAAACCTCTATTTTATTGATTTTGAACATAGGACTAGTTTTAATTAGTTATAGGTTGAAATAAATATTGGGAATTGCTTATATATTGATTTAGAACTATAATCTACAACTAATTTCATCAAAAAACACAAAATTGATCAAAATTTTGAGATTTTCAAAATTAAAAAAAAATTGTTTTGTTTGTGTTTTGATTTAATTATGAAAACTATACGTATATTGACTTTCAAACCTAGTTTTCAAAATTGCCCATTAGAATTGTTTTAGAGAACCTCGAAATATTACGAACTCAATTGAGTTTTGGGATTGATTATATTGCATACATGTGTTTAAAATTGCACGTTACTCTTTCTATTCTGATTTTCTTCAGTCATGTCTCATAAACGTTTTAGGCCATCTTCTAGTCGTTCAAACCAACCACCAAACTCACCTCCAAATCCTCCTCCTATCCAACAATTTCCTAACCCTAATCACGATGATCCAAATATGACCATTCGTAATTCATGCTTCAATGAACCCGTTCATAGACAAAATCTTTTCTTTAGGTATTCTCAATACTTTAAGACTTACAAAATCCGGGAAGAACGAATCTCATCTCTTCAAGCCATGTTAGACATCAATTTTCAATATCTTCTTACCCCACGAGAGTGGATATTTGATAAACTATTTGAACTTGAACCAATAGTTTATCATCAACTCGTTCGTATCTTCTACTCTAATGTTGTTTGCATTCAAAACCAGGCTAAAACTGCAACCATAGGAATTCGATCCTATCTTCTAGGAAAATTCTTGTATATTGACCTGGAATACATAGCCAACGCATTAGGATTAGATAATGCAAGCTTAGACATTGAAAAACAAATGGTAGGTTCTCAGTATAAACGAAGGGATAGTGCGACTGTTTTAGATCTCCATGATCGTTTCCTTCATCTAATGATCTCTTGGTGGTTTCGACCATTCGGAGGCAGATACTCCACTCTTCGAGCCTTGGATGTCTTTTGGATACATTGCATCCAAAATAATCTTAAAATAAACCTACCTCAGATTATCTTTGCTTAAATTATCGAAACCGTAAATCTTGCTCCTAATAAGAAACTTTGTTCATCTCTTGTTTGCGGTTGTATTCTAAGTAATCTGTTTTCAAAAGCAAAGCTTAGGGTTAGTATTGATGCCTCTTTTCCTCTCAAAAATCAAATCAACCTCTTTTCTTTAACTAAATCAGGATGGAAGGTCAATGAAGAAACAAGTATATGGGTTCGTACCAGTAAGCAACCTCTGAAAGCTGACGAAGCCGACGATGAGCCGAAGCAGCACGAGGAACAAGCACAACAAGAAGATCAAGGGCCTCCATACTTCCGATCATTTATGGATAATCTTGATATGGGGTTTACATCCATCGAATCATATCTGACTGCTACCAACGAAATGATGAATCGTCGTTTCGACACTTTGGATAAGAGGGTCGATGCAATTTCACGTGATGTGACCAACATTTGGGCACATTTATCTCCTCCTGATCCACCGATGAACGATTAGGCCCTGTTTTCTTACTTAGCTTAGACCTTATTGTTTTAACATTTTGAATGTTTTTGGATGTTTGAATTTGATATGAATGTTGGATTTTTATGTTTTTGGATGTTTTTGGATGATTTGAACTTATCTATATATGTGGATTTGCTTAAATTTTAATTTTGTGCATCATTTACATCATGTTACATATATGACCAATTTTACCATTTCACATTCGTTTATGAATATTGATTATGAAACTAATGGCTAATATCTCTTTTGATTGTGATCTTATCAGCTTAAAGCTTTAATTTTTCTAATTCAATTGGCTAAAGTTTTCAAAACCTTGTATAAAAACGTTTTAAAGTCCTTTTGATTAAACAAAAAGGGGGAGAAGTGTTAAAGTAAGGGGGAGTAATTTCAAAACTTGATTTCAAAATTTATTATCAAATAGAAAATCTTAAAATTACTAAAATGTTTTGTTATATCAAAAAGGGGGAGATTGTTGAAAACATTTTGATGTTTCGATATAACAAATTAAGTTAAATGAATTTTAAGATTTTACAAAAGATTTTTCGATATAATTATTCAAATATAAAAAAATTACTCCAAGTCTTTCAAAGTTCATTTTAATCCTTACTAAAGTGTAAAAAAAATATGTTTTAATCTTTTAAACAATTTTACAAAGTATTTCGAGCCTTAATCGAGCCAAAAAGCATTTCTTAATAAATCTCAAACCAAAATGGGCAGATTGCCCAGAGGGAACCGATTCCCCCCAGGGGTACCAATTCCCCCTGAATGGTTTAGCTCCGAGAAATAACAGATTGCTTGGAGGGAACCGATTCCCCCTAGGGGGTGCCGATTCCCCCTTGTTTAACGGTCGAAATATTTTAATTTTACATTGCAGGAACCGATTCCCTATGAGGGGGTACCGATTCCCCCACGCTCCAAGCAGTTTTATTAATTGTTTTCACACTTAAACAGCTCCATTGACTCCACTAATCATCCCCAACGTTCAAAATTAATTGAAGGAGTATTTAAACAAGCTTAGAAGCCATTGATCAACAACAAGAAACAACAATCAACAAGAATCAAGAGAGAATCAAAGAGAAAGCATCAAACCTCAAGTTTGAGCATTTTCAAGCCTATTTCATTCAATATTCATTTTTGCTTTCAAGTTTGAGCATCAAATCAAGTGAGGATTTTCTTGTAAGTTTGCAAAATTTGTATTGCTCTCTTTGGGAGAGAGTGTTCTCAAGAATTTGGGGTATAATTCTTGAGGGATTTTTAAGGTTACTCTTTGTCCTCAAAAGAAAGACAAATTAGTGAATTTGTGGAAAATCCTTAGTGTTGATACCTAAGGTAGTGGATGTAGACTTTGATTGAGAAAGTCGAACCACTCTAAATCGCTATGCAAATATTTTCAATTTTCTGCAAAAGCATCCACTGAAATTTTTATTGCCAATTCACCTCCTTCTTGGCCTATTTTATCGATCGATTAACTCAATAGAAAGAACACTCAAGAATAATACAATTGAGCACAATAAGTGTTCTTGAAAGGAAAAAAATGAATATTGAATGAAATAGGTTGAAAATGCTCAAACTTGGGGTTTGATGCTTTCTCTTTGATTCTCTCTCAATTCTTCTTAATTGATGTTGATCAATGACTCCTAAGCTTGTTTAAATACACCTTGAATCACTTTTGAACGTTGGGGATCATTGGTGAAGTCAATAGAGCCGTTATTGTGTAATTATTATTTAAAAATCTGGTAGGAGCGTGGGGTGCATCGATGCATAGTCAAGATGCATCGATACACTGTGTGTAAAATTTAAATATTTCGACCGTCATAAGACTTAGTGCATCGGTACACTAAGGGTGAATCGGTACACTAATTACATTCGATGTTTCAAAAGAGTCAGGAGTGCATCGATGCATGGTCTGTGCATCGGTACACAAAATGCATTCGATGTTTCAAAATTTTCAAGAGTGCATCGATGCATGGCTTGTGCATCGGTACACAAAATGCATTCGAAATGGGTGTGCATCGATGCATTAAATAGTGCATCGGTACACCACTTTGAAAAAATAATTTTTGGCTCGTTTTTTGGTTTGAAATACTTTGTGAAAATTGTTTCAAAAATATTTTAAGTTTAAAACACAATTTTACACTTTAGTAAGGATTGAAATTGATCTTTAAAAGATTTGGAGTTAATAGTTTGATATTCGAATAATTGAATCAAATATACTTTGAAAAAGATTGTAAAATCTTAAAATTTATTTATACTTAATTTGTTATATCGAAACATCAAAATATTTTCAACAGCCACCACCGATCAATAAAAAAAAGATGAACGACGTACCAATAAGAGAAAATTAGGTTATTAAGGTTTGAGTTTTGTTGATTTTTTTTAATAATATGTCAATGTAATATATGTATGAATTTAAGCTATTGTTTTAGAGAATGATATAAATTTTTTATTTGAGTTAATAACATTTAAAAGTTAATTCAAATTTATAATTTTAATATTGTAGAAACTAAATTTTGTCCGGGATATTTTTATTTTTATTCTTACTTTTATATTTTATATTTTTATTTTTATCTTATCTTCATTTCTATTCTTTCTTAGTTTATTTTATTTTCATTTTCATTTTCATTTGCATTTGCATTTTCATTTCTATTCTATTTTCATTATTTACTTGTCAAAATATTTATGGTTTTTTTAATTATAGTTATTTATAGTCTTATGATTATTAATGACATAATTAAATTTAATTAAATATATGTGTTTAGGAGTTAGTTATATTTATTATTATATATGTATATATATATATATATTTTTTTATTTTATGTATCTATTATTATTATTAACTAAATATATTAGAATATATGAACACATTTATGAAAGAATATAGTTATTAAATATAAAGACATACGCGTATTAATGTTATAAAGGATACTAATTTATATTTACATATATTGGCAGGCCCATAAACATGACACAATTATCCCAAGAACAGCCCAAATATATTACAAATTTAGTACAACACAAAGTACAAAAGATCCTGACAATTGGAATAGCCTTTCGGTTCAAGCCAAGCAAAGAAAGAAGCCCGCGTGAGGTATTTAGGGTTTTGTCACAATCCTGGTGCCTCCTTTCACGAGAACCGTCATATCTAAACCCATCCAACGATCCAGATTTCGAGCAACATTTAGGCTTTCCAAAACCCTAGGCAGCCGCCGTGCGTCGCACGAATGCTCATCGTTGGATCAGATGGGAACCAATGGCCCAGATGTAATAAAGAATAGAGTTTTACCCCAGTAGGTCAACAGTCGTCGTTGCCGCCAACGAAGATGGGCTGTCGGATCTGCCCTAGTTTGATACACGCGCAGGTTCTTCAGCTCCCCAATGCGTTGATTGAAATCCCTACAGCCACCACGCGCCCGAATTTGGTCCCCGCAACGTTCATCCTCCTTTTCCCTGCCCCGTAGGTCGTACCTGAAGCCACTAGGGGCTCGTGTGAGCCCTACCATTTCCTCTATGCACTGTCATGGCAGAGGGCAGAGTGTCCATTCGCACAAAAACAAAAAGGAAAAATGATTGAAACACCGGGAAAAGGTCTCACCTCTAGCCCCTCTCACGACATGCAACAAAGAAAAATAAATAAATAAAAAATAAAAAGGATTTTTTTTTCGAGAAAAATAAAAAGGGAGGAGGATGATATAAACTAAAGGACCCAACATTTTTAAAGAGGCTATTCGAATACAAGAAAATCGAGAGAAAAAAAGAGAGAAATTACTCACTTTTTTTAACGAGAGCACAGGGTCGTGTCTAGGTTTTCGGGGCCCTGTACAAATTCTTATAAAGGGGCCCCTATTTTGTAGATATATTCGATTTTGGGTAATAATAGTGGCGTTTTATGAAAAACGCCGCAATAAATCCATCTATAGTTGCGTTTTTTCAATAAAACTGCAACAATAGTAACGTTTTTATAAAAAACGTCGCAATAGGTCCATCTATAGTGGCGTTTATTAAAAACACCACTATAGATATACTTTTTTAGGCCCCCATTTTTTGGGGGCCCTATGCCGTCACGCAGTTCGCACTGCCCCAGCCACGGCACTACGAGAGCACGACTATCATTGCTTCATCGGAGCAAGGAAACCTCTACCGTCGAAGGTAAACCATTTACCTTATAGATTTGGAGGTTAAGTTTTTAGATTTGGGGTCTTTGAATGTTTAGTTTTTAGAGATTTTAGGGTCGAAAGGTTTTTTTTGGTTTCCAGTGAGAAAGCACGAAAGATAAAGGGTTTTGGTTCTCGGTTTCCATCGTCGCCGTCGATGATAAAGAGAGAGTTTGAGTTTCTCCCACTTTAGGAGAAAATGAAGGACAAGACAAATGATAAATTAGGGCCATTTTTTACATTAGTTTTGGGTATATGTACCACACGTCAAACGTCGTTGTTTTGGGGTGTTAGACGGACGATTTAGTGCATGGTTAAACCCTATTTTGGGGCTTACCTATTTTGAAATGTTCCATTTTGGCCACTGAACTCAAGTTCTACTTGTTTTTTCTTCAAGCCTTAAATTTTATTACGTTTGCATTTTGGTCACTATTTGCTTTCTATTATCTTTTGGTTAAATACCTGTTCTCAGTGGTTAATTTGTTATTTAATTCGTTTTGGTCCTTCATGGTTATTATATGTTAGAATATGTTTGATTCCTGCTTTAGCCCCCCTTTTGTTTTGCTGAATATTTGTTTTAGTCACTGCTTTGGTTTGATTCTCCCTTAAAACGATAAGGATAAATGCTTGTTGCCCCCTGTAATTTTTTTATTTGCTTCGATGTGAACCAAATTTCAGTATATGGGTCGCATTTTAATTTTTTTTTAGTTTAGTTCTCCTTAAACGTTTGTTTGTGTATGCAAATTTAATATGTTTGACCTTTAAATATGGTAGTATTTTTGTAGTAGGGTATATTCCATGCTTTTAATTATTTTATTTAAATTGAAAGTACCCTAAATAGTTATTAATAATAATTTATTAATTTTACTTACTCGAATTCATTTTCAAGAATATTTTTCATAGAATAGGCATTAAAAGCACAATTTGATAGAATTAGTACGATTTAAGACAATATTCGAACGAAAAGTGAACTTAAAATAGATCGAGTTTATTTTAATAAACAAATAATAATAATTAGGTCAATCTTTTATTTTAATTTAAGCCGTGCTAATGCATATGCTTTTTTTTCTCTCTCTCTTTTAAATAGCATGTTATGTTCTTTAATGCAATTGTCAGTATTCAATTCATATACGATTTGTAATTTTTTTATAATAATGAGGAGGGAATATTTTTGTATAGGGGAGAAACACATGAGATAGCCTTTCATTAGAGGATGTGTAAGTAGTGTGATTTCATCTCAACATAAGGAGTGTTCTCTAATAAGTAATTCTAAATAAATTAATCAATATTCAACAAATGAATCATAATTTAATTTTATATCCGAATTTATAGTTTCCACTACCACGGCAATGTATAAACTACTAGATACTAATTTTGGATGTTGTGGTGTGATTTTTCTTCCCCACGTGTAATCGACTCCTGAACTATTTAAAATGGAATTTTGGTAAACATAGACAAATTTTTGGTCTTTTAAATATTTTTTAAAATTCTCTTAAAGGACGTTTTTATGTATTTGACCCACTTAAACCAAATGTCAATGACAAGTCCAAATTAACTTAATCGAATTAATCTAAAATTAATATTTTTTAAATAAGTAGTATTGATTTTTTTTAAAACGTGAAAAGTTAAGATAAAAAGAATGTTATGACAAATATATATATATATATTAAAATCTAACTTATAATAACTAACAATCAGGTAGTTTAGTGAGATAAAATATTAGATCTCTTAAGTAAAGTTAAGGGTTCAAATCTCGATGTTTGAGAATATAACAAATTGAATTGAGAGAATTATTTTCGTCTCTATAGTACTCAAACCAAATTAATTAATTAATAGATCGGATATTAATAATTATAAAAAAATCTAACCCATGATATATAAATATGTAAATGTTTCGTAGCGTGTCTAATAAGGGCCAACAGCTGTTGAACATTTGAACTCAGCAAAGTCAATGCAAAGGACTACAGGAAAACGTTTTGAAAAGTCCCATTAATTATGCATTTAGGGTCTCCCCTTCTCTACTATACCAAATTGAAAAGCCACTCCTTTCCTTATCTCAATTTTTGTAAATTTAAAAAAAAAAAAAACTATCTTCCTATGGCAGCTGGAAGATTGAAATCTCCCTACCTTCCTTTCTTGCTACTCCCATGGCTCTTCCTCCTCGGATTCACTCAAGCTCAACAAGGCTATGTAAACAATCAGCAACTCGACTGTGAAGATGCAAGCAAGGACAACAACATAACCAGAGGCTTCTCATGTAACGGAGACCAAAGATCATGTCAGTCTTACATCACTTTCCGGTCGGAGCCACCTTCTTACGCCACACCCGTCTCCATAGCTTACCTGTTAGGAGCTGAAGCAACCCAGATTTACTCTCAAAACAACCTTTCATATGATGTTTCTTCAATTACCCCCAAGTCAATGGTGGTTGTTCCAGTCAACTGTTCCTGTTTCAGCACCACCAACGCCAGCTATTACCAGCATAATGCTTCTTACACCATCAAGTCTGATACTGAAACTTACTTTTCCATTTCGAATGATACTTATCAGGGTCTTACAACTTGTCAGGCGATGAAAGCTCAAAACCCCATTGATTATAGGGAGCTGGAAGTGGGTGAAAAGCTTGTGGTTCCCATTAGATGTGCTTGTCCTACTCAGAATCAGACTCAAGCTGGTGCAAAGTACTTGCTTTCTTATATTGTTACTTGGGGTGAGTCCATTTCTTCTATTGCTGAGACTTTTGGTGCTGAGGAGAAGAGCATATTGGAGGCTAACGAATTGAATGAGCCTGATATTATATACCTATTACACCCATTTTGGTTCCACTTTCTAAAGAGCCTTCCATGATTGAACTACCTCTAAGCTCCCCTCCACCTCCAGGCCTTGCTCCTCAAATACCAACTTCCCCTGTTGGAGAATCAGATTCTAATTCTTCTAAGAAATGGGTTTTCATTGGTGTTGGAGTTGGAGTTGGGGTTGGTTCTCTTCTCCTTCTTGGTCTAGCAGGGTTCTTGTTTTGTTTCTTCAAACGTCAAGGGAAAGCTCACAAGGCCAGCCCTACTCCTATAGCTTCTTCACCGTCCCCGAAACCGCCATCCGATCTGAAACAGTTCTCGGATTCAACCAATTACACTCCGAACTCCTGGTCTGTTTCGATATCGTCCCAAGGGGTTCGTTATGCCATCGAATCCTTGAATCGTTACAAGTTCGAGGACTTGGAAGCTGCTACTGATGATTTCAGTGAATCCAACAGAATCAAAGGTTCGGTTTTTCGAGGCTCTTTCCAGGGCGACGATGCGGCTGTGAAAGTAATGAAAGGGGATGTTTCTTCAGAGATCAATTTGTTGAAGAAGATCAACCACACCAACATTATAAGGCTTTCGGGTTTTTGTGTACATGAAGGGAACACTTACCTTGTCTATGAGTATGCAGATAAAGGCTCGGTAAGTGATTGGCTTCACTCCAACAAGTTCCAAACTTCATTTACTCTTTCATGGAAGCAAAGAGTTCAGATTGCATATGATATAGCTGATGCACTCAACTATCTGCATAACTATATAAATCCTCCATATATTCATAAGAATTTGAAGACCAGTAACATTCTGTTGGATGATAACTTTAGAGCCAAAGTTGCCAACTTTGGGTTGGCAAGAACTGTTGAGGACAATGATGGTGGATTGCAGTTGACAAGGCATGTGGTTGGGACTAAAGGCTATATGGCTCCCGAGTACATCGAAAACGGTGTGGTCACACCTAAGCTCGATGTTTTCGCATTGGGGGTTATTATATCGGAGCTTTTATCTGGGAAAAATGCTGAAAGTGCCGAGAAGAACGGGGGAGGCCAAGAGCTGTTATCTGCATCTATCAAAGCAGTGCTTGATGGGGATAATGTTAGAGAGAAGCTCAAGAACTTCATTGATCCTTCTCTTAGGCCTGAATATCCCCTGGATTTGGCTTTCTCCATGGTTGAAATGGCCAAAAGCTGTGTTGCTAGCGATCTCAATGCTCGTCCTTCCATGTCTGAAGTTCTGGTAACCTTATCGAAGATTCTATCATCTTCGTTGGATTGGGATCCTTCTTATGAGTTCGATCGTTCCACTTCTCTAACCAGTGCCAGGTAGTGAGATGCAATTATATGGATCAAATGTCCAAGGACCAAAAGAATAAAGGAGCATGGTCACAATTTTCCCACCATAGTATAAATTAAGAGATTTCTTACTATCATAATGTTGTATATTTGTCTGCAAAATAATAATAATTTTTCCACTTCATTTACTCTTTCTTCATATACATTATCACAAATTAATATGATTCTTTTACGAAGAAGTTTCAGAAACATGTTAACTAAGCCAAAGTGAAAGACATTCTATACAAACTGAGATCTCACCTCATCTGCATAGATGGTAATTTAACAGAAAATGATGAAATGCTCGACTAAACCGATTCACGCGAAGTCTGAAGCCAGACAACTGCAAGGGTCACAAGTGATGCTTAAATCGAATTGGGTAGCTTGTGCACCACTTTCCCAACACCGGGAACACCCTAAGTAGCATTCTTTGTTGCCTTGGTAACAATTGGAGCGACAACCAAAGTGACAATCAGTCCCTGACTAATGACAATAAACGTGTTCGGTCGTGAGCAGTTCAATAAATTCTACAAATTCTTCATGATCAAGCTCTCCATCAAGGTTGAAGTCACACTCCTGCAAAGGAAACAAATAAAACTGTTTCATACTATTAACCATTATGTCCTTTTAAACTCCAAGAGCTCCCTTTTACCAAAAGCATTCAATTGGTAACCTTTTTTCTCATCTCTTAAGCAATAGCTACGCTCCTGACACTGCGTTGATCGTCGGTTAACCAAGTACATATATCCAGAATACAGAATCAAAACCATTTAAGCACATTCATAGCATCTTCGTTGCAGTAAAGTACAACCCTTTTTCTTGCCGCATTAAATTTTGTGGTTACCTCCATCATTGATCTGACTTGCTCATTAGAAGGTGGATCGAAGTGTGGTCTGGACAAACACTTAATAATATCACTACAGAAGAAATAAACAACGATCATTTGACTCCAACAAGGTAAAAATCTTCCATTGCTAGATCAAATAATATGAAATCACTGAAACTGAAGAACTGTTGAGCAAAATTCCTCACTTGTACACAAGTAGGACAGCAATATATAGGTTTTCAAAAGTCAAAGTAGCTTCTGATTGAAGTTTGATACGCTCATAAACCTTATCGCTAATTTTCCTAGTCTGTTCAGAATGTTTCTAAGTTATTAACATTGCACATATACATTATAGAAGTAGCTGTTTGAACTCGTCTACCTAGAAAACACTCCCTTTTAGCACTGAAGGTGCTTGATGTATTCTAGAACATGATATTCTAAGTACCCATCTCTTCAAAATTATAATTAAAGCTTAGCTTCGTCCTCACTCGGTCACTCCTCTGCTTTTTTTTGTAGAGAAATTCAAAATTTAGCTTTCTATGCATAACAAAAGGTACTCTGCATGAATCACATGACGAAGAAAACAAGTAGCGGGAGTCAAGGGTCAGAAACTTTAGTATTAAACAGAAAAGAAAAAATTGTTGAAAATGTTACCGTGGAATTTGTCTAAGACTTGTCCCATGACTTCAGAGTGCAGATAATGCCAGATTTGAAGTTGGTGGTAGGTAAAATATTACATAGGAAAATGCAGAAAAATAAGAGAGCGGGAGAGGATATTTTCATACGGTGGTGTTTCAGGGGTAAGGTTTCATACGGTGTTGAAAAAAATAATATATTATCAAATGAGTAGGGATGACAATTTAACCTTAAATAGACAGATTTTGATATGATCTAATCCGATAGTATTGGATTTTTTTATGAAAAAATGGTTTCAAGTTGATTTTGGTCGAATTTTATAAAAGAATGAGGTCTAGTCAAGTCGGGTTCAGTTGGAGAGTGAAAAAATTCAGATCTGACTCGAAGGTAATAGTGTAATTTCTTCAAATAAATGTATAGATAATTGTCGTAATACTCTCTCTATTATATTTTTAATTAAGTCTTTATTTTATATCGAGTCAGGTTGAGTCAGATCGAATTTATACTCTAAAAAGTTCGGTTGGGTCAAAGTGATCGGTGATATATATATATATATATATTAGGTCTAGTCGGGTAGAGGGTATATATTTTCGAATTGTTTCGAGTTCGATTGGAGTGTATTTATTTTTCAATTCGGGTCGGATTGATCAAACACCCAACCCGACCCGATGTCATCCTTACAAATAAGGGATTTGGTTAAGTGCTTCAAGTGCATGTAAGCCATCTTTCTTGTCCTAGGTTTGAATCTCATCCAACTGGGAAGTTCTGCTGTGAGGCGGTTAAAATACGGCTAAAAAACAACGTGATTGGTTAAATAAATGATCAGTTAAATAAGTGACCGGTTAAAATTGATACCAGAAATGTTATATGATTTCACCGGAAATATTATTTGTGTTAGTAATAATAATGGTAATAACCGGGAATGTTATCGTCGTATGTAAAATACGCCAAAACAATATTGACGATAACCGATTAATTATCGGAAATGTTATCAAGCATAATAACATATTAGGTAGCGCTTATGTAACGAAATAGGTAGCGCATTTTTAAAGCTGACGGGGCCTTATAAATCCGGCGATAACAAAATAGGTTAATTACTTAATTTGTTATCAGTATTATCAACATACTAGGTAACACCTCAAATGTTACCAAAGTTTAAGCTGATAGAGCCTTAGAAATCCGACGATAACATAACCGGTTAATTATTGGAAACATTATCAAGCATAATAACATATTAAATAGCGCTTATTTAACGAAATAGGTAGCGCCTTTTTAAAACTGATGGGGCCTTAGAAATTTGACGATAACAAAATAGGTTAATTACTTAATTTGTTATTAGTGTTATCAACATATTAGGTAACACTTAAAATGTTACCAAAGTTTAAGCTGATGGAGCCTTAGAAATCTGACGATAACATAACTGATTAATTACTGGAAACATTATCAAGCATAATAACATATTAGGCAGCGCTTATGTAACGTAATAAGTAGCGCGTTTTTAAAGCCGATGGGGCCTTAGAAATCCGACGATAACAAAATTGGTTAATTACTTAATTTGTTATCAGTATTATCATCATATTAGGTAACGTCTAAAATGTTACCAAAGTTTAAGATGATGGAGCCTTAGAAATCCGACGATAGCATAACAAGTTAATTACTTGATTTGTTATCAACCTTTATGAACATATTAGGTAGCGTTTATATAACGTAATAGGTAGCAGCTTAACGCGTAAAATGTTACCAACTAAGCTGATGGAGCCTTAGAAATCTGATGATAACATAATCAGTTAATTATTTGATTTGTTATCAACCTTTATCAACATAATACCGTGTACATTGTTTACGCATATTATCATGATATCGATTGACTTTAACCATTTCCATTGGAAATTAACCTATTACTTTAAAGTAATAGATTTCAAAATTATAAGTATGGAAAATATATACATATATATATATATATATATATATATGTATGTATGTATCGATACATTTTGTGTGCAAATTGTTTGAGTCTTTATGTGGAATTAAAATATAGAGACCAACATAACAAAATATTGATTTATGCTAGTATCATTATACCGATATATTTTTTACCGTGTACATTGTAAATTTACCTATTACTTCTACAATGCTCTTTTTATATGGGCTATCAGAATGTTGGATTTACACATAAAGACATCTACAATGCACTTGAAAGAGGTAAAACAAAGGAAATCATCAATGGGGATTTCAATACACTAATTGCTTACTTCAAATCGGTACTTGGAATTTTGAAACCTATTACTTTAAAGAAATAGGTAAATTAACAATGTAAATGGATAAGTCTATTCTTTCTTAGAATCCCTCCATGTTTTATGCAACTACGAGCCCTTTCCATATGTTCCCTTGTATCGTGTACTTGAACCTTGCCAAATAGTCTGTAGAATAGAGTTTCCCGCAGGTCGTGGCCGAATTCAGTTTTGTAGTTGGGATTATCCAGGTTAATCATGTTGATTGCATAGCCAATAAAACCCCCTTGCAGAATCCAAATGGTAAGCTAGGAATCGGTAAGATAAGCTTTTTTTGAGGGTTTAGGGACTCAACCCCTCCTAGGTAAGGACTGTATGATTGAACATTACATGGAATAGTTGTATTTAGTTCTTGAAGAATTGTTTTTCTTTGTATATAAGAATAGTTGTAATGATCTCCGTTCATATTTCCAAACCAATAAGTATCATGCATGCAATACCATATATCCTCGAGGCAGACAATACGAAATCTGCCACTTAAAGATTTACCAAGAGCGGTAGCTTCTGCTCTGCATGAAGACTGAACTTAGAATCAACTTCGCAATTATACCCATACTACTCAAGAGAACCTGCTGAATGAAGGGATTTGCACACAATCATAAGCATTTTATGGGAAACCCCAAGTATGGGTTCCCCAAACATCTTTGTTGTAGGAATTTAGCGGAGTACTCGGGGTTTCCCATAAAATGCTTGCGGTTGTGTGCGAATCCTATCATTTAGCAGGTTCTCTTGATTAATATAGGCATAATGGAAAAATTGATTCTAGGTTCGATCTTCATGCAAAGCAGAAACCACCGCTCTTTGTAAATCTTTAAGTCACATATTTCTTGTTATCTTTCTCGAGGATAGAGGGTACTGTATGCATGATACTTATTGGGATGGAAAAGTTAACGGAGATCATTACAACTATTCTTATATACAATGAAGAACAATTCTTCAAGAACTTAATACAACTATTCTATGTAATGTTCAATCATACATTCCTTACTTGGGAGGGTTGAGTCCCTAAACCCTTAAAGAAAGCTTATCTTACCAATTCCTAGATTACCATTTTGGACCCTGACCTCTAGGTTTTATTGACTCTATAGTTAACATGATTATCAGCTTCCTGCATCATTTGGCATTTCAGTCATATTGTCAAGATTTAAAATTTGTAATCAATTAAAAGTTCTTAAATACTTTAATCCAATTACCATTTCAACAACAACTACACAAATACATGGATACTTTCTAGAAGTACATATATCCATCTAGTGTTTGCTTTCAATTTTCTTCAATATTGATATTCTTGGGCTCCATTTCAATGTCATCATCTTCGCGAACAACGATTGCACTTTCTACCTATAATAGATCCCAAATGCTTCTTTACTTCAAAAAAACCCAAACTCATAAACCTAACCCCTATTTTTTAATATTATAATACTAAAAAGTAGGGTTTCGACAACATACCTTTCAATTCAATTGCATCAACAAACAAACCATGCTTCCAAAAATGCCTTGCTACTACTATTTCACAACAAATAATACACTTTGATCTCTAAAACTACGATCTTCTTTTATCTATTTCTCTGGTTTAGGGTTTCCTTTGTAACTGATTATGTTATTTATATTTAATTGATACCATTACCCTTACCGAAGTGTCGATACTTTTGTGTAAGGTATCGATACTTTCGAGACGTTTCGCTTTTGTGTAAACTGGTAGCGCTTTTTCGGTTTTGTCATATTGGAACCAGTTTTGTCAATTTTCAACATGTTATATTGTCATGTATCGATACATGTGTGTAAGGTATCGATACTTTATATGCGTTATTATTGAAACCGATTTTGTCAAATTTCAACCTGTTATACTTAATCGATTTTGTAAAATTTTAACCGTTTTATCAATTTCGTTACGTGTTTAAAAGTTTAGATACTTATGTAGACATTATCGATAGTTGTATTTACGCCTATTATCAATATACCGGTAGATGTTGAGCTTGTACATTGTAAATTTACCTATAACTTAAAAGTAATAGGTTTAAAAATAGTTGATAAGCATAGTGGACTAAAATTGTTGATAAGCATACAAGAATAATAAGTATCGATACTTTATGTTTACGCCTATTATCATTAAACCGATAGATTTAACCCGTTTACATTGTAAATTTATCTATTACTATAAAGAAATAGGTTTAGAAATTCTAAGTATCGTAACTTTGTTTTCGAGAATATAAAAATCAATACTTTATTAATGTGTATCGATATATTTGCACGTAGATTGTTGTACAAGCATACTGAAATTTGGAGTAGGTGTACAATACTTTAATAACTAGTATTGATATTTCAACAATCCTCAAATATAAAATATAGATACGTATAGTATGGGTATCGATACAGAAACGTAAGTATGGAAATAAAATCCTGACCAATCAACCAACAACGCTTCATAGATCAAATATTGTGATATATTCGAAGCAATCAACCAACATGAAACGTGAGGGAAATCTCGACCATTATAATTATGAGGAAATAGCTAGAAGATTGGATATGTGAAGAATGCCTTTCGGATAGTATCCATTTCATCCAGCTCATGAAGATGGGATAACCATAAACTGAAACAGTCTAAGACAAACATAGTTGATGTAGAAACAATTGCATATTTAAAATCTCGAAGGCGATGCATTTGGTTCTAAAAAATTTAAAGCATCAGAAGCATATCAGACTTATGATTTGGGCGCTACACGGGAAATGCAACCAAATTCTCGAGAATTGAATGGTACATCTTTTAATAATAATGTTAAAGAATGGAAGATACACACGTAAATAAGAAGTATTAGTACTTGGAATTTTGAAACATATTACTTTAAAGTAATAGGTAAATTATCAACGTAAATGGATAAAGTGTTCCAGTATAATGAAAATAGTCGTAAATGACAAGTGGTGATACTTATCATTTACGCCTATTATCATTACACCGATAGACTTTTACCGTTTATATTGTTAATCTAGCTAAGTATCGATACTTTATACATGTGTATCCTTAAATTCTTTTTATTATTATTACAAGCTGCAGCCTTCAATTCTCAGGATTTTTAGTTGCCCTTTGTTGCATTTCTCGTATACCACCCAAATCATAATTTTTCTAACGCTTTAACTGTTTGAGAACCAAATGCATCACCATCGAGATTTTAAATCTGCATATGCTTTTATATCAGGTATGTTTCTCTTCGACAATTTCTGTTTACTGTTATTCTATCTTCATGAGATGGCTGAAATGGATACTATCTAAAAGACATTCTTCATATATCCAATCTCTCAACTTGTTCCTCAAAATTATGATAGTTAGGATTTCCCTCACGTTTCATGTTGGAAAAAAATGATGAAAATTAGGATTAATCAATGATAACATGAAAATTATCTAAGTTAATAAGGAAAGAAAAATGTTGTTGTTACCTTACATATGGCATTTGATGTTACCTCCTGATGCAATGACCATGTTGTTGTTTGAAGGGAACAAAGGTTGACAGAGCCCATATTTATAGTGGAGCCGAAATTGAAATTCAAACTCAAATTAAAATTGAAATTGAAAATCAAACTCAAATTGAAATTGAAATTCAATATGAAATTGAAATTGGAAATTGCATAAATGATTCCTACTGTTCAAGTAACATGCGTTATCTGCCAAAAAACAAGGAAAGACAATACTGGTTCAGTTCAAAGCTGAGTTGATTCACAGAAATAAAGCAGTCACATGGAAGAAAATACGAGATAGTGAGAATGTATTCTTTACACTGCCCCATCAGAATGAAATATTTATTGTGTAAGTCACATGTTGTATTGTGGAATATTCAAATACACAGTTTTTGTTTTATATGTTTGAGTACATTTAAATTGAAAATAGTGCATTATGTGTAAGGAATGAAAATATACACAAAATATAAGTAAACCAAACATATATACAAAATAATGTTATACATAACAATGTTCTAATAGTCTAGCCACAATGAAATTAATTGGAAGAAAAAGGGTTATTTCTGACAAAGTCCGGAACATTAGGCGCCTTCGACAAATTTTCCAAATACTCGCGTATGTTTCTGCCTTTTGTTGAGGACATATATAAATAATTACAATTATCAAACGAATCATGTTCAATTTTACTAATACGAAACCGATTTCGTATATGTAGGCATACATTTGTGTCATACCTAAAGCATTGTCGTCCCAATATGAAGCTTCAAAGGGATTTGGACATATGTAACTGTATTGATATATAAATATATAAATTGTAAATTAACCAATGTATGATCATTTATCTTAACAGAAAAAACATATGGAAACCATGTAACTTACCGGATTATAAATCATTTTTTTTGCTGAATCATCGACCAACAGTGTATTTCTCGGGTTAAATTGAGGAAACACATTCCAAACATCTTGGTGATATTTACAGTAGGTAACAATATCTTTTTTTTGCACTTTCCTTGATCCTGTTTATAGAGACAGTCGAACATAAATTTCTAGGAATTATAAACAAATAAAAGTAAGCAACACAAAATGACATTCATCTTACCCAAATGAATATAAAGTGGTCACACAATAAAGGTAGTTTGTGAAGTACAAGATCAATGTTAAGCATGAGATTGTTAACAATTTCGAAGATTAACATCTAATTGTAGATTATCCATTTCTCTATAGTAATTCAATTGCTTAACAGTGCTTACTTCATCTTGGAAGACCAAATGGCAATAACAAAAATTTCTAAACAAAAATAAAGAAATTTATATACACCTGGTCTAAGTATAACATCTACAACATGAACAAAATGACATTAAAGTTGTACGTTTATAGGTTAAAATAATGTATAGAAATAAACAAATTTAAAACCTATTGGATTTTTTGAGAAGTAGGCAAGGACTCCACTGACATAAAAAATGACAAGTTTTCTTGCTGGTGGTGTTGCATACACGATATACTTGTTTAGATCTTCATCATCATCATCATCATCTGTAATGTCATCATCTTCATTCAACAATTGGTTGTCCACTGCTGTTATAAGAAAATCAAATACATTTTACAACATGTAAATGTTTAGAACATAAATAATGAATTACCTAACTCGTATGATGTCTTTGACAGAATTCGTTACGCAAGCTAGAGACTCCATCATGGAATGAGGAAATATCGGCTCGTATTTCCCCGAGTTGGTCATTAACGTGGCCCACACAAGAATCAAAATGCTCCCGGAAACTAACCATATATTCCATCATTGACTTCATTGTAATATCCTCTTCAACTCTAGCATCTTCCATTGGTTGGTGGTCGTCATTGCCAATGGGGTCCAATTGCTCTTTCACTTGTTCTAATCCAATGTCATTTTTTTTACTCCAACAGAGATTTTCAATAAATTCGTATCTCGCTCTAGTCATGGATAACACGTCAATCTTCCGGGATAATCAAACAAGGGAATCAATAGAAAAATTAACTTTATTCTCCTTCAACAGATGGGTAATAACACATCCATATGGTAGTGAAGTTGTAATAGATTATCCCTTTTGACTATAATAACAATTGTCTGAAATATCAATTGTGCAATGTTTGGAGCAGTTTTGGAGCTATACTTCGCTAACCACCAATAATCGCAATCTCGAAGTACGAAAATTTTCCACCAGAAGACTGAATAAACCAAGTGAGCTTTTTGTGAAACACTCTGGCCTCCACATCTAGGTGAATAGGGCTATTTCTATCCACACATTTTATTGTAGGATCTAGATCAGTTTCATTGGAATCCCCTCTATTCTTGACACCTATACCTGAAGCAATAGATTCCGGAGATATATATATATATATATATATCATTCCCCATTACATGCGTATAAAATTTGATGATATTATTCCTATTAGGCTCACGGTGGAATGAAACATTATTGTAGAACACTCGAACAAGATTTGGGAAATATTTTGGTTCTATGCCAAGAAATTCAAGCCAACCCCAAGATGTAAATATCGATTTAAAAGAAAATTTATATTTTTCATCGAACATGAAATCCATGTCAATAACATGTTCGGGACGAATCTTTCTTACTTTGAAATGCCGATAAAATTTTTCTTTCTCTTCATCTGTTCTAAAGTTGTTTGTATCAAACAACCTGGTTCAGTTAGAATCCCTTACCTGAGAAGAAGATCTTGGTTGAGAAGAACTGCGCTTCGGATGTTTTGGAGTCATTTTTAGGTGTGGATGCTGTTACATGAAACACAAGCACATTAAGGAAAAAACAGTCGAATCCCTAAATCAATAACCCTAATTTAGGGAAAAATATCAATAAATTTACATGCAAATCTTATCATAATAATTGCAAGGGATATTTTAGGAAGCTTGAATGGTGCAATATTTTTGAACACCGATATTCGTCAGAGTGGAAGAGTTCTCTTCTTCTTCTTGGGTTTAGAGATTTTGATTACAAGTATGGATGAGATGATCAATTATTTTTTCTTTTAAATAATGAAGACAAAAAAAACACGTTATCGGTTTGTTTATAGGTTAATAGTAATGAAACCGGTAAAAAATTGTTAACTTAATCGGTTAATGTCCTAATATTAGTAATTATTTTGAAAGTATCAATATTTGCATGCTAGAACAAAAGTATCGAAACTTTATGTTTACATATTTTGTCATTAAACCGGTATATTTTTACCACTTACATTTTAAATTTACCTATTAATTTAAAGTAATCGGTTTTGAAATTGTAAGAATCGATACTTTTGATACGTGTATCGATACTTTCTGTGTGTATCTCGTTTGGGAAGCATACTGAACCAAAACTATCAATACATATACAAAAAGTATCAAAACTTTATGTTTACGTATTTTGTCATTAAACTGGTGTATTTTTACTACTTACATTGTAAATTTACATATTACTTTAAAGTAATCAATTTCGAAGTTGTAAGAATTGATACTTTTGATATATGTATCGATACTTTCTGCATGCATCTCGTTTGGGAAGCATACTGGACCAAAAAGTGTCGATACATATACAAAAAGCATCGAAACTTTATATTTACGCATTTAGTCATTAAACCAGTATATTTTTACCTTGGGATTTAAATCATATTTCATCGTAAGTGCTTTCCATTTCTTCGTCTTAATGACTTCTTAAACACTATTGCCTTTATCTTCTTGTTCCAAGATGGCTACAATACATGGGACCCCTAGAGAAAATGAATAATCACCATATTTTACTCTACATTTTTTGACATCAAATTCCTCCATCAACGATCGGCACAATTCCCTCCAAATTGGTCAATCCCTCACTCCGATCAAAGATCCAAACCCAATTTCGTCCAGCACATGAACTTTATTCCTCTCCTTCAGGTGTTCAATTATAGAGTTCATTCTTTTGATGCTACACCTTGTCGACACTTCCTACATTTTTTAAAAATATATAATGTTAGTGTTCTTATATATCGTTTATCATAGTATTTACAAGTTTACTGAATACATTCTTTTCATGTGCTTTCCTCCAAGCTTTATATTGTTGTCTATCCTTTTTGGACCGTGTCACATATGATTCATTCTCAACATCACTCATCGACTTCCATTTCTTCAACACCTCATATTTCACATGAAATTAAGCATAAACATTTCTTATTCAATACATTAACGCTAAATAATACTCAATGTTAATTTCATTTTACATACCGAACCGATGCTGTAATTACCAGCTTCTTTCATCCTTTGGCATTCAGTCATACTGTTGATACTTACTAGAAGTACATATATCCACCCAGTGGTTGCTTTCGATTTACTTCATTGTTGATACTCTCGGACTCCATTTCAATGTCATCTTCGCGAGCAACAATTGCAAGATCCATCGACTTCATTTTTTCTTCATATATTAGTTTACAAACATTCAAGCATTAAATTAACTCAAATCAAACCAAATACAAGTTACATACAATTTATTCAATATACAAGTATCGATAACTAATCTTATAGTAAAACAGTTTCCTTCAAATGAATGGGAATACTCTCTACTACAAGTATCAGTACCTTTATACAACATACAATATCATTTTCTACCTATAATCTTATATAAAAGTATCGATATTTATTTTCTACCTATAATATCACTTTCTAACTGTAATCGGTCGAAAATCCTTCTTTACTTTAAAAAACCCAAACCCATAAACCTTAATCCCTATTTTTAAATATTATAATACTAAAAAATCTAGGGTTTCCTTGAAAGGAATGAGAATACTCTCTACTGCAAGTATCTGTACCTTTATACAACCTACAATAGCATTTTCTACCTATAATATTATATAAAAGTATCAATATTTATTTTTTACCTACAATATCACTTTCTACCTGTAATTGGTACCAAATGCTTCTTTACTTTAAAAACCCCAAACCCATACATCTAACCCCTATTTTTTTATTACTGTAATACTGAAAAAACTAGGGTTTTGACAATGTACTTTTCGATTCGATTGCAGTAACAAACAAGCAACTACGCTTTCAAAAACGCCTTACTTTTATTTCGCAACAACTAATACGTTTTGATTTCGATTACTACGGCTGTCTTCTATCTATTTTCAGAGGAAATATAGCTATGCCTTTGATATTTTAACCGGATATGTTATTTATATTTAATTGATACAATTACCCAAGTCTCGATACTTTTTTGTAAGGTATCGATACTTTCGATACGTTTTTATTTTTTTCTTTTATTTTCAATTCCTAAAGTACCGACAATATGATACATATACTTATAAAAGTATCAATACCTTCAACATATCCCGTAGCGCTTTACCGGTTCTATCATATTAAACCTGATTTTGGCAAATTTTAACCTGTTATATTATCATGTATCGATACCTATTTCTAAGGTACCGATACTTTCTAGGTGCTATTACTACAATTCTTTTAAATTCCTAAAGTACCGATACTTTGGTGCATATACTTAGAAAAGTATCGATACAAATTTCAACAATTCTGGTATCTCTACCGGTTTTTTCAAATTGAAACTGGTTTTGTCAAACTTCAACCTGTTATATTGTTATGTATTGATACATGTGTGTAAGGTGTCGATACCTATCGACAAGCTAAGTTTGCCGGTTGCCAAATTTTTAAATATTTCTTCATGTTTTCCACCTACAACATTATTATTACTCAATATTTCTAGTAGCGCTAAACCGACTTTGTTAAATATCTTATTATGTTTCCGGTCACGTTGTATATTAGTCGTATATTAGTCCGCCTTTCCTGAGACAACCGCCATACAACCGTCATTATCTCTAATTTATTTTTTCTCTTGGTAAGAAAAAGATTCATTTGATTATTTTAAATAAATAGATAATATGATTTTAAAATTAAATACATATTTTAAAATAATGTTTTTATATTAGAATATACTTTTGAAAAATAATTTATAAAAATATATAAATTATTTTTTAATAGAAGTCATTAGTTTTATTAAAAATAGAAGATATCTAAATTACAACGAAGGTTTACAACCACAATCGTAAACTAGACACATAATAAATATATTTTCCTACAATCATTAATACAAAAAAACTAACCATTTAAGATCACAAAATGATCATACAATGAAAATGTAAAAAATCTGACCAAATAAACTCGAACAAAAGGTAGATACAAATAGATCTGACTGCATCGATAAATGAACCATAAAAAGGATCAAATAATTGAAAGAACGCCACTAAACTACAAATTAGACTCGATCGACGAGAAAACGTATCTACAAACGTAAATCACGTATCCAAATACAATTAGAGAGTCCAAAGTAAGAAAGATCAACATGATAACAAATAAGAATCATCTTGATTAGTCATGATGACGTTAAATCCAACCCTGAGGAAAAAGATAAACGATTCAACAAATAAACGAACGAAAATTTACCATAAAAAACAGAGGAAAACGTGTCATAAAAGTTGAGTTCTTAAAAATTAAAAAACAAGAAAAAATTAAGATACACTATAATATAAAAAAGATAATGAATATAGATGGTCGATGACTAGTATCAATACTGGTGCCATTGTCGATCACAAAGATGATGAAGAAAAGATATAAAAAATTTAATTATTTTTATTTTTAAGTAAAGTGAAGAATTAGTCTGTTAGTTTAATAATGATATAAGCACTAAGTTCAATATAATAAAAAAAGATTCACACTATAGTTGAGTGAATAAGCTTTCTATCATTAATTTAAAGTGTCTCATATTTGAATCTTATAATCATTGAAAAATATTTATTTTGTGGTGACACCATTATGTAAGTTAAATACAAAATATGGTGAAATTAACTCAAATGATTAGCTTAGTTCAATGGTTGATTGCGTTGCATCTCATGTTAAATACTATGGTTCAACATTGTCGTTAAAATTTTAACGACAGAGTACAATACTGAAACTTAAACTAAACGTTAAACATGATTTAAAAAATATAGTTTAGGTACTAAAACAAAATAAAAGTGATAATTTAGATATTAAACTTGTAGTATACCATTTTAATATTTACTTAATAAAGATAATTTAATTAATAATGTGTTTCGATGTGTCAAATTAGTGATATTTTCGAAACGATCTTTAGAAAAAAGGTCTCATGTCTCGAATGATTTGATGACCTATTAACAATAAACCGTAATTCGAGGAGTCGCCACCAACCTTTTATTAGGGTCTAATTGTACACCCAAAAACTATTTGTCATTTTAATAAAAATATTAATTAAAACAACAAATGTACGGTCTACGTTACCAAAAAGTTGAGTTCGGGAGTCGGTTAAGTGTGGGGAAGGATTAATACCCCCACAACACCCTAAATCGGTACCTAATCAATTAATTAGTTATCTTTGCAATGAAATTTAAGAATTCAAGTCTAATTTAATTTAAGATCCCATACTCATAATATTCTGTGAATTTTGGGTTTAAACACAATAATATTTAATTATTTCCTATCGAGAAGAATCGACCTCTCATGCCTTAAAACAGTAGATTCTTACTCCAATTAAAATAAGGAAATATTATAATTACATCCTAAAGTTCATTATTAATTCAAAACAACACAAAAATAATTTTAAGAGAGAAAACAATATTATCTAATTATTTTTAAATCGAGAATAAATGACCTTTCATGACTTAAAGCTATCATTTATTACTCCGACTGAAATGAAGAGATATCACTATTCCATCTTAAAATTCAATATTGATTTGGGAGGAAACAATAATATATAATTATTTCCAATCGAGAATAAATGACCTCTCATGCCTTAAAGCATTCATTTATTACTCCAATCGAAATGAAGATATATCACCATTTTGTCTTAAAAATCAATATTGATTAGAGAGAAAATTATAATATATTATTATTTCCAATCGAGAATAAATGACCTCTCATGCCTTAAATGAGTCATTTATTACTCCAACTGAAATGAGAAGATATTACTATTTTCAATATTAATTCGATTGTTGTTATTTTGAAATCCCATTGAAAAATACATGCAAAAATAAAACAAATTAAAAGCATACATCAAGCAAGTAAAATTAATTATTAATTTTACCAACATTTAATGAGAATAAGGATGTTCAATTATTTAAATATATCAAGACAAGACCTTAGATTCGATTTAACAGTCTTTTTTCGGTGAACTTAATTAGAAGAACATGATCTTTTTCTCAATCCCCAAATTTTAAAAATGGATTCAATTTAATTCATGTCACTTAATGGGATAGACTTTCATTTTAAAACTATCGAAAGTAACTTTCTTATACGTTAAGACAATCACTTTACGACAATATTTTAATGAACGAATATTACCCTTAGTCAAATTATTTTGATTCGAGTCAAGAAATGCTTATTAGGATATCATGCAAAAGTAATTAATAACTAAAATGAAATAACATGCAAGCAACATGAAAAAATTAAAATAAAACAACATGCAAATAGGACTAAAATATAAACGAACAAATCATCATATCAAAAATTTAAACAAAATAAAGTGCAAAAGTGACTAAAATGAACATTTTTAATATTAAGTGTTAAAATTACAAATGAGGACCAAATTAAAATAAAATAAAATTGCATGGCTAAATTATATTAAATAAAAACATATTACAATTTGAAATATAAACATGCTGAAACTACAAATACCATTTCATAATTATTTATTTTCTTCCAACCTAAAACATGCTTCTAAAGAAAAATGGGTAAATTACTAAACCAGTCTAGAAACATTTTAAAAAAATTAAATCATCACTACACATGTCCAAAATGTAAAAACACGATAAACATGGAGGGACTAAAAAGAAAATAACCCTAAAAATACATAACATACATAAAATTGGGTAATTAATAATTTCAATCCCTACAGGTGACCAACATGAAAAAACACGCTAAACTATGGGGAACTAAACAACATATATCCCAAAAATATATAACATGCATAGGAAACATGTAAATAGCTGATTCGGTCCCTACATATGACTAACATGCAAAAAGGCACGAGAGTTAGGGGGACCTAAGCGTGATTTCCCCTAAAGTCTTCATATATACCACTTTTTCGTTTTTTATTTCATTTTCATCGAAATGCTTAAAACATTCAAACACAATCTCTTTTTTTATTCCCTTGGTCAACCCACTATCGGGTGCCCTACAACTACCGTCCAATTATCGTTCTGGCTGTGACACACTATGATCGAAACCCCTAACCAAACCTAAAAATACCCATCTCACTCTGATCTACCCTCCTAGACACAAATCCAAGGATAAAACCACCTAAAAAGCTCCCTAAAGACCCCAAAAGAGCCTCGACTTCTAGGATCTCTCACACTTTGGCCGCCAAGAAAATGAACCTGCCTCCCGGGTCGACTCCCCTCTCAGGTAATTATAGATCTAACCCTCTCATTATTTTTGTTTTGTGTTTAATAAACCTAGGTTTTATATTTTATTTTGCCTTTTTTTCTTCGAAAACGAAAGTAAAAGAAAACAAAAAATACCTTGAAATTTTTCTGATTATATTGTTATTTTTTGCTTTATTGAAAATAAAAGGGAGGATCCCCTTTCTTTATAGATCAGTTAGGGTTTTATAACCCTTTTGTTAGAATATTTTTTTCAAAAAAAAATAACATGATTACAATGTTACGTGTGTTGTGGTTGCTTTTTGACTTGGGTGAACTAACATGGCAGAAGAATGGTGCGTGGTTGGTGGAAGTGGCGGTGGCTGGGGACTAGTGCAACAAGGTGGTGGTAGATGATTTGTGGAGATGGCGGTGGCAGGTTCTTCATCTGGTGGTGGCGATGGTGGGTGATTAACCCTAAAATTAGGGTTAGCCAAAGTTTATAAAGTAGTGGGCCTTTATGGTTTGGTAGTTGGGTTCGGATCTGATTGTAATTGGGGCTTGATTTCGGGTTTATTGTAACAGCTTGCAAAATTTAATAAAAATAATAATATTAATAATTATGATGATGATACTAATAATAATAATAATAATAATAATAATAATAATAATAATAATAATAATAATAATAATAATAATAATAATAATAATAATGGTGTCGAGATGAAAACGAGTGTCGACAGCTCCTCTTTGCCCATTCTTGTGTTAACAAACATAGGACAAAGACGAAGAGACATGAGTTTTTGCCCGGTCAAATCTGTATTTGGCAATCTGATATTGTCACAAATGAGACTGGAAATGGATATCTCAATATATATTTATGAAGATAGGGTCTGAAAAGAGATCTGCTTCGCTACTTCTTCAGGGCATATCAGATCTGGAAATATTGATTTATTCCATTGTTCTTTAGGGAAGATTGATTTGAGGCAGACTTGTTCCACTACTACTCAGGAAAGAGGGGATATGTTCCGCTGCTTATTTAGGGAAAAACAAAGTTGGAGACATTGATTCATTCCGTTGTTCTTCAGGGAAGATTGAATCAAGGAAGACTTGTTCCACTACTATTCAGGGAAGATCAAATATGTAAAGAGGGGATCTGTTTCGCTGCTTCTTTAGGGAAAATCAAATCTGGAGATGTTGATTCATTCCACTATTCTTTAGGGAAGATTGAATCGAGGCAGACTTGTTCCACTGATACTCAGGGAAGATCAAATCTGGAAAGAGGGGTTATATTCCGCTGCTTCTTTAGGGAAAATCATATATGGAGACATTGATTTATTCCACTGTTCTACAGGGAAGATTGAATCAAGGTAGATTTGTTACTCTTGTCTTCAAGAATATTTTTATGTTGGGTCTTGACATCTCCAACTTTTCCTTTTGGAAAAACTACAAGTACTCAATTGCATTTATCATCATCATGTATTTTATGAATGTCATGATCCTATTTATGCCTAGAATGTGTGTAAAGATACATTTGTAGGGTATTTTATTTTTCAAATGAGAACTCTCTTTTGTCAACCACCTTGTAATTTCGTCAAATATTGGGTGTGAAAATCAACAACAACTCGTCCCAGCTGATAATTTTGATTAGACACTTTTCGGTCGATCATGACTTTGATTCTCTTCACTTGAACCCACACATTAATCATGACCAACTACTTGATCAGCGACAAACATCTTGGATAATCCCTTCTTGCTGAGCATTTATGTGTAGCCCAAGGTTTTAATTTTGTGTTGCCCATCATCATGTAAGCCTCATGCTAAAGCCATTTTCAGCTTCGGAACACCTGGACTTTCCTAAAACTTTTTGTACAATAATACACAATGATATCATGTTTCCCAAGTTAATCTGCATGTTTTTATTTTCAAATTAGGATGTTTGCAACATGGTTTTAATAAGAAAAATACCTCTTTTTATTTATATAAATGTAAAGATTTTTTTGGGTAGATACATGTCAAACTTTTAACTAGAAAAATCAAAAGAAAATAAAGTAGGCATCCTTAGATATCAATAGTACAAATGCTTTTGAAATGGCACGTCATAGAATGATTCAAGTGTAGCTTCTATTAAAGGGATCTTGAGAATTGTGACAATGCGCAAGGGTGTGAAGTTCCCCTTGTACTACCAAATTCCTTGAATATTGGATGCCTTAAACCTGTATTTGAATCCCATGTGTTCTTCATTTCTTTTCTAGTTTTCCAAGCCTTTTCAAACTATAGTCCTAACCCTGACCACCATTCGATGTCAATGTTCAAGTCTTCAAAACTAATTCAAAACCTCCATGCACGAATTCTGAATTTAAACAATTCTCAAGCCGTCCTTTGTAGATTTTCAACTTGAGACCTCCTTTGGTTTCAAGACGCCTTTTACGATTTTTCATCTTAAACCCCTTTTTTTATTTATTCTATTTTTTTCCTTTTTTCCTTTTTTTCTTTTCCTTTTTTCCTTTTCCTTTTTTACATTTATTTTTCATTTTTAATTTTTCATTTTTCTTTCTTCAGGCGAAGTATTTCTTGATAGCGTCAAAATTCACGGGGTTATGTAACTCTGGTCCATCTATCTTGGTAAGGATCAAAACTCCTCCGGAAAAGGTCTTCTTCACAACATACGGTCTCTTCTAGTTTGGCATCCATTTACCTCTGAAGTCTTTTTGAATTGGTATAATCTTTTTAAGTACCAGATCTCCTTTCTAACACTCTCATGGCCAAACCTTTTTATTATGTGCCCTCATCATACGTTTCTGGTACATTTTTCAATGACAAATAGCTTTTAATCTTTTCTCCTCAATCAAATTCAGTTGGTCATACCTAGCTTGTACCCATTATTTCTTATCTAACTTAATCTCTGATAATACTCAAAGTGATAGAATTTCTATCTCAATGGGTAACATACTTCCATCCCATAGGCTAAAGAATAAGGAGTTGCCCCAGTTAAGGTCTTTACTGAAGTTCAATAGGCAAATAGAGAAAATGGTAACTTTTCATGTTAGTCTTTATAAGTCTCAGTCATTTTCTCTATGAGCCTCTTGATGTTATTATTGGCTGCCTCTATTGCCCCATTCATCTTCGATCTATAAGTGGTGGAATTATGATGTTTTATCTTGAACTGCATATATATTGATTCCATCATCTTACTATTTAAATTCAAGGCATTATTAGTGACGTTTCTTTCTGGTAACCATACCGGCAAATAATCTCTTTCTTTAAGAACCTGCAAACTGTTGACTAAGTGACATTTGCATAGGAAGTCGTTTCTACCAACTTGGTGAAGTAGTGTATTGCCACCAAGATGAAATGATGACATTTGAAGCTTTGGATGAAGAGGGGTATGGAGTTTGTCTCTATAAATCTGGTACTTGTGACATTTTCTGGCATAATTGATACAATCGGTTTCTAGGGTCGACCAATAATACCCAAATCTTATTATTTGTCTAGCCATTGCATGTCAATTAGCATGAGTATAACATACTCCCTCATGCACTTCTTCAATGATTGTTTTGGCTTCTTTAGCATCCACACACCTCAACAACTCCTGATCATGACTTTTCTTGTACAAGATCTCGCCATGAAGCACATACCCTGTAGCCATTCTTCGAATAGTTGTTTTGTCATTCTCAGTTACCTGCTCAGGATAACTTTGATATCTGATATATTGCAAGATATCATAATACCAGGTATTTTCATCCTCTTCCTCTTCTACACTTTAGTAGTGAGCTGGATACTCATAAGCTTTCATCTCAATGGATATCATATTTGAATGCTTATTTACTTTAAAGGCTGCAACCAAAGTGGTTAGAGCATCCGCTATTTGATTCCTTCTCTGGGGAGGTAATGGAATGTTACTTATTCAAGCTCTTTGATAAGCTCTAGGACCAACTTACGGTATTCCCCTAACTTGGGATATTTCATTTCCCATTCACCTCTAAGTTGATAAATTACCATAGTTGAATCCCCATACACTTTGAGTGTTTTTACTTTACGCTCAATGGCAGCTCTGAGATCCAAAAATACACGCTTTATACTGAACCATGTTGTTTGTGCAATCAAAATTTAACCAACTGGTAAAAGGATAGTGTCCCCAATCTCATGGCCCAAGGCATTCAAAGCACCATCAAAATTCAACTTCCAATGTTCATCAGTAGAGGGAACTACCTCTTCAGCTGAAATAACATCAAATCTTTATCTATGAAATCAAAGTTAGGCGGTTCATACTCCACAGAATCCCTGTTTGCAATGAAATCTGCTATAGAACTCCCTTTAACTGCTTTTTGGCTCACATACTGGATATCAAACTCATACAATAAAATTTTCCAATGAGCCAATCTTCCAGATAAAGTAGGTACACCCATTAGATATTTCAGATATGATAAAGTCTAGAAATCAACCAAGTAGTGTGATACATCATATACTGCCCGAGCCTTCAAGTAGTCCAAACTAAAGAACAACACAACTTTTTGATCAGAGAGTACCTTGTCTATCAATCAGTGAACTTTTGTCTGAGATAGTAAATTGCTCTATCTTTTTTCTCAGTTTAGTCATGCTACCCTAATACACACCCCATTGAATTCTCAAAGATTGAAAAGTTAATAATTAATGGTTTGTCTGAGATAGGTGGCATTAAGACTGGAGTTGAAAAATACCGCTTATTGCTTGAAAAGCTTCTTAGCAATCATCAATCCATACCCCTGTGTTATTTTTGCAGAGAAGGTGAAAAATGGGATCACACTTCTCTGTTAATTGTGAAATAAACTGAGTGGTGTAGTTTATTCTCCCTAGGATCCTCAAACTTCATTTTGTGTTTATGGGGTTGATAAATCTAGAATAGCTTTGACTTTGTCCGAATCTACTTCAATCTATTTTTTGCTTAGGACAAACCCCAAAAGTTTCCCAAACATCACCCCGAAGATATACTTATTTAGATTGAGTTTTAGCTAGCATTTTCTCAATCTTTGGAAAAGTTTCCTTAGATTCTCTATATGTTTTTCCTCTATTTTGCTCTTAACAATCATATCATTGACATAAACTTCTATTTCTTTATAGATCATGTCATTAAATAGTGTTACCATGGCTCTCTGGTATGTTGCCCCTGTATTCTTTAGCCCAAAGGACATCACCTTGTAGCAAAACGTGTCTGACATGGTGACAAACATAGTCTTTTCTGTATCTTCTAGATATATCTTTATTTTATTATAACCCAAAAATATCCATGAATGAAAATAGGGAGTTTCTAGCAGTATTGTCCACCAGGATGTCTATGTGTGGCAAAGGAAAATTATCTTTCGGGCTCGCCGTTTTAAGATCTCTGTAGTCAATGCACATATGAACTTTTTTGTCATTCTTTGGCAACAGGACGATATTTTCCGCCCACTCAGGATACTTGGCTACTTTAAGGAATCCAACATCGAATTGCTTCTTTACTTTTTCTTTAAATTTCAGTAGCATTTTGAGTCTCATCCTTTTGAGCTTTTGTTGTATATGTTTACATTCTGACTTAATCAGAAATTTGTGTACCACTAACTCAGTATCTAAACCTGCCATGTCCTCATATGACAAAGCAAACACATCTTTGTACTCTTGAAGTAGTTCAATCAAACTTAGTCGTCTCTCAGCAGGTAGGGTGGTGCTAATCTTTACTTCTTTCTTATTTTCCTCTGATCCCGGATTCAAAATTTCGATGGGATCTTCATGAGGTAAAATCTGTTTATCTTCCCTCTCCATCATTTTTAGCAGTTCAGAAGGTAATTCACATTCCTCATCATGTCATAACCCTCGATTTCCCCTTGACATATGGGCAGCTCGAAACCAATCCTAGGGTCAGTGTCATCAACATTCATACTATTGATACCAGAGGTCCTGAAAAGATAACGAACGAGAGGATAAATATACATATAAACATACGGGAGAATATATCCCATATTAAAATATAATGAAAAAAATATAAACAATAAAGAATAAAAAAATATGCACTGGAGAATGTTTGCCACTTGGTGAATTAATAAGAATGCATCTTTTTCATTGAACATTAAAAACAAGTAGATTAACCCTTTAATTTTCACCTATTGCCCCGAGTTTTAGACAATATGGAAAGTTTTTGTGCATTAGTTTGAAAAAGTTTTGTAAATTACAGGTAATTCCTCTGTAGTCTAATTGTTTAGCATGAGGCCTAGCGTTGCTAGATAGATGCCTTCAGCTCTTCCTTCTTCAGCTTCATCATCTGATATTACATTAATGCCCAAATCCCCCAATGTATTCTCAACAATTTGTTCCTTAGCTAACTGGTCTCCCTGAAATATATGGCCTCTGGATATGAAGGTGTCACACAGTAGTGGAAAAGTCATATGCTCCCACTTAATATCGTCCCCGGCTAACCTTGCTCTCATCATTTCCTGGCTTTTCTGAATACCTTTCATCTTCTCTTTCAAGGTCAAGTGATATCCCAAGCCAAAGTAATATATTTTGATAGTGGGAAAAATTGGATTAACAGATCTATTCAAGTGGCTCCCTAGCCCTTTTCCAACCATGTATTTCATTCCCAGAGTCATCTTTAATTCCATTATGGTACAGCTGTATAGCCTATGCTTTGTATATTATTCCTCTCAGCCACGAAAATGGTATTAACAAACTCCATGGATTTTATAGAGCACTCAAAAACTTTTTCCTCCACTTCAACATATGGGACGGTAGTAGACACGGACGAAATGATGTCTTCTTTAGCATTAATGCATACTATTTTCCCCTCAATTACAAATTTGAGCTTCTAATGCAGTGTGGATGGTATGACCCCTGCCTGATGGATCCAAGGTCTTCCCAAAATGCAATTATAGGTCAGCATAATGTCCATGACAAGGAACTCGACCTCATAAGTAAATGGGCCTGCGGTTAAAGGAATATCGATCTTCCCCAGAACCTATCTTTTTGTTCCGTCAAATGATCAGACAATACTTTGGTAATTCCTCATGTGTGTACTGTAGATCGACAACTTCTTCAAGGTCACTAATGGCATTAAATTCATCGTAAAGCCATTTTAATCTAGCACTTAGAATAACACATGCCCCTTGCACCTGATGGTAATATACAGAGCTTTGTGATTGCCAAACATCTCGGATGTGATCTCGTCATCGGAGTAAGAGAAAAAATTATTAGGTTGGATATTTGTAACCAGTTGATCTATTTTTCCATAGGCACATATTTTGGCATGAAAGTCTAATTCAAGACTTTCAATAAAGTATTCTGGTGTGCCTCAGAGCTGAGTAAAAGGGCCATGATCGAGATACGAGTAGGCAGCTTCTGCAGCTCCTCCACAATGCTATACTCGCTATGTTTCAAATTTTTTAAAACTCCACAACCTCGTTTTCCGTCAAAGGCTCATTAATGACCGGCTCATCATTCTTTAGTAGTATTTTGAATTTCTTCATTTTATCAACGTCAGTTCTTTTCTTGAGTTCTGTAGTTTGACTGGGAGAATAACATCTCCAGCTTATAGTGAAATGGCCTACCTCATCAACTTCTCCTTTGGTAATCATTAAAAAACCCATGTTATCCATCTGGCACTCGTATCTCCATGGGACTTGTTTACTGTCCTTTTAAGGGAATGAAAACGGGGGTGTGATTACCAATTTAGGATTTACTCTCTCTGCCACATGATTTTTTTACGTGATGACTAGAGGATAGTTGGCATTGTAAACTCCCTTAGAAGAATCTTGTATGGTATGACCCTCACAGTTGTGATACTGGCATGTATGCTTACTCTTGTCAACGTTAGAGGCCAGCAAGCCTGCCTTGATCATTTTCCCCCATACCCAATGCATGGGTGACTTCACCTTATTCACCTTGGTTATAATCTTCTTTCCACTTTCCTCGATAATTGCATTGATCCCTATACATGTATGGTTCGACAGTGGGTTTTGAGCCACGTTTGGTTGCTCGTTGTCACCAAAGTTGATAACGTTCCTCTACCTTAATCTTTGGACAATCTTTTTAAAGGAAATAAAATTCTCTATTGAATGTTCTGAAACCCCTGCGTGATATTCGCATTGGGCATTAGCGTCATACCATTTAGGGTAGGGGTTGTATCGGTGATGTATGGTAAGTTGACACCACATGGTTATCATATAAAATCTGAAACAACTCTTTGTAGGGAATAGGGATCAAGTCAAATTAAAGCCTTTATCTCTCCTGTCTTAGTTCTCATGTCCCTAGTCTGGCAGAGTTTTGTACGGACGACCCTATGGCTTGAGGTCGAAACACTGTAATATTATTGGAGTAATACTTGCTCACATTACTAACCTTATTATCCTTCATTTTCATCGACAGTTTCCTGTTAGACTCTCCTCTGTCAAGACTCCCACTCTTGATTGCCATTTCGATCATCTCTCATGCTATGATCAAATCAACAAAGCTCTTGGATGAGTTTTCTATGGGGTGACCAATAAAAGGAGCCCTCAGAGTGTTTACAAAGAGCATGTTGGTTTCCTCTTTTTGATGTAGATTATGAACTTGTACATCCAAATCCCTCCACATCTAGGCATATTGTCTGAAGCTTTCATTAGATCTCTTCTCCATGGTCTACAAAATGATTCGATTAGGCCTCATGTCTTTGACGTGCTTATATTGCTCCAGAAAAGCTTTAGCTAAATCCTTCCAGGATTTAATCTAAGTCCTGCTTAACTGATTGTACCAACAAATGGTTGATCTTTCTAGACTCTCCTAAAAGAAGTGGATTAACAATTGATCATCTCCCACATAGCCGATCATTTTTCTGTAGAATATAGTGATGTGTGCAGCGGGACATCTCGTGCCATCGATTTTTTTAAAATCCGGAATTTTAAACTTAGGAGGCAACACTAAATCAGGAACCATACTTAACTCTTTGGAATTGATCCTATACATGCTAGTGTTTTCTTTCATAGCTTTGATTTCACTTTCCATGTGTTTCCATTTCTCCTCGATTTGCTTATTTTGCTCTTTTTTGCAATTATCTTCAAAATCTGGGACATCTTCAACTGGGTGCGGGTTTACAGAGGTGTCAAGTAAGTTTATGTGTATTATTCCTAGCTAAGCAGTTGCTGCCTGCTGTGCTCTAATATGCGGTGGTGTAAAGCCAAGAGGATATAAGGGTTCTTTGTAAGAACCAACAGTTGGAGCCTTTCAATGATTTTCCAGTGGTTCAAAGCCTGGGGGATACACAAGTTCTTCAGTAGTAACACAAAAAATCAGAGTCAATTCAGGGCTTGTATTCTTACCTTGTAACAAGCTTGCCAGTTTTTCCATCATATTATTCTAAGCTTTTAACATTTGTTCTCACATATCCTCTTGAGCTTTCTTGAAACTCTCCTACATTTCGAGCTCAATCTTCTTAATTTAGGAAATTGTCTCGTCCATTGCCTTTTATTTCAAGTATGGTAAGGATGTTTAGAAGTTTCCAATATTTTGTCACACAATCCTTTTATTAATATTGATATTTTATTAATGACTATTAAAAATATGACTATAAATAAATAAGATGCAATGCGAAAAGTAAATCCAATATAGATGCAACGTAATGCAATGCAAAGTGTTGATTCTGGAATGATTCATTAGAACAACTTTTTATATTTGAAATGAACTTTGGTTATAAGGCTTAAACATATCACATATATATTTGAGATATCTTTTATAATTGCTACATGTTCCCCAGTAAATCCAAAATCCTCTGAGATATTTCAGTCTCGGGATCCAATCCTTCGCTCACAACATCAACTTCATCTGATAAATTAACCAAGTACTGAGCCACTCCCTGAGCATGTTGCAGGTAGCTTTCGATTAGGTCATCCCTTTGCTTAACTCTCCATTGAACCTGTTCCCAATGATGGCACCACTGTGTAACTCCATTGTAGGGGACCATCGACAGTTCACTTGCCCTTTTATGAGAATCTTGAACAATAGCTTCAAGTTCATTCACACGCTTCTTCAAGTTTTCAACTTTCGCATGGTTTCAACTACCTTCTCGACTTCGGTACCACTACAAAGTTGTCTCTAAACTCAAGACTCTACCCTTCAATTTTTCATTTTGGGCCCGATCTCTTATAGTTGTTTCTCTAATGCACTATTTTCTATTGAACGTAGCTTCAGTTGATGTCTACTCTGGTTGAACTCTTCGATGCTTTCCCTAAACATTTTAAGCTCGCCACTTCCTGTCTCAATTCAATGGTCGATTTACTTGAGCTAGTGGCCATTTGAGCTTTGACCAGTCGTTGGTATGACAATTAGAGATCATCAAAATCCAATCTGAGTTGTTTTTCTAATTTTTCGATTCGGTCAACTCTACCCTTTTAGATATCGATTTCTAAGCTTTTCTGGTAAACCTCATCCTCCGTTCTCTGTAACATCTTTTTGTATTGTTTTCTTTCAGCCTCAAAATCATGTTTGGCTAGTTCTAGCGGAGATGTTACCACTCTGAGATGTTCTTCCATAGGCTGAATATTTTTAGGATTGACTATAAAAATATTATCATTAACTCTATTGCTTCTCCATTCCTCGTACTCTAGTGAAAGCTTCAGGTCGAAGGTGAATATACTTACTCTGCGAGTCTGGTTTTATGCATCGACAACTCTTTTAACTTTATTCTTGTGATTATCTCATTTGAATACGAAATTTGACCCAAATAAATCCCAAGTTATAGGAATAACCTGTCTCGACCCATATTGCCTAGAAACTTGTAAAGGAATATACCTTACAGAACCCTATATGCCTGGTAACAGAGCCCAATCTCGTTCTCCACACCTATGCAGTATGTCCGAAGAAACATTCCACGAAGTACGCCAAAATATACCACTGTCTTGGATATCTTTAAAAATGACCATAAATTTCTCTTCATCAAAACCCCCAGGCAATTCTCGAGAAAGAAAATCATTCAAATATGAAAACCCTTCTAATAAGACTCAATCGGGTGCCCTCTCGACATGCTTGAATTGATTAAGGATCCATACTAGCAACAGTGGTGTACACCCTATGAAACGTCCTTCTTCTTCTCGTCTGCAAGAATTCAAGGAACATAATGTTTCTGTCAAAATAGCCAGAACGAGATCCACATGTCTGTCTAATCTCTTGAACAAGTCAACCACTGATACATCAACTTTCTCTAAAACCATAGGGAATATGACTAGCCCATAAATACCCAGAGAGAACATGTCAATCTTCTTTCTCATGTCAGGATGACAGTCAATTACTTATCTTAGAGTGGTTCAGGTAATGCACTCACTATCTCTCTTCTTCCTGATGCCTCTTACAACCCAATCGTCACTAATTCCGGTCATCAAAAGTAATTTCTTCTTGAATAAAGGAGTATTTGGCAGCTTGGTGTACACCATATCTTCTTGGAATCTCAGAAAAGGAATCAAGGCATAGAACTCCTCTATGGTAGATGTCATGTCCACTTGGCCAAAAGTAAAGCAACAGTAAGCGGGATTCCAGAACTACGCAAGAGCCCCAAAAATATTTCGGTCAATCAGAACGTCTAAGAGATACTAGATGTCACCATAGAGTTGATAAAAGAATTGGTTTTCGGATGATTATCATTTTCCTTAAATTTCGTTTATCTCGCTCAGGTTGTTTTGACAGACATTGATCTGTGTCTACCCAATTAGATCTGAAATATACCCATGATGTAAACTATCTCCATTTGTTAGTTGGGACTATCTCCATTCTAGTCATTAATTAGTTTTGCATGATACACTCATAAGCATTTCTTGACTCGAATCAAAATAATTTGACTAAGAGTAATATTCGTTCATTTTAATAATATCGTAAAGCGATTGCTTAACGTATAAGAAAATTACTTTTGATAGTTTTAAAATGAAAGTCTATCCCATTAAGTGACACGAATTAAACTGAAAATGTTTTTAAAATTTGGGGATTGAGAAAAAGATCACATTCTTCTAATTAAGTTCACCTATAAAATAATGTTAAATCGAATCTAAGGTCTCGTCTTGATGTATTTAAAATAATTAAACACCCTTATTCTCAAGAAATATTGGTAAAATAAATAATTAATTGTACTTGCTTGATGTATGCTTTTAGTTTGTTTTATTTTTACAAGTATTTTTCAATGGGATTTCAGAAGAGTAACACTCAAATTAATATTGAAAGTAGTAATATATTCTCATTTCGATTGGAGTAATAAATGATTGCTTTAAGCCATGAGAGGTCATTTATTCTCGATTGGAAATAATTAGATATCATCATTTTCTCTTCAATTAATATTGATTTTTAAGAATTTCGATTGGAGTAATAAATGACTTCTTTAAGGCATGAGAGGTCATTTATTCTTGATCGAAAATAGTTAGATATTATCATTTCCTCTCGAATCAATATTGAATTTTAAGACAGAATAATGATATCTCTTCATTTCAGCCGAGTAATAAATGACTGCTTTAAGGCATTAGAGGTCATTTATTCTCGATTGGAAATAATTATATCTTATTGTTTTCTCTCTTAAAATTATTTTTGTGTTGTTTTAAATTAATAATGAACTTTAGGATGTAATTATAATATTTCCTTATTTCGATTGGAGTAAGAATCTCTTGCTTTAAGGCATGAGAGGTCGATTATTCTCGATAGGAAATAATTAAATGTTATTATGTTTCGTCCCAAAATTCATAGGAATATTATGAGTATGGGATCTTAAATTAAATTAGACTCGAATTTTTAAATGTCATTGCAAATATAACTAATTAATTAACTAGGTGTAGATTTAGGGCGTTGTGCGGGTGCTAATCCTTCCCCACACGTAACCGACTCCCGAACTCAACTTTTTGGTAACGCTTACTACACATATGTTGTTTTAATTAATATTTTATTAAAATGTCAAATACTTTTTGGGTGCCCAATCACACCCTAATCAAAGGTTGGTAACGACTCCTCGAATCACGTTTTATTATTAACTAGTCATCAAATCATTCGAGATGTAAGACTTTTTTTAAAGATCGTTTCGACAGCTTGGCGACTCCACTGGAGACATTTTTTTAGAGACTCAGGCCATTAGTCGATTAATTAATTGTTTTATTAATTCTGAATTTGTCTTAATTTAATTTTTGACCCCTTGCTTGATTTAAATAAATTTCATTTTTATAATCTAATCAACCACTAAATAATTGTACTGGTTGTTTGGTAATGGTTTTAGAGTAAATAAATGTTCAAATTTTTTAGACTTCTATTTGGTGTTGTTTGATTTGTTTTCTCTTTTCCTCTCACACTCTACAAACTGTATTTGCATAACATGAGCTAAAATCTCGTTTTGTCCTATTTAAGTTAGAGTGAAAAACTACTCCCTTGTGTGGTTTTCACCTCTGTATGGGATAGTAAATCGCTCATGGGGCTCAATCCTAATGGTCATCGATATGGTTTTCACCTCCGTATGGACATAAGGAAGTGTTTCCCCTCGAATTGAACTCGACCCGAAAGCTTGTGACGGGCTAGGATTGAGGGGTTGGCAGCCCAAGGGGGCACCGACAAGGACAATTTGAGATCCTCTTAGTTTAGAGTCGAACCAACATATGGTGTACTTGAAACCCAGATAAAGCCTTACTCATATCTTAAGAATTCCCTGAAGAGAGTACACAAGGAAAAGCCTTTTTAGCCTTTTAATTTTTGTAGTGTAATTTTAATTTCCGAATAAATGTATACGAACTAGAAAGCATGCGGTTAGGTTCCTTTTATTCGAATAAGCAGGTGAACTAGATCGCATGAGGTTAGGATTTTCTATAAACAAAGCATGTGAGTAGAAATTCTGTTTGGATAGGATCTACTAAAGCATGATTGGGTAGCCAGCATGTGGGGTAGCTTTTATCGGCAAATCATATTTATCTGGTTACTTTCTTTATGATTAATGACTAGTTTTCTCTTGTCCTTTTATTTTATTTTGTCTTCATTTTTTCATTACACTATTCATTCCATGGTGTTGATCTATGACCGATGTTCATATAGAAGGCTAGTAAAATGGAAAGAATGATTCAAAAAGAGGTAGAAGAAAATTTAGATGTTCTGAGATGGTTTGAGCATGAACCATTTCATAAGTATTCATTTTCTTCTAGCCTAAAACATGTTTTTAAAGAAAAATGGGTAAATTACTAAACCAATCCAAAAACATTTTTTAAAAAATTAAATCATCACTACACATGATCAAAATGTAAAAACACACTAAATATGGAGGGACTAAAAAGTAAATTACCCTAGAAATATATAACATACATAAAATGGTTAAATAATAATTTCAGTCCCTACAGGTGACTAACATGCTAAACTATAGTGGACTAAACAACAAATATCTCAAATAAATATACATGCATAAGAAACAGTTAAATAGCATATTTGATCCCTACAAATGACTAACATGAAAAAAGGCACGAGAGTTAGGGGCCTAAGCGTGATTTCCCCCTAAAGTCTTCCTATATATACCACTTTTTCATTTTTTTAATTTCATTTTCACCTAAATGCTTAAAAAAATCAAACTCTATCTCCCTTATCTCTTCTTCCCTCAGCCGGCCTATTGTCGGCCGCCCTACAATTACCATCTGGCTGCCGCTTCAGTCACCACACACGACAATCAAAACCCCTAACCGAACCTAAAATTGCTCCTCTCACTCCAATCTACCATCCTAGACACAGATCCAAGGCTAAAACCACCTAAAAAGCTCCCTAAAACCCCCTAAGAGCCTCAACTTTTTGGATCTCGCACACTCTGACCACCGCAAAAATGAATCAGCCCCCCGTTCGACTACCCTCTCAGGTAACTGTAAATCTAACCCTCTTCTTGTTTTTATTTTGTGTTTCGTAAACCTAGTTTTTCTATTTTACTTTTCCTTTTATCTTCGAAACCGAAATAAAAGAAAACAAAAAATACCTTGAATTTTTTTATTTTATTAAATTTTATTTTCTAGAAAACCGAAAGGAAGGAACCCTTTCTTTACAGATCAGTTCAGGTTTTATAACCCTTGTGTTACAACCTTTTTTTCCAAAATAAAATAACATGATTACAATGTTGTGTGTGTTGTGGTTGCTTGCTAACTTGGGTAAACTGACATGGCAGGGGATTGGTGCATGATTGGTGGAAGCGACAGTGGATGGGGACTGATGTATCAAGGTATTGGAAGGTTCCTTATCTGGCGACAACGACGGCTGGCTAACACTAAAATTAGGGTTAGCCAAAGTTTGTAAAGTTTGGCCTTTAGGGTTTGGTAATTAGGCCCGGGTCTGATTGTAATAGGGGCCCAATTTCGGGTTTGTTATAATGGCCTGCAAAATTTAATAATAATAATAATAATAATAATAATAATCTAGGTAATAATAATTGTGTCGGGATGAAAATGAGTGTCGACAGTTATGTTTCCATATGTGACGTTGATTATAGAATTTTTCTGTAATAATTACTTTAGAATAGGAAACAAATTTTCTTTTTTGCGATAGAAGCAGGGTCGTATTTGGGCCAGAGCAAGAGGAGCAGCTGCTTAGGGCCAATAATTTTTACAATGCATTATATGTGAAAAAAAATAGTTTTATATCAGTTACACAATCCTATTATTTTTAGTACTTGTTATTAAAGGTCTAATTTTCTCTCAATATTTATTATTAAGGGTTTAATTTTTTTTCTAATATTCATTATTAGAGGCATACTCTTATAATTTATATTTTTTTAATATTTGTATAAGTGTCCAATTTTTTCTAACATTTATTATTAAGGGACCAATTTTTTCAATACTGTTATAAGGGACTTAGTTTTTCACAATATTTATTATTAAGGGTTTAATTTTTTTTCTAATATTCATTATTAGAGGCATACTCTTATAATTTATATTTTTTTAATATTTGTATAAGTGTCCAATTTTTTCTAACATTTATTATTAAGGGACCAATTTTTTCAATACTTGTTATAAGGGACTTAGTTTTTCAATATTTGTTATTAGGTACTTACTCTTAAATTTCAATTTTTTTCCTAATATTTATTTGTTATTACGAGTCTAACTTTTCAGTACTTTTATTAGAGGTCCAATTTTTGTTTTCAATATTTGTTTTTATGAGAATACTTTTAAAATTTATTTTTTAATAGTTGTTATTAGGGATTTTTTAAAATATTTGTTATTATGAAGCTACCCTTAGATTTTTTCAACACTTGTTATTAGGAAAAATTATTTAAATAATGGTTTGTAACCACAACAACAATCATTATGTAATGGTAACGACATCGTCTGAAACCACAATATACACAACCTTTATTTCTATAATAGCATATGTTTGTTAAGGTTTTAGTAGTTGGAGAAGAAGATAGAGGATAAAAGAGATGAAGAGATTTCAGGAAAGAAACTTTCATTCATCAAAATGTATAAAAAACATTCTATAACAGTACATTATTTTATTTGTGTCTGCGTTTTGTGATTACTAAATATGGACGCGAAGTATGTGCAAGTATACACAATCGAACAAGTAATATAGTGATGAGTGAGTATCGTCACCACAGGGATTTAAGGAAATTTATAAGTTTAATCACAACAAAGAACTACTTTAAGTAAGTATAGTTAGTGATGGTATGTACTAATCAAAATGTTAAGGCAATAGGAAATGTATGTTGATGGGAAGGGAATGATAGCGTAATGTAATGTGGCAACAAATGGAGATGTCGTAGAAAAGTGAATTGTGTATAATGAAGATCAATTTAGAATGTAAAGGCAAAACAAAATGTAAACACTGGACTTGAATAAAATAACTTGATAATCCTCACACAAGAAGCTATTACAGGAATGAATGATAAGAGTCACTTTGGAAACTTAAGTCTATTTTCTCAGGATGATCTTAGTTCTATGCCTTACTTGCCCGACAGAGTTTACAGAAGGTGCCTTATGCTATCCCCAGTCAAAGGACTCGACAGGTTGAGAATGCCATGGCAATACCTCTCGGCGTTAGCAGGTGCAGGGATCCTATTGGTTCAGATCAACATAATATGTCATTGCAATATCACTCAGCGTCAACACTAGCATCTAACCTCTCGACTGAGCACTACTCCTTTTAGTCAATTGAAGTTCTAGCCTTATGTCTAAGGGTGGATTAAGTCTAGTTACTATCTAGAACCTGTTATTTATGTGGATCCTCCTTAGTTTCTCTCGAACACTAAGCATTCTTATAAGGAATGGCTACTCTCATAGCTCCTATAACCTTAAGGCATTAAGCATCATAAGCAAAACAAATAACAGCATACAAAAACAACCATCCATTAAAATAAAACTTAAGCATTCTATAATGAACTCCCACTAAATAAAGCTAGTTCATGGTGGGGTTTGAATATTTCAAGCAACAAGGCATAAAGATCATTCATTTCATATAACCCAAATTTGATAAGTGATAAAAACAACAAATGGATAGAGGAAAATCCTTCGACATGCACTATCGAAGCTCCTCTCGGCCACCACAAACTGCCCGAGCTCACCACACCCTCTAGCTTATTAATGGAGAAATGCCATGGTAAAAATGATTGACGGAAAAAAGAGGGACCTTTTCTTTAGAAATTAAACTTAAAACGATGTCAAAAGAAGTCTATCATCTGGTGGCCTCATCTCCTATATTTATAATGGGTAATTAACCTAGGGATTTGTGTCAAAATTCCTATGATACCCTAAGTTAGTTCCCTTCATGTGAGGGGTGATGCATAGGTGGCAGTGGTCCCCTCCTGGGTGGCTGCCAGCTGGGCGTACGTGCAGACAAGATCAACCGACCAATATGGAAGATGTTCCCTCCTAGGTGTTTAGCAGCTAAATGCATGTAAAGATAAGGACATTTATCTCTTAAAAATATATTATTTTGTCTTTTTCACTTCTGAAATTTTGTCTGAGCTAGCATTTGCATTCTGCTCAGCATTCCCAATATGTCATGGCAATTATACTCGCTTATCCTTGCTCCCAAATCCTACACATCATCAGACAAAACACCTTCCCCATAACGTAGTACCATTTTCAAAATAAAATGCCACTGCAAAATATATCCACTACATACAACTATATGCTCCTAAATGCATCTATATGATCCTATATGAGCTCTTAGGTAGTCAATAATTTAAGTGAAAATGCCTTAAATATGACCTTTTTACGGAGTTATCACACCCCTAAACTTAAGTTATTGCTTGTCCTCAAGCAATGGATAATAGTAAGAAAAATAAAAATACCATGGCAAGTTCAAGTTCAAGATAGTCATGTGGGATAGAATTTTAGCCCTAAGAACAGTTGCCTTCAACATGCTAGACTAATTTGAGAAATCAAGTATTGTCCCCTAGGGCAAGATCCTTCATGTGTGTGAGTGATTGTATCAAGACGATTCTTAACAAATCTAGAAAATTTCTAAGCAAGCCCTTATGTTTTGACACATCAATTAAAAGTTTACTCCCATATTGTTTCATTCTTCTCTTTTTTTACACTGCTACGACAAGAGTCATCCCATCACACCTATCATCCGACACTCTAGGTGAAAGGGAGCATACCTTTCACCCCCGAGCTAGTCAGGTAGAGTCATCCCGTGACTACTTTGATTTACTCACATGCTGTGGCTACCATTTATTTAAATGTAGTATCCAAGTAATGCCATGGCATAGCGGAGTGTCCCTCTACAGTTATACCGAAACATTTATTCGCAATTTCATTTTTTTCATTTTTAGGAACATGTGGGGTTTTCATCATTCAAGGGCATTGTCAAAATTTTATGCCAAGGCATGCAAAAGTTCTCTTATAAAAAATTTCTAATTTTCTTAAGCATGGAAAACATACAATCATGTATCAAAAGGTTTCAAAGAAGAAAGTCCTATAGTTGGTTTCATCATTCTCAACAATCATGTACATTCATTTCTATCCATAAAGAGTTCATCATTATTGGGCGTCATTAATTTATTCCAAAGAACTAACTCAAACACTTACTAATGTCATGGCATATTCATTCTACTAATACTATCATGCAATGGTTGAGAACCTTACCTCACCCAAACTTGAGAGAAGTGTTGTCCTCAATGCTAAATAGAAACTAAGTAAAAACTAGACTACATGCTATGCAATACAATGCAATGCAAGGTACCTTGACTATTTATGGTAGTATTAGGGTTGTCGTGTGACATGGGTGCTTGCATAATGATGTGGGGCTAGAGTGTTCAGAATCAGTTGGTGGTGCAGTAGAGAATCCTAAGGTCTTTCAAGATTGGGATGAATTGAGGCTCCTCACGTTCTGACACCATCTTCAAATGGCATCGACTCTTGTGTAAAGGGAATTACTGCAGTATTTTCGATTGGGTTGTATGGTGTAGCTTCGTAGGTTGTGATAGTGCTGTTAGGGTTAGTATTTGAGGCTTAGTCTCTTGTCGCTCGGTTGTAGGCACTGTGTAAATTGATTTAATATCTTCCAGATCATCCTCATTATTTGGCTGTTGAGCATCTGCTGATGGTGTGGCATTCGTAAATCTTCGTAAAAGTGCATTAGGAGAACTGAAAGATCAAGAGCTATACGCGGAATGAGCTCTATGAAGGTTGTTGCCACATCCTTATCCCATTGCTTGATATAGACAAAGAAGGTCATCAGGTTTCTGGTCAGATTCACCAGTTGGTCCTGGGTTCGGTTGGCCAGAAGTATTGTAATTTGTCGTGGCATTTGTGTAGATGGGTGGACATCATCAGCAATGTCATTGTTTGTTCCAACACCAATTGAGTCTTATTTCTAAATGGGTGCAACTACTTTAGGGGCTTTACCCTTGTCCACATGTTTGGGAGTCTGCTCTTTCCAAAACATCTTAAATTGTAATGGTAGTTTTGTTGCGTTTGATCGGAGCACCAATATAGACCAAAATGCCCCACACATATAATAGTCCCACTTTCAAAATGTTTTGCTCTGGCATTTCGTGTATTTCACATCTGAATTGTAGGACCTCTGTAGTGGTCCTCTCTTATTTAAAGTGCTCTCCGAATGAAACTGAATTATAGTGGAATGAGATCTCTTTTCGATCCTCTTTACTTTGGAAACTTTTAATCATTTAGGTAACAAATTCTTTGAAGAGGTAGGGGTCATCCCAATGAAAGTAGCCACCATCCTGTATAACTTTATTCTTTCCTTGGATATTCAAGTAAGGAAGCAAAAAATACGAAAGAGAAAATTGACAATGTCAGCATACCACAAAATTACCGCAGTAAATAATAATTTCTCGTTAGGAAATTTTTCCTTAATCTCCATTTCATTCCTTAATTCTTTCTGAATTTCTAGCCTATACAGATAGGTAGTTACTTGGGGTTTATGATGAGTAAATTCTATAGAATCCAAAGGTTTAAAATTCATACATGGTCTAGCTATGAGTAAGCTAGATTGACTCATCTTCTTGGGAATATCCTCGAGCTCCTCTTCATCTTCTTCATCAAGCTTCAAGTGATTATCAATGCATAAAAATTTGTTGCGGTAAAATTCTATAGTTTTCCTTTGGTCATGAACTCTTGTTAATGGGAGCTTTTAGTTTATCGTGGCAAAAGTTTTCTTGTCTACATTGGTTGAACTCTTCGAACTCTCATCCTTATTTTCCATCGAATGTTAAACTTCTTGCATCTCCAGATCTTAGTACACAATCTCATGACTGAGCTCTTCGAGTGTCTCCCCCCAAACTATGTATCTTTATATATTTTGTTGACACTCCTTAAGGTGAATGTACTACAATGCTACATGTCTTGAGCCTTAATGACTTCAATATAACTAGGTAGACTGCCCTGTGGGTGAGAATGTAATGATGTTTCAATTTGGCTAACCTTACCCTCCAAGGCCCTCAAAGATGATTTATGAATTTGAAGCAAAGCTCCTTGACTATGTAATAGGGCTCCTTGGTTTTTTATGGATGTAGCATGGTCTTGCAGCATGGTCTTGTAACATGGTCTTCATGGTTGCTATAAAATATTGAATTGTGGCCTCCAAAGAGATTGTGTTGGATGAAAATGTTTCTCCCTTGTTAGAAATATGTCATGACATATTCGTTTGAAAACCTTCGGAGTAATTGTAATTTTCTTGCCTAGCATGCTGACTAACATTGATTGTTTTTTGATTTCCCCAAGAGAAATTTGGATGCTAATGCCATATAGGATTATAGGTGTTAGAATAAGGGTTGTTGTTGCCTACATAGTTGTGGACTCTTGATTGGTCGGGCACTCGCTCTCATGGTGATTGTCATGGATAAAAGACATGCTGAGTTGGTTTCCTTCACTTTTTTCATCTCACTTGATCGTTGCAAATTCTTCAACATATTGGTGATGGCAGAAAGTTGGGCGGACATAGAATCCTTGTCATCCAACTCGAATGTCCAAGCCCTGAAGATGGAAACAAATAATCATTATTGGAAATCCTATCCGGGATGTCAAATGCTTTCTCGAGTGATTTGTCAAGTAGAGTATCATTCGTCGAGGCGTCCAACATCATATAAGTGGGTGCATTAAATCCATTGTATAACATCACAACTTGAGTCCAGTCATGAAATCCATGATTGTTGCACTTGCGAAGCAAGCTTTTTTATCAGTCCCATCACTCATACATAGACTCTTCATCGCCTTGGCAAAAATATGCTATCTCATTCCTAAGATGATTGTTCATATTGGGTGGATTATGCCATATAAATTTTTTTTGCACAAGTTTACCCATGTAATACCCCAAATATTAGGTCAGGGACTAAATTGAAAAGAATTAAAATTTGAAATTTATTTGAATAATTGGTAAAAGATGAGAAAATGATTTGGATTAGTGAACAAGACTAAATTGTAACAGGGGATGGTTTAGAGGCCATGTTAGTCCTTTAAAGAAAAATGAATTTAAAATTCTTATTTATAAGATATAAAAGGTAAGGGAAAAGGGAAAAGAAGGCAAGAAGCTAGTTCCTTCTTATTTTCGTGGGTTTGCTTTCCTCCATAGCTCCAAAGGTAACCTTCAATTTATTAGTTTTTCCTTTCGATTATAATATAGTTTTGAAACCTTAAGTGTTGTGGAAGCTTAAGGAAGGTTTAAATGGGATTAAAACTAAGAAATGAAAGAAATAGAGGGGGCTTTATAAAATGGGTTTTTAAATGAGATGTTAATATAGGAGTGTTTATGGACGTTTTATGGTAGATTTGACTTGTCATAGAGGTAAATGAGAGATTATAAGTATTAGATGGGATAAAGAACATATTAGAAAAAGAGGTTTGATTCTTAGAATTGAATGTTCTTGAATGATTTTAGATGTCCTAAGAGGCTAAATGAAGGAATTTTAGTATAAATTGTTAAGGAAGAGTTTAATGGCATTGTATGAGGTAAATATACCGAGAATTGACCACATTGGGATGAAAATCGAGTTGAAAACTAAATATTTTGGGTGAGGGTATCGGTACCTCTAAGAACAATACTGATACTATAGATTAAAATGAGATAAATTAGATGAGTAGTACCGATACTGATTCAATCAGTATCGATACCTACGGGGTAGTATCGATACCATGATCAGGGGTATCGATACCAAGAAACATCGAATCTAATTTCGGTATTGGTACCATAAGGGGTATCATACCATATTATGGTAGTATCGATACCAGGGTAGTGGTATCGATATCAGGCAAAATCGAACCTAAAATTGTTATCGATACCAAAAGGGGTTATCAATACCATAATATAGAAGTATCGATACCAGGGTAGTGATATCGATACTATTGAGCTTGAAACTACCTATTAGGTTGAAATTATTATAAAATTGAGATAATGATATTTTGAATATTCTTAAAGTACAAGGTTAAGGAGTATACTAACATTTGGACATGGTGCATGTTTTAATTGATGCTTGAGTAGATCGGAACAAGCTCCGGAGAAGAATAAAACTAAAGGTAAAGAAAAAATATTGGAGTAATCAACATTTACGTTTAGGATACATAGCACGAAAAGTCAGGTGAGTGCATTTAATTGTATAACTATATGATGTACTAATCATATATGTATGAATGTTTTAAAAATGTATGTGGTGATTACCAAATAAGCACTAAGTGTGCATTTCACAGAATTCATCCTATGTGGATGAATAACCGTTTCGACACTGAGTGTGCAAAACATGAAATTCATAATATGTTTATGAATAACGTATGGGCACTGTGTGTGCATTACTGGCATGAAATGATGCCTTAGCTGAAATGTATATGGGTATATTATCAGCATAAAAATAATAATGCATATGGGTGCATTATTGGCATGAAAGGATGCCTTAGCTGAAATATATATGGGTACATTATTAGCATAAAAAGAATAATGTATATGGGTGCATTATTGGCATGAAAGGATGCCTTAGCTGAAATTTATGTGGGTACATTATCGGCATAAAAGAATAATGCATATGGGTACATTATTGGCATGAAATGATGCCTTAGCTGAAATATGGGTACATTATCGTCATAAAATAATAATGGGTGAATTATTGGCATGAAAGGATGCCAAAGTTGAAATGTATATGGGTGCATTTTCAACATAAAAGAATGCTATAATTAAAAAGATGTAATGGTATATGATAAACGTGAATGGACATTATTAATCAAATAAGAAATAACGACTGATAACTCCGTAAAAAGATTTAATTTATAGTCTTTTCACTTAAGTTATTACTTGTCTAAACAAAGTATGCATTGCATTTTTAGTTGCATTTAGTTGCATATAGGTTATAATTGCTTGTGGTGGATAAGTTTTGCCTAGGTAAGATTTATTTGGCTTAACTGATGCTACTGAGGAGAAGGGGTTGTTTGAGTTGTGTTTGTACAGGAACTCTATAGAGGAAGAACATTTCAGTCGTGACAATGAAACGTTTCAAAGGCCAATGGAGCAAATGAGAACGTGAGGAGCAGATTTATCTCGCTGAGGCAAGATTTATTTGAAGAAGTCTGAAGCACATGTGGCGAAACTGCCTATGTCATATGCCAGTTGGATGACCTACTCCACGTGCAAGCAAGCCTTGATCATTCTGACAGCCGCCATCCACATTTTCTTTTTAATTTTGGGAAATTAATAACGGCTAATTAAGGAAACTCCAAAAGTATGCAAAGCCCTAGGAGATTCTCCTTATAATTACCAGTCGTATCCACAAAATTAAAGAGGCAATGAAGAAGAAAGAAGAGCTTTACCTTAGGCATGAGAAAGCAACTGCAGTGCTTTCCCTCCGTCTACCCCCAGTCTTCCTTGGTGTCCTCCATAACCAGATGATACCAGAGCATTGATCAGGCCTCGAGAGAGGGTGATCACTAAGGAAGGCGTGGCGCTGATCAAGATTGTCGCGACAGAGCCTCGGTTTTGGGAGTCATTCTTTCTTTGTTCTTAAACTCTTATTTTATTTGGGGTTGTATTAAACGGTTTAATCTTGGATGATCTTTGATAACACCATGAATTCTTTACTCGGTGTTAAACTTTTTTTGCCTGAATAATATTTTTATGTTTATGAATGATGAATTATGTTTGCTTATGATTATTTTGCTCATAGTTTAAATATTTTGCCTTAACACTGTAAGAGCATCGAGAGATCGCCTGGGGTTTCGGTAAAACATGTCTGGGCATTGTAAGAGCATCGAGAGATCACCTGGGGTTTTGGTAAAACATGTATGGGCATTGTAAGAGCATCGAGAGATAGCCTTTTGTCTAGAAAGTGATTCTTGAATTCGAGTGAATTAAGAGAGATCAACGTGAGAAAAGGAATGAATCCGGGATGGTGAAGTTCTAACTTGTCTACCTTAGAGATAAGGAGTGAGTTTCAAATGACTAAAAGGGATAAAGGCTAGAGTAGGTTAATACAGCGTCTATAGTTAACGCCGAGAAATATTGCCATAGCAATCGTCTAAGAATACCTAGTAATCCTGTCGGGCAGTTTAGTGAGTCATAATAATTCATTCTAGGCTTAAAATAATTGTTGCCGAAACAATAGTTTAACATCAGTGCTCTGTGACACGTCTGAATATGTGAGGTTGTTTGCATTATATTTAATCCAATACTTGTTTTGTTTTATATGTCTGCATATTTTCTTTGTCTCGGCCACACTTGTCTGCAATCATTGAATCATTATTTTTAGCTCCTTAATATTAGTTTTTAGCTTTAATACTTAGTAGGATTAATTTGTGGCATTAGTTCTAGTTGTGTGGAAAGATATTTCTAATCCAGTCCCTGTGGAGATGATACTCACACATTACTATATTACTTGCATCGATTGTGTATACTTGCACATATTAGCTTGCCTTAGCATATACATTCTCAAGCGATCAAGTTTTTGGCGCCGTTGTCGGGGATTGGCAACTGACGAAATTTCTAGCCATAACAAGTTCTTTGTGTCACTTTATAATTATTTAGCCTAACGTAGTTTATTATTTTCTTTTATAGGTTTTTATTATTGCATGACCTTGAGATCTGGTGGTAAGCCTTTGGAACCATTTTACCCCGAAGTTTCAGACAAAGGTTGCGTGCCCAAAGAACCAAAGAACAATTGAATCAATTGAAAAATGCCATGGGAGATTTAAGAGATCAAGTTGCAAGACCAAGAGCGATACGAGATCACTTGAACCCAATTCTTGATAACCTCAATCCTGGCATAGTGGCACCTGAGATACAAGCCACTCATTTTGAACTCAAACCGGTGATGTTTAATATGCTGAACTTTATCGGCCAATTTGGTGGTACACCCAATGAAGATGCTAAACAGCATGTGCGTGCTTTCCTTGAAGTATGCGATTCATTTAGACGACAAGGAGTACATGAAGATGTGCTCAAACTGAAGCTTTTTCCTTACTCCTTACGTGATAGAGCAAGAGCTTGGCTCAGCGCGGTGTTCCTTCCGGATCAATGGAGTCATGGGCAGATTTATGCAAGAGTTTCTTACTCCGATATAATCCGCCCAATATGAATACACAGCTTCGTAATGACATTGCAAGTTTTCGCCAAGGCAATGATGAATCAATGTACGAATGTTGTGATAGATATAAAAGTTTACTTAGCAAATGTGTTAATCATGGATTTCATGATTGGACGCAAGTGGTGATGTTTTATGATGGAGTCAATGCACCAAATCGAATGATGTTGGATGCCTCAGCAAATGGCACCCTACTAGACAAATCACCCGAGGAAGCTTTTGACATCCTCGACAGGATAACGAATAATGACTATCAATTTCCAAGTGCAAGATTGGGAATCGGTAGAAAAACCTCTAGAGCATATGAATTAAAAAGCAAAGATTCGGTAGCAGCCCAACTTTCTGCCATAACCAATATGTTGAAAAATTTGCAACGTCCTAATGAGGTAAGAGAAGTCAAGGCGACCAATAATGTGTGCCTACTCTGTCACGGCAACCATCACGAGAGTGAATGTCCTGAAAACCATGAGTCAACTAATTTTGTGAGCAACTATAATCGAAACAACAATAATCCTTATTTAAACACGTACAACCCTGGTTGGAGACAACGCCCAAATATTTCATGGAATAATCAAGGGAACAGAAACAATCAAGCCATAAATTAAAGGCCACAGCAAAAATAATTCAGACCATCAACATATTCAGAATCAGCATCATTAGCAGCCCTGGCAGAACAATAAAGGTATAATTTCTTCCTTTAACTCTCATTCCAATACTAACTCCTTGGAATTATCCTTGCAGGAATTTATGGCCTCGACAAAAGATTTCATGGCGTCTACAAAGACCTTGATGCACGAACATTCTGTAATAATAAAAAATCAAGGAAATTTGCTACAAAGCCACGTAATACTTTTGCAAAGCCATAGTTCATCTCTCAGAGCATTGGAGAATCAAGTGGGACAAATTGCCACGGCACTACATTCTCGCCCACACGAAAATCTCCTTACTGATACTGAAGTCACTAAGCATCATGGAAAGGAGCAATGCAATGTACTTATGCTAAGAAGTGGAAAACAAGTTGATCAAGATGACAAGTTTGGGGGAGAACAGCTGAACAATTCTCGCCAAGGCGTAACACAACTGGATGAGGAATATGAGAATGCTGAATAAGAGAATGCGCATAAAAAGAAGGAAAGAAGTGAAGACTCAGAAAAGCATCAACCGGATAACAAGAAATTCATGGTCAAGGCCAGCGATTACCCTGCACCATCAGTAGTCGATGTGAGACCTCCAACACCGTTCCCTCAACAGTTAAAGAAACATGATGATGACATCCAGTTCAAGAAATTCGTTGATGTTCTGGACCAGTTGTGTATCAACGTGCCCCTACTCGAAGTCATCGAGCAAAATCCTTCCTATGCCAAGTATCTGAAAGAAATTGTTACAAAGAAAATGAATGTAGAATGTGTCACCACGGCAACAGAATCTGCTCAGTAGTAAGCAAACTCCCACCAAAGCAAAAAGACTCATGCAGCTTTGTAATACCATGTTCCATTGGCAATGACTTCATCAGACGAGCTCTCATTGACTTGGGATCAAGTGTAAACTTGATACCAAAATCGATATTCATGAAACTAGACGGGTATCACGCCCATCCCACCTCAGTCATTCTACAGTTGGTTGATCGGTCTTATGTGTGACCCGAGGGCAAAATTGAAGACGTTGTAGTAAAGGTGGATAAATTCGTATTTCCAGTGGATTTTCTCTTTCTGGATTGCGAAGCCAATGAAAATGCACCGATCATTTTGGGACGCCCATTCTTGGCCACCGGGGGAATTTTAATAGATTCTGAAAAGGGAGAATTCACCATGAGAGTTGGCGAGCAAAGCATCATGATCAATGTTTTCAACACTATGAAATACGCAGATAATCCAGAGGAATGCCAATGAATTAGTAAGATTGAAGAAAAGCCAATCCTTGGATGAGGTGAATCCCTAAGGCTCGATGAGTACACTACTTTATAACATGAACCTACATCCGAGATGCATGAAATAGAAAACTTTGACCCAGACGAACTATTTTCAGAAGATGGTTCTGATAATCATGGCCACGACAACAGAAATCTACACAATGAACACCCTGAAAGCGACGACAATGCAAAACACGGAGGAAAGACAAAGAACCAATTGAGATTTCTTCATAGGTCATGTATGAAATTCAAACCTTTAGATTATGATGAAGTTAAATCTAAAGAGTCATCTTCAAAACATGCACCGAAATTGGAGCTTAAGACTTTACCATCACATTTGAAATATGCTTATCTAGGAGTTGATGAAACTTTACCAGTGATAATCTCTGCCAGCCTAACCTCCGAATAGGAGAAGAGTTTCTTGCATGTTTTGTCACAGCACAGAAAAGCTATAGGATAGACGATGCCAGACTTGAAAGGAATCAGTCCAACCATATGCATGCACAAAATCAATCTTGAAGATAGTCATAGCACCTCGGTAGAACCCCAAAAATGGCTCAAACCGATCATAAAAAATGTTCTCATGAAGGAAATAATAAAATGGTTGGATGCAGAAGTGATTTATCCTATATCCGATAGTTCATGGGTAAGCCCAGTCCAATGCGTACCAAAGAAAGGTAGTGTAACTGTTGTTAAAAGCGAGCACGATGAGTTACTTACCACAAGAACAGTCACGGGCTGGCGCATATGCATGGATTATAGGAAGCTCAACAAAGCCACAAAGAAGGATCATTTTCCCCTCCCTTTCATCGATCAAATATTGGATAGATTAGCAGGAAAGGCATTTTATTGCTTCATCGATGGATACTCCGGGTATAATCAAATTGCCATAGCACCCGAAGACCAAAAGAAAACAACGTTCACATGTCCGTATGGTACCTATGCATTTAGACGAATGCCGTTTGGACTGTGTAATGCTCCAGCTATATTCCAACGAGGCATGATGGCAATATTTTTAGAAATAGTGGAAGAGTGCATAGAAATATTTATGGATGACTTCTCCGTTTTGGGTGATGACTTTGATCGATGCCTCGACAATTTATCCAAGGTGTTAAAACATTGTGAAGAAGCCAACCTAGTACTGAATTGGGAAAATACCATATTATGGTAACAGAAGGAATAGTGTTGGGACACAAAATTTCATGCCATGGCATCGAAGTCGACAAAGCCAAGGTGGATGTAATTACAAATCTTCCCCCAAACACTAATGTGCGAGGTGTACGCAGTTTCCTTGGACATATAGGATTCTATAGGCAGTTCATAAAAGACTTTTCTCAAATCTCTAAACGTTTATGCCTTTTGCTTCAATAAAATCATCCATTTAAGTTTACTAATGAATGTTTGAATGCCCTCACAGATTTGAAGAAAAATCTTTCAGCAGCGCCAATAGTTATCCCACCAGACTGGAACAAACCATTTAAGCTTATGTGCGACGATAGTAACTATGCAGTCGGAGCAGTGCTAGGGCAACGAAAAAGTAAAATTTTTCATGTTATCTACTATGCAAGCAGAACACTTAATGATGCTCAAGTGAACTATACCACCACTGAAAAGAAACTCTTAGCAGTAGTATTTGCATTCGATAAGTTTAGGCCATAACTAACAGGCACTAAGGTAATTGTGCACACAGATCACTCAGCTATTAAAGATCTGATTAATAAAAAAAATGCAAAGCCTAGACTAATTCGGTGGATATTATTACTGCAAGAATTTGATTTAGAGATCAATGATAGAAAAGGTATAGAAAATCAAGTAGCAGACCATTTGTCTATGCTAGATAACATACCTGATTATCCTGACATCACAGATATTAAAGAGGATTTCCCATATGAAAAAATATTATTTGTCATGGCCGCACCGTGGTATGCTAACATCGTTAATTTTCTTGTTAGTGGTATTGTTCTTCTTGATTTATCTAGCTAGGACAAACAGAAATTTCGAAACGATGTACGATATTACTACTGGGACAAACCATTTCTATTCAAGCAGTGCGGAGACCAAATAATCTGAAGGTGCATTCCAGAAGAATAGCAACAAGATATCCTACTCCAATACCACTCATCACCATATGGAGGGCATTTTGGTGGGATGAGAACAACAACAAAAGTGCTTCAGTTGGGATTCTATTGGCCAACCATATTCAAAGACGCACATGAATTCTACAAGTCATGTAATAGATGCCAACGAACAGGAAACATCTCGAAACGGCATGAGATGCCATGGCAAAACATTCTGGAGATCAAACTTTTCGACGTATGGGGCATAGATTTCATGGGACCTTTTCCAATATCATTCGGAGATATGTACATTCTCTTGGCAGTGGATTACGTATCAAAATGGGTTGAAGCCATTGCAAGACCTAAGAACGATTCCAAGACGGCGTTGAAGTTTCTGCACAAAAATATATTCACCCGCTTTGGGACACCACGAGCTCTCATTAGCGATGAAGGGACACATTTTGATAATAAATTGGTTGCCAAGGCACTGAAAAGATATGGAGTACGACATAGAATTGCTATGGCGTATCACCCTTAGATGAATGAATAAGCCGAAGTATCTAACCGAGAAATCAAGCAGATCCACGAAAAAGTGGTCAACCCAAGTCGAAAAGATTGGTCGCCGAAGCTAAATGAAGCACTATGGGCTATCGCACAACATTCAAGATACTGCTGGGAATGTCCACGATCAAGCTAGTCTATGGAAAGGAAAGTCATCTACCGGTGGAACTCGAACACAAAGCTTATTGGGTCATCAAAAAGATGAACATGGATGCTCAGCTTGCCGGAGAAAAAAGACTATTGGAACTAAACAAGTTGGATGAATTTAGAGCACATGCATACGAGAATGCATGCCTTTACAAGGAGAAAACAAAATGATGGCATGACAAAAAAATATTGTCGAGGTAATTTTATTCTGGACAACAAGTACTGCTCTACAATTCACGCCTTAAGTTATTCCCAGACAAGCTAAAATCACGATGGTCAGGACCATTTATCGTACACCAAGTCCATGACAATGGAGCGATTGAAATTCAGAACTAAAATGATGGTTCCATCTTCAAAGTGAATGGGCAGAGACTCAAGGAGTACAAAGGAGCCCCAGTCATGCGCGACAAACTGGCATCGTTGGTACACGATGCCCAAGAGTTTGCTTTTCTTAATTGAGCAAATAGTCGTTGCCTAGGCCGAAAATCTTAATTCTATACATAAATAAGTTAAGTTATTTTATGTTTTAATCTGTTTTATTTTGTTATTCTATTCTCTCATATTGTAGGTAAACAAGGAACACGTGGCATCATGGGGAGTTGAAGCATTCATGAAGGAGAAAGGATGAGCTCGGGCAAAAGGTTTTGGCGGCAGAACAAAAGGGAAAGAAATCTTTTCCCCTCCTTTACGTTAAATCACATTCTCATTTAATGAGAAATCTTTTCCCACCGAGAAAAGATGCAAATACCCGAAACCAACCATCACTTTCCAAGAAAAACTACCCACTCTTTTCATCGTGTTTCCATTTTTCTCTACAAAACAGAAAATTAACTTTCTTTCTCTAAAAATACCTCCCCATCACCACCACTAAAATCAACCAAGAAAAATGGTGAGATCGAGACCGAACCCACTCCCCAGACAAAGTTTTGAACGTTTCCAAACAGCCGAAGTAGAGGCACGCTTCAAAACTATTCATCAACGCCAATTCTATTTGGAAGATAAATTCGTTTTTCCAGTCGAGGAAGAAGAGTAGTTTGACTCTGAGGTGATGGACGTCATAAAGAAGCTTAAATGGGAGAAGTTTGCTCGTAATCCTAATGAAGTAGCACTGGCAATAGTGAGGGAATTTTGTGCCCACCTCGCGGACACCTCCAACCACACGGTATATGTTCGAGGAAAACTCTTTCGCTTTTCCCCTTCTACACTTAACAAATACTTTAAGTTGGGGAAGGTGGATGATCAGCATAAGAAATTTGTGGACGAGGCAGATCAAGAAACGTATAGTGGAGTTCTATAGGATTTATGTTTTGGGGTGGCTAAGTTCGAAGGGAATGCCCCCACAAGAAAGCGAGTAGATCGCCGAGCCCTTAAGCCACATGTAAAACTGTGGAACCATTTTCTTAAAGGCAATCTGATACCTATGTCCCACAACACCACTGTCCTCATCAAGCAGCTGATGTTGTTGCACTCGATCATATACGGCAGGACAATCGATGTGGGTGAAATCATCTTTGAGCAGATCCATAACTGTGCCAAGAGAAACTGTGGTAACCTACTATTCTCAAACCTATAACCGCGTTGTGTAGAAAGAAAAAGGTTCCTGACAAACCTATTTGATTTCCCCAATTTCCTGTGGAGACGATACTCAACTTATCACTGTATTACTTGTTCGATTGTGTATACTTGCACATATATCCACACTTATTTTATAGTACTCACAAGAGTGGACATGTTTTTGGCACCGTTACCGGGGAACCTGGCAACTGGAAGTTAAATTGTTTTGTCATAGCATTTTTATTTTACTTGTTTATATTTCTTTTATATAGTTTTAACCTTTATTTTTCTTATTTTCTTCAGGATTTAGTGGTGTATGACCAGAAGTAACCTTGACAAGCCATTAGAACCGGTTGAACCTGAGATCGAGAGGCTCTTTAGGAGAAGAAGATATGCTCAACGTGAAATATGTACCAAATTGGAAATCCATGCATCGGTCATGAGGAAGATCAGAATGCCGAGGCAAATCTATTTGCTGGGAAGGCTCTCACGCCTCGTGCCATTCGTGATCATTTAAACACAATTTTAGACGATTTAAATCCTATAAATGTGGCACCATAGATTCTTATAGCCCATTTTGTGCTCAAACCTATCATGTTCAATATGTTGAACTCCATAGGGAAGTTTGGGGGCATGCCAAACGAAGATGCCAGATAGCATATTCGTAACTTCTTGGAGGTGTGTGATTCTTTTCTCCAACAAGGGGTGCATGAAGATGTTCTAAAGCTAAAACTATTTCCATATACTTTGCGTGACCGAGCAAGGGCTTGGTTGAGTGGCGTTCCCGTAGGTTCAATGGAGTCTTGGACTGATCTGTGCAAAAAAAATTTGATGCGGTATAATCCTCCGAACATGAACACCCAACTGAGGAATAACATTACTTCCTTTCATCAAGCTGATGACGAGTCGATGTATGAATGCTGGGATCGATACAAGGCATTGCTTCGTAAGTGCTCAAATCATGGTTTTCAAGATTGGACACAAGTGGTGATGTTCTACAATGGAGTAAACGCACCGAAGAGGATGATGCTAGATGCCTCGGTAAATGGGACTCTGCTTGACAAATCACCAGCAGAGGCATTTGACATTTTGGATAAGATTGCCACTAACGATTATCAGTTTCCATCCACAAGGCTTGGAGTTAGGTGCAAATCTCATGGAGCTTTCGAGATAGATTCTAAAGATAACGTTTCCACCCAACTTGTTGTTATCACCAATATGTTGAAGAATTTGCAAAGGCCAAGTGAGGTGAGAGAAGTAAAAGCAGCTCTAGGGAAATCAAGAAACCAGCAATACACATCAACCAGCTCAACAGCAGAATTTCAAAGACCCAGAATTATCAATCGAATATGCCATGGCATAATTCTAATAAGGGAGGGTCATCTTCATCAAACACTAGCTCATTGGAAGCCACAATGCAAGAGTTCATTGCAACAACAAAGATAATGCTTCAAGATCATGCGAGCTCCATCAAAAATCAAGGACCCTGTTTCAAAGCCATAGTTCGTCATTAAGGGCGCTGGAGAGTCAGGTTGGTCAAATTACTGCGGCATTACAAGAACGCAGACCAAGATATTTTCCAAGTGACACTGAAGTCACCAAACCTCATGGCAAGAAGAAATGCAATATGCTAAGTCTCCGAAGTGGTACACAAATTAATGTTGAAGATGAGTTTGGGGGAAGACCGAAGGATGATTCACCCCCTGTAACCATGCAAGCAGATCAAGAAGTGCAAGAAGAAGCACTAGTGGAAGAGGACAAGGATGAGGGTTCATCAAGTAAAGAAATTGAGGGGACAAATAAAAATGCCAAAGCAACTTCTGTTTGCACCCCGTCAGTACAAGAAGCCAGACCCCCACCTCCTTTTCTGCAAAGACTGAAAAAGCATAACGAGGATATTCAATTCAGGAAATTTGTTGACATTCTGAGTCAACTTCAAATAAATGTTCCTTTTCTGGAAGCTATGGAACAAATGCCTACATATGCGAAATTTCTCAAGGAAATTGTTACCAATAAGAGAAAAGTGGAGCAGTACGAGACAATTGCCACGGAAAAAGAATTTTGCTCCTCTTTAAGAAAGCTTCCACTGAAGAGATATGATCCAGGTAGTCTTATCATACCATGTTCGATAGGAGCGAATTTGTTGGCAAGTCATTGTGTGACCTTGGCTCAAGTGTAAACTTGATGCCTAAGTCAATTTTCGTAAAGCTTGGGATAGGAAATGTGAGACCCACATCAGTCATCTTGTAATTAGTTGATCGTTCACATGTGCGTCTTAAAGGGAGAATTGAAGATGTCATCGTGCGGGTTGACAAATTTATTTTTCCTGTCGATTTCTTGATTCTGGACAGTGAAGTTGATGCCACGACACCCATCATCTTGGGGAGACTCTTCCTAGCTACCGATCGTATTCTCATCGAATGTGAGAGGGACGAGCTAACCATGTGAGTGGCCGATCAACGTGTCACTGTAAATGTCTTCCGATCTCTCAAGTACATGGATGATTTTGAAGAATACCAGAGCATTTTAGAAGTGGATACAGTAATTGAAAAAGAAGTAGATCAATATTGCGAGGACAATTTCATTCAGCTGGATACTGATGAGAGGCTTCTCGGAGAGCCTAATGATTTTTCATTCGAGGAAAAGCAAGGTAGATTCCTTAAAGCTAGCCCAGGTACGCATTTTGAACCTCTTAATTTCAAAGAATTTGTTCCTCCAAAGCCCTCATTACAGCATGCTCCTACCCTTGACTTAAAAATTTTCCACAATATCTTAAATATGATTATCTGGGTAGTGACGAAACTTTACCTGTGATTATTTCCTCTGCCTTCACTCCTAACCAAGAATCGAGTTTGTTAAGTGTCTTGTCACAACATAAAAAAGTGTTAGGGTAGATGATGGCAGATCTCAAGGGAATAAGTCCAACAATCTGTATGCACAAAATCCTGCTAGAAGAATGCCACGGCAAATCCATAGATCCACAACGAAGATTGAACCCAATCATGAAACAAGTTGTGATGAAAGAGATTCTCAAATGGCTTGATACTGGAGTAATTTACCCCATTTTGGATAGTTCGTGGGTGAGTCCCATTCAATGTGTTCCCAAGAAGGAAGGCATGACCGTGGTAACAAGTGAAGACACTGAGTAGATTCCTACTCGCACGGTCATTGGGTGGCGAATCTGCATGGACTACCGCAAGCTGAACAAGGTCACCAAAAAGGATCATTTTCCTTTGTCGTTCATCGATAAAATGCTGGATCGACTTGCTGGCAAGGTATTTTATTATTTCTTGGATGGTTACTCGGGTATAACCAGATTTCCATCGCACCAGAGGACCAAGAGAAGACCACGTTCACGTGTCCCTATGGCATTTATGCTTTTCGAAGAATGCTTTTTGGACTCTGTAATGCCCCGGCAACTTTTCAGTGCTGCATGCAAACCATATTCTCTGACATGGTTGAGAAATTTCGTGAAATTTTCATGGATGATTTTTCTGTTTCTAGGGACAACTTTCAAAAATACCTCGACAATTTGGCAAAGGTACTGAAGCGATGTGAGGAGGCTGATCTTGTGTTGAATTGGAAAAATGCCACTTCATGGTGACATAAGGCATTGTTCTAGGGCGCAAATTTTTTTGAAAAAGGCATTGAAGTAGACAAGACCAAGATCGAGGTGATCGAGAAGCTTCCCCCACCAAATTCTGTCAAGGGTATTCGGTGTTTCCTTGGTCATGTTGGATTTTATCAACGATTCATCAAGGATTTCTCCACAATATCCAAACCCTTGTGCACCCTGCTGCAATAGAATCAATCGTTCGTGTTCGATCAAAAATGCCTTGGCGCATTCAAAGAGCTGAAGCAAAGGCTTATCTCTGCACAAATCATAGTTCCCCCAGATTGGACGACACCGTTTGAATTAATGTGCGACGCAAGTGATTTTATCGTGGGAGCTGTGCTTTGGCAACGTAGAGGTAAAATTTTTCATGTGATTTATTATGCTAGCCGCACTTTAAATGATGCACAATTGAATTACACGACCACTGAGAAAGAATTACTTGCCGTGGTATTTGCATTTGAAAACTTTAGGCCATACTTGATAGGTACAAAGGTTATAGTTCACAGCGATCACTCTGCTATAAAATATTTAGTGAACAAGAAAGATGCCAAACCTATACTGATTAGATGGATATTACTCTTGCAATAATTTGACTTAGAGGTAGTTGATAGGAAAGGTACTGTAAATCAGGTTGCAGACCATTTATCTAGGCTAGAAAACATTTCAGAATGCCATGACATTGTTGATATTAAAGAAGAATTCCCTGACGAGAAAATTTTATATGCCACGATAATTTTGTGGTACGCTGATCTTGTCAATTTTCTTTTTACTGGTGTTTTCCCTTATAAACTTAACAGCCAGGGCAAAAAGATGTTTTTGTATGATACCAAGTTCTATTTTTGGGACGAGTCATACTTGTTCAAGCAATATGCCGATCAAATGATTCGACAGTACGTCCCCGAAGAAGAGCAACGTAATATTTTACACCATTGCCACACAACAACCTGTGGAGGACATTTAGGAGGTGCGAGGACTGCTGCAAAGGTTCTCCAATTAGGCTTCTATTGGCCATCTCTATTTAAAGATACCCATGAATTTTGCAAAGCGTGCGACAGATGCCAGCACACTGGAAACATTTCCAGACGACACAAAATGCCGTAAAATATTTTGGAAATAGAGCTCTTTGACGTTTGGGGCATTGATTTATGGGACCATTCCCATCCTCCTATGGAGATTTGTACATCTTGCTTGTAGTGGACTATGTATCTAAGTGGGTTGAAGTAATTGCTACACCGAGGAATAACTCAAAGACGGTGCTCAAGTTCCTTCACAAGAACATATTCACTCGATTTGGAGTACCAAGGGCCATTATCAGCGATGAGGGCACCCATTTTGATAATAGGTTAATTGCCAAGGCATTACAGAAATACAGAGTACGAAATAAGATTGCCACGGAATATCACCCATAGACGAACGGGAAAGCTGAAGTTTCCAACCGAGAAGTCAAGCAAATCCTTGAGAAGGTGGTGAACCCTCGAAGGAAAGACTGGTCCCCAAAACTCGATGAAGTTCTCTGGGCCTATAGGATGGCATTCAAAACACCACTGGGAATGTCACCTTTCAAGATGGTATATGGAAAAGCTTGCCACCTCTCAGTTGAACTAGAACACAAGGAATACTGGGCAATCAAGAAACTAAACTTCGACGCACAACTTGCTGGGGAGAAACGATTGCTCGATTTGAATGAAATGGAGGAGTTTCGAGCACAAGCATATGAAAATGCCAAGCTCTACAAGGAAAAGACTAAGAAGTTGCATGACAAAATGCTTTTGCCACGACATTTTCATGAGGGCCAGAAAGTACTGCTGTCTAACTCTATGCTCAAACTCTTCCCAGGCAAATTAAAATCACGGTGGTCGGGACCAATTGAAGTCCATCATGTTTAACCGTACGGCGCTGTTGATATCAAGAACATGGACAATGGGTCGATTTTTAAAGTCAATGGCCAGCGCCTGAAGGCTTACCAAGGAATCCCACCTGCGCGTGATAAGTCGGCGCTTCTCTTGCACGAGGTCGACATTGCTCTGGCATCTTAAGGATGCCGTGACATTTTAATTTTACTTTTGTACATAATTTATTCTTGTCTTGCCATTATTTTAATATCTCTTGTTTTAATTAATTATTTTACTTTTGTTACAAGGAATATCCCATATGGCCAGCACGTGAGGTGTGTGGAGGAAGATTGTGAAATTTTGGGCGGCAAACTTGAATAGTAAAAAGAGGGAAATTTTTACCTTTTTGACTTTTGACTTGGGGATTAGTTTTTTTACTTCATTTGTTTCTTCCGCCAGGCCACCTTTTATTTAACATTCCGCACAAAAATCTTTATTTTGTTTGTATCTTCTTCACTTTTTTTCTTTTTTTACTTAACTTTTTTCATCTTCTCTTCTCCCTTTCACTTTAAACTGAACCTCCATAGCCGACCAAGCCAAGCTTTCTTCTTCTTCCTTTTCGTGTTTACCTTTTTGACTTTTGACTTGGGGATTAGTTTTTTTACTTCATTTTGTTTCTTTCCCGCCCAGGCCCCACCTTTTTATTTAACATTTCCGCACAAAAATCTTTATTTTGTTTGTATCTTCTTTTCACTTTTACTTTCTTTTTTTACTTTAACTTTCTTTCATCTTCTTCTTCTCCCTTTCACTTTAACTGAACCTCCATAGCCGACCAAGCCAAGCTTTCTTCTTCTTCCTTTTTCGTGTTCTCATCATGGTACGATCACGTCCTCCCCCACCACCCTCGCCACCACGATTTGTAGATGATGATGCCCGCGAACGGTTCCAAACCATCAAAAACTATCGTGTCTTTTTTGACAATACCAAGCCAAATCAGCATGTCGTGATGGTTCGCGGCATTTCTATTCGTTTTACTCCTAGTGCCATTAATCGTTACTTTAAATTGCAGGTTGCTGAAGACCACCATACTAGTTTCACACAAGAAGCTGACGAAACTTACCAAGGCATCCTGGAAGACCTTTGTCTTCCCGACACTCAATGGAACGGGCAGCAAATGAGCAGAATGACCGTGGACCGGGAGAGGTTGCTCCTACAGGTGAAGTTGTGGAATCATTTTATGAAGCACAAGCTCTTTCCCACTTCCCACAACACTATCGTGTCCTGCCAGAGGATGCTCTTGCTGCACTCGATCATATTCAGGCGAGCCATCGATGTAGGGAGCATTATCATGGAACAGCCTCATCTATGCCTCAAGAGACCTGCGAGTGCCTTGGTATTTCCAAATCTCATCACTGCTTTATGCCGTAAAAAGAAGGTTCCTGAAGAATTATTTGATGAGATTTTACCGGGTATTACTGGCATTACTAATGCAACAATCCCTATGTTGTTGGGTCTGAAGGAAGTAAAGGGGAAGGAAAAAGAGGCAACCACATCTTGTGTTTCACCATCTCCACATGCCAGGGCAAATTTAAATGCCCTGAAACAGGCAGGTCAACGCACCCAAGAGCATGTCGGGCAGCTGTCCGACAAACTGATGACATATTTTACCTATGCCAAACGTCGAGATGAATTTTTCACCAGCGCCTTGATGGAGTTTCTCCCGCACACAAACTTTACCATTCCTGTCTTCCCTGACATACTCATGCCAACGAATGGGAATGTCGAGGCATCTACAGAAGCACCCCACCCTACTCCAGCAGCTGCTCAACACTCATCTAGTATAGAAAGTCACCAGCCCACTGAAGCAAATGATCCAGTTGACCCTGACCCAGTCCATGTTGTGTCACCCAACGTAGATCGAGAAGCCAACCTCCAACTCGCCAATGTCCCAAAACCACCACAATTCGTTGAACCCCTACCGATCGAACATCCTCATATACCACAACCTGCAACGCCTATGGAAAAAGCACACCCTGAAGTACCACAGCCCACTGAGTCAACTGAGGATTCCCAATCCGAGATGCCACAGAAAGATCTCTTGCGTAGGAGCTGACGCCGCCTTAGGAAAGCATCTCAGTGTGATGAGCCCTCGTTTCCAGCCATCCCTGAGGGACCTAGCACTCCTCCAGCCACATCGGCTTCTGACTCCGAAAATTCTAGCCCCGCCAAGCTGGGAAAGCACACTCGCCATGCGAACGCTGCACCACCACCTGTTTAAAGCCAAGGTACCTTACATTTGCATCGCATTCATAGCATGTAGTTTCATTTTTCTAAGTTTAGTAAGCATCGGGGATAATGCTTTTCTTAAGTTTGGGGGAAGTAGGGTTCTCGCATCACTGCATGATAGTAGTAGTAAAATAAATATGCCATGAGATTAGTAAATGTTTGAATAGTTTTCTGGAATTAGTTAAGGATGCCCGATGATGATGGTGATTTTGATGGCTAGGATAGAATGTATATGACTGGTTGAGGATGATAGAACCAACTCTAGGACTTGTTTCTTTGAAATCTTTGAAAACACGATTGTATGTTTTCAATGCCTGAGAAACTTGGGAATTTTTTATAAAAGAATTTTTAAATTCCATGGCATAAAACTTTTAATGATGAAAACTGCTTTGCTTTAAAAAAAATGTTTGGAATGAAGTTGAGAATAAATGCCTAGGCATATCTGTAGAGGGACACTCCGCTATGCCATGGCATATGAGTAAATGAAAGATGTCACGGGATGACTCTACCTGACTAGCTCGAGGGTGAAAGGTATGCCCCCTTTCACCTAGAGTGTGGGATAGTAGAGTGATGGGCTGTCTCACCTCATAGCAGAACTAATAAAAGAAAAGAAAACCAAAGTGGGAGTAGATTTTGAAAATGTCATGGTAAATTAAGAAAGCTTGGTTAGAAAATTTTTAAGTTTACTAAGCATGGATTGGATACAAACAAGCACACACCCACACAAAGAATCTTGTCCTAGGGGACAGTACTAGATTTCTCGAACTAGTCTAGCATGTTGAAGCCATATGTGTTGAGGGATGAAATTTTATTCCATGAAACTATTTGGCTTCTGAACTTGTCATGGTATTTTTGTTTTGCTTATTACTATCCATTGCTTGAGGACAAGCAATAGCTTAAGTTTAGGAGTGTGATAACTCCGTAAAATACCACATTTTGAGACCTTTTTACTTAAGTTATTGAATGTCTAAAGGCTCATTTAGGACCATGTAGGTGCATTTAGAAGCATTTAGTTGCATGTGGTAGATTTCGGTTTGCCATGGCATTTTACTTTTACAGCGGTGCTGCTTTATAGGAAAGGTACTTTTATGATGATGTACAGGTATTGAGAGCAAGGAAAAGAGGAAAGAAAATGTCGTGACATAAGGAGATTGCTGAGCTAAATAAAAATGCCAAGTTCGTTTGGCATTTCGAGAGCGCACAAGGTGAAAGAAGATACTTTCTAGCCAGTTGTCCCCACCTCTTCGTGTTCTCTACCCAAGAAGTCCACCTCGAAGATCCACCTGGAGGGATCGGTGTTGTAACCACCGGTTTTGATGCTAACGCCGCCTGACCCTGCAGATGTTGTCTGTCCTTGGGGGCCTGCAACAATATTATGTCGGTCACTCAGCCAGCTACCCAGGTTGTATCATAGCCTGTTCAGCCTGACTCCCAAGCAACTTAACCATGGTTTTGGGGTTTCTTAGAAAGGTCAACACCAAGTCCTAGGATTAGTTTTCCCCTATAAATAGATGATGAATCTACATTGTTGAAGACTTTGGTTCCACCCATATTTGAGCTTAAAAAATTAGAGAGAGAAGGTCTCATTTTTCTCCGTCAATCCTACTTGCCGTGGCAGTTCTCCTTGACAAGCCTGAGGGAGTGGCTTCTTGAGTATCCGAGAGGATCCAGTTCGCTAGGAGCAGTGCTTGGTGCCTGAGGGAAGCATTAGGCAGTGCACGTCGAAGGCTTTCTCTCCTCCCATTTGTTCTTTGCTTTCATATTTTGTTATTGGGTTGTAAGAAACGAATGATACTTGCTTTGTGCTTGTTTATTTCGATCCCCACCATGAACTAATCCTATTTGGTGGGAGTTCACTTGGATGTTTAAGTTTTTATTTCAATGAATGGTTGATTTGCTATGCTTTAATCTGTTTTGTTTATGAAACTTAATGCCTTAAGGTTGTAGGAGCTACGAGAGTAGCCTTTTCTTAGGAGATCTTGAGGGTTCAAGAGAATGCCTTGGCAATTTATCCTTAGTGTTTGAGAGAAACTAGGGAGAAACTACATAAATAAGGGGTTTTAGGTAGTGACTAGGCCTAATCCACCTTAGAGATAAGGATAGGATTTCATTCAACTAAAAGGAGTTGTGCAAGAATGATAGGTTAGATGTTAATGCTACCGTAAAAAGGTATTACCGAGACATATCCTGTTATCTGAACCAATAGGATCACTGCAAGGGTTTACGCCAATCAGTTTTACGATGGCATCTTTAATCTGTCGAGTCCCTTACTAGAGATAGCATAGGGCACCTTAGTAGACTCTGTCAGGCAAGCTAGGCATAGAAGAAATATCATTTGGTGAAATAGACTTAGATTTTCCCGGTGACTCCTATCACTCATTCCCATAGCAGCTTGTCATGTGAGAAAGCTAAAGTCCTATATATATATATATTAAATCCAGTAATTACACTTTATTTTGCCTTGACATTTCTATTTGTTTGCACTTTTCACAATTGAATTTGCCACAACATTTCATTTAACTTGCCGCAACATATTCAATTGCAACCACACTACCACCATTCCATTTTCACATCAGTCATTCCATTTTGCCACAACATTCTCATTTGTACATACCATCACTAACTTTACTTAGGTGACAAAGTAAAAGTGCCTTAACAAACCTATTTGATTTCTACAATTCCCTATGGATACGATACTGAAATTATCACTGTATTACTTGTTCGATTGTGTATACTTGCACATATATCCGCACTTATAGTACCCACAAGAGCGGACAGTAGGCGAACAGTAGGCGAACTCTTACCCAAATAAATCTCAAGTTTTCGAGATGAATTGCCTTGACCTATATTACCTGGAAACAGATAAAGGATCGTATCGTACAAAACCCCATATCTCTAAAAATAAAACTCGATCTCGTTTTTCACACCTATAAAGTATGTCTGAAGAGGTATTCCATGAATCTCGCCATAATATATCATTATCTCGAATATCATTGAAGATGACCATTCATTTCTCTTTAGTGAAACCCCCAGGCCATTCTCAAGAAAAAAAATCTTTCAAAGGTAAAAACCCATCTAGAAACACTCGACTAGGTTCCCTCTCGACGTGTTTGAAGTGATTGAGGATCCAAATTAGTAACAGTGGTGCACACCCTATGAAGCGTCCTTCTCATTCTCGTTTGCAAGAATTCTAGGAACAAAATGTATCTACCAAAATAGCTGGAATGAGATCCATATATCTGTCTAATATCTCGAACAAATTAACCACTGATACATCAACGTGCCCCAAGACCTTCGGGAATATAACTAGCTCGTAAATGCCTAGAGAAAACATGTCAATATTCTTTCTCTTGTCGGGATGATGATCAATTACTTCTCGTAGGGTGGTCCAGGTAATGCACTCACTATCTCCCTTCTTCTTGATGCTTCTTACGACCCATTCTTCACTCATTCCAGTCATCAAAAGTAGTTTCTTCTTCAAAAAAGAGTATTTGGCAGCTTAGTGTACACCTTGTCTACTTGAAATATTGGACAAAGAAATCAAGGCATGGTACTCCTGTATAGTAGGTGTCATATCCACTCAAACAAAAGTAAAACAATTGTAGGTGGGATTCTAGAACTACGCAAGAGCCCTAAATAAATTTCGATCAATATGAACATCTAAGAGATAAGAGATATCACCATAGTTGATAAAAATAACTGCTTATCAGTTGTTTCCCATTCTCCCTAGATTTCTTTTAGTTTGCTCAGGTCATTTTGACGAACATTGATGTGGGTGTACCCAATCAGATCTGACACGTATCCAGGCTGTAAGCTATCTCCATTAGTTAGTTGGGACTGCTCGGACCATTTGATAACTCCATAAAAAACTCTATTTCTAGTTTTTTTACTTAAGTTATTGCTCGTCTAAACAAAGTGTTCACATCATATTAGTTGCATTTAGCTATATTTAGGTTATAAATGCATGTGGTGGATAAGTTTTGCTTAGGCAAAATTTATTTGGTTTAACTAATGTTGCCGAGGAGAAAAGGCTTGTGTGGATTGTGTATGTGAAAGAAATTAACTAAGGAAGAACATGTCAGTCGCGACAAAGTATTTTCCAAGGGCCAGTGGAATATATAAGATAAAGACAGTGAGGAGCACATTTATCTCTCCAAGGCAAGGTTTATCCTGCAAGTCTGAAGCAGATCTAACGAGTTACCTATGTCACATGCTAACTGTATGGCTACTATCTAGAGATTGTCGGTAGATAGCTCCCATATGAAGGCATATTAGAATATCGTTAGAGCTTTTGATGGAACTCAAAGGGATGATATAGGGAAGATCAATGTTCCATTATTGATAGGCCCAGATGTCTACAATATTGAATTTTTGGTGATGGACATCAATCCTACTTATAATTGTTTGTTGTGGAGACCTTAGATTCATTATGCAAGAGTAGTGCCTTCATCTCTGCATTAAAAGCTAAAGTTTATCATTGATGGGAGGGTACTCAGTCTTGGGGTCGAACAAGAGATTAATGCTTCAATGACTACCAATGATCCTTACATTGATCCAATTGAAAATGCTCTGGAATGTTTCTTCTGTGCTCCAGAGTTTTTAAATCTTCTGTGAGACCTTAGGAAGGAGAGCGAAGATTGGAAAGGGTTTTGGAAAACGTTTGAAAAGACCTATGTGTCTAAAACCTATTTTTATGAAGAGATATCACTTCGGGATAGGTTTCAAGCCCAATAATCAGTAGCATCAGGAGGAAATGAAAAAAAGAATAAAGGCGAGAAGGGCTCGATTAAGAGGCGATATTCCTTGGGAACATATATCTCTCCCGTATATGAAGTATATTTTTAGATATAGAGGAATGTATGAAATTGAACAACAATTAATCAGTGTAATCAGAGAAACAAAGAGCTGATGCAAGATGAAAAACTGTTTGATGAATCCATGGAGGGTTTAAGCATCAACATGGTTGGAGGACACATCAAGCCAGGGAGATATTTAGTTGGTATACGTCTATGTTTTCCATGAGATGAGCTCAACAACTAGATTGCAAAGGATCTTCCTCTAGTTTCTAGGCTTAACCTAGAGTAATACTTAGAACCAACCCTTGAGCTAGTGCCTTCGAGCATCAAGGGATCTTTTGTAATAGGCAGCCATATTGATATTACTCATTTTGTTTCTAATAAAAAGTTGATTTCATTTATTTCTCAAGTGGCACTCATTTTTCTTACATTTTACATTTCTTTATTTTTACATTTCTTTAATTCGTTTCGCTTTCCTCTCTCCAAAGTATATATTTGTTTCATATTTTCTTTGTAGGTGTCGCAATATTAATAGCATGAATGTTTCTTCTACTAATCATGATATTAATCTTGAGTAACTTTTGTGTTTTGAAGACATTAATGAGTGTCAAAATGAGGTGGAACATGAAGTTGTAGATGAATTATTGAGACTAGTGGAAAAAGAAGATAAGGAAATTTTGACTCATAAAGAAGTAGAGATTGTGAAACTGGGGTCTGATAAAGAGAAAAAAAGAAGTGAAGATGGGCACAACCTTGTTACTCCGGGAAAGGTAGAGTTTGATAAATTTACTGTAAGAATTTAAGAATATCTTTGCCTGGTCTTATCAAGATATTCCAGGATTAAATACAGATATAGTGGTGCATAAAATCCCAATAAGGCTCGAGTACAAGCTAGTGCAGTAAAAGCTCAAGAGAATGAGGCCAAAGATGTCATTGAAAATTAAGGAGGGAGTGAGAAAGCAAATCGATGTAGGTTTCCTCCAAGTGGTTAAATATCTTGAATGAGTGGCTAATATAGTCCTTGTGATGTGGAAAGATGGAAAAGTGCGTATATGTGTGGATTATAGTGACCTTAATAAAGCGAGTCTGAAGGATAATTTTCCTCTGCCTTATATCGATACGTTAGTGGATAACATCGTAGGAAATTAATGGTTCTATTTCATAAAAGGTTTATCGGTGTATAATAAGATAAATATGAATCTAGAAGATATGGAGAAAACAACGTTCGTGACCATGTGGGACACATTTTTCTATAAGGTGATGCCATTCAGGTTGAAAAATGCAGGAGCAACATATCAAAGGGTTATGGTTACCCTTTTTCATGACATGATGCCCAAAGAGGTTGAAGTTTATGTAGATGATATGATTGCTAAATCCCAGACAAAGGAAGGGTATATTTAAAATTTGAGAAATTTATTCCAAAGATTAAGGAAATACCAGTTGAAACTCAATCTGACAAAGTGCATTTTTAGAGTAACATCAGGGAAGCTTCTAGGCTTCGTGGTCAGTCAAAGGGGAATTGAAATTGATCCAAACAAAGTAAAAGCAATTCAGAATCTTTCGCTTCCTCGTACGTAAAAGAAAGTTTGAGGGTTCTTGGGAAGGTTGAATTACTTTTCTAGATTCATCTTCCAGTTATCGATAAATGTAATATAGTGTTTAAAATACTCCGGATGAATAACCTAAATGTTGGAATGATTAATGTCAAGAGACTCTGGAGGTAGTCAAGAAGTATTTTTCGAACACTCATATCTTGTTAGCACCAGTTCCTGGCATAGCATTAATTCTCTACTTAATAGTGTTTAACAACTCAATGGGTTGTGTGCTGGGGAAACATGTTGAGTCTGGAAAAAAAAGAAAGAGTGGTCTACTAATTTAATAAAAAAATTCACTGATTGTGAATCAAGATATCCTCCAATTCAAAAGTTATGTTGTGCTTTGGTTTGGGCAACCCGAAGACTCCGACAGTATATGTTGTATCATACTACATAGTTGATTTCCAAACTTGATTCAATGAAGTTCCTGATGGAATCACCAGCCTTGACTAGAAGGATGGCTTAGTGAAAAATGTTATTGTCAGAGTTTGATATTGTGTTTGTGAGCCAGAAAGCGATAAAAGAAAATGCCATAGCAAATTTCCTCGTAAGTCGTGCCTTCGATGATTATGAGTCTTTAAACTTTAATTTTCCATATGAGGATTTGACGTGCATCACAGTTGAAGGAGATAGTGAAGAGGACGAATCTTGGAAGCTCTATTTTGATGGAGTGTTTAATGCCTTGGGACGAGGAATTAGGGCGATCCTAATTTCTCTAGAAAATGTATATTATCCGTCACTAGTAGACTGGAATTCTTTTGCACAAACAACATAGCAGAGTATAAATCTTGTGTTATGGGTTTAAGAGCAACCTTGGGAAGGGAAATGAAAGTTCTCAAAGTATACATAGATTCCTAGTTGGTGGTTTATCAGCTGCGAGGTGAGTGGGAGACAAAGGATCCGAAATTAGTTGAATATCAAAACTTGATCCTTGAATTAATTAAAAAGTTTGAAGAGGTCAGATTCACTTATCTCCCCATAAAAGAGAATCATATGGCCAATACTTTGGCCACCTTGGTTGTAATGTTTCAGGAAAGTAAAAGTGTGGATTTGATGCCAATCTTGATGCAAGTGCATAAGATCCCAGCACATTGTTATAGCTTATAAGAGGAGGTAGATGGTCATCCATGGTACCATGATATTTTGCAGTACATCAAGTAACATACCTACCCGCAGTGAGCATCTGAGATAGAAAAAGAACGATTAGAATGATGGTTGCAGGATATATTTTTGATGGGGAAATTTTATGCATAAGAGGAAGATATCAAGCTTTACTGAGATGTGTCAATGCTAGAGAAGAAAAACTATTGTTGAAGAAGTGCATGGTGGAATATGTGGAACACATGCAAATGGTCTTTCTATGGCCAGAAAAATCATAAGATATGAATATTGTTGGTCCACCATGGAAACATATTGCATAAAATATGCCAAAAGATATCATGAGTGTCAGATCTATGTTGATAAGATACATGTACCTTTTTTTTCCGTTGAATGCAATGATTACACCATGGACATTCTTGACATGGGGCATGGATGTCATTGGGACAATTTATCCGAAGGCTTCGAATTGTCATTGCTTCATTATGGTGGCTATCGATTATTTCACTAAGTGGGTAAAGGTTGCTTCCTATGCCAGTATCATAAGATCAATAGTTTGTACGTTTATCAAAAAAAGAGATAATTTGTTGATATGGGTTTCTAGAGAGAATTATTACAGACAATGCCACTAATCTGAATAATGAGTTGATGATAGAGTTGTGTGCACAGTTCAAAATAAAGCACAATAATTCGATAACCTACCGTCTGATGATGAATGACGTAGTAGAGGTAGCAAACAAGAATATAAAAAATATTATCTCTAAAACTACTGGTAGTTATAAAGATTGTCATGAGAAGTTACCTTTCGCTTTGTTCATATATTGTACTACAGTGCGGACTTCGATCGGGGCAACACCATTTTCTTTGGTTTATGGAATGGAAGTAGTATCACCTATTGAAAATGAAATTTCATCGCTTCGAATCTTGAAATAATTGGAGTTAGATGTAGTTGAGTGGGATCAGGCTTGATATTATCAGTTGAACCTTATTGAGGAAAAGAGATTGGAAACTATTTGTCATGGTCAGATGTACCAGAAGTGTATGATGCGAGATCATAACAAGAAAGTTCATCCAAGGGAATTTTGAGAGGGTGATCTAGTGCTTAAAAAGATCTTTCCAATTCATAGAGACTTCTGTAGGAAGTGGATGCCTAATTGGGAAGGGTTATATGTCGTCAAGAAAACCTTTTTCCAAATGAGCATTGATTTTGGTAGAAATGGATGGAGAAATGTCGAGAAATCCAATAAACTTAGATTTTATCAAGAAATATTATTCTTGAGAAAGAAAAGAAAAGAAAAAAGAAAAAAAGATTTGTGTTGAAAACTCAAAGGAGGACTAAAATGTATGTTGATATTAGGCATCTGGCAATTTATACCCTTACAACAGTCTTATATTTTAGGAGAAGCTTCACGTCTGTAGGCATTCTGACAATGTTTGAAGTCTTCTAAACAAAAGCTTACATCAGTGCTCTGGAGTTGATTAGTGCAGAAACCTTCCTGCTAGTAATGGTTGAAAGCATTTGTACTTTGTTTCTTGATTTTTCATCCTTTAAAAGATTTCCATGACTTTGTAAAATTATGAATTTTCATTAATGAATTGCATTTCCTTTTAATTCAAGTTTCTATTTCTAGCATTTCTTTCATTTTTAAGCATCTTTCGAGTAAGTCAACATGGTGAATATAAAAACATAAGATTTCTTGGTATTACTTTGAGTTAATCTTTTGAGAGCAAGGAACCCAAAGTAGTTTAGGATCTCGACACGTGTTTAGTGATGAAGAGTGTACATTGAGCCTATTAAATGAGGAGCTTTGAGAGCCTAAAATTATGAATAGAGAAATCAAGTTTGACATTTCACTTCTCATTGGAGTAGATTTTTATCAAGTTTATGCTATCCGGAGCAAATAAGAAAGATCGTGGTTTAAAAAATCACGAAAATAAAGAGAAAGAAAAAAATGGAAAAAACCAAGAAAAAGGAAAGAAAAAAAAGAGAAAAACATAAATAAAAAACCAAAGTGAAAACTCGAAAAGGCGCTTTGAGAAAAGTGAATCTAAAGTGAAAACTCGGAAAGGCGCTTCAGAATGAATGAGCAAGGAACCGAAAGGATGGTATGGAAAGGGTTTGATTTCAAATGTGAGATGAAATCATGAAACCATGAGTTTGAACTTTGCAAGGATCAGGATGATGAAGACTGAGCAAACAAAAATGAGAGGCCTATAATTTAGTGTAAATTGTGGTCCTAATATAATTAACATCATGCATTCATGTTTAGAAATATAAATAGGAGCATGCATGTCCATTCATTCATTTCAAATATTTTGAAATTTTGATAGGAAAAGTATGATTTTTGAAAGAGACGTTCCCCAGTAGAAACTGGAGTTTAACGAGGAATTCGGTACATTTAAGTCATTACAAAAACTCATTAGAAGTTGAAAAGTTCACATATGAGAGCTTGTTCAATTTTAACATTCATTTTGGTGCTTACATTCATCACAGAAGGAGATGGATCAGTATCAATCTTTTTCTAGATCATTCGTAAAAAGAGTTGGATCATCATAACCTTATTTTGTTCGATTCAATCACAGAAAGAGGTAGATCAACAATAACCTTGTGCTCAATTCTTCATAGAATGAGTTGGATCATCATTGCTACTTTGCTCGACTCTATCACAGAAGGAGAAGGAGTCGGAATAACATTACCATTTTTCTCAACACCATCACAAAAGGAGGTGGGTCAACTTCATGACTTTTCTTGATTCTTCATAGAAAGAGTTGGATCATCATTATATTTTGCTCTATTTCATTGTAGAAGAAGGTGAATTGACATTTCTACAAGAAGAATGAGTTTATATAGGATAACTCGTTTAACCTAGATTGATTTATTGTGGTAGAAATAAGGGTTCATATAAGAGATCTCTATTATGTCCAAGGCATTTGGAGGTGAAGAGTTCATATGGGAGAGCTTGCTCATATTCCAAGGTTGAATTTTTATCAAAGACTGAAGGGCTAATAATCAGAGGGATCTAGAGCTCGTGGTTGGTAGTCAGCAGGATAAAATTAGTGCTTTTGTCTTTGCCTCATTCTTGTTCCACGTCAATGGGTAAAGAAGGGTAGTTGTCATCACCCATTTTATCCAGGTGGTGACTTGTGGCATTTTTCATATTATAAAATACAATATAGTAATAAAAAATGTGTGGGCATATATAATATATAGTATGTGCATAGTATATAGTTTGCATATTAAGTGAACATAAATCATATAGCATATAGTTTAGTATATAAGTATATAGTTCATGGTAAATATAAGCATATAGTAGTCCACATTAAATAATAATTGCATATTATATAGTTTTTATTAAATAATTTCATATCATTATATATTATATAGTTTCATTATATAGTTACCATATTATATAGTTTACATCATAATAAATAGTCCATATTAGACTAGTTCATTTTATTTTTCTTTTGTAAATATTAAAAACTAAAAAAGTCTATTTTACTAGATATATGTCCATTACATTGTTTTTTAGAAGACCCAAATAAGTATCCCAAACAGTTTTTACAAATTATATGCATAAATAAATAAAAATAATAAAAAGGAAAACCCTAGCCTAACATATCTCTATCCATCGATTTTGGAATGTCAAAAAGGTGGAGTCATTATTGGTGGTGTAGCTTTTTTGGTGATGAGATCACCAATCCATGCGAAGAAAACCAAATCAATCTCATCCCTTGATTAGTTTTCATCCAGGGGTCATCATCTCACTAATCCATGCTAAAGAAACACACATCCAAGTGAAAAAGCATGAATCAATCTCGACCATTGGATCAAGATTTGATCCAATGGCCGATATTTTATCATCCAAAGAAAGCATGCACTCAGTACCAGTGTATCCCCACAGTCGGAGAGCTCGCCTGTGCATCGATAGCACGTGGGTCACGTGTCAGGCCGATCATCTTCCTCATCGTGTCACCGTCGCATCGCTTTCGTACCGCCACCGTTGTTGGTCACATTTCAAAAATGGAAGAATCACAAAAAAAGAATGAAAAACTAGAACCAAAGATCTTCTTGGATCTAAGTTTGTTTCTGTTGGGACCGTCGGCGCACCCCATGGCGCAGTCAAAACAAAACTCGACGGTCTCACCAGCGATCCAAGTACGAAAAATTGAAATCGGGAGGAAGAGATGCGAATACTTATAGTGGGTTCCGTGAAAACAACAAGAACAACAGTGAATATGGTGGTGTAGATCGATTCGAATTGAAACCCTCCACGAAATCATGTCTCGGCCTCTACTCAATTCACCCGATTGAGAGCAATATTTGTTTTCCCCAAAACTATTTTGAGAGAAAACGGCTGAATGGTTTGTGTGTTGCAAAAACGACTACTAAACCTACCACACCCTTTTATATCCAAGATACTCTAATCATATTAGGGTTTTATTATTTCAAATTAATTAAATCTATATTTAATTAATTGGAATTTAATAATTCTCTTATATCCAAGTCACCTTAATCATATTAGGGATTTTATTATTTCAAATTAATTAAATGTATATTTAATTAATTGAAATTAAATATTCAGGATTATTAAAACATATATTTAATTAACTTTAGATATATATTTTAGTAACGTACAACAAATTGTACATCTTTGCTCGTTTCAATCCTAGAGTGTGACCTTGTAGGTTCTTGTAACGTTAGCAGTAATTATTAGAACAATTCTAATATTACATACAATGAGTGACATCTAGCAATATATCATTGTCACCTAAGTTACAAGAAAATATGATTCGACATATCATCTTGGTGATTACTCTTTTATGTATTACATCCTTATGTCCTTTATATCTAGAATAGGCACAAGTCTTGGAATAGTCACACTTGAATAGTCCATCTATTGTTTCTTGATATCTAAAGTAGACTTTAATTAACGAATAGTTTATGATATCTCATATCAACTTAGTCGAGCATGGCCATGCGTTTCTAGTCTTACTCAATCAAGTGGTCTGTGATATATTTCCTATTAGGTATGAAGGACAAATCCTATCTTAATCATACATACCCACTACATATATTGAGATATATTCAATAACAGTATTTATAGAGCAACCAGTTACGGAGCTTGTTTAGCTGCATCAAAACATACAACAATATATGTTGGGATAGTATTGATCTCAAGTCTGAGGATCATACATATAGTCATCACCATGAGCAATGTTATGACTGTCACATAATAACCAAGGCATATGCTCATGGTCGGTCAATCCAATACATTATTCTCTAACAATATAATCATGTATCAATTCTGACATCTCTATGTCAATGACAACTCATTGTCGTCAATCAATAACATGTTAGTCTTAAGCGTATTATTATTGTCCATGCCCATAATAATACTTGATTAGGGATCTTTTAATAATAACAATTATGTCATTATATGGACTTTATTATCTTCCAGTTTATGTTAAACACATATATATAAATGAAAATAATAGCGGCAATGCCTTTATTCAATAAAATCGGTAAATAAAAGTATTATTACAATCATCATATGATTGGTCTTTGGGCATACTCTAACAGTTTCAAACATTTTTGAGCGGGAAGAGTTAGATTAGAAGCTAAATCCATCAATATAAAAGGGAGGCTTCATCATTAGCTTTAAACATGAAGTAATCACTCCCAATCATCAACATAGTCATTACTACACATAAAAATTTGAGGAAAGTAAAGGAAAAAAATGAAGAAAGCTTACCGTTGGAGGAGGAACTCGTCACTCATGGTAGGGTCAATTTTTGCTTGAAGATGAGTTCCCCTTTATTTTTTTATTTTTTGGTTCGAATATATATGGTGGTCGAAAATCTCATTGGCGGTGGGGATGGTTCGGTCAGTGCCGAAGCTTGGCCGGCAGTCTTCGGAGCATGGTGTTTCATTTTCGGGTTGGTGGTTTGAGTTAGGTGAAGCTTGGGAAATCCTATTGGATTTGGGGTTTAGGTTTAACCTTTGGGTAGATGCAAGAACATTAGGCCTTGTTCTTGGTGATGTTCTTGGAGATTTAGGTGTTTGATGCAAAAGTATCATGTTTTGAATGGTTCTTGGTGTTAGTGGAAGATTAAAGTTAGATTTTGGGAAGAAAATGTTAGCGTTCTTGAGAAAGTTTAGGTGTTTGATCGAAAAATAATGTTTTGGGTGTTTTTTAAAGTTTGTAGAGGATTAAAGTGGGGTTTTTAGGATGAACAAAAGATGAATAAGATTGATTTTTTTAAGATTTTAGGGGTGCTTTTTGGCTAAGGTAGAGATAATTTGGGCCGGGAGAACATTTTGAAAAGATAAAAATGAGAGATGTTCTAAAATTTTGATTTTATAGTGTGTATTTTTCAGGCAAATTGTTTCATTAAAACACTCCAGTATTAGTGTGTTTTACTTCTTTTCTCTAGCTTTTCCTTTATTTTATTTTGGTCACTATATCATTTTAATTCATTCCTCGAATTTTGATTGAGTTCAATTTAATCATTATTTTTATTCCAACTGCTTTTATTATTTTATTAAACATGTTTAATTATTAATATTGGTTGCCAATTCTTGAATCTTTTAAAATGTTCATGCATATACCCATAGAATAAAACCTTTAAGTTTTTAAAATCTTTTAATCTAGTCACTAATATTAAAATTAAACCTTAATCTTTTTAATTAAACATTAGATTTTAAGTTCTCTAGTTTTAGCTTTAGTCATTAATTAGAGCCTTAGCTTAAGTTCTTTAATTAGAAATCAACTAAGTATATAATTATTTATTTTTAGGATTAGTTTCTTTAATAAAATTAATTAGAAATCGATAAATAAATTCATAATTTGATAAAATAGAATATCTATTTATTTTTAAAAATTGAAAAGGAATGGTCTTAAAATAACTAGACATCTCTTTTTCAATATTTTCAAATAAATAAATATTCTACCAGTGGTCACTCTAAAAATTAAATAGTCTCATTAATTAAAATGAAAGGGTAGAGGTTTGTTCCTACATTTATATTGCTAAGGACACGTTGTTTGATTAACGTCAAAGGCTTGACCTTCGTTATTTAAATTAAGGAACATATTTATTTTATTTTATTTTGACTAACCTGTCACCTTAATTTTCTTTTAGGATTTCTATAATTTTTAAGGATTACAATATTTCATTATTGTGAGTCTCTCTAAAATTATTTAATTGGATTTAAACTACGCTTATTTTAGGGAATAAAGGGATCATCTAACACCCGTAACCCATATACACAACTAATACGAGTTACAGATGTCACATCAGAAATTAAAAACATTTCTTTAATTGAGTTGAGTAAATTTTTGTTTCATTCAAACATCTCAAGTTTCATAACTTGAAAAATTATTATAAAATAATTATTCAGAGAAAAATTATAATATAATATTGTTGGTTAGCAATTCAAAACCAATTTCGAGCAGTGATAGACAATTCTATTCTATTTTCATAAAATAAATAAGATTGCCTAACATGTTTGATTTAAAACTCAATTTAATTTTTGCTAAGCATATTTTAATATCATAATATTTATTCATACTATTAATTTTATTTAATACTAATTATATTAAAAAATTGCAGACATTTCATTCTTGTATGCATGTCAACTAAGACTTTTAGAACACAGTAGGATGTCATCATTGTTACCTGTAAATATTTCTTTGGTGATTGATGCCAAACTCAACTCCTTACTCATTTTCTTCATTTTTCCTACACCTAAAAATCAGCACATGCTAAGTATACACTTAGAGAAGCAATCATATAAATATTCAAAGCAATGCAACATATAAATATAAATGAGTAATAATATTCAATGCAATGTGATCACTTTACTTGCATTCCAACCATATTACCATAATTTAACATGATATATCCGTATATAAAGTTTATTACCAATATACTTGCCATTTGTCCCATAAACTTGTAAGCTTATTTGCTTGTTTATCATTTATTAACCAATAAACCATAGCACAATTTAAACCCTGAGGACTCTGGGTATTTGAGTCAAATATATGCACCATAGTGCTTACACATAAGGTCGTGCCCACCATATGCACCGAAGTGCTTAATTGATATGCAGTTGCTGCTATACTCTATGGCATGCCAACTATACCCTGTCCCTCAATGACTTACTTGGGCATATAGTCTATTTTTTCCATCCATGGCAATGTATATTATCATAATTTAACATTGGGTAGTTCATACCCAAAATATCATTCATGTTAAATATAGTAAATGTTCATGATAAACATCATATGTATGATCAGTGATCAATGCATTTTATATTCAACTTTTGACATATTTAGAACATGTCAAATATATGATATATGACATAAATATCATACGAATATAAATAAGGTAGACTTATCGCAAGTCCTACCCAATGATGTACAAAACATCCATGTATAATGTTATGTATACATTGCACACACTTTGACATTATATACAAGTCAAAATGTAAGCCTCACTAAGCTCTAACTTGATCATTTGCATCTAACTTTATTAAATCCCTAAATTGGTCATAATTTCATATGTTGACAGTTTGCACTACCTTCAAAGAAATATTATTATGTATTAATATAAACCTTTAAAAATTATTATGTTTATACCAATGGAAACTAGAATCAAATAAGAATCTATCCATATAAGGCACTCCTTCTAGTTCAAGTTTTACAAATTATGGTAAATTTTCAAAATTGACCGACATAATCTGTTTTGAGTAGAATCTGATGCCCTTTTTCTGGCCTATCCTCAGTTAAAAATTCATATCTTTTGGTATACACCTCGAAATCAGTTTTCGTTTATTCTAAACAAAACTATACTGGTATAATAGTCCAAAGGTATAAAAATAATCCTCTAATCATTTTTGTATAATTTATGGTGATTTTCTAAACTTACTGTTCAGAACATAAAATCTAAGCAGGTTTCACCAATTTGCATTTTCAACTTGTTCTCTAATTCTATTAGCTCACCAAATGCGCATATATGCATGCATCACAAATCACATAACATTTTAGGAGTCACTCCTTACCATAGTAACTCCGTTACTTGCTCATCATAAGCCAATGTTTGTTTGATAACATAAGTACAAATTAAATTTGCACTCACTTGGTGTCCTTAGCTTGCAAACTTCCCTTAGGATTTCATATTCCATCCTTAAGCTTTTCCTTAGCTTTGATATTGCTTGATCTTGATTTCAAGCACAAAATCTAAATAAGCATCATCAACAAACATATACATATTCAAACCAAATGTTAGAATCTTACTAACATAGGCATACTTTGGAAAATAAATTCCTAACAAATTTTTCCGATGCTTATTTGATATAATGTCCATGTAACAACATAAATGTAAACTTTAATACTTCTAATTTACCACTCAAGTTCCTTTTTATCCCAACTCAAAAATTAATTTTCATCATAGTGCATCAACTATTAAATAATTACACAACAACCCATAATTTTTCCAAAATTATCGATTAGGTCCCCTAACTTTCATAAAATTACAGAATGGTTCCCAAATTTTTCTAAGGCTTGTAGAATACCTCATACATCATTTCCAGCCCCTAACTAATTTTCCATAATTTTTATCATCCTCTATAGTCAAGGTTGAATGCTTTGTATGTTCAAGATTAGGGTTTTCATGATTTTACTCGATTTCGATTTGATTCGATTCAAGTATGAAAGCAACCTCAATTCAACCTTATAAAATCTCTACAATAAAAACCCTAACTTAATTTCATCAAAACAAATCTTTCTCCCAAGATTAGGGTTAGGTCGAAACTTCATATGTTCATATGATCATATACAAGTGATTTTAATCATCAATCATGCTTGGAAATGATTCTACAACCTCAATAACATCAAAATCCTTCATCAATTCCATAAACCCTAATGTGAACATAAACCATATAATTTGGAATCTTTGAACACAAACCAAATTAGCAAACAATAATTGTACCAAATGATTGTGTTTTTCGAATAAAAGAATTTTTTATTTCACGACATAATCCAAAATCCAAATGAAATTGCTAACAAATGAAAAATAAAAATTCTATTACCTTGTTCATGGGGAGCACAAAATGTTGGCTGAAAATGACTAACTTTTCATGAAATTTCTAATGAATTTCATGTTAATTTAACCTTTATTTAATCTTAAATGAATAAAATATTCATTTCATGAGAAATATCCATTTTGCAATTAATAAAACTTGATATTTACAATAATGTCATTCCATATAACCTTATCATTTTTCCAAAGTAAAAAATGAACAAAATATTTTACCCTTTTCCAATTTTACCAAGCAACTTTCAAAAAATTGAAATCTTGCCATTTAAATTCAACGATACAAATTGAACATGGAAATAAATTCTCAAATCCAATGCTCCATATTATTTTCCATCATTTTAAAATGTGAAAATAATATTTCTAATCTTAATTTATCATACTTCAAAATTTCCTGAAATTTCTATTCGATCCGATTTACCAAATTTTTACCGGACTTTAACACTTTCCATTTTTAACACAATTTCCAGATCAAGAATATGATTTCAATAAAACCCTACTCTCAAAAATAAACTATCCATTTATGGAATAAAAATTCTTTTGGGGAAAATTAACACTTAGATCCCTAAACTTTTCCCTTTTTTTACTTTGGCTACCAAACTTTTAAAATTTACATTTTAGTCACTAACCTAAAATTTGGGGAATTACAGATGTTTAAATAAATAAATATTACAATTTCTTAATTTTCATTATAGAGACAAATTTGTAATTGATGGTACCAAATTTTTGGCGTTGTGGGAGTGTTAATCCTTCCCCAAGTGTATTCGACTCCCGAACCCAAATAAAATGCAGACCAAATCACATCTTTTAATTTTTTTATTTAAAAGTGAGTTTTCTGAGTTTTGACCTGCTTAATCCAAAATGTCGATGGCGACTCCAAACGTTTCAAATCTTTTCTAAATTCAACTTTCAATTCGGATTTCAAAATTATTCCGAATACGCTTCGAAAAAAGTAATCATGACATTTGTTTATGTAACATTAATAAAAGAAGATACTAATTCTTTTCTTTTTAGGTTTTTTTGGAGACCTATAAATGACACTCATCTTATGTAATTTTTTTTTTGTATTTTTTTATTTTTTGTAATCTGAATGAAAATAACAATGAAAGTAAAATTTGTTTAAATGTAATTCTTTTTGTATTTTGTATTTTTGGTCAATCTCGACCTTATTTTTGTTTGAAAACTCTATCGAAGAGAGAATAGATAAGCTAAAGAAAAGGCTTTCAAATAAATATTCATAGTTTTAAGTATTTAACCTTTATTGAGGTTTCTCAATGAAAACTAGTGGTTGATCTTAAATGATAAAAGATTTTTATTCAAAACTTATAAAAAATGAATTTATATTTTGAATTTTAAGATTCATACTCAATTAAATTATTCGATAACCTAATTTGGATCCCTCTTAGATCACTTTTTTCTCACGGGTAGATGATAATTATTTACACAAATTTCTTTTGAAAATTTAATTTGATATTCATTTCTCTTAATTCTATTTATATTTAAAAGAAAACTTATATTTTCATTTTTTATTTATTTTATTTTCATCTTTTATTATCTTTTTCTTCTTTCATTTATTTAAATTCTGCCCTTTTCTATTAAAACTTTATTGGTTTTCCTAAATTGACTTTCTTTTCAAATTGTTAAATTTCATCCGTTTTTATTTAATCTTTGTTTTAATTTTCTTAGTTGTCATTTTAAATCTACTTACTTTATGACTTGCGCTTTTCTTTTAATTATTCCCTTTTAAATTTTCATTATGCTTGATTTATTTCTTGAATTAAAATTTTAGTTCAATTTGATTTGATTTTATTTTTTATTAGTTTTTTTCTTTAATTTTTTCTTTATTATTTCTTTACATTTATGATCTATTTATTTATTTCGTATGATCATTAAATTTTATCTTTCTTATTTTTTTTACTATTAATTCCATTAATTTTTCTGTAATATTTCTTTCATATTGGTACATATGACTCTTTTATCTTATGTTTGCATATTAGACCTAAATTATTCTTATTTTTAATTTCTCTTAAACCCTAATTTATTTTTGTCATATAGTAACAAAGTCTCAAAGGCAAGTAATTCATATATTCTCTTAAATTTTGGCATAAACTTTAATTTTCATTATTAAGACAACTTGTAACCATGTTGGTACCGAAAGGGTGATGTGGGAGTGCTCATCCTTCCCCAAAGTAATCGACTCCTGAATCCTTTCACGTGAAACTCTGGTTAGACGTAGATATGATAACAAGGTAATTTCAGGTATGTGACTTTACCTAGTCCAAAAAGGTTGGCAACGATTACAAAAGGGTAAATTATTCACTTAAACCGAGATTTGAACTCGGACATCCCGAAGAACCTCTTTGACAACATGATGACTCCATTGAGGACATGAAGAGAGTGAAGTCATAATCAATTATCAGTTGTCTTTTTAAGCGAAAATTATAAGTTTGAGCCTTAATTTATTTTATTAGTCCTTTTTACCTGCCTTTTTGTAACCCCATAGACCCAACATATGCGTTACGACCAGACCTAGAGAATTACAGTGAATTTTTTTCCAAAACATTATTTGAAAATTAAAATCCATATTATGAGTAAACACCTTTAAAAAACATAGTTATTAATAGTAAGTTCTAATTTGAGTAATATATAAAACCATAAATGTCTGAGTAAAATAAAATCTTTCACAAATCAGTATCGATGTAATTCTAACATCAGTCTCAAAAGCAATATACGTCACAAGACAAGTAATTCAAAATAAATAAGCACATGTCACCCAACATAATGACAAATCGGAAGATGAAAACATTACAACAAAATAATACTGTACGAATGTGTCGATCCTTCAAGTACCAGGTCTAGGTCACCTATCCAAAAAGTATCTGAAAGGGAAGAGTTTGGGGGTGAGATAAGGAGCTCACCCCCAAACTAATAAAACATATAGTAAAGTTTCCAAAACCAATTCATTATTAAAGTCCTGAAACATCGGTAGAGTTTTTAGTTTGAAAATACGAAATCACCCTCCAACCATACATCATATGCAATTCCTCTAAACTGCATCCATAATGACTTACCCTAGGCCCAAAGGTCGTAGGTGCCAACCTAAGGGAGCTCCTTGGGTCCATAAGGTCTTACCCTAGCCAAAGCGTAAGTGCCCACCTAAGGGTGTGCCCTCAGGCCCATAAGAACTTACCTAATGCACATAGTAGAGAAGCCACCCTAAAAGAGTACCTTAGGGTCCATAAGGTCTTACCACTGGGCCCATTGGGCCCAAGAGCCCACCCAAGGGTCACCTTGGGTCTATAAGGAATTACCAGCTTGATCGGTTCTGAACCTATATAAGGAATTGCCAGTTTGATCGAAGTTGAACCTGTAGAGACTTGATATTAAATCCCAGAGTGCCTCGAAGAGAATAGTTTTCAAACAATAACTAACAATAGAAAGGAAATTAGAGTTCAAACAAATATCAATTCAATAAAAATAGTAACGAGGAAACATGAATTAGACATGCAGTTTTAAAACTTTAGTAAATTAGAAATCAGGCTTAAAACAAATAAATCATGAGAAATTAAATCAAATAAGGTAAAATAATCATGTGCACATGATGTTTCAAACATGTATTTTAAACAGGTATATATATATATATAAAACACAAATAGAACAAACCTCGCAAAAAAATCAGTCTATGAGATCTATCGAACATCAACTTCAATACGCTCTTCGACTTCACGTGAACCTAAGTCATATCAAAACAAAATTATTATCGGAGTAGTATTCTAAACAAAGTATCTAAAAGAGTTACAAAATTATACGAGTAATCACGGGATCACACAAATAGACATATCTGGAGGAACTGGATCGAACAGACGAACGGTTAAGGTATCCAGGAGTACCTTAATTAACGACATCACAAATTAATCAATTATTGACCTTAAATTAAAAGAACTTAATTAAATTGCTTAAATTACATATGCATATTCAAGTTTATGGGTCAATTTAAAGGCTTTTGGTTTAGAATTTGGAAAAATATACTTCAGATTTGGACTCAAGATGTCGAAAAACATAATGACTTTTCATAAAATTTAACTTTTTGGTCAAAGTCAACGGTCAAAATCAACGGGCATGTTAACAGTCAAAGGGCAGGTCAAAGTTAACAAGTTAGACTGGTTTAGATTGACTCACTTCCAAGTTGACTAAGATCGGTTAAAACTAGTTCAGGTCAGTTCAGATCGATTGGATCGTTTTAGAAGGTTTTATGGGTGGTTCGAGACGCCCCAGTGTACTGACGGTGCATGAAAGCACGTGCGGTAGGAAAAACTTTGGTTGAGGCGACCCAACTATCCCTAAACCATCTTTTAAACTCAAAAAACCCACAACAAGCCATTAATCAACCAAATCCACGATAAATCAATCGAAAAACATTCGAAACCTACTCGCAACAACAGACGAAGATGGCACAATAATGGAGGGTGTCGATCACCTAGGTTTTATTTTCACGTCGCTGATGAATTTGATGGGTGCGACGGTGTGCTGCAACCCCGATTGGATTGGCCAAAAAATGGTAAAATTAGTGGCATACAATGATTTCCTCGACTTATATTCAAACATCAATTCACAATGAATAGTGGCATTACTCGCTAAAGGGATAAAGGGGTTTTGGTTCCCGGAAGGTCGTCGGTCATGCTGGTAGGGTCGGTGACGGCAACAGACGAAGATGATTCGATGGTGGGGATTTATTTTTGGGGAAAATAGGTTTAAAAATTAAGGTTTATGTTTGGGATTTTTCGAGCAGGAGAAAGGATTTTGGTGTATTTTAACCCGAGAGTAACCCTTAAAATTTGTTTTTAATATAATAATCAATAATAGTGACATAGGCTAGACGGCTAAGGTATGGGTGGCCACCCCTTAGATCACGGGTTCAAGCCTCACAGCCCCCATTTATTTCATCTTTGGTGTCAGATAATATTTTTGGTTATGGAAAAATTATAAGCTAGTCCCTGAAACATCTTTGGTTTACATTTTAACCTAAAATATTAATAAAATTTCAATTTAACCCATTTAATTAATTTAATGAATTTCTAATATTTTTACCCAAAATTTTGGGGTGTAACACTGGGATTATTATTTTATAAATAAATAGTTGTACTAATGTTTGCTTTTAGTGGTTTCAAATTTCTTTTTGAAATAAAATATCACTTGCAATTTGTTTGATAAGCTCTATACTCGAACTCTATCCCTATTAGGTGTGGGTGAAAGTGACATCTTTGTGAGAATTTATTCTCTGTGTTAGGCTTAGCAAGTAGCCTTCAAGATTCATATACCCTATTTCTTCGTAAGAATTTATTCTACCGTAAAAACACAGGAGAATGTATTCTCTAGAGTTTAACTCAGCCCATATGAGCCAATGATGGGTGAGAATCGAGGGTCTGACAAGCCAAATAGAGCACCAACAATGAGAACGTGAGTACATTTTTTAGAACTAAACTATGTTACTATGAACCATAAAACCCACCCCGAAGCCATGTTGAAACCCTTGGGATGCCCAAATAAGAAAAAGAGAAACCTCCCACCTCAATTCTTTTATTTATTGTTTAGAGCATGTTAACTTAAAATGTATGCAATTAGAGTTTATTTTTCTTTCAAAAAAATATGCGGGGTAGAAGTCATGTTTGAGTAAGAATAAAAGGATGTAAGGGTAGGAACTATTTAAGTTTAATTCTATTCATTAATTTACCTTACTAACTTATTTCTTTTTGTTTTGTTTCTTTGCTTTTCCTCCATCATTTGCATCATTATAACATAGATGTGTTGATATGTGAGTTAGTTGTTAAATTGAAAACGCTTTCATCAATGGACAAATGGTCTATGAGTCAAGAAATTAAGAATGCAGAGGTACGACATTGGCCAAAAAAGATACAGAAGGAGAAAATGTATAGCTTGCAAGAAGATTACGTGGAAAATTAACCAATTATTCTTTGATTAGTCTTAAGCAAAATGATATTCAGGAGTTGCAAAACATATGAGACAGTTGTAAGTTTGAAATGAAGCAGAAATTCTATCAACGCTACGATGATATCGCATACTTATTGTGTGTCAAAGTAGATTATGTCCTATTCTGAACTTTGGTCTAGTTATAGACTCGATAATACAATTACTTCACTTTTAATAAGGAAAACATGGTTCCCACGATCAAGGAATATATGATTGATACACTGTGAGGGAGTCCAAATGGATCGAATCTATTTTAAATTAGGCAAGACTCAACCTTTTAAGAATAAGCTCGAAAAGATAATGAGAGTAGATAAGAAAATGGTAACTGACCGAGTGAAACAAAAAGGTATAGAAGAAAGGACTGCATGGATGGACCCATATCCAAAAGATGATGCTGAGTCATCCCGATGATTTGAAAATGACTGATCTCTTTGCATTGGGAATCTATGGCTTGGTAATTTTCCCTAAAAATCATGAGATACATCAAAATTAATGTGTTATAGATGTTCAAACAATTACTGAGAAAGATAAAACATGTTCTAACAATATTGGTCGAGACATTTTGATCATTGAATAATTGCTGAAGAGAAAGAGGATGGTGCTTCATACGATGCTCACAATTATTAAAAGTATATATTCATAACCATTTTTGGAAAACTAAATGGACCTCTTATCATCGGTTCAGTATGATATACTCACATTTGAAGGAGTTTCTCAAAAAAATGACAAGAGAATATTCTAAAAGAAAAGAAGATAGCGGTGTTTAGGCATATTCAAGACAAAGATATTGTGTGATGAGCTCCTTGGTTACCACATAGTGATATTCTCTAGCGATGCAGGGATTTTAATTGGGAAATATTAATTAGATTATGAGGAATAATTGGCTATACTCTACTTTTGTCTCTACAATAGTATGTTGCTCGACAATTTATTTTTGTCACGTATAGGCTTCATGATTTTGACTTCGTCTTGCAATGGGATAACTACAAGAAGAGAATTTGAGAGATAACTGATTCATGAAAGAGAACATTCCAGACAGAGGTCATTGTAGCTCAAGATATGCTCAATAATGACTATGAAGCTTGATGGACACAAAGAACAATGATAACATTCTGACACTAGATTTTGAAGACACTCGATCTATGTAAGAACACCTTAGGGTCGTCCTATATGAGTTGGAATTGGTTAAAAAATTGAAGCTGAAAAAAGAGAATAAGAGAAAAAGGCTAGGGAAGATAGAAGCTGAAAAATATTAGTGGCAACTAAATTTGGATACTCAAAAGAATTAAGTGGATAAAATCAAGAAAGAGGAAAAGAAAGTTCGTGAGAAACTAGAAGATTTGAGGAAAGACTATCAAGAGTTAGGTGGTGTTTGTTTTTGCAGAGGTAAAAGGTCTGTAGTCTGCGGACCACATCTGCAGGCATCTACAGCAGAAGAGGTGGATCAAAAGTCTGCAGTCTACAAGAAGAAGATTGTTTGTTTTTTAACGTCTGCAGACTGCTAAAATGAACTGAAATATAAATAAACTGATTTTTTAAACTTAAAAGAGTTTTACAATACTGAGATTTATATAATTTTAGTTTTACAATACCAAAATTTTAATAATCCATACAAATACAATAATAAATTATTTAAAATAAATCAATCCATATTTTAAAATAAATCAATCCATACTAATAAATTATTTAAAATAAATCAATCCATACAACTACAATAACAAATCAATCCATATTTTAAAATAAATCAATCCATACTAATAAATTATTTAAAATAAATCAATCCATACTAATAAATTATTTAAAATAAATTATTTTAAAATAAATCAATCCATATTTTATAATAAATTATTTTAAAATAAATTATTTTAAAATAAATAGTCTTATTAAATTATTTAAAATTATTTTAATAAATAACCATATTTTATAATTGTTCTTGAAGAGATTTGAAGACCTTTGAAGACATAAAACCATATCTGCACCAAGAAGAGCTCGCGCAGACGTTAGAAGAGCTTCTGTTTTCTAAAAAACAAACGGTCTGTGAAGCCTAATGTCTGCGCGTGGTCTGTATAGCGCATACATAAGAGGTTTGAAGAGGTGGAACAGTGAAAACAAACACAGGCTTAGTATGTAAAAATGATAGTTTGAAGAGATCCATGGAAATGTGGAAGGATAAAACAATTATTTTAAATAGGAAAGCTGAAGAACAAGGTGACAAAAATGAATTAAAGGACCAATTGAAGACCTCCACAAAGAAACTGTTAGAAAGTCAAGACCTTAACAAGCGATTGAAGTCCAAGGTGACGAACCAGAGAGGCATATCCAAAAACACCAGAAATAAGAAAGTAGTGAAAATAAAACTTTTAAAAAACACATGATTGAGTTAGAGAACATTGTGGAAGAATAAAAGAAGGAAAACGAGTTTAAGATAGTCCTTACGATGGAGCATTGTAGTGGCATTTTCGTTGGGAAGCAACTCAACATAGAGTTAGTGCAAGAGATGCAATTATCATGACTTTTTTGGAACAAATCCATGACATGGCCCATTACTTGTATGGTATAGCAAGAGAAGTTGGAGTTATGCGTTAGGGTATCCAACTAGTGTTAGAGGAAGGAAGAAGCATTGCGAACCTTTTGGAAAAAGTTTAGAATTTAGAGAACATAGTCCAAGCCTATCTTTGAAATGCTTTTAGTTTCTTTCTAATAAAACTTTTGTTCGATAAGTTATTTTGTGAAAATTACTTTTGGGATTAATGTCTCGTATTTTTTATGCATTTTAATTTTGCATTATCATTATTGGCCAACTTTTAATATGCATTCATCATAGATGTAAAGCTGAACTAATAAAGAATTTTTTGTTGAAAGAGATACTGACTAACACAAACACACGTGCTCATAACACCTGAGAAAAAAATAAAGAAAATGGAATCAAGACTTGGCCAGTTGGAAGAAATCATGTGAAAGACATAACGAGACTATAAGTTGAGTCAGAAAAGATGGAACAATCCATTCTCGACTGCATCATTAAGGATCATATGAACTCGATTGATTAGATTATGGATATGATAACCGAAATAGACAACGAAAAGAATACCATTTCCAACTTGAATGTTGAAAAGAAGGGTATTGTATGTCCTCTAGGGTTTAATCTACCTTGCAATAATTCATCAGAGGTTCCTACAAGGGCATCACACTCAAATATAGGGAAGATTACTGATGAAATCATTATTTCCAATAGAATTAAACATCATAATTAGTTGGTGGGTAGGGGTAATATGATCAAAGCTGTGAAAGATGTTGATGCCTTATGGATATAAATAACCTCAGTTTGGTCCCCAATCTGGTCATCTCATATGAGTTTAAGGTACCTAACTTTGAGAAGTATGATGTAACCAATTGTCCTATGCCTCGTTTGACGGTGTTCTAAGCGAAAATAAGTTGTTGATTCATTACTTCCATGATAGTCTTGCTGGAGCTACAGTGGCATGGTACAACAGATTAAGCAAAGAACAAATTGGGTCATGGGTCAATCTGACCAATGCTTTTTTAGAGTAGTATAGGTATGCCAAAAGTTTGGCTCCAAAAAGTCGATATCTTTAGGATATGAGAAAGCAAGCTACTGAAAGCTTCAAAGAATATTCTTTGAGATGGACAGGAATAATGGTTCAAGTCCAACATTCTATCACATAAAGATGTCATAATGACTTTTTGGGGACGAAGTATGATGAGGTTTTTAGAAATGTTTGTGAAAAGATGAAATTCTCCACCATTAATTTTTAAGGTGAGATTGAAACATCTAAAATCATGTAACTTTAATAAAACTTTCTATTTTACTGAAATACTGATATTTTGATCTATGAAATTAGATCAAGTTCATAAGTTTGATACACGTGGAGATGAATTAACACCCACACAACGCCTAAAATTGGTATCTTGTCGACTACATTTTGTTTTGAAGTTGAAAAGTTTGAGTTTGAGGTTTTATTTGATTTAAGATCCATTATGTATGCAAATTTAAAAAAATGTATCAATTTATTAGGACTAATAACAAGTACTCCAAAGCATAAACAGAAGTTTCATTATTAATCCCAATAAATAAACATTGCCTAAATGATTTTGAAATCATGATGTGGGATTTTGAAAATGATGTTGATTTATTTTGGGAATTAATGGTGGTCACCCCTAAACATAAGAGGAAGATGTACTATTACGCATAATAAATAAACATTGTCTTATTCTGAAATTGAATTATTCGGTCCAATAGCCAATTATTGAACTAAGTGAGTTAATTATGCCTTTATCTAACTAAAGGATCAAATTATGAATTTTGAAGAACTTAAAAGAAATAAACCTAAAACGTAGGCTCTAATATTAAACCCTAATGAATTTTAACAATTTATTGAATCAAATAATCAAATTGGAAACGCAAGAATGGCGGAGACCATTTTAACTATTCTCCTAAATTTAAGGACTAAATTGAAACTAAACCTAAAATGTATGCTCTAATATTCATAAATAATTTTTATTATTTTTTTAAAAGTAATTAAAATAGAACCTAGAGCATAAGCGAAAACTATTTTTAAAATGTTTGTAATTAATCTAAGTGAGGTCCTACAAAACTTAAAAGTTTAATCTAAGTCATGTAATTTAATCTAGGACTAAAACTAAATAATCAAGAACTCAAGACTGAAACTAAACATGCACAAATACTGTATTACAAATTTAGAAATAAACGTCATAAGTAAAATAATGAAAAATAAGGTTAAAAATAAAAAGGTAAACTGCCCATTAAAACCAAATTAAACAATTAAAAGGGTAAATTATATTAAACTTAATTTAAATAAGTGGATTCAAAATGGAATTAAAAAAATAAAAAGATTCAAACTTGGAAAGCAGTTTTAAACAAATTAAAAGAAGTCAAAACGAAAGTTAAGGAATTAATAATGGAAATTAAACAAATTTTAAAAATGAAGGATTAAAACGAACTTAAATTGAAATTGAAGGGTTAATTTGAAATAAATTAAAACATAATGATGGACTAAATTGGAACAACTTAAAATAAAAGGCTATAATTAAAATACATTAAACAATATTACTAAAATAAGATAAAACAGAAAGTAAGATGTAGAAATTAAAGATGTAGAAAATTAAATGCTAGAATTTAAAGGACTAAAGTAAAATAAAGAAAACTGAACTGCACAAATTAAAAAAAGCAGAAAATCAAATAACAATGCACAAAAGGACCAAATTAAAATTGCAGAAAATTAAAGTGCTGAAATTTAAATGTGCAGAAAATTAAATTTCTGAAATTTAAAGAATAAAAAATAAAATCGCATAAAAATAAAGTCAAGAGTTAATCTTTAGAATTTTACCCGAACCATAAATAACATTGATCTTACCTCGGGATGGGTAATTGTGAGGTTGTAGGATACATTTGTAACAAATTAAAAAGTTACTGGTTAGAGTCGAAATAAATAAAAAAGTTAGCAAAATAGGGGCTAATGTAAAAATAGGTTAAATGTAGGGGGCTGAAGTATGATTAACCCTTAAACCCTAGGTATTTAAACATAGATATTTTAACCTAGCCTTTTGTATATGCTCTCAAACATTCTTTTCTCTCTCTTCGACAGTCACTAGAAAGCCCCCAAAGCCACCATTTGGTCGTCGTTTGTCGGCACCGATTCAACACTCTGACCGCCACCAACGACGACCGAGAAGCTAAAACTTAACCAAAACTACTTAAGCCCTCTGATTTCCTCTTCAAACCCTCGAAATCGAAGCTGAAAATGCTAAAACGGTCTCCTAAACTCTTCCAAAGACTTTCGACCCTTCGCCTTCCCTAACTCCGACGACAATCAAAACTCTTGATTAAACCTCTCTAATTGTGAGATCTCCGACGGCCATGGAGAGAGGCTAAAAAGACCCCAACCTAGGGTTCAAACACCTCGAGTAAAAACCCAAATCCCCCTAACTCTTCTCTTTTACTTTGCTTCAAAATAAAAGAAAATATGCTCTCCGGGATTTTTATTTCTCTCTTTTTTAAAAAAAAAAATCTTAGGCGTTTTTCCCGAAAAATCACCAGTGACCGGTATATTTACCGATCTAACACCCTTAGCAGTAAAGCGCGCCCCCTGAACCGCGCTATATGCTGATTTGGCGCCACGTGGGGTAAGGCGCCCCCCCTACATTGCGCTATATACTGACATGGGATACACGTGGGTATAGCGCGGATCAGGGGCCGCACCTTACCTGTGTATCTGCCACGCGACAGAAAGACGCACCCCCTGCCCCGCTCTATATGTTTAATTACCCCCATACCCCGACGCTTCACACCCTAATCCTCCCTATAAATACCCCCATCCTCAATCATTTTCATCACACCAAATTCTCTCAATTTCTCTCAACTTCTCTCAAATACTCTTATATTCTCTGTTTAAGGTATATTTTATTATATTTTTAATATTTTGTATTTAATTTATTTAATATTTTACTTATATAATTTTTTGCAGATATATAATGGAAGGCGGTCTACTTCGCTTGGATGGAAATCATATATCTCAACACTTTGCTGATACGGTAACATTTTAACGTTTTAATTTAATTTAAATTATTAGTAATAATTTATTGATTTATTTAATGCATGATTATTAGATTAAGAAGTAATTTTTGTAATTATTTATTTTTAGGAAAATGACCGTGTATTAGATCCTTTTATTAGGAACCTTAAGTTAGTGATACCTAGTCGTATCTTATCGTATTTAGTAGAGGCTGGATTTGGTTACATAGGTATATATTAGGGTCACTGTAAGATAGAATCAGACCTTATCTCTGCCTTAGTAGAGCGGTAGAGGCCGGAGACCCACACATTCCATCTTACGTACGGAGAGTGCACGATTACACTTGAGGATGTTGCAATGCACTTGGGGCTTTCGGTGGATGGGGATGTTATATCAGGGATCACGAAGGGTTCCTGGACTACTTTGTGCAGGGAAAATCTAGGACGTGTCCCAGAAAGTTTTAACGGTGGTCGGATACCGTTAAATTGGTTAGATGCCAATTTTCAGGAGTTGAGCGAGGACGCGTCTGAGGATGAAGTTAAAATGTATGCACAGACATGCATACTTCAGCTGATAGGAGGGTTGCTGATGCCGGACAAATCACGCAACCAAGTTCACTGCATATGGTTGCGACATCTGAGTGACTTTCATCTGGCCGGATCATTTAGTTGGGGCTCGGCAGTTTTGGCTTTGCTATATAGGGAGATGTGTCGAGCCATTGACTACATGCGTAATGCTATCAGCGGATGTCTCCTACTGCTGCAGTCTTGGGCATGGTATCGATTGCCCTTTTTATGTCCCGTTGTGAAGAACTCATTCGTATTTCCACTACTCTTGAGGTAATTATAAAACTGATTTCGTATATTAATAATTTTATAAAGCGTATAATAATAATTTTTTCCTTGAATAGGTAGTCTACTGATAGGAAAAATCATCCAGAGCTACTTGATGATTTAGAAAAAATTAGGGTGCTAATCGATTAGAAGGCTGGCACACAGGTATGAATTTTAATGTTTAAATCGATTTTAGATTATAGTTATATAATTAGATTATTCTTTTGATAAAAAATATATATATTTGTTTTAGTTTGAATGGGTGTCATATTCTACTGATGATGTGAGGGCGGTGATCCCACCTGAGTTGAGGGGCTCATCAGATGTTTGGATGGCGATGGTCCCTTTGATCTGTTATGCGACCGTCGAGTGGCACTCCACTGATCGCGTGCTCCGGTAATTTGGTTGTTTTCAACCAATTCCGGAAGCACCTCGTAATATGGACGAGTTGCATAGCATAGATAGACGTGGCAAGATAGATACAGATTGGCTGGTGAGGCATCATGAGTGGGTCGTGTTGTGGGAGGATCGACATCGGCGCCTTCCCCATAGAGAGCACATTTTTGATGACCTCTTGATGGTTGCTGACTGTTATTATGAGTGGTTCAACAGTAATGGGAAACCGTTTTTGCTTCCCGAGGATGCACGATGGCAGACCTTTCCGCGACGTCGACAGAGACGTTCACTGACACAGCACCATTGTCCCCTGACTCGTGGACGGAGAGCAGGTGCTTCCGGTTCATCCTCAGCTGCACCAGCAGGACCTTCACAGCAGCCACCGTATTCAGCGACTTACATACCGCAACCATATATGATGCCGCCACCACCTTTCCATTACCAGATGTCGCCGTCTTTACCTGGTTTAATGACCCCGCCGCCACCACCGTCACAGATGACCTCTCCTGGAGGCTATTATGGGTTTATGTTTGTAGATCCGACTTTCATATGCTGGATATTTGGCGGGTTCAGCCTCACTACTCATGGCCGCAGCACAGGCACCTCCTGTACAATTTTCACACTCAGCGATGTCTGAGTTTTATGAGTTTTCGCAGGCTGGTGGGATAGTAAGTCATACACCTCTAGGGTCCTTATTCTATAGAGGTGTTTCATCGTCATCAGCTCCTCATCAACCTAATGTACCTACTCAGGAGGAGGAGGAGGAGGACGACAACGATGATGATGGTGATGATGATGACAGCGAGGAGTCACAACCAGTGATACGAAGAAATCCTCCTCGAGACCGACAGCCACCGCTCTGCGGAATACATTCGCGTCGCAGGCATCGATAGATTTTGTTTTTTTATTATATTTGTATTTAGTTTATTGGACTTTTTAATTGTAATTTTTTATTATTTCTCATTTAATACTTACTTTATTTTGTTAAATTTGTTGGACTTTTTTTAAAGTATTTTAGTTAATTTTGTTTATTGCCATTTAATATCAGTTATTGTAATTTGGTTATCATTTACCATTTAATACTTATTGTAAGTTTGTTGTATTTAAAATTATTTTGAAATACCAAATTGTTATTAGTTTGATAAAATTTAATGATTGTGTTCGATAACTTTCTTAAGTTTGTCACTTATTATCTCTTTTATTATAATCACATATAAAGCAAACGTCCAATCTCGTATTATTGTATCGTTTTTTTAATCTTCATCAGCGATTATTGAATGACATTAACTTGAAGTAAATGCAAATTAAAATACAAGAATTATTATTTGATAAACAAATACATCATTTCCTCATCAATTGTTACTTGATGGCAACAGAAGTGGACATGTTTTTCTAGTGTGTTCTGGGTTTCTACAATGCCCACATCTTCTATCTTGTCTAGATCTTTCTCGAATATCCATATCGCAATAAATTCGATTGGATTTTGGACGACCACGCTCCCTCAATAAACTCGGATTTGGTACAATCGGAAGCCAATCTTGAACCTCATCAGGGTCTTTGACATTACCTATGGGGGGAAACTCAAATTCGTATACCTTAAAAACTTCAGATAGTAGGTATACGAGATCCACAAAATGGTTATAGTCTTGACGTGTATGCGAGCAAGCTGCTGTCACATGAGAGCATGGATACTTTAGAGCTTGAAAAAACCTACAGTCGCACGTTCTGTCCCTTAGATTTACTCTTAACAACACAGCTTTAATCCCTTGAAGAGGTAGCGGCAACTCTGTGCCACGAAACATTTCATGCCTTCTAGAGAAGCTTGTTACAAACATTCCATTTGATGCATAAATTTTTTTCTGTAGATCTGCAACTAATCTAGGGTGATAGACATGACCGCCTTACATCCAGGTTTGAGTTTGTCCCCCGAGCTTCCCAAAAAGTGCCCCCAAACGAAAATATATAGTCTTTACCAAAGTCGTTACTGGTAAGTGACGTGCACCCTTTAAGGTTGAATTGATCGTCTCTGCCAAGTTGGTCGTCATGTGTCCATATTGATATCCACCATCATATGCGTTTGTCACATTTCTTTATCGATGAGACTGATGTAATCATATCCTTCCTCATTCTTCGCCCGTAAATCTTGAAGCATTGATTCAAACGTTCGAGGAAGTAGTTCGTAACCTGATAAAAAAATGTATAACTTACTAACTTGCTTTCTTTATAAAATTAAAATGGTCGAAAGAAAACAAACTACATCAGTTTCACTTACCCATGCGCACAATTAATTGACGCTCATCATTCTTCTTGTACCTTCCATGGTAGTTCGCAGCAATGTGTCAGAGACAATACCTATGTTGGACAAAGGGTGGTTGCCACATTAGACCCAATGACTCCATTGCTGCTTTGATCCCAGCTCCGTGATCTGAAATGACACAGATGTTTTCCCTCGTGATAACATGTGCACGTAAATTTCAGAGGAAAAAAGCCCAAGAATCTGTATCTTCTCCTTTGACAAGAGCAAAAACAACTGGAAGAATGTTGCGATTGCCATCTTGGACAACTGCCGATAATAAAACTTGCTTGTAGTTTCCATACAAGAAAGTCTCGTCGATATGGACCACATGCTTATAGTATTTGATAGTATTAACGTACTGTGGGTAACTCCAAAAAACCCGGTAGAATTGGCATTTATCGCGAAGAACTCGATCATTATGGTATGCTTAGGAGGTTTCAAAGTCCACAATTATCCCAGGATTCAACGTCCGCACCAGCCTAAACCAACCTGGAAGTTCATTGTAAGATGCATCCCATTCGTCATGAAGTTTGACAATGACATTTTGTTTTGCCAACCAAGCTTTTTCATAGGAGACAGTCTACCCATACTGCGATTGTATAGCTGAAATCAACACTGCAACAGTTATATGAGAGCTTGTTTTTACTATGGGCATAATGGCTTGACATATCATTTCAGAATCCAAGTTGGGATGATCTTAGTTGACCCCTCCAGCACAACATGTGTGAGGACCGTTGTATACTGTTAGTTCCCATATGTTGTTTTTCCTCTTCATTTTTTATACGCGAACCATCCAATTGCATCCGTTTTGGCGTCGGGCACAATAGCATACATATTTTTTGGTCTTGGATCGGTTGACTCTGGACTGAACAGAATTACGGATATTGTATTTTTTTATAGCCATCATCACTTCTTCTTTGCTTGAAAACTCACCATTATTTATTGATGAGTAATATCCATAGTCACTGAGATGAGGCATATCCGTAAATTCTGGCCCGTACATTGCACCATAATCAGCTTCATACATATGTGCAGGAGGGTCAGTTTGTGCAACATTTCCTGGAACTTCATCATCATCAGAGTTGAATTGTGATGATTTTGGGTGAATGAATAGTCCAGTCTTAGCACCATCCACACCAGGCTCACGAAGCGATTCTTCTGGTGGAGATGATGGCTCCTCCATAAGCTCCACATTTAGGTCAAAGAACCTACTACTTGCACGCCTTCCCCTTGAACTAGAAGGCATATCGACATTGAGATCGAAAAAGCTCGCAGTCGAGTGCCTCCCACTGGAGCTTGAAGCCATCGTGTCAAATGGAAACTGCACAGATGGTTGCGTCGATGGCATCTCCATATTAAGGTCAAACGGATTTGCAGATGAATGCCTTCCCCTTGAACTGGACGCGATGTTGCCATACGGATTGTTCGTCGACCCACCTCGGTACATATCGTAAGGAGTTGCGGATGAATGTCTCCCCATTATGGAATTAAAATCATTACACATTACTGTCGTCGGGCTGTCAACTTGATCAACTTGTTCAGCCAGCCCATAGTGGGAGCTTAATGATTGACCCCGAACGGCATACACTTGAATAAAATTTGCATACATCTCAATATCGACGTCTGAATAATTACTTTGAGGTTCAACCATCATTTCAACATCATCATTGTTCAAAAGTTCGAACGCTGTATAAGTTAATGGCAACAATGATGTTGGAAATCTATAATGCAACGACAACATTCTTCTACTACTTTCAACATGAATCTTCCTCGAAATCTTCGTTATCAGCTCCTTAAGAGTTATGTTTCTCTTCAATGATATTTTAACACGCTCATTTGATACGAAAACAACACCGGTTTCATCTTCTCGAATTTCACCATCATAATAAACAATAGCTGAAAGTCGTGCCATTCTTTGAGTTTAAAAGTGCGGCAATATTATATCTGCAAAAAAAACAACTGAAACAATGCTGATTAAATAAATAATATATGAACGAAAATATAACAAAATAAAATTTTTACACATAAACGTAAATAATTTAAATAATAGAATTTTATATTATTACATGTACCGCAAAACTATTTCAATATATATATTCCCACTTTCTAATTTTATAAACACAAAAATTAATTGACAACAATTAGTATAATATTTTTTAAATAATCATAATAAACAATAAGTATAATAAAAAAATTTATCACAAAATTACCTTATAACGAAAAATCGCACGAACTTCTGAATCAAATATGAGACAATTGTCAGAATTATTGACTCGTTGACGGAATTGTTGTATTAATTTATAAGTTGAGAGGAGAGATGTGAGGAACTTAACCGGGGGGAGAAGGGTATTTATAGCCGAGAAAAGTTATTATAATTATAAAAGGCACGGTATATATAATTATGTCAGTTAAAGGTATGACGTAGCCCCTGCCCCGCGCTATATATAATTATGTCAGAGAATTAAAGGTAAGACGCAGCCCCTGACCCGAGCTATACCCTACGTGGCGTAAGGCGTGCTCCAGGGGCCGCACTATACCCACGTGTATTCCATGTCAGCATATAGCGCGGTTCAGGGGGCGCGCCTTACCCCACGTGGCGCCAAATCAACATATAACGCGGTGTAGGGGGCGCATTTTACTACAAAGGATGTTAGATCGAAAAATATAGTCTGACCGGTGTTAGATCGATAAATATATCGGTCACCGGTGATTTTTCGGGAAAAACGCCAAAATCTTAAGAGACCAACCGTTTACAATTTGTTTGGCAAGGTTTTTATAAAACCTCTCCGGGATACAAAAAAATAAAATAAAATGCTCTGGTTGGAAGGCAATCAGCTTCCAATCTTGTTACAGCATTTTGCCAGCTTACATTCTTCTTTTTTCTTTTTTACATGGCTGCTAACGAGGTATGGGACCATTGACGTGGTGCATTGGTTGCTGGTGTGGAAGGGAGCACGAGGACTACTAGTATTAGGACCACCTTGGCACACATAAGTTGCTGCTGACGAGGAGGAGGTGGACCACAGCTGGTGACGAGGCTTCTCTCATAGGCTGGAATCTGAAGGGTCATCGCTGGCAGCAACAGATTCCTTGATCTAGCTAAGGTTTCATTTGTTGGTTAATGATATTGACTGATTGGGCTATGTAATTTGGGCTTACGATTTAGAATTGTGTTGTTGGGGCTTGGGTATTGGAAGAACTTGTAAATGGACATTGGATATTTAAAAATGGGTTTAGAAATGGACTTGGCCATTTAATATTTTTTTTCTCATTTGGTATCCAATTAAAAGATTTGAATTTGAATTTGAATTTGAATTTGGACCCTAAATTCTCAAGATGAACATGTATGATTACAACCCATTTAAGCAAAAGTTTGAAGCTCATCATTCAGTCAAAATTTCTCAACGACATTCCTTGATCTATTTTCCACTACTGTCACTTGAATTGGTTTGATATCGATACACATACAACTTTAAATCGATCCTCGAATGCCTTCAATCTAGTTTGATTTGTCCGGAAAAATTTAGGATATTGTAAAAGATAATTATCATATATGTTCCATCATACTCTTCTGAATCCTTTTTTCATGCTAATGCTTGCAAACTCGAAAGGTGATTTCGAGGATCTCATGAGAAGCGAATAGCTAATAGAAAGTGGAATCAAGAAAGAAAGCTTTAAAGTTGCCTCTAAATGTCAGATGAAAAAAGAAAATGAAGAAGAGAATGAGAATGAGGTGAATCAATGTCATTTCTAAAACTCTCGTTGTCACAAAATAAAGGAGTCAACTAGTTGCTCAAACTAACCAAGAAAGACCCTTGAGTAAGGAAGGATCTAGACACATTTCAAACTTCCATTTCAGACTTGCTTCCCCATCTAATTAAAGGTAAATAACTCACTCCAAGACCAATTAAAGTGACGTCAAACCCGCCAGCCCACATCTATGATCATAATAATGCTTGTGACTTTCACATGGGTGCATCTGGACATTCTAGGTGGAATTGTAAGCCATTGATGGGAGAAATAGAAAAACTCATTGATAGTGGAATACTAACACGAGAATTGATTGAGCAATGAAATACGAACCAAATGGAGCATTGAAAAGGTAGATGTGGGATTTGATCGAATCAAGTGCCACAACACTAGAAGAGAAATAAAGGCATTCCGAGACGAACATACGAGTGCTTTGTCAACCCACCATTGAGTTTAGTTACATTAGCATAAAAGCATCATGTCTTGTTTGAATTTGTTTTCACTCTTTTTTTTTCCTCAAATGTTTTAAAAAAGTTGTTTAAATAAACACTACTTTTGACTATGAGCAATGAAACAAGATTTTATTGAAATTCAATGAATATCTACTATAATGGAATGTAATTTGAAAATCAGTGTTATAGCTTTTTCACACATGACGAGATTAAACCTCTCGTAAAACAAGAACCCTTAATCATACTCTAGAAGTTGCACTCGAACATTACACATTTTCTTGTACAAACAAAGATAACTTTCTTCTCCCATGAAGAATGGTTAAAAGCAAGACATTCATGTATACACGAGAGCATACAAGACGGGGAATCTTTTGTACATAACATTGCAAAACTGATCAGATTGCATTTTTGTTGAAGAGGTTCGATGGTGATTCATAATCTTTAAACATGGAATGGTGGAATAGATGAATTTAGTTTAGGATAATTTCTTGGGAATTAAATTATAAAGATGAAATTTCTGACCTTCAACGAAACCCAGACAATAACATGTTCTTCTTGATGAGCTTAAGAAATCTTGAAACGGAATACTAAAAAAGATAATAATCATCATCACAAGATAAATGTAATTATTAGGGGTACTCCATTGAAAGTAGTAAACCGAAAATTTGAAGATAATTCCAAACAACTATGGAGGTAAGTCCAAGCTTTATAAAGTGAGTTTCGTCCAAGTTGTTAAATCAAAGGCTTTATGACACTTGGATCCTTTAATTAGATGCATTATGCTAAAGTAATGGGCTAAATAGGTAATGTTAAGAGCTCTAACTTTATGAATAGGAAAACCATTCAAATCATGACAAAAATTGAGTCACTCGATAATTCAATGTTTGGTCCATTGTGGTTGTCGAGTAGACATTATGTGACAAGATGAATCTAATAGAAAAAAAAAACAAAGCAAAGGCAAGAACATAAAAGTAAATGAAATAAATTTAAGAAAGACAATAAAGCCTAAGGTTTGAATTAAGAATAACTTTTGGTGGAAGATTGACTAAGGGAGTTAATAAACACCTATTATAGTTGACTGCACAAGATCACTTAGGAATTCCATTATTAGATCGATCTCATTTAAAGGAGTTTATGCTAGACCGAAACAAAAATTTTCTAAAAGGTTTAGTAATTGAATATGCTAGTTGGATCATTTTGTTCGCATCCTATTGATAGGCCAAACTGAAATAATGGGGAATGCCAAATGTTCGCAAAAAAATGAGAAAAGAAGAAAATATCAATGATTATGAAACCTTAGAAAATTTTATGTGAAACTAACCTAGTATTAACACATTAATATTGATACTTGTCAAAGGGCTATAATTTTTGAAAGTCAAAAAGCGATTGATTTATTTGACTCTCATTGAATTGATGATTTATTTCAATTGAATGCGCAACGTAAGGGACATTATTTTGTTGAAGTTCTTCATTTTTTGAATTTTGAAAATAAAAGAAAGAAGAAAAATATTTTCAAATAGAACAATCTTTCGAGAATGAAGGAGGTCCATGAAGCTGACAAGTCTCAATCCACCTCAAAATGTTTGAAATAAAAAGTGGGGAAAGAAGCAAAAGCCAGAGCAAGAAGAAGGAATGTTATAAAAGTGAAGAAAACATCTTCTGGTTTTATAAGCTTGAGTGTTCAAAATATTTGAGGAAAAAAAAGACTTCTAAAAAATATTTGGGATATCATGTTTTCTTTAACAAGAAAGAGCACATCTTGAGAACGAGCAATGATGTTTGAACTAGCTGTCCTCAACTGAAGAAATAATGTCGTCAACAAACCTAACATATTCAAATAAAAGGAATGAATCATTGAAATATGACTAGATGTCCTCAACGTAAAGGAACAATGTTGTTTTCAGACATGACATCCTTAAACGAAAGAGTCGATCACCTAGAAAAATGAAAAAATAATTCGTCAAATACGCTACCCAAAGATAATCATGTCTTTTGTAGGTCTAACTTATAAGGGTCGGGGCAGTCTAAGCAAGAAGAACTTCAGTCTTATCTCTTTGAAGAGGCACAATTATGAAGGAATTGATCAGTTGAGGGTTAAAGAAGGGTTACAATGTGACTGGAAAAAATTGGCCATCATTTTTCTTTACTTCATTATCGTTCCACGAAAACAAAGCTACGAGGGACAATTGTAATACTCAATTTTCATTCGACTTATCCTTTGCAAGGCCCAAACATTTTTATTAAACCTGATTATGAAACGTGATACATTAATCAACATGCAATGAATTTTCGGAAAGAATTCAAGTGTTTCAAAGGCATGATGTCTTCTTGAAATAGGACTGAATTTTAATTATCTTTCAAACTCATTTTGAAATACCTGGATCGAACATCGAAAAAATCAATATATGCTTATTTTAGCGAAGATAATGCGTGCAAAAAATTGAATAGTGTCCAATACATGAATTTTATTTTATTACAAAGTTTCAATTATTTTATTGTTTATTTTTAATTAAATTCAACTTTAGATTTTCCTTCATTTATTTAATGTAATTTAGGATCTTATTTATCATGGTAAGATTTATTTTCTTTTAAATTATGCATCGACTATTAATGAAAAGGATACTATGGATTTTTCTTGTTAGGGTTTTTGAAGGCTTATAAATAAACCCTTATCTTATGTAATTGAGGGAGGAGAGGAAAAATATGGGAGCCACCCATTGTAATATGAAATGGAAAAGCAATAAGATTAAATTTTGTTTAAAGATAATTCTATTTTATTTTTTGTTTTTTGTTTCGGTCGATCTCAACCTTACCTTTGTTTGAAAAATCTATCAATGAGAGATTCGATGAATCGGGGAAATGGCTTTCAAATAAATCTTTATAGATTTAGTCTTTCTTAAGGTTACTCGATGAAAATCGGTGATGGATCTTGAATGATAAAAGATTTTTCATTCAAAATTTAAAAGAAAAGAAAAGGAATTGGTATTTGGAATTTTTGAGATTCGTACTCAATTAAATGATTCGATGATCCAATTCGAATCTCAATGATATCTTCTTGGTTTCACACGGGTAGGTGGTAATTATTTCTGAATATTTCTTTTGAAAATTCAATTTGATCCCTATTTCTCTTAATTATGTTTTATATTTTTAAAAAATTTATATTTTTAATTTTTATTTAAGTTGCAACTACAAAAAGGTAAATTATTTCAACTGGAAAGATAAGTGAACACCTTTGAATAAATTATGAAAATATTGATAAACCTAAATATCGTACAACCCCTAAATGTTAGGGAGGATGACCCGAGTATGCCAATCATGCCTAATACTGCTACATTACATTAAGAAAATAAATATCACATTAATACATGTTTGTTTCCTAGGGATTCGTTTAGTGATGATTTCTGAAGGTGATCTCCAAAAAGAGTTATTATTCAAGGCATTTGTACTTAGGTTTATGTTTACACTTTAACATTTTAGGATTATATTCAGAGTGTTTTTAGGTAATTTTGCATTACATGCATTGTTGGGAGTGAGATGTTATATTTCAGATTAATTATGATATTTTGTTGTAAAATTTCTACTCTGATATTGTGACATTATCTGATGCTCCAGACGTTGTTGAGAGTTGCTATGTGGTAGGATTACATATCTGTTGCTGTAACAATTGATTTGCCAGCAAAAAGTGATTGACAGTTGTAAAGAAACCTATTATGGAAAGTATTGAAAATTAGAAAGAAATCTTAATAGAAAATGATTTTCAATTTAATGCGATCTTAAACTCTACTTTTTAGGGTTTTTGATTAATATATAAAGAAAGAGGCAACACTTAATAAAGGGATTATTTTTTAGGGTTTATTTAATTCATTTTTTTTTCTCCACCACCAAGCATGGCCTCTTAGGCAACTTTAGGGAAGAACAACAACTGGACATGAAGGCAAAGTCACATCACCAAGAGGGTACTGTCTAATGATTAGCGAGAGAATCAAAGACAACAACTATGAGACAAATCCGAGATGGGAGTTTTATTTTTAGTTGAAATACTCTTTAATTTGTGTGGTTTTTGTTAAACCTTAGATGTTTATATCTTTTAAATATATTTACGAGTTTCATGTTTAATTAATTTTTTTCCATCAATTCGATTCATGTTTTCTCAATTTTTATTAAGAAATTTAGTATAGAGATATATATTTACATAGTCCATTGCATCTGGAGGTGAGTGGCGCTGTGTGAGCATTGCATCGAGAGGTGAGTGCCATTTTCGGAGCATCAGTGATTGTGAGAGCAACATTTAAGTGTAGAGAGATATAGCTGACTGATTATCATAAGTTACTTAGTAATTTTGCATATGTGGGTATAGAGATATAGTCTTGAGTCAATCCACTACTTTCATTATTAATTCTATGATTCCCTTCATCCATTCATCTCTTTATTTGCAAATTTATTTTAGCTTTATATTTTCATTGCTTTGTTCACAACATCACCTACACAATTCTATTAATTTACTTAACTAATGGTATGACAGTTCTCTTAGGAATACTAATCTCTCTGGATATGATACTCTATGCATTAATTTGCAACCACTTTATTACTTGATACGATAGTGTATGCTTGCACATTGGTGTTTCATTATTCAAAACATCAAGTTTTTTGCAATGTTGTCAATGACTAGTGTCATTACTTTTAGAATTATCTTTTTACGAACATGGTTTTTTTGTTTTTATTTTTTAGGTAGCTTTTAACAAGGCGTTTTTGGTGCATGAAATGCAACAACAACTATGACTTAATACCTTTTGATCCGGACATAGAGAGAACTTTTCACCAAATGAGATAAGAAAACCAATAGCATCAAAACATGGCTCAAAATGTTGAGTGAAATGATGGTGAACAACCATTTCCAATTGAGGATAAACACAATCTCCTTAACAAAAATGGAGAAAAAGAATGAGTGGATCCTCCTTTGTAAAATATTCCAATGCGGCATGCATACTACAACATTGATGACATAAATAGGCCAATCTGAGATCATGTTGTGCCTCTTTTGGATTACTTAAAGTCTGACATTGTTCATTTTGTAGTCCATGCTTCCATTTTGAGTTAAAGTCATTGATGTATCAAATGCTACAATCAATGGGGCAATATAGAGGTATGCACACCGAGGACCCTCGAGCACACATGAGAGCAGTTATGAAAGTTTGTGATTCATTCATACAACAAAGAATTTCCAAGGAAGAATTAAAGATAAAATTGTTTCCATACTCACTTCTTGACAAAGCCAAGGCGGGACTTAATTCTTTGCCTCCTGGAGCTATAACATCATGGAATAAACTTGCACAAAAGTTATTGTTGTAATTTAATCCTCCCTACATGAATGCCAAATTAAGAAACGACATCACATATTTCAAGTAATTGGTAGATGAGAACTTGTATGAAGCTTGAGAGCGATTTAAAGACTTGATGCGGAAATGCCCAACGCATGGTTTCCATAATTGGAAACAAATAGAGATGTTCTAAAATGGACATAATATGCAAACAAGGATGGTTGTATATACATCGACCAATGAAGTATTGCTGGATAAGTCTTACAATGATGCTTATGACATTATTGAGAGGATTTCTGATAATGACTACCAATATCCAAACGCAAGGATCATGTAGGGGAGGCGTGTTGTTGCTACAATGGACAAGAATGCTCTGAACACATTAACTACACATGTGAGAACATTGATTGAGATGATGAAAAATATATAGAAATATGGAGGTATGTATGAAGTTAAATTTGTATCTATTGTTTCTTATATGTATTGTTGTGAAAATAATAACTTTAAGGAATTTCCACAAAACCCCGAGTTTGTGTATTTTTTTTTTTTGAGAAATTACAACAGGAATGAAAATGCCAACACATATAGGAACATCAACAATCCAAACTTCAAAAATCATGGAGACGTCAGAATGTAGAAAATCCAAATGCAAAGTTGCATTCAAATTTTGGGAATGAACAACAACAATATCAGTCGCATCAACAATTTGTATAAGAATAAACGATGTTGCAACATCAATAGTCGCATCATCAAGCAATGCAACCACAACAATAAAGAAATCAACATAATTATCTAGGGAAGAATTCCAAACAAGCTTCAATATCTTCGACACTTGAATATTTATTGGAAGAGTATATCTCAAGGAATTATGCTATCATCCAAAGCCAGTCTGCATCGCTGAGAGGATTGGATAATCAGGTTGACCAATTGGCTAATGCGTTAAGCAAAAGACCACAATATGCATTGTCGAATGATACTAAAGTTCCTAAAGCACATGGAAAAGCCATTACAACAAGGAGTGAACATCACCTTGGGAAACCGATTGAGAACAAGAAAGATTATGAGAGACCCCTATCACAACCTAAATGAAAAGAAGTGAAAGAGGTGATTGAAAAACCCAACATTGATGTTGTGACAAAGGATGTTGGGTAAAGCAGTAATTATAAACCATTGCCTCTACAACCTAAAGTGTGACCTCCACCTATGTTTCCCCAAAGATTCCAGAAAAGCAATAAGGACTAACAGTTCAAGAAGTTTCTTGATATGTTGAGACAATTGCACATTAACATACCGTTGCTGGAAGTTTTGGAACAAACACTGAACTACGTCAAGTTTATGAAAAAAGTGTTTTCAAATAAATATAGGATTGCTGATTTTGAGACCGTTGCACTCACTGAAGAGTGTAGCTCCATTGTCAAGAGAGAATTGCCACCGAAGTTGAAAGACCCAAGGAGTTTTACTATTCTTTGTTCTATTGACAATCAGTACATAGGTGTAGCTTTGTAACTTAGGTTCCACCATTAACTTAATGCCTTTTTCTATTTTTAGAAAACTTGGGATTGGTGAAGCAAGACCTATAATCGTGATGCATCTACTTGCTAATAGATCCATTGCTTATCCCAAAGAGAAAAAAAGATGATGTATTAGTCTGAGTGAACAAATTCATTTTTCGAGTAGACTTTATTGTCTTGGATTGTGAAGTGGAAAAAGACGTGTCAATAATACCAGGTAGACCATTCCTTGCTATAGGACAAACATTAATTGATGTTGAAAAGTGAGAACTCACAATGCACCTAATTGATCAGTAAATTACATTTAATGTGCTCAACCCATTACAATGTGATGAAGAAGACAAATGTCATTATATTGATATTATCGAAGCAATAATACAAGAGCAATTAGATGAATATGGAAGCATAGAAAATCTCTTTAAGATTGTCGTGACAATAGAAGAATCAAATGAGCCAGACCATAAAGAGAAAGTCAATTGAGGGTAACCAATTCTTTTACATTGATCTTGGCATTAACAATAGTTTTGCACAAATAATGTCGACTATAGAGTCACGGTATGAGCATCAGAGGAAAAATACAAATGCTACCATGGTGTAAAAAACATAGCAAAAATCAAGGCATCAAGGAAGCTCTCACAAGGCTTTGAATATGAAAGCTCATCTCTGAAAATTTAGCCTATCAAGCCCATGAATTTATATGGTGCAATGATAAAGTGTGATTAATGACCAATTCCAACAAACAAGGGTTTTTCTTCGAACAATGTTTTGATCTCACAAGTGCAAAGGACCTGAAGCAACATGATTATGTCACAAAAACCATTGGCAAACATAAACAAGAATCATTTTGCCGAGACCCATGAGAAGTTACCACAAACTTTCATTTCACTACATGAAATCAATTGTTTTTTACTTGCTTTCAATAATTCATTTATGATATTAGATTAGTTTTAGTTTTCCATTTATTAGTTTTATTTAATAATTTTATCTTGAGATATTTTTTAGATAATGTCTCCACGTTGATCACTGTATCCTTCTCAGTTTTGTGTCGCTATTGCTACTCACAGCGTAACAACATGAGAATGAGAGGAAAATTTCATCAACCAGTGTTGACTCAACTCACAAGGGGAGTATCACTGCCCCCATTATATTATGCATTTATATTCGTTTTTTTTTTATTTTTGTTTGCATGCATTGAGAAAAATGCACATATTAGACTTGAGGGTGTGTTGTTCATTTTTTGTTGTTACATTTGTATTGGTTATGCTCATATTGTTAGTTCATTATCACTGGATTAAGATACTACTGCAATTGATAAAAAAATTTAAACTCTTTTTTATAAAGTTTGATGAAGAGAAAATTTTGAGTAAAGAAATGTTAGGGGAATATGTTAGATTCTTACTGGAGTTAGGATTGTATAGTAAACTTTAATACAATAGGTCTATGCCCTCAATACTTTGAGACATAAGAATAGTTAAACCCTACAAATCTCATAACATTAGTAGGTAATGTAGCAAACATTCAAACTTTTAAAAGAATACTAGAGGTGCCTAAAACTAACTTTTGTGAAATAAAAGAGAGAAAATTATAACGTAATTTTGCAATCTACTAAAGGTTCCCAAAATTGGCTTTAATAATGAAATGGAAATACCAAAATGATAGAGGTGCCCAACACTGGCTCTAGCATTGGAAAACATAGAGAGGAAAGAATGATTGGAGGTGTCTAACACTGACTCTAGAAATAAAATGAAGTGAGAAAGATGTTGCTACAAAAATGAAAGTTTAAATAAGTGAGTAGGACCAAAATTTTCTATTTTAGCTAAGTATTGATTGGATACACCTTGCTTGAACACTACAACACTCTATGGATTCTGACTTTTGTAATTTGACAATACATTCCTTAATTTAAGATTGATTAATGCTACCACCTCTATGGTAACAAAAAAAATTCTAAGAACTGAATATTTAAGTTAAAAATATGAGTAAACTAGGCAATATTGTTTTGCATAGTTGCATTCTTTGCAATGTAGTTGCTTGAGGATAAGCAAACACTTAGGTTTGGGGGTGTGATAACTCTCCAAAAAGATTTATTATTTAAGGCCTTTTTACTTAGGTTTATGTTTTCACTTTAGCATTTTAGGATCATATTCAATGTGGTTTTAATTAATTTTACATTACATGCATTGTTGGGAGTCAGCTGGTATATTTTGGTTTAATTATGATATTTTTTTTGTGAAATTGCTACTCTGATGCTATGACATTATCTGATGCTGTAGATGTTGCTAAGAGTTATCGTGAGGCAGGACTACGGATCCGTTGCTATAGCAATTGATGCACCAGTCGAAAACTGTTAATAATTGTATATAATCATATTATGGAAAGTATTGAAAAGTATAAAGAAGTCTTAATGGAAAAGGAGACTCAATTTAATAGGGGGCTTAAACTCTACTTTTTAGGGTTTTATTAATATATAAAGAAGGCGGAAACATTTAATCAATGGAGAGCTTCTTAGTGTTTTATTTCATTCATTTATTTTCTAAAACACCAACCATGGCCACTCAGGCAACTTTGGGGAAGAGCAATAGCTGGAAGTGAAGGAAAAGTCACAACACCGAGAGGGTGGTGGCTGATGATCAATAAGAGCCTCGGTGAAAACAACGATGAGATGAATTCGAGAGGGGGTTTTATTTTTGTTTAGTTAAAATAAAATGTAATTTTTGTGGGATTTGTTAAACCATATATGTTTATATTTTTAAATCTATTTATGAGTTTCATATTTAATTAATTTTATCCATTATTTCGATTGGTGTTTACTCGATTTTTATTAAGACATTTACTATAAAGATATATATATATATATTTCCAGTCCATTACATCGAGAGGTGAGTGGCATTGTGTGAGCAGTGCATCAAGAGGAGAGAGTCATTGTCGAAGCATTAGTGATTACACGAGAAACATTTCAGTGTAGAGAGATCAAATTGACTGATTGTCATAACATACTTAGTAAATTTGCATATGTGGGTATAGATATATAGCATTGGTGTGAATTTTTGGGTAAAATCCATCGAGAAAGGTAAAGCTGCTAAGTTAATGTTAGATGCATTAATCTTATTTCTGTGACATCGTTAATTGCATGATTGAGTTTAACATTTCCACAATCTTTTGCTTGAGTCGATCCAGTACTTTCATTACCACTGTTGTCATTTCCTTCATCATATCATCTCTTTATTCATATATTTATTTTATCTTTATATTTTTGTTGCTTTGTTGACAATATCACCTACAAAATTTTGTTAATTTGTTTAACTAATGCTATGACAATTCTCTGAGTAATACAAGTCTCTGTGGGTACCATACTTGATGCATTAATTTGCATCCACTTTATTACTTGATAAGATAGTGTATGCTTGCACTTTGTTGTTACATTATTCAAAGTGTCAAATTTTTGGCCACCATTGTTGGGGACTAGTGTCATTAGTTTTAGAATTGTATTTTTACTAACATATTTTTTTTGTTTTTGTTTTATAGGTTGCTTTTAACAGGGTGTTGCTAGTGCATGGCATGAAACAACAACCAATACTAAATACATTTTGATCCAGAGATAAAGAGAATCGAAGGAGACAAGAAAATTAACAACATCAAAACATGGCTAGTAACGTTTTAGGAAACGATGGTGAACTACTATTACCAATTGAGGATAATCGCGATCTCCCAAATAATAATGGAGAAAACGAAGGAGTGGATCCTCCCTTGCAAAATATTCCAATGCGGCCAGTTTACCGCAATATTGATGAAAGGAATAGGATAATCCAAGAGCATGTTGTGCCCATGTTGGATGACTTAAACTTTGGTATTGTTTGTCCTGCCATTCATGTTGCCTACTTTGAGTTAAAGATGGTGATGTTTCAAATGTTACAATCATTGGGACAATATAGTGGATGCACTCCAAGGACCCTCGAGCACACTTGAGAGCATTTATAAAAGTTTGTGATTTATTCATACAACAAGTTGTGCCCGAGGAAGCACTAAAGTTGAAATTGTTTCCCTACTCACTTTGTGACAAAGCCAAGGCGCGGCCTTAACTCATTACCACCGGGAGCTATAGCATTATGGAATGAACTTGCGCAAAAGTTATTGTTGCGATTTAATCCTCCTAACATGAATGCTAGATTAAGGAATGACATCACATATTTCAAGCAATTGGAGATGAGAACTTGTATAAAGTATGAGAGTGATTTAAAGACTTTCTACAGAAATGCCCGATTCATGGTTTCCAGAATTGGACAAAAATGGAGATGTTCAACAATGGACTTAATATACAAACAAGGATAGTTGTAGATGCATCGACCAATGGAGCATTGTTGGATAATTCTTACAATGAGGCTTATGATATGATTGAGAGGATTTCCAATAATGACTACCAATACTCGAACACAAGAATCATGTCGGGGAGGCGTGTTGCTGCTACAATGGACAATGATGCTCTGAACACATTAACTACACATGTGACAACATTGACTGAGATGATGAAAAAGATAAAAAGCTTGGAGGTATGTATAAAGTTAAATCCACATCTATTTTTTCTTGTGCTTATTGCGGTGACAATCATAACTTTGAGGAATGTCTATAAAACCATGGGTTTGTTTATTTTTTTAACAAATTGCAACAAGAATGAAAATGACAACACATATGGGAACACCTACAATCCAAACTTCAAGAATCATTCCAATCTATCATGGAGAATTCAGAATGTAGCAAATCTCAATGGGGCATTGCAATCAAATTTTGGGAATACACAACATCAATATTAGTTGCAAAAAAAATATGTACAACAATAACTTATACTGCAACATCAATAGTCGCATTATCATGCAATGCAACCACAACAATGTAGCAATCAACAAAATTATCAAGGGCATAATTCTAATGAAGCTTCAACATATTTAGCCCTTGCAAGGTATCTTGTCTAAGCTCGAACAAGATTTATGAACCCAATTTAGTCTTGGGAGTCTTAAAGAGAAATTGAATGATTAAGAATTGCAGTTGAAGTGGATGGAAGAGAAAAATACCTTGTCTAAGCTCAAACAAGATGATTTCCTCCTAAGTTCTGCATCGATGAACCGAATTGGAAATCTATGGAATCATTCTCATTACAATTTTATAAGTTTGGAATCTGATAAGTGTCAAGCCTTAAACTTCAATGATTTAATTGATATGAGGTTATTGGGAAGAGGCTAACTAGCCAATATCGGGTTGCACATATAAGACTTCATGAAGGAATAGTTATGTCTTAATGTTGCACTAGATGTAAGTAAGTGTCATCTGCCAAAAAATCTTATTACATTAGATGCATAATTTCTGAGTATAACAAGGGATTTGAGTACGTATATTATGTAGAATTTATTCCCATACTCATAAATGACAACTCTCTTTGCAAAGTGATATGTACAAACATGGTCTTTAAAGATAATTATGTGTGGATCACTCCTCACTATCCAATGGGCTAAGATTTATATGTGATTACCTAAGTGAGGCTTCAGACAATCAAGGGTCTTATGTTAATTTGAAGGATTGCGACACCATGTTCAGTGTTGAATATTATGTATTATCCAAGTATATTTGTGGAAGAAAGTATTGAGATTGGCGTAAAGGTAAAACTGAGTCGTGAATTCTTTGAACTATAGGGATAATTAAGATAATAAGATAAACTGTTTACCAACTTGAGTTGACTATGAAACCTGAATGCTAGTTGTATATTTTTTATGTTGAGATGATATCTTTCTATTGATGTTATTTTGATTAAGATATTTAATTAATATTTGATTTGTTCTATTGGAGGATTGACACATCATTTACAATACTTTTTTATTGTAATGTTTTCATCTTTCAAACCGCCTTTTATTTTGGTGATGTGTGCCTATATTTGGATATATGCTTTTTATGACGTATATTACTTTTTCTATTGATGTATGTTTTCTAAACGTCATGTTATTTGACATTAGTATTACTTGCTATCTTTTATGTTTGTACTACCTGTTTTGACCATATGAGGGTTTTTAACGTATTTAAGATGTTTGACTCGGGTAAATTTTGTGAATGAAATTTTTTTAGGGGGAGAGTTGTCATACCTGATTTTGGGGTTTAAATTTTATTTGAAATATTAAGGACTAAATTGGCACTTTTAGGAAATTTAGAATTTTTATATGAAGTTATAGATGTTGTACGAAACTAAATTAAGAAACGTAAAAGTTTGAAGGTTTATTTGAAAGATAATAGTGAATAATAAGGACTAGTTTGAATCACGGGTAAAGCTTGAATTAAAAAGTTGAACATTAAAGAAGTTAGTGGCTTCGGGTGTAGTTTACCCATTAACTTTGAGTGGCATGAAAAAAAAAGAGTAAAATGACCCAATAATTGGAGTTACAAATGTTATTTCTTCATCTCTCTTTTTCTTTCACTCCAAAAAAGGACACATTTTTCTATATCTCGTATCAAACTTTGATAATTGATTTGTCACCATCCGAGCATCGATTCACGACACCATTGAAACCATCATGTTTCTCTCGTGGTTCTGATTATTTTGGTATTTTAGGTGTCATCATCATAAGGGGTGAGCGAGGAGATATTTCGACTGTTCGTGTATGGTCATTTGCATCATTTGTCGTCATAAAATAACAATAGTAAAAGACTCTCGAGCCATTAAACTTTAATTATGGAAAAATTGGTGAAGTTTCAAAGTCCTAAGCCGCTGCATACGTTGCCCCCTACGCGTGGGCGTTGTATGTTTGGAAAATTCTAGAATTTAGGTAGAATCGATCTAAACTATTATAAGCGGAACTGATCCAAATCAAGTCGAGTGGAGCTGAACTGAGTTGCATCGACTTAAGTCGAGCTGCACCGAGTGGAGCCGCGTCAAGTCGTCATTGGCTATTGATCAGCCTTTGACTAACGGTTGACCATTAGTTGACTTTTTTAGGAATTCATACCCTGATTTTTTTTGATGTCATGAGTCTGTTTTTGAGGTTTATTTTTCTAAATTCGAACTTGATAAACTATTTTTCAATGTTTGAACTTCTGATTTAATATGATTTTTTCATTTAAGTTATGTTTCTAATGAAAATTATTTTTCTATGTGTCTAAGATATTATGAGACGTCGAATTGAAGTTCAAGGGTGATCAAAATTAGTTTAAAAGGTCGACTGATTTATCTTAGAGTCAAGATAATACTTTACTACCTTTTCTGTGTTTTACGGTAGATGCTGATAATTGATTAATGCATGAATGAATAAGATCGATCTTGTTATTATCGTTGATTGTTTCAAACTCGAATTGAATTCCAAATTTGGATAGTAAACAAGGTAAGATATCGAATGACTTGTAGAAGGAATTAGATGACTACTATGAAATTTCAAGTTCAGTGATTAATTGATAAATCAGTTAAACTTGAAACCTTACATCTTGATTATTCTCTTTAAAAGATTTAATGCCTAAAATACTTGGATGAGAAATGAAAATAATACCTTCGAGGTGTAAAAAGGACATGAATTTCTCTTGATAATGGAAATAACCTGAGAACTCAAATTTGGCCCAATAGAACTATCGATTAATTTATTATACTCATGACATATTTAGAAAGACCTGGTAATACATTTCTAACCTTTGAAAATTCAAAACAATTAGATTTTTTTATTTCTAAATAAACATCTAAAGACCAATTAATCGAAAGTATTGTCTATGACTAAAAGGTTTGGAATGACTTAAATATTCCTAAGCATCGAAGGGGCCTAAATACCCTCATGACAAAGAATAAGTGAACACCTTTGGATAAATTTTAAAACTAACAATAAACCTAAATGTCGTACCGAGGAAACATGACCTGAGAACGTTTGTCATCCCTATTACTATTACAATACAAGAATAAAATAAATATCGCATTTATACATGTTTATCTTGTCGGGATCTGTTTAGTGATGATTTCTGAAGGTGATCAGTTCAGCTATATAGTGTAGTCCCTTAGGATGGCACCCCCTTAGGATGGTGTATTCGCCCAAATAGGCCTAGGGTAAGACCTTGTGGACCAAAGGTACCCCCTTTAATAGGTTCTTGCATTTCAACTAGGGTAAGTCCTTATGGACTCAAGGTGCTCCCTTATGGCTCCTATGCTTCCTCTACGATAAGTCTTTATGGACCAAAGATATCCCCTTAGGTAGGCTTCTAATCCCAATGGGCCTAGGGTAAGACGTTATTGATGCAGTTCTAGATAATTGCATATCAGTGTTTGGTTGGAGGGTATTAAAATTATTTTAAAAATATATTTTAAGGAAATATATTTCTACTATTTTAAACTATCTGTACACTTCTCTGAACTGATAGAACACATTAGAATCTCCAACTTAAATCTTCAAAATTGATCTATGTCTGATTTCTTCCCATATATGGACTTCCCGATTATTATCGTGAGTATCCATTAATTAATTTTAAATCATAATTGGAATTTGTAGATGTCTGGATCTTAATAAAATTTTATGCTTTGCAATACATCTGATTGTGAGCTATAGAATCATCTGGTAGTTCTTTATTATTGAGTTTTCCCAAAGCTCATTTTATTATTTACTATTTCAAGTTAAAGAATTGATCTTGTGTAGTTCCATCAGCGTTGCTTGAAGAGTACGGTGCATGTCTAATTAGGGGTATAAAAGCTACATTTTATTTATATGAGAGTCTGAAACTTATTTTATAGTGGATTTTGTTTTAATGTTTAAAATGAATTCTAAAGTTATATTTTAGTTAGAATTTTTCCTATGATTTAAATGATTTGACATAAATTTTATTTTTATATATTTTTACCGCGGGTCACTCTAGAGACCCTAATGTGACACCTCAAATTAGATCGGGCCACCCCATAAACTTTAAATTATTTTCGTTATTAAAATTAAAATGTGTGCATCAAAATTTAAGACTAATTTATTTGCAATAGTAAAGGAAATTTGAACATAAATGGAATTGACTTGCACTATCAATTTATCAGTTCATAATTTGATATTACATTTCAGTCGATATTGTTATTGATATTCATTATACAAATAATTTTTTCTTTCATATAACTTAACCTTTTATTAACAGGACGAATGGAGAGTATGCCATCATTAGCAGGAGTTAACGACCGAGAGACTAAAACTGATTGAACAGATAACATAAGAGATCAAAACCGCTCTTTTTTTAATTAAAATATATTTAATTTATTTAATGTAATTAAGGGACCATATTAGGTAATTTTGAAAATTTCTAAGTCGGTTTCAAGTATCTAAAAAGTTTAAGGATTTAGCTATGAATTTTCACATTTTTGGTCAATAGAGAAAAACAAAAACAAAAATGAAAAAGTTATGATTATGGTTGCTTGAACCACGTGACCCTAGGGGAATGGCCACCCATGGCTTGGCCATCTAAGCAAGGGTACTATTGATGTTTAAAATAAGGAAAATAATATATGTAATAATCGGGCTCAATTTATGATCCCCAAATCATTTTTCAGCCATATCATACTTCAAACCCAAATTCTTAAATTCCCCAAAACCACTAAATCCTTAAGCCACCCGTCACCTTCACTACCACCGAACAACCATCGACCGCCGTGGTTGCCACCTAGACAGCAACCCCGCTCTAACAAAACCCGAGCTCCTCACACCCAATATCGATGATGTTCACCGTAAAACTCATCGTGAAACCTCGTCGGGAAAACTAACCAGCGTTGTTGTTAATCGACGTTTACTGTTGATCCGACCGACCATTTAACACACCGCCCTCACCATCGTGCTCCCCGAGTCATTATGAACAAAACCCAACCGACGAAACTCCCAGTCTCCCATTTTTCTCTTGTCATTGTCGGTGAGTACACCTGTCTCAGTTTTGTGTATTTTTAATTATTTTTTGCCTAATTTTAAGTTGTAATTAGTTGTTTTTGGTTGTGTGGATGTCTCGGGAGTGATCGAATCATCAAAACCATCTTCTTCCTCACCTTACGCGATGCTAGTATGTATTCTCGGTCGACTGTTGAACCTTTTAGAATGGGCCTACTTGGACTGAACCAGTATGGCGAGACTGAACCGAGTCAAACCGATCCAAAACAAGTCAATTCAAACTAAGCCTACTCGTCCTAAGTTCACTCAAATTGAGTCAACCCATTGACCTGATCATTGAGTTTGACTAGAGTTGACTTTGATGTTGACCAGTGTTAACTTTGATCAAAAAGTCAAATTTTCTAAAAAGTCATATTTTATATTTTTGACGTCTTAATTCCGAATCCAAAGTCTATTTCATCAAATTCTAACTCGAAAGCCTCCAAACTAACCATTAAACCTGAACACATATATGTATTTAAGTATTTTATTTAAGCTTAATTAAATTAAAGAAAAATGATTTATTTAAGATATAGTTTATTAAAGGTACACGTGACTCTCCCGACCGTTCGAGAACTCTACCCATCTCCTTTTGATTCGTTTGACCCCGTGAGCTAGTGATTACCCGTATAATCCATAAACCTTAAGAATATTTAGATTTAAATTATCACTTCAATAACAATTATGTTTCATTATGATTTAGGTTATAGCACTGCTATAGAGTATGGCGAGGCATATGCTTATTAGACTCCTAAATTGATCCCGTTTTGCTACTTTATTCCTTGTATTCCATATACCTGTTTACATGATTATTTTACCTATTTTGAGATACGAATGAATCATCTAATTTTAATCATGATTCATGTTATATTGATCATGAAAAATGTTACATGATACATGTTCTCTTCTTACATGTTTTACTAAATAATAAATATGTCTTATTGACGATTTACTATATACACTGATATTATATAAATTATTTTCATTGAGGTATTTTCTGGGATGTTACCTGGAGTATCTGAGGTGCAGTTCTGATCAAGATGCTAAATTTTTATGGCCCTTGGGCAACCTTTGGGAGGCTTCTAGGCCTATGGTAAGACCTTATGGACCCTAAGGTACTTCTTTAGGGTGGCTCCCATACTTTGTGCTTTACGTAAGTCCTTATGGTCTAGGAGTACTTTCCTCAGGTGGGCTCTTATGCTTCATCTAGGGTAAGTCTTTATGGCCCAAGGTGCTCCCTTAGGTTGGCTCCTATACCCAATGGGTATAGGGTAAGTCCTTATGGATATAGTTCTAAGGGATTGCATTTCGGTGTACGAGAAGAATGTAGTTATGATTTTTTTAAATATAAACCTCACTATTACTCTATGATACTTTATTGGATTATTTTCTGAATATTTTTCTATAACTTTTTATTTGCACTATTGGAACACACTGAGCTCTCTAGCTCACTTCTGAAACTCTTTCCCATTTTAGATACTTTTGGATAGGCACCCCTACCTACCTTTTATTTTGTGACATGTTCCAGTATTATTTTGAATTACATGTTTTATGATGTATTTTATTTTACTGCGGATGCACGAAATTATAATTATACTTGATATTGGTTTACTAATGGTATTCGATATTTTGTTATACTCATAGTACTTTACGTTTGATATTACTTGATCTGACTTAATTATTATTCCTATGATTTTAAATTATTTTTTAGACCGTTAATGTAATCTGATAGATCTAGTTGCAACGTATAGGCTAGGTCTAGGGGGTTACATTTAGTTGGTATCAGAGCTTTTTAACCCTCGGATTGTGGAAGGGTCCTAAATAAATAAAAACATTATTTTGAAACGTTTTACAACTTGTTGTAAGGCCATGGCACATGACTTTATAAGGTTAAATGTGTTTGGTACTTCAGTGCCAAATTTGACCCTAAGTTTATTTCTTATATTGTGAACCCTGAGATCTTTTATTATGAGTGTCAGACAAAGTCGTCAGTCTGGCCGCTGGCGAGGTCGAGCCACTAGGTTTGCTGACCCGATAGACAATTATATTGTAGATTCGTCGCCTACTCTTGATATTGATATGATGACACATGTACCCTATACCCATTTGGTATAGTAGTAAGTCCTTATGAAAGCAATTCTAAGGGATTGCATTTTGGTGTACGAAAGGAAGGTAGTTATGAATTTTTAAATATAAACCTCACTATTACTCTATGATACTTTACTGGATTATTTCCTGAATATTATTCTATGACGTTTTATTTACACTATTGGAACACATTGAGCTTACTAGCTCACTCCCCCAAACTCTTTCCACTTTCAGATACTTTTGGATGGCACCCTTCCCTGCCTTTTATTTGGTGACATGTGCCTGTATTATTTTGAAATACATGTTTTATAACACATTTTATTTTACTACGGATGCACAAAATTGTCATGATACTCAATTATTATTCCTACTATTTTAAATTATTTTTAAGATCGTTAATGTAATCTGCTAGATCTAGTTGTAACGTATAGGATAGGTCTAGGTGTTTACATTTAGCTGGTATCAGAGCTTTTTAACCCTCGGATTGTGGAAGAGTCCTAAATAAATAAAAACATTATTCTGAAATGTTTTACAATTTATTGTAAGGTAATGTCACATGATTTTACAAGTTTAAATGTGTTCGTTACTTTAGTGCCAAATCTAACCCTAAGTTTTATTCTTGTATAATAAGCCCTGAGATCATTTATTAGTACTAGATGAAGTCGTCAGCCTGGCTGCGGGCGAGGTTGAGCAGCTAGGTTTGCTGACCCGATAGACGATTATATTGTCAATCTATCGCCTGCTCTTGGTATTAATATGACAACACCTATTAGGTGAGCGTCAGTTCCTAGGTCTGAGCCTACAAGGGTTGTATTGGATGATACTATCGGTAGGCAATTTTTTCAGTTAATCTAGGGTGCAGTCAGAGAAACCAAAGGGCCAAGACATTTGGAGGTCCTATTGAAGCTAAAAAATGGCTCTATGATACAAAGAGACATATAGATCAGCTAGGTTTGGATCCATTGAAGAGGTATTTAGAAGTTATTTCGATGATTGACGGGAATGCCCACACCAGGTGGGAGTCAGTATTGAGCAGTGTTCCTACCGATCTTCTGACGTGGGATTTCTTCAATGAGCACTTCAAGAATCATTTCCTTGGAGAGCACTATTTGGCTGTGAGATGACAATAGTTTTAGGATCTAGTTTAGGGAGACATGACCGTTTCTAAGTGTGAGATGAAATTCTTAAAGTTGTTGAAGTATGGTTATAGTTTGGTGCCTACCGAGAGGGATAGGTGCCACAAGTTTGCTTTGGGACTTAGACATGAGCTCCATAGCCAAGTGGTGGCCCATCAGGATGAGGTATATGATGTTTTGGTGGGTAGAGAAAAAGTTATTGAGGAAGTTAAGGTCGTAACTCCTGTTAGTGACCAAATAGATCGAGAGTGATCTAGGAGGTCTTATATTTCGGCTGATTCTTCTGCATATCCTGGGAAGAAGACTCGTACTACTACTCCCAGAGGAGTCGTACTAGTTCTAGGCCTGCATCACCTTCATCCCTAACTGTTACTCGAGGTGATTCATCAGGCTTCCCTCAGGTGCTTGTCTACGAGTTATGTGGAATCCGTCATGCAAGAGAGTATCAAAAAAAGACATGTGCTTGCTTCTTATGTGGATCCAATGATCACTTTATGTGGAATTGTCTGTATCCAATATCTGCATAGTGGACATCCACTCTAGCTCCTGCACATTCTAAGGCTTTTATTTAGACCCCAATTAGAGGTCATAGCCAGGGAAAGATATCCAGATCTGTTTCCAGGACTGACATTTAAGCTAATTCCCAATAGAGTAGCGAACCAGGTATATCCGAGTCTAGACAGCCAACTCTTGCGTATGCTGTCAGATGTTGGAATGATAAAGATGAGCCAGAGGTTATCGCAGGTACATGTACTATTTATTATGTTCCATACTTTGCATTATTAGATAACAGCTCCACTCACTCTTGTGTTTCGAGTTTTGTATCCCGAGATCTTTATATTTTGATCAAGGACATCGAGAGTGTTGTTACTATTTGGAGTCCAGTAAAATAATCAATTCTTGTGAATAAGGTATTTAGACGTTGTCCTCTAGAAGTTCAAGGTGAAAAATTTCTTACCAACCTTATGGAGCTTCATTTAGAGGAGTTCGATTTGATTCTGGGGTATATTGGTTGAATAAACATTACGTCAATTTGGATTGTGAGTACAAGAGAGATACTCTAAAGACTTCTAATGGTCGGACTGTAGTGTTAGTTGGAGAGCATCGAGGCTATATTTCTAATATTGTATCAACTTTGACTGTCGATTGGATGATCCGAAAGGGATATAAGATCTTTATTGCCTGTATCTTTAATACTAAAGGCTTTTATTCCAAGATCAAGGAGATTCGTACAATTAGCAAGTTTCTTGATCTCTTCCTTGAGGAGTTATGAGGTTTACCTTGGAATAGAGAGGTAGAGTTTAAGATTGAGACCTATCTGGGTTCTGATCTTGTTTATATGGAACCATATCGTATGGCCCGAAAAAACTCAATGAGTTAAAGGTCTAATTGCAGGAATTACTTGATCGAGGTTTCATCAGGCATAATACCTCATCTTAGGGAGCTTTGATCCTGCTCATGAAAAAGAATGATGAATTGCTCAGACTATGTATTGACTACTAGAAGTTGAACAAGTTGACGATCAAGAATAAATACCTACTGCCCAAGATTGATGGCTTATTCTATCAATTGTGATGAGATACTATATTCTCGAAGATTGATCTTCGTTCGGGGTATTATTAGTTGATGATAAAGTGTTTAAATGTTATAAAGACTATCATCCGAACTAGATATGTGCATTATGAGTTTCTGGTGATGCTTTTTGATTTGATAAATACTCCGACAACCTTTATGGATATGATGAAGTAAGTGTTCCATCCCTATTTAGATCATTTTTTATGGTTTTCATTGATGATATTCTGATCTATTTTCGGATTGAGGCAGAACATGATGAGCATCTGAGGATTGTTCTACAGACTCTAAGAGAATACCGTCTTTGTGCCAAGATGAGTAAGTGTGAATTATGGCTTCGGGATGGGTCATTTATTGGGCATATTATTTCTGTTAGAGGTATTCAGGTCGATCCGAGTAAGATTGAGGCCATTGTGAGTTGGAAGCAACCTAATAATATCTCTGAGATTCATAGTTTCTTGGGCTTAGTCTGGTATTATCGATATTTTGTCGAGGGCTTCTCGATCATTGCTACCCTTTTGACGAAGTTATTGATAAAGAATGTCCTATTTGACTTTGGTGATGCACAACATGAGAGTTTTGAGAAATTGGAGACAACTTTGATTCAAAATCCAGTTTTGACTCAACCTGAGCCTGGGAAGGATTTTACAGTTAATAGTGATGCTTCACACTATAGAATTGGTTGTGTTCTGATTCAGAAGGAGAGAGTAGTCACTTATGTGTCCCGTCAGTTGAGGCCGCATGAGTGCAATTACCCGACCCATGATATGGAGTTGGTAGTCGTGATCTTTGCTTTGAAGATTTGGAGACACTACCTCTATAGAGAAAAGTGTTACATTTTTACTGATCATAAAAGTTTGAAGTATCTGCTAACACTATTTGCTTGAACTTCTAAAGGACTATGATTGTGAGATTGATTATCATCCGGGTAAACCTAATGCCGTTGATGATATTCTAAGACGAAAGACAATATCTTTTCTGAGGTCCTTATTTTCTAAGATGAAGTTATATGATTATGACATTATGTTAACAGAGTTTTAGGTTAAGCTAACCTTGGCCAAGGACATCACGACCAAGCAAATTCTTGATAGCTCATTGCTCCCCATTATTGAGTAAGTTGAGCAGGGCTCCACCCCAGATTACGCTTTTGACAACGATGGAGTTTTATGCTTTAAGGGTCGATATTGTGTGCCTAATGATACGGAGTTGAGATAAGTTATCCTTTGTGAGGCTCATAGTAGTCCTTATGTTATACATCCAGGTGGAGATAAGATGTACTGAAATCAGATAGAGATATACCGCTAGGTTGGCATGAAGTAAGATATCTTTGATTTTGTGGCTAGATGTTTGACTTGTCAGCGGGTTAAGGGAGAGCATCAACATCCATCTGGTTTGTTACAACATATTAAGATTCCTGAGTGGAAGTGGGAGCGATTTACGATGGATGTTTTACTGGTCTACCTCTGACTCCTTCGAAAAAAGATTTTATATGGGTGATTATTGATAGACTCACAAAGTTAACTCACTTTATTCTTGTACGGGTTAATTATTCCTTGGACAAGCTAGCTAGATTGCATATGTCAGAGATCGTTAGATTGCATGGTGTTTCGTTATCTATTATTTCCGATCGAGATCCGAGATTTACCTCAAGATTCTGGAAAGCACTACATGAGGCTCTGGGTACTCGACTGAATTTTAATACAGCTTTCCACCCATAGATTGATGGTCAATCTGGGAGGGTGATTCAGGTTCTTGAGGATATGTTACGAGGCTATGTTATTGATTTCTATGGTAGTTGGGAGGACTTTTTCCCCTTGGCTGAGTTTGTTTACAATAACAACCGTCAACATTCATATGGCACCGTACGAGGTACTATATGGGCATAGATGTCACACCCCTATCTATTGGACTAAATTACATGATAGAAAGACTTTGGGGCCAGAGTTAGTCTAAAAGACTGAGGACACTGTTAGATTGATCCATGACCTCTTGAGAGAGGCATTTTACAGACAAAAGTTTTATGTTAATCAAAGGAGGAAGGACATCGAGTTTGAGGTTAGAGATTAGGTATTTCTGAAGGTATCTCCGTGGAAAAAGGTACTGAGATTTAGGCGCAAGGGTAAGTTGAGTCCAAGATTTATTGGGCCATACCGTATCCTAAATAGAGTTGAATCTGTTGCATATCAACTTGAGTTGCCTTCCCAGCTCAGTCGTATTCATGATGTCTTTCATGTGTTCATGTTGAGGCTTTATCGTACAAATCCTTACATTATTCAGATCGAGGATGTGGAGTTGAGGCCAGACTTATCTTATGACGAGGAGGCTATTAAGATTTTGGATCAAAACGAGATAGTGCTGAGGAGTAAGTAAAGGTGCAGTGGAGTAACTGTGGTCCCACATAAGCTACATGAGAGACTGAAGAATCAATGAAGACTCAGTTCCCGCATTTATTTAATTCAGGTAAAATTTAGAGGATAAAATTTCTTTTATGGGGAGAGTTATCAAACCGTAAATTTTAATTTAAAATATATTTAATTTATTTAATGTAATTAAGAGACCAAATTAGGTAATTTTGAAAATTTATGGGTTAATTTTGAGCATCTTGAAAGTTCAGGGATTTAGCCCTGAAGTTTCCCATTTTTGGTCAGTAGAGAAAAATAAAAAAATGGAAAAATTATGGTTGTAGTGGCTTGAACCCATGACCCTAAGGGAATGGCCTCTCATGCCTTAATTATCTAAGCTAAGGACTATTGATGGTTAAAATAAGGAAAATATCTTATGTAATAATCGGGCTCAATTTATGATCCCCGTATCATTTTCCTTATATCATACTTCAAACCCAAATTCCCAAATTCCCCAAAACCCTAAATCCCTAAGCCATTTGTCACCTTCACCACCATCGATCAACCTCGTTATGGTTGTCATCATAGCTACCATTGAGACCGCAGCCCCTCTTTGACTAAAATCTGAGCATTCTCACACCAAATATCGATGTTGTTCATCATAAAAATCACCGTGAAGCCTCGTCAGGAAAACCAACCAGCATCGTTGTTAATCGACATTTTTCATTGATTCGGTCGACTATTTAGCACACCGCTCTCACCATCGTTCTCCCCGAGTCATTCCAAAAGAAAGACAACTGGCAGTGCTCCCAATCGTCGTATTTGTCTTTGGTTGTCATCAGTGAGAATTCTGATCTCCTTTTCATGCATTTTTAATTATTTTTTGGCCTAAATTTGAGTTGTAATTAGTTGTTTATGGTTGTGTGGATGCCTAAAAAATGATCAAATCATCAAAACCAACCCCATCGCGGCTACACGTATTGTCGTACGCGCCGCCAGTATGCATGGGCTTCTCGATCGATTGTTGAACCTTCTGAAACCGGTCTGATCAGACCGAACGAAGGTCAAACTGATCCAAAATGAGTAAACCCGAACTAAGTCAACTCGCTCTAAGTCAACTCGAACTAAGTCAACCTATTGACCTGACCGTTGACTTTGACCAGCATTGACTTTGATAAAAAAAAAGTCAAATATATTTTAAAAGTCATATTTTATGTTTTTCGATGCCCTAAGTCCGAACCCGAAGTTCGTTTCACCAAATACTAACTCGAAAGCCTCCGAATTGACATTAAACCCAAACACACATATGTATTTAATTATTTTATATAAGCATAATTAAATTAAGGATAATGACTTATTTAAGATGTTGTTTATTGAAGGTACACGTGACTCTCACGACCATTCGACAGCTTTATCGCCGTGAGCTAGTGATTACCCGTATGATCCGTAAACCTTAAGAATATTTAGATTTAAATTATTACTTTGATAATAATTCTATTTCATTATATTTAGGTTCGAACAATGCTATAGAGTGTGGCAAGGCATATGCTTAGTATACTCCCAGACTGATCCCGTTTTGCGAGGTGTGTTCCTTGTATGCCATATACCTATTTGTATGATTGGTTTACCTGTTTTAAGATACGAATGAATCATATGATTTTAATCATAATTCCTGTTGTACTGATCATGAAATATGTTGTCTGATACCTGCACTTTGGTTACATGTTTTACTGAATAATGAATATGTCTTATTTATGATTTACTGTATACACTGATATTATATAAATTGTTTTCTTGGGTATTTTCTGGGATATTACCTGGAGTCTCTGAGGTGCAACTCCGATCAAGTTAGTAAATCATTATAGACCTAAGGCGACCCTTGGGTGCCTCCTAGGCCCACTGGGCCTAGGGTAAGACCTTATGGACCCTAAGGTACTTCCTTAGGGTGGCTCCTCTACTTTGTGCATTGGGTAAGTCCTTGTAGCCTGGGGGTACTTCCCTGAGGTGAGCTCCTATGCTTCGGCTAGGGTAAGTCTTTATGGCCCAAGGCGCTCCCTTAGATTGGCTCCTATACCCAGTGGGTTATAAGGTAAGTCCTTATGGTTGCAGTTTTGGGGGAGTGCATTTCGGTGTACGGGATGAGGGTAGTTATGAATTTTTAAAATATAAAGCTCACTGTTACTCTATGATTTACTGGATTATTTTCTGAATATTTTTCTATGATATTTTATTTAGACTATTGGAACACATTGAGCTCCCTAGCTTACTCCTTAAACTATTATCCTTTCAGATACTTTTGGATAGGCATCCCTGACTTGGCACTTGGAGGATCGACACATCACGTACCGTATTTTTGTTGTAATGTTTCTATCTTCCAGACTGTTTTTTATTTGGTAACATATGCATGTATTATTTTGAATTACATGTTTTATGACGTATTTTATTTTACTGCAGATGCACAAAATAGTCATGATACTTGATATTTGGTTTGCTAATGTTATTCGATATTTTGTTATACTCATAGTATTTTACGTTTTATATTACTTGATTTGACTTAATTATTATTACTATAATTTTAAGTTGTTTTTGAGACAGTTAATGTAATCTGCTAGATCTAGTCGTAACATATAGGTTGAGTCTAGGGGGTTACACAAACGAACCAAAAATATGTGGAACCATCTGTGTAGTTTACCCATTTAATTACTACTATTTTTTTACAATTGTATTTCATGCATATAAAGGCATTTATTTTTTTATTAATTATTTTTTATTTCATGCAAATATAATTAAAATTGGAAATTTAAAATATTTTAAAATTGAAAATTTATAAAACATAAATTGAGTAATTATATTGTATTAATATTTACATATTTACGATATTTAAAAGAATTGTGTATAAATATTGATCTTTTATAGTAAAATTATGTTAAAATGATAGAATATATTTTTAGTGATAGTTAGTTATATTTATTTGAAAGGAGAAAAGAATGGTAGTATCCATATCTAGAGACGTCTTTGGTGGAGTATGGATTGGCCGGATATCTTCACGATTAAACACCTGCTGGAAATATATATTAAAGGGTTGATACTTGTGTAGAGTAGTTTGTGATTGCTTATTTGATTTAAATATAATACATGTATTTTATCAAAATAATAGTTTGTGGTTAATTTCAATTGCAGCCACGCTATGGACGGTGTGATTATCTAAAAATGAATTGATTTTTGATGGGAAAACCTTGTCCGTGAACAATATGCTGCATGCAGTGATTAGTCAATATTTTGGATTAAAACTACTTTTGAAGTCGAGGTCGATTGGGATATTCATTGGTTGACAAATCCAACGCACCGTCACCCGACTTTTAATTGTGTTGTGGAGATGTGTTGAGGGATCACAAAGGAAAGATTTCTGCAATATATTCGGGCTCAGTGGGCGCAAACTGCTCAGATCATGCAGAGGTTCTCTCTATTAAAACGGATCTAGATTTGGTCAACGTGGAATCAGGAAAAAAACATTGGTTTCAATGTGGTGGTGGAGTCAGATTCTCAAATCATGTAATTATGGGTGAAAATCCTTAATTGAGACCTTGGATGTTCTGAATTTTTTTTCATATAGTTTGATAAAATAGTTAATTAAGTGGAGAATTTTCGATTTAATTTTACACCTCGACAATGCAACAAATTAGTAGATTGTCTTGCAAAGGACGGAAGGTGAAAAGAGATGTTCAGAGCTTGGTGGTAATGCATAATAGATATGAATTTTTCATAAATCTCTCTCCAAGTCTCTATTTTGATTCGTGCTTCTGCTATTATGTTGGGTGTATTTCTTTTATGATAATTGGTTGTGTTGTGATCCTTAGGGACTGTGAACTGTTTAACGAACAATATCCATGTTATTAAATAAATTATCTATTGCTGTGCAAAATAGTAATAATAATGGTAAACATCTTTAAATTAACTAAACTCAACCAACAGAGGTTGGTTCAAGTGGTAAGCAGCTTGATATCACTTAAGTAACGTCTCGAGTATGAGTCATTGTGTATGGAGAATTCCCTTTTGGATCCCAAAGAGTAGTTTCAATAATGTGCAACTATTGACTTTCATGAACAACAATGCCTCACTGTATTTCAATTAAAACATAAAAAAGATACGTATCTTCCATTAATATCACATGCAAATGAAAGAGAAGAAACAGAAGCAAGAAAAGAACATATAAGTGAAAACATTCCAACTCCATTATTAAAAGAAGAAGAAAAGATGAAGAACCTTTGACGTTTAGAGAGAAACGTTCCAACTCCATTATTCCAATATCACTCCAATTAAGCTACATACCTTCCATTAATATCTCATGAAAACTTTGAAAGAGAAGAAAAAGAAGCAAGAGAAGAACAATATATAAGTGTAAACTTATTAAAAGAAGAAGAAGAAGAAAAGATGAAAAACCTTTGACGTTTAGAGAGAAACATTCCATCTCCAATCACTCCAATTAATTGTAGCAATTATTGAATATTAGGGTTGTAGTATGATAATCTAATAATAAAAATACCGTTGCATTAATAAATTAGAAAAAAATTAAATTAGAATAGAACCTGTAATCGGATAGAATTGAATAAAGGGAAGAAGAGTTTTGTTAAGGCATGTATGAACAGTTTCCTTAAGACATATTCGTCATCTCCTCGATGCTTTGAGTAACGTTTGACGTCGGTATCCTAGGATACAACAACAAAAGTTCACAACAGTAAGCACAACAGTAGTAAACAATCGAAAACAATTTTCTTGAATTATCTCAAGGCCTAAAAATTAAAGGTAAAGATTTCTCTCATCCTTGTTCAATATCTATCACACATGTGCAAAAGTAGCATTCAGAATTGATATGCAAAATGAAGATTTTCAATCAGAATTAATAGAGATAGGACAGTTATGTAATCTTACTACTTTCTTGATATAAAGGTTGGTAAACTTTTTAAACCCTAAATCCTAAATTAGGGCCAATACCAATCTGATCAAGGAGGTGAATATTCGTTGCTCTCGAAATTACGTAACCAAGAGTTTTCCATTTACTTATACGATACATATAACAACTGCTTTTCTTGTATCAAAACACAACTAATAATATTGTATGCTACATCACTGAACATTTAGAAATCCTTTGCCGATTTAGGTTGAGTGAAGATTATAGCATTAATCATACTAAAATTAGGATGGTCAAAACTGTTAAAATAAATAATAGTTGGTTTTCTTGGTAAAGTGCACAAATAGTCCCTCTAATATAGGGTGATACTTTGTTGAGTCTCTCGATTATTAAAAGTTACAAAATGATACTTCAACTCCTTTTCTTGCTTCAAAACACAACTAATAATATTATATGCTACATCACTAAATATCGAGAAATCCTCTCACGATTTAGGTTGACCAAATATCGAAGCATTAATCAGACTGAACTTAGGATGGTCACAAAATTTCTATTGTTTTTCGAAACAATTGAATAGCTTGAATTTTATTCAGATCAACATAGATACTAATAGAAGAAGTAATATGCCTCATCAATGATACCTTGGAAAGCCACAATTCATATTTGCTATGTTTGGCATGTAAATATTTCTCTCAAAGGGATTGAAATGTTATTCTAAGGTTTTTTTTGATTTATTAATAATTTAACAAACCTAAGTTATGAACCTCATTAAATACCTTCCTAACCTGAATGGAGGAAAAGAATACTAAAAACTAGGTGCAACTCACCATCTCTTATTTGACAATAATTGTAACAAAGATTAATCTTGATAAATACATATGTGCTTTTCATTTATCGATCATATCATCGGTCTCAAAAGTATGTACTTGCTATTTATTATCATTCGATTATAGTTATTAACAGGGATGCTCATTTGGTTAATTCAATCACTGATCGAATCGAATAACCATTAACAAAATTTTTTAAATATTTTTAGTTAGATTAATTTGAGTTTAATGGATGTATTTTTTTAATGAGTTAAATTTAATTAGGTATTGATAATTTAATGGGTGTAGTGTTGTTAAAAAATAATTTTGTCTTTGTTCTTAATGAATTTGAGCTTAAAATATGTATTTAATTAATATAATATTTAATATTTTCGGTTAATTTGGTGAATTAATCGGTTTCAAACCAAATTAACCGTTAACTGGATATTGGAAAAAAGTTAACCATTCCACAACTGAATTAATTTGGTGACCGATCGAATTAACCGAACTAATTCGGTCTTATTGGTTAATTCGGTCTGATTGGTTAATTCGGTTAAAATTGAAAAATTAACCCCTAATTACTTATCCTTGAGTTATCTATTTTATGTACTCATATGCATTACATGATTTAACATAAAACAAAACATGATAAATTGAAACAAGACTAATTACAAATGCAACTAAATGCACAACACACCCTGCCGTTCACGAGTTGGTCTATTTCAATTCAGCTGCTTCTAGTGATGTTTTATTGTTGATTGCCACAACCTTTCTTTTCTTCTTCCTCATGCTTTGGCTCCGGTTTGCGTTGCTGCTGCGTTATCCGATATGGCTGGACCCCCAAACTTAGTTGCTACTCTTGTCCAGCTTGCTAACAAGATTTCCACCCTCACCGGAAACTTTTTCTCCAAGAAACTAAGGGATATGCAAAAGAATGTTTTGGACTTTCATAAGGAACAGCTTGGAGAAAAAGTTACTGGTGGTCGGTGGATTGTTGTAAACAAACTGATGATGAAAAAGAACACTGCCTCAATGTCTCAAGTGTTTGAAGGGGAAATTGCAACCACCGACTTGGAGGCAATCAACATACTTTTCTTCCATTAATATCCCATGCGAACTTTGAAAGAAAAGTTTTTAAATAATGATCATAGACTATAGCTTTAAAAGATGAAAAAGATATGTATCTTCCATTAATATCATATGCAAACTTTGAAAGAGAAGCAAGAAAAGAAGAATATATAAGTGAAAAATATTATCCTTAAATAAAAAACTTATTTAAAGAATAAGAAGAAGAAGAAAAGATGAAAACCTGTGACATTTAGAGAGAAACATTCCAACTCCATTATTCTAATATCACAAGAAACTCGTCATTTTTTGTTAAAATTTTGACAAGAATCTAGCTATATGTTAACGTCATCCAGCTCAAATTGCTATAATTTTTTTCAAGGACGAGTTTGAAATATACTAAATAGTCGCCATTTTTTAACTTTAATAATCGATGGACTCAACAAAGTAAAACCCTATAGTCGAGGGATCATTCTGACCTTTTAATAGTTGAGGGAATCAACAAAGCATCACCCTATAGTTAGGGGACTATTTGTGTACTTTACCCTTCTTTTAAATAGGTGTCTAACATTTTCTCCATTACACTTTTAGGTGTCTAACGTTTTAGATGTTATATTTTTAGGTGTTTGAGTTGCAACAACTATTAAAAAATATCGTTATCTAACACATATCGGGCATATAAAGTTTTATTTTAAGAAAAACACTTAAAATTATTTTATGAAATTATAAAAAACAAAAAATAATGAAAACTCTAATTTCAACCCCTTACCATCGTCGATCGCCACCAACGCTGCCAATTAGACAAAACCCCCCACGACGTGCGACTGCCTGAACCCTCACTGACTGAACCCTATGCTTCACGCAATGATTGCAACGAAAAATCAATGGTTGGAGTTTGGAGAACCCCTTTCAACCAATCATGAAATCTTGTATTTAACCAATCATGAAATCTTGTATTTACATGACCGTTGGGCGTTCAGCAAGTTAAAAAAATAAGAGATTTCGACCATTGGGCGGTTGTCCGGTTTAACAAAGTTGGGTGTTCGCATTTTGGACCAACTTAAGGCTCCAAGAAACTCACCTCCACCACTCAAATATTATGGATTATATTTCCAACTTCTATTTTCGCCGCTTTATCAATTCTCGTTGCATAACATGTTATCAGAATGGTCATCTTCTCAATATCCTTAAAGCGATATGCATTTTCTTTCAGAGCTTCAAGCTTACCCCAAAGTTCTGGCACCCTATTGAAAGTAGCATGGTTCCAGCAATGGAGATGAACACCTGCCAACTCTATCCTTCGACACCTAATTTTGTTCAAAATTTATTTATTATTATTTATTATGATTATTATTATTATTATAATTAATTAATGTTATTATTAATTATTAAATTATTATTATAAATAAATACTAAATTTTTTTATTATTGGACAAATCCAAACAGTGGCCCAATGCCACAACCCACAAGAATGAAACCCACATCAATTACATCGAAGCCCAAGTACAATGCAACCCATTTAGCAACCAAGCCCACCCGATTCAGGTACAATAGGAGATGGTCCATTTGTGAGCCCAAACCCGTTAGGGTTTCTTGTCTGTTGTCTGGCGCCACTAAAACAAGACCAGTTAGATCGGGGAATGATCTAACGGTACAAATCAACCATCGGTTAGGGTTTTTGAAATCCTTCTCTACGTAGCCACTCCTCAGCCGTCAAATCGGTTTAGATCTAACGGTTGGATGTAACCCAAATTAGGGTTTACCCTAATACATCTCAACTACCACCGCCATCAGATGATCTGGACCGTCTGATTGGCGCGTTAGTACACGCGCCGACCCTTCAGCTCCCCTCCGCATGAGCCACCGCTGAAGACCCCCATGCCATCGTCATCAGCAAATTCGACCGAACAGTATTAAAAACACATCAAGTCAGTCAAACATGAAATTAAATCAGAAAAAAACCCAATATAAAATTGCTAAAATCTCGTTAAATCTGGGATAGAAACCTAGGAAAATCATTCCCTACAAAGATTCACGATTTCCTATACAAGAATCGACCATAAATCAAATGAGAAAAAGAAAGGAGGGGCATTCGAACGAAAAAAGAGGAAATCAGAAAAGAAAAATAAAAAAGAGAAACCATGAAAGTAAAAAGGTTTTACCATTTCGTACAACCACCACCGTGGGTTTCATCGAGGCCAAAATAAACTACCATACAGAAGGTAAACCCTTACCTTTTAGGTTTAGGGGTTGGATTTTAAGTGGGTGATTCGGAGTTGTTTAGGAGTTTAAAGCCGAAAGGCTTGGTTTGTTTGGTTTCAAAAGGGAGTTAGAGGAGAAGAGGAGAGGCTTTTCAGTTCCTAGCCGCCGTAGGCACTTCCGATTTACGGTGGTTGGAAGGCATCGGAGCCATCGACAGTAAGGAGGAGATATTTTTTTGAGAGCTTTTTGCTCTCTTATTGTGAGGAGAGAGAGTGCAACATGGCAAATGGGGAAGGATGGCTGAATATTGGCCTTGTTTTGGTATTAAATTCAAAACATTAAACGACGTCATTCAAGGGAAGGGGTGAATACGTAATTTTGTATTTGGGTAAACTATGTTCTGGTGTCTTCGGACTTTGTACATTTCTATTTCAGTCATTATTTATAAATTAATCATTTTTATAGTTAGCTCCATATTATTTAAATATTCATTTTGGTCATCTTGCTGTTTGTCATATATTTTGGTTAATATTGGACACTGCCTGTTTGATCTATGAAACTTATGTTTTGGTCATTATCTTTGTTTTAGGTAAAATATTGAGTTATGCTTGTTTGTTTTCACTGAATTCCATTTTAGTCCTTTATCATGTTGTATGAAAATGGTAATTTAGGCTCCAGGTCCTTAAGGCTGGCCCTACTGGCCTTTTTAGTCACTGTTTAGATTTAGTTTGGTTTATTTGTATGTTTAGACTCTGCTATTTCAATTAGGTTTGGTTTAGACCCCTTTTTAGTTACATATCTATTATTTTGATCCTTTTGATATTTTAATAAAATCTTTATTTTTATTATAGCCTGTTTATTACATCAAACACTTATTAAGGATTTTATGTTTCATTTGTTTCGTATGCACATATTTCTAATATATTAACCTCTTATATTTATATATTTGTGAATGTATATTTAGGCGCATATATATATTGCATTTATATTTTACGTATTATATTTTGTAATTGTATTTTTTATTCTTAAAATATCTTTTGTATATTAATATTTGACAAGATTTTCTTACTCATAATCCTTTACGAGAATACTCGTCGTAGAATGGGTGTGAAAAGTACCACCTTACAGAGGTGGTGTGATTCGATACAACATTCGAACAAATGATGAACTTGAAATAAATCAAACATTTTATCTATTAAACGGCAGTAATACTTGTATAATATTCTATTTTATTCTATTCTATTTTTATCTTATTTCATTTTATTTAAACCTAAGCTTTGACAATTTACGTTTTTAGATAAAAAAATGATAAATTATTTCATGCAAATTCTGATATTAGTTCGATTTAATATTTTTAAAGAGAGAATATTCTTTTATAGATAAGAAATAGATCAGATAGCTTTCCCGATGGAGGATTGCAAATCTTGTGATTTCTTTTTAGGTCAAAGAATTTTCTCTAATAATTAATTCGGAATAAATTACTTCATGTTCAATAAAAGGATCGTACTTTAAATATTGATTCAAATTTACGATGTCCACCATTTACGACAATGTGTAAGAGATTAAGTACCAATATTTTGGGCGATGTGGAGTAGTTATCCTTCCCCACGCGTAATCGATTCCCATACCTTAAAATAAATTTTCGACAACGCATACCAATTTTTTTATCTTAAAAATGATTTTTAAATTGTTTTAAAGGATTTATTTGGGTATTCGACCTACCTAACCAAAAGGTCAATGTCGACTCCTATTCAAATTAATTCAAAATCCCAATTTTCTTAATAAAGTCATAATTAATTTTTAGAAATAAAAATTGTTATGATAGCTTGGCGGCTCCACTGGGGTCTTAGAGAGTCAGGTTGTAAGTTGCTTATTTGTCGTAATAGTGGAAATTATGAATTTGAGTCTATAGTTAACTTATGATCTATTTATTGAATTTTTTAATTTCTTTATTTTTAATTTTCATTCTAATGATTTAATTTTTGTTTTCATCTTTGTCAAAGTGTCTACTGAGTTTTTTATTTTCCATTTTTTTAGTCAAAGGTTTGTATGTTTCTCCTCAAACATATCACGAGCATTTACATGACATAAGCTCTATACCCGAGCTTCATCCCAAGTAAGTGGGGGTGAATGATTTACTCTCGTAAGAATTTATTCTTCGTATGAGTTTTAGCAAATAACCCCTGGGATACACATGCCTTGTACCTTCGTAGGAATTTATTCCTTGTATGGGTATAAGGAAGTGAACCTCCTCGAATTGAACTCGATCCATTTATGCATGTAATTGGTTAGGATTGAGGGTTTGGTAGCTCAAGGGGACACCAACAACAAGGACAATTCGAATACATTTTTTCTCTAGAGCCGAAACCATGCATGTAGTGAACCATAAAACGGTCACCCTATGTATAACTATATTGAACATTTATCCGTCAGTAGGTGCCAAAATAGGTGTACACTAAGGATAAAACTACTCTAACCATTTTATTTATTTATTTATTTTTGAATAGGTAGAATAGATTTAATATTTTCGAATAAAAGCATGAGAACTAGAAATTATGTCAAATTTGGCCACCGTGACTGATATCTTGCTCCTGTATATCCTATGGCCATTCAATCTTTCAACGGCTCTTTCAGCATCAGACTTCTTTTTAAATCATATGAAGCCAAACCTTTTCTCTCCTCTACTCTGTTTGCTTTCTATAAAATCATCCACAACAACACCTTGTCTCTCGAATATCTGGCACAATCCTTTCCAGTGTAAGGACTCGGGTATTATCCACGAATAATGAGATCGCCTAACCAACCTTTCCAGTTCGTTGGTTGAAGAGTGTTATCTTTCTTGAGGCCATGGTTGAAGCATAAGATCCCCATTTTAAATAAATTAACACAATAAAACATATACCTTAAAAATATAAAAATACTTTTAATATATACAAACGAAATTCCTATTAGTATTCTAATTGTATAATAGCATCCCAAGTTCACGTATATGCTAGTGTGTATAATAGCATAGTTCCAAGCTAATCGAAAATCAGTTTGAGAGAATTAAAATGATAAAGGAAAGTAAATTTATTTTAGTAGCAATGGAAATTAACAAACAAAAAAGAAGAAAACAATAGGAATATTACCAAATCAAGACGCCCGAGGATATTCACAAATGCAACAGATGAAAGAAAACAGCTTTTAGTAAATTCTCTCGAATCACATACACCAACTGCTGGACTACCATTATCGAACCAGACATTCATGTTGAACGACAGAAGCACGATGCCGCCAACAGCTATCTGATCATCAAGAAAGTTTGGTGTTGGCAATCTTTTTGTCAAGAAGCTGCATTGATTCACCATTTTTACCAAGTTTTACAGCATTCGTAGCCGTGAGAGCCTTGTTTGCGTCGTCTGGGGATTGAAAGTTGAGAAAAGAGATTAGCAAGACCAATTCTTTAATGGAAATTGGTCTCTCTCATATCAGGTTATCTTCCCTTCAGGTTGATGAGGTTTAGACGTGATTTACAATCTACTGTCGTTACTGATACTATATGAACTGCTTTACTAAGGTACTTCTGAGATATTACTTGAAGTCTTTGGATTGTAGATTTGATCAAGCTGGTAAATCTTTATGGACCTAATGCGATCTTTAGGTAGGCTCCTAGGCTCACTGGAACCTTATGGACCCTAAGGTACTTCCCTAGGGTGGCTCATATGCTTTATGCATTGGGCAAGTCCTTATGGCATGGAGTACTTTCCTTAGGTGGACTCCTACGCTTCGGCTAGGGTAAATCCTTATAGCCTAAGATGTTCTCTTAGGTTGACTCCTATACCCAATGAGTATAAGATAAGTCCTTATGGATACAATTCTAGGGGATTGCATTTTGGTGCACGGGAGGAGGATAGATATATAAATTTTAAAATATAAATATCATTTATTACTTTATGATACTTTACTGAATTATTTTATGAATACTTTTATACGACTTTTTATTTGCACTTTTGGGACACACTGAGCTCTCTAGCTCACTCCCCAACCTTTTTCCCTTTCAGATATTTTTGGGCAGGCACCCCAGACTTGTCACTTGGAAGATTGACACATCACCTACAATATATTTTTATTGTAATATTTCTATATTCCAGACTGCCTTTATTCGGTGACATGTGTCTATATTTTGAATCACGTGTTTTCTAACGTTTATTATATTTACTGTTGTAGTATAAATTACTTTGATGTTGGTTAATTACTATTTGATATTTATTCTGATATTTTACGCTTATTTTACTGATTTGGGTAACATCATGATTTTGAAGTATTAAAGAATGTTTTAAAAATTTCATTGTAATCAGATAGATCTTGTCGTAATGTATAAACTAGGTTTAGGGGATTACAAGAAGTTTCATATTCAATCCCAAATCTAATTTCTACCATCGAAAAGGTTTACAAACTCTCATTATATATTGTTTGATTTTATGGATTTTAATGTAAAACTAAGTTTATAGTTTAGAGAACTTTACTAGGAACCGAATAAGGTATAGATCATGGCTCATATCAATCTCAAAATACTTAAATCTCAATCTTAATGTTTGTGGACATTTTAATTTTCTGATTTTTTTCGCTGGAAAAATATATTTTATTATAAATAGAAATTAAATACAAAAATACCTTCATAAAGGAAAAGAGATAGAATCGCACGATTTGATAACACCAAATCACGACTTTCCAAGTAAATATTAGTTTGATTTATACTATTATTATCTAACATTTAAGAAACATTTAAGAGGTAGAGAGTTTAAGTATATTTTCTAATTTTACTTCAATGGTTGGGTTTGGATTATGTGTAGCTTAGAGTTTATAGTTTTATACTTTTAAAAAGAAATTGATTGTCCGATGTTTTTTCCATTCTTATCGTATATTTAGGAAAATTTAAGGTGGAGAGTCGAATATATAAGGTAAATTAAAAATATGGCGAGTTAATTTGTTTATTAGAATATTAAAAACAACTTAGTATTGTTTAAGCAGGTCTCGAGTTCGAGATATAATGTATAAAGGAAATCTTTGTTTGGTCTCACCCACCAAAATTAGATGTACGACATGAGTCGATCCAAATTAATAAGGACAAAGCCCTAGAGAACCAGGAGGGCAACCCAAAAAAATATTATTATTATTATTCTCTCTTTAATTTAGTTTAGTTTATTATTATTAATTGCAAGTAAGGTTAATCACATGCTTGATCTTGATTTGATACACTTTTAATTTAATTTGAGTTTAAATCGTTTTTAAATAAAATATTAATCGATCTCTAATTAATTTGATTCTAATTTTGGACACCTTAATATGTAATATTTTTTCCATTTATATCGAACATCTATATGGCAATAATTATCCTACATGCTCTAAATTCGTATCATGATTATATCAAAAAGAATTATATGAATGTATTACTTTACTTTTATATGGCAATAATAGTAGTATATGCACGAACCAACTTACATCAGCGGTTAAAGAGATTGTTGATATTCTTAAAGATCATGAGTTTGAGCACGAACGACTACAAGGGTGATTGAATGTTCATTGTCAAATGGTTGAGAGTGTTTAGAACATATACTATTTTGTAATCACCTTAACTTAATACTTCTACTAATAATAATAGTACATATTCTAGTTTCCTTTTAGAGTTTATTATTGTTATAACTAATTGTAATTAACTATGTAAAATAAAATTGTTACACAAAATCACTGAAAATGGATTACTTTCATTTAATATTCTAAAATATATATGTATGTCTTAAATTAGGGAGATTAAATGAATCCATATAATAAATGGCCACCACTTTTGGGAACCCTAATATGTAATACTCTTTCTATTTTCTTATTTGTTTCCTTAAAACAAACCCTAGCTAGGTTTTATTTATAAAACTCAACTTGGTTGGTTTTAGACGTACGGTTAGAAGAATAATTCTCGAATACTTTGGCTTCTGAATTCAACCCAACAGGTTACAGGTATTATTTTTTCTAAATGTTACATATGAATAATAAAATATATTTTAATCTCAACTTGATGTGTTATAATTTTATCTATTAAACTATATTGAATCTGGCAGACAGACAAAAAATACAAATACTAATCGTCGTTTTAGTCGTACTTTACATTATAATGCTTGTCTTGGATAAAATTTTGAAGAAAAGAGGTGAGCAAGCTAATGGCTGAGCAAAATGGATAAAGAAAACGATGAATCTGTGTAGCTAGGGTTTCATATTTTTCTCAATTTCAAATTTGTTTAGAATTTAAATTCATTTATTTTCTGAATTCAACATGTCTCATGCTTTGTCCGGGTTTGCAATTGTTTGTAGTGCTTTGTTCGGGTTGTATGTATTCTTTTCTTCAATTTAAGACTAGGGAGGTTTTTAATGAGGCATACAATCTGGATAGGATTTGTTCAATTTTTAATAAAATCATCTTGTCGGGTAATAAAAAAACATGTCTCATGCTATAGTGCAAATCTTTCTTATATCGAACTATCATTTTTGCATCGGTATTCCTATGCTGAAATCTTTCTTCTTCATCGTATTTGTTTCTTTAATAAGAGGCAACTTGATTAGTGTTAGACGTACATAAGAATAATTCTCAAATACTTTGGCTTTCGAATTCAACCTAGAAGGTACTTGTTTTTTAATTGTTACGTATGAATAATAAGATATTCTTGAATTTTAACTTGATGTCTTATGGTTTCACATGTTAAACTATGTCGAATTTAACAGACAAAAAGAGACGAATAATGAAGTTGTGGATAATAGCGATACCAACCGGCATTTTACTCCTACTTTGCATTATAATGCTTGTCTTGAAGAGGCGTTGGAAGAAAGAAGAAGCTAATGGCTGAGCCAAATGGATAAAGACGATGAATCTGTGTAGCTAGGGTTTCATATGTTTCTTAATTTCAAATTTGTTTGGGATTTAAATTCATTTCTTTTCTAAATTCAACATGCAGTAGATGGAGGAGTAATCAGTAAGGATAATGTTTTTTGGAACCTTGGTGTTTTTCGTTTTTAGGAGAGTAGGGTGCAGTGGAGTGATCGATTTAGTTGGGTGCAATTTTGATTCGTGTTGATCTTACGGGGTCTTATTTTCCGTATTGCTAGATAGAATAGACTCTTTTCCTCCACTTAGGGTTAGGGAGGTTTTTAATTACGCATTCTACTCTAGTTTGACTTTATGATCTTTAAATAAAAATTTTTTTTGCCAAGGAAAAAAAATTATATCTCATGCTATAGTGCAAATCTCATCGTCTGCTTCTAACCTAACAAAATTTGATTTATTGAATTTAATCTCTCAGTAGTCAGTACATAATTAAATTTATTTATGGAAATTATATTTTACTTTTACAAGAAGTTTCATATTCAATCCCAAATCTAGTTTCTACCATCGAAAAGGTTTACAAACTCTCATTATATATAGTTTAATTTTATGGAATTTAATGTAAAACTAAGTTTGTAGTATAGAGAACTTTACTAGGAACCAAATAAGGTATAGATCATGGCTTATATCAATCTCAAAATGCCTAAATCTCAATCTCAATGTTTGTGGTCATTTTGATTTTCTTATTTTTAGTTAAGTGTCAGTTTGATTTATACTATTATTGTCATAACATTTAAGAACATTTAAGAGTTCATGATTTTGAGTACATTTTCTAATTTTACTTTAAAGTACACCAATGGTCCCTCAACTATAAAGTACTTTTTTTGGGTCTCTTAATTATTAGAAGCTACAAAATTGTCTCCCGACTATAGAGTGCTCTTTATTGAGTCCTCTGACTATTAAAAATTACAAAATGATCACCGACTATTCGTATATTCCAAACTTGTCCTTTTTCGCTAAAAACATTGGTGGTCGTCTGAGATGTATGTTAAATTTGATCTCATAATCATTTTAATCATATTTTATAGATCAAATCACCATTTACATTATGTCGTCAAGCCAATACTGAAAATATTATGTTGGCGAGTCAATGCTTAAAAGCAACGACGGTGCAAGTAGACATCATTAAAATATGATTTTATCATATCTCAGTCAATAAGTTAATGTGTAACTCAAACGGGCATCAATTTTTTTAACGGAAGAGGACAATTTTGGAACATATGAATATTTGATTGACCATTTTGTAACTTTTAATAGTCAGGGGACTCAACAAAACAACACCTTATAGTCATATAATCGTTTTGTAACTTTTAATAATCAAGAGACTCAACAAAATAGCACCTTATAGTCGAGCGACCATTTTTGTAGTTTACCCTTTATTTTAATGGTTGAGATTGGATTATGTGTAATTTTGAGTCTAACGTTCTTATCATATATAAGGTATATTTAAGGTGGAGAGTCTAACACATATAAGGTAAATTACAAATTTGGTGAGTTAACTTGTTTATTAAAATATTGTAATAATTTTATCAACTCAAAAAGTATATTTTGGTGAGAGAAAAAATGACTTTTGAAAATTCTAATATTTTGGAGTTAATTTGTTTATTATTAAGTGCAAGTAAGGTTAATCACGGGCTTGATCTTGATTCCATGCACTTCTAATTTAATTTGAGTTTAAATCGATTTTAAATAAAATATTAATTGATCTCTCTTTAATTTGACTTTAATTTTGAATGCCTTAATATCCAATATTCTTTCCATTTATATCTAAATCTTTATCACAATAATAATCGTAAATCTTCTAAATTCGTATCATGGTTTAATCTATTTTAAATAAAATATTAATTGATCCCTTTTACGATTCATTACTATTATAACTAATTGTAATTAACTATGTACAATAAAATTATTAAATAAAAATAAAATTCTACAGCACCGATGAGTACCACTAACGATGAATACTATTAATTTAATTTATAAAAATTTAAAATTCCAAAGTACCCAACATATAATTATAAATTACTTAAAAGTCTAAAGTTAAATTGTTTAAAATAAAATATTAATTACATTATTTTCCATAATTTGTTTTGGCTTAAATGCATCATTGCCTCCTAAGGTATGCCACTTGTACCAAGTTGCCCCCTAAAGTATTTTTCGGGATGATTTGCCCCATAAAGTTTAAATCATTACCTAGTTTGTCCCAAACCGTTAACTCCGTTAAAAATAGCAATGGTAAATTACATATTTAGCCACTTAATTATTTTCACGGTTCTATTTTGGTCACTCAACTATTTTTTATCAAAAATCTTCACTAAACTTAAGTTTTTGTTTCGTTTTAGTCACCTAAATCTATTTGATTTATTTTTAAAATTTATTATAAATAAGAATTCATTTATATCATATTTTTTACTTGACACACAAATAGTCAAACCCTGGATATTTAAACCCATCCAAACTAATAATTTGTACATTATAATTACATATACATGTATATATATGAGATAAAATTTACATAATATATAAATATCATAAATCAAACAACAAGTTGAGTCATACTCGACCCCTGAATTTTTAAACCCAACCGAGCTAATATTTTTTTTGTCTCTTCAAAGTCATTTTTAGACTTAATATTTCATTCAAAATTTCTCAAATATTAATTAAAATTTTAGATAAAGACAATACAATCAAAATTAAATTATAGAAAAAATGTTTGTCCCGTGAAAAGATGACAAGCAAGAGACACAATGAACCCTTTTTTAATGAAGGAAAACGATATGCCCCTTTGTTCATGGTACATATAATTTGATGTTGATACCTTAATTCATTAAATTATTTATCTTCATTTTTTGAAATATTTGTTGTCATAGCCCCTTGCTGCAGTCAATGTTTTTAAGTAAAAGCCCGAACTCTTTTCAAGTTTATAATAATTATTGAGTTTATCTATTGATCGACTAATTCAGATCAGTTATTATAAATATTTATTATAGATGCGATCTTTTTAATCTATTTTTTTTTCATTCACAACAATAGAATTTGAACCCTCTAACATTATTTAAAAGAGCTAACATCTCATCTCACTAGACCAATTAGTAATTAATTTTTCCAATCGCAATTTCAATAATATAATTTTTGCAAATTAAGCATGTTAAAATGATTTAATCAATTAGGGTTCATCGCAAAAACTATTAGTGTGAATGTTTAAACAGCTTAAGCAATTATCCACTGAAACAAATTCAGTATTTAATCGTATGATTTGAAAGAAATATTCAACATGATTTATATTCAAACTTAATAAATAATGTGAAAAATCGAGTTTTACTATATATCTATATGTATTTAGACCATTAAAATTAGAATTATTCAAAACATAAATTAACTTTTTAATTTTTGTATATAATATTAAACAACTCTAATTGGTGTTCCAGTATCCAGACATGTGTAACATAAATTAGGGATAATGCAACATTTTTTCCTTACATTTTAGTACCTTTACTCAACTTAAATTATGAAACTTTTGTCACAATATTTTCTAAACTTTGTAACTTTTCTTATATTTAATTATTTTAATGATCTGAAATTTTAAGATTGTGTCATGTGACATATCATCAAAATGATAAAAGAAATCAAGTTTAGAGATTATTGTAAATAAAAAAATAGAAGGACCAAGTTAACAAAAGTTAGTAAGTTAAAAAAATAAATCGAATCAATTTACGTGATCAAAACCAAACAAAAAAAATCTAAGTTTAGTTATGATTTTGAGAGGAAAAACAGTTGGGTGACCAAAATAGAACCGTAAAAATAGTTGAGTGGTTAAAAATGTAATTTACCCTTGCTATTTCTGACAGCGTTAATAGTTTGGGACAAACGAGATAATGATTTAAACTTCAGGAAGTAAAACGTCCCCCAAAATACTTTAGGAGACAACTCGATACAAATGGCATACTTTAGGGGGTATTGATGCATTTAAGCAAAAAAGATTATGAAAAATAATGTAATTAATATTTTATTTTAAGTAATTTACCTTTAGATTTTTAACTAATTTATAATTATACGTTGAGTCCTTTAAAATTTTAAATTTTTATATAAATTAAATTAATTATGCTCATTATTAGTGGTGTTCATCGTTAGTAGTGTTCATCGGTGCTCGTAGTATTACAGGCTCATCCTAAATAAAATCACTAAAAAGGGATTACATTTATCTAATATTCTAAAATATACATGTGAGTTAATCGCACCATATGAACTATGATCCTCATTTAAAATTTCAAAAAGTATTAAAAGTTTTGAAAGTAATAAAAAAATACAAGAAACTAAAAATAAAGCTTAAAAGAAATGTTAAAACTTCAAATATTAAAAATATATCATATAAATCTTTGATTATCCCTAGTCAATCTAACCGTACTATAATTACTTGAAACATTTTTTTAATTAAGTAGAAATATGTTACATTAAAAACAAATATCGAGATTCGAAAACACAAAAAGTAAAATAATATAAATATACTTGATCAGACAACTAATTAATAGATCTTTGCTAAATATATTTTAAATAATAAGAATATTTTTAAATAATGTCCCGACTCTATTAGCAATAAGGGTCTGAGAAATGGGGACTTTGGGTGTAACATCAGTACCTCGAACAGCTCCCTAAATCAACTGAAGGAACTGTCTATCGAGATTTTCATCTAATACTACCCTCGCATGCTTGGACTTAGAAACGGTTGCTTCTCTAACCGAAGTAGTCAAACCTATACTAGGGGCAAAATTATCTACCGGAGGCGGGGATCTACACGCTTCTTGTCTATCGAATCTGTCAATCTAGTGGCTCGACCTCGCCCACAGCCATGTCAAAAACCACGCCTAGCACTCATCTTGGAAAACCCTGAGTTCGCTATAGAAGGATAAAACCTAGGATTATATTTGGCACTTAAAGTCTTGTACACAGTTAAACTCATAAAAACTTGGTGAAATGGCATTCGTGGCTTATTTTGTAAAATATTTCAAAATTGTATTTTTATTTAGGACTCATCCACAACCTGAGGTCTAAAAACCAAAAGTTTTGATACCAACTAAATGTAACCCCCCAGAACTAGCCTATGCATCACGACTAGATTTAGCGGATTACAATAAAAATTTCCAAAACATTTTTCAATAATTTAAAACCATATTATGAATAAGATCTTTAATAACATGGTTAATAATAATAAAATCCAAAATAAGTAATATAAAACCATAAGTTACTAGGTAAAATAAAATATTTCATGATCAGTATCAAAGTAAATCTAACATTAGTAGCAAAATCAGTATAAGTCGTAAAACAAATATTTCAAAATATGGGCACATATCACCGAAAATGAATGTAGTTCAGAAGATAAAAAGTACTATACGAAATGTTTCGATCCTCCTAGTGTCTGGTCCGGGGTGTCTGTCCAAAAGTATTTGAAAGGAGGAAAAAGTTTGAAAAATGTGAGATAAGAGCTTAGTGTGTTCCAGCAGTGCAGAATAAAAACATTTAGTTGTGTTTCAAAATTGGTTCATTATCAAAGTTATGAAAACAACAGTAGAGGTATGGTTTAAAATATAGAATAACCCTCAAACCGTACACCATATGCAGTTCCTCGGAATTGCATCCATAAGGACTTGCCCTAGGCCCAAAGGGCGTAGGAGTCAACCTAAGGGGGCACATTGGGTCCATAAGGTTTTACCCTAGCCGAAGTGTAGATGCCCACCTGAGGGGTGTGCCCTCAGGCCCAAAAGGACTTACCAACTGCACAAAGTAAAGGAGCTACCCTAAAAAAAGTCCCTTATGGTCCATAAGGTCTTACCACTAGGCCCATTGGGCCCAAGAGCCCACCCAAGGGTCACCTTAGGTCCATAAGGAATTACCAGCTTGATCAGAGCTGAACCTGCACGAGGAATTACCTACTTGATTGGAGCTGAACCTGTACAAGGAATTACCTACTTGATCGGAGCTGAACCTGTATAGACTTCATACAAGATCCCAAAGTACCCCCAAAGAAAATAGTTTTCTGACAGTAAATAACAGTAGCAGGGAAGTCAGAGTTCAGACATATATCAATTCAGTAAAAATAGTAACCAGAGAACATGAATTAGACAATCATGCTTAAAAACTTCAGTAAATCATATATCAATCTTGAAATAGATAAATCATATGAGTCAAATCAGATCAGCTAGCCATATTGTAAATAAGATAAAACAGTCATGTGCACATGATATTTCAAATATGTATTTAAAACATATATATATATATATATATATATATATATATATATATAATATATAACACAAAAGGAACACACATCGCAAAAAGAATCAGTCTGGTAGATCTATCGAACACCAGCTTCACTATGCTCTTCGACTATATGAGAACCTAAGTCATTATAAAACTTGATTACTACCAGAGAAAAATTCTAAATGGTGTATTAAATAGGTTTACAGAACCATACGAGTAATCACGGGCTCCGTGGGCGAGCAGAATAACGATTGGGAAAATCACGGGTACCTTAATTAAACAATATAACAAGTTAATTATCGACCTTAAATTAATTGCACTTAATTAAATCTCTTAAGTTACAATTGCATATTCAAGTTTACGGGTCAATTCGGAGGCTTTCGGGTTAGAATTTGGCAAAACGAACTTCGGATTCAGATTGAGGACGTAAAAAACATAAAATATGACTTTAAATTTTTTTAACTTTTTGGTCAAAGTCAACGGTCAAACTAGTAAAATATCAAAGTCAAAGTTAATGGGTCTATTCAACGGTAAATGGGCAAGTCAACGATTTGGTTCAAAGTTAATGGGTCAAACCAGTTTGGATTAACTCGGGCTGGTTCGTGTTAACTCGGGTTGGTCCAAGTTAACTCAGAGCAGTTCGAGTTGACTCGGACTGGTTCTAGGGTGTTCTAAGTCTAGAGAGGAGCCCCACGTGCACGCGACGGTGTGTGGAGGTAGTAACGGGGTTAGGGTGGTAGTCGATTACCCCAGATGCAATCCCATACTAAAATCAACTCGAAATCAACCAATAATTCATTCTACAAGAAACAAACTAGTTGAAAATTGACCGAAACTTACCCAACAACGGTAACAGAGAAACAATGATATGACCCAAGGGTTGGGTTTTGGTTAGGCGACAACAGGGAGTCCAGTGCTGGGGGTGATGAGGATGAACAACATCGGGTTCGACCGAAAAATGCGTAAAATTATAGCGATAGGGGTTATCTCTAGTGAAACTTTAAAAACTTCTCCCCCAACGGACGGTGGGTCTTTAGTGACAATGGTTGGTAGGGGCTAGCTCGTGTTGGCCTAACTGGTTCAGGTGGTGACAACCACCGACGGCCAGATGAAGCTGAATCGATGAAGCTGGTGGCGGTGGCTAGGGATTTAGGGATTTTGGGTTTCAAATCTAGAAAGGGGAACCATTTTGGGTTATAACCCAAGCCAAAATTAACCAAAAGATATTTTGGTTATTTTATTACACCAATAGTGGCCTATCCTAGTTGATAGAAGGATGGTTGGCCATGTTGTTAAACAAGGGTTTAAACCCCATCAGTTACACTACCATAACAACCCAAAAATGGAAAAATTTAGAAATAAGTCCCTAAACTTCCTAAACATTTAAGATTAACCCCAAAATTTCAAAATTATCTATTTTGGTCTCTTAATTAAATTTAATGAATTAAATATATTTTAAATTAAATATTTAGGGTGTGACAACTCTCCTCCCCTTAAAAGAATTTTGTCCTCTAAATTACTTTGAGTCAATCAGGAAATGAAAACTAGGTCTCTAAAGGTTCCTTCAAAGGACAAAGTCTAATTACTATATTGATAATAATAGAAAATCTCACTAGACTTAGAACAAAAACAATGATCTCGGTGCCTTAAATAAAAAATCTAAGGGTCTTAAGATACGAAACTTGAATATAGAAAGGATGCTATTAGAAATGAATGGTAAGTAACGAAAATAATAATAAATATACATGTAGAAGTCCTGGCTCAACTCAATCATCAGAACGTCGGGTAGCATAGACAAGGGCAAACTATCTAGCCTCTAAAGCAGTTGGTCTTCTACTCTACGATCAAGCTCTATTATCAGCCCTAGAAATAGATATGGAAGTCATTCCTTGACTGTGACTCTTAGCAAGAGTCTGAACAGAAGCCTTTGAATGTGCAGGAGTCTAAGAAGGGGTCCGATCGACAGAGGCTGGATGCAGACAATTTCTCAAAAAGTGCTCACTAGATCCAAAACGATAACATATACCCATATTTTTATGACACTCTTTCACGTGTCGATTTCCACAATACTCATAACTCGATATCGGAGAGAAATCTGAAGATCACCTCGACTAACTGTTGGAGGTAGAGGTGACGCATGCCTCAAACCAGTATATCTCCTCTGATGGACAACAGTACGAGTCCTCTTATCAGGGAGTGCAGAAAGGTTAAACTGGCAGAATGTCTCCTAGATTGCTCTCTACCCTATCTCTATCAGGAGTAGAGGCCTCAACTTCCTCAACATTTTTCTTTATCCCAACTACAAGATCAAACAACTCATTCTGATGAGTAACCACCTAACGACACAGCTCGTATATGAGTCCCTGAGCAAACGTTTAGCACCTATCCCTCTCAGTAGGTACCATACTAGAACCATACTTCAGCAACTTCAACAACTCTATCTCATACTCATAAACTATCATATTTCTTGAACTAGGTCCTGAAACTGCTGTCATCTTTACACTAAATATCGTTCTTTAAGAAAAATGACTCCTAAAATTCTCTCTAAAGAAGTCCCATGTCAGATAATCATCTGATACACTGCTCACTACATACTCTAACCAGGTGTGGGCATTATAGTCCAACATAGAGACGGCTTCCAGATAATGTCGTTGCGAGTATAATCCTAACTGGTCCATACGTCGCTCGGTATTACCAAGCTAATCCTCATCTTCAGTCAGAGCTCCACCAGTGGGGCCTCCAAATGTACTGACATTATTAGAAATAAGGGTCTAAGAAATGGGGACTTCAGGTGTAACACCAGCAGCTAGAACCGCTCCCTGAATCAATTGAGGTAACTGTCTACCAAGATTTTCATATAATACTACACTTGCAGGCTCAGGCTCAGACTCAGAAGCGATCACTCCTCTAACTGGAGTAGTCAAGCCTATACCAAGGGTAGGGGTAGATTCATAGGGGTTGCAACGGCTGAATTATCTACTAGAGGTGGGGGATCTACACGCGTCTCGTCTATCGGTTCTGTAAATCTAGTCACTTGATCTCACCCACGGCTAGGTCGACGACCACACCTAGCACTAATCTTGGAAAACCTGAGTTCTCTATAGGAGGATAAAACCTAAGATTAGATTTGGCACTTGGAGTCTCATACACAGTTAAATTCATAAAAAAAACTTTGTGACATGGCCTTCGTTACTTATTCTGTAAAATATTTAAAAACTGTATTTTTATTTAGGACTCACCCACAGTCCGAGGTCTAAAAACCAAAAGATCTGAAACCAACTAAATGTTGTTGAACTATGTTTTATAATATTTTGATATAATAAATTAAGGTAAAATGTGTTTGGACTTGAATTAATTTTTTTCAAAGTTTTCAAATGTTTTCAAAAATAATTCAAAGTCCATTAAAATGGAATTTGAGCACAAAATTGTTTTTTTGGGTATGTAGTACTGATATTGCTCTTACAGTAACAATACTGCATGAACAATACTGATATTTTTCACGTAGTACCAATACCAAAGGTAAGAGAAATATCATTACTCTCAAGGTAGTATTGATATTACCAGCTTGCTGAAATTCTAGAATACAAAAAGGTACCGATAGCAAAAGGGGTACAAATACTACTTTACATAGTAGTATCGATACCATAAGCATAGGATCAATACCGTTAAGCCCAACAACTAGTAACGAATAGTTTTATTTAAAAATATTAAAGGAAATATCGATACTCCATGTCCTGGGCAGTATTATTTTGTAGAGAAAACATCCCCAACGGCTCCAAATCACTCCCAACTGCTACAAACGGCCACAAACACATTCCAACATATAAATAAAAGTTTAAGACACTTGAAGAAGGGTTAGAATACCTATCCAAGCAATCATACACAAGAGAAGAATTTTCATTCTTATTTTATTTCTCTTGTAAATATTTTTGTTCTTGTGAGCTTAATTCTTTGTAAACACCTACCTTAGAGAGGTTTTCTTGTTTACATCTTTTTCCTTTTGTAAAAGGGTTTTGGTTCTATCTTAGCCAATTGAAAAGATAAGGAGTTGTAAAGGTTACTCTTGATCCTTGAAAAAGAAAGAACAAATTAGTGGATTTGTTGGAAAATCCTAAGTGAGGAGCTTAGGTAGTGGATGTAAACTTCATTGAGGGAGTTGAACCACTATAAATCTTTGTGTCAAATTGTCTATACTTTCTTTATCCTTACTCCCTAAACATAATTTACCAATTAACCCCTCTTGGAACATTTTCGTTTGTTAATTAAGCTTCATAAATCCTAAAATTAATATATCAGAGCTTGACTCAATAAAATGTTTAGAAAATTGAGATGATTAATCAATTCCCGACGCAACCAAGAAGATGGCTTCGACCTCATACTCTTACTACATTAAAGACTCTAATTGGTTAACAAACCACCTTATTTTAATGGAGCAAATTATGTCTATTCGAAGAATATAATAATGCTCTTCATTCAACCTAATGATCTAGGAGCTTGGAACTCAATCATGAAGGGATACTCCATTCTAACCGATGATATGGATGATTGGAGTGATGGAGAGAAGAAGAAGAAGTTCCAACTCAATGCAATGGCTATGCACATCTACTTTTTTGCATTAGGCCCGGATGAATATGGAAGAGTCTCCTCTTGTTCCAAAGCCAAAGAGATTTGGGACAAGCTCCAAATCACTCACGAAGGAACCAATGAAGTGAGGGAAACCAAAATCAGTCTTCTCAACCATAGTTATGAGAATTTCAAGATGAAATTAGATGAAGACGTCAAAGCTACGACAGATAGATATTATGTGATTGTCAACTGTCTCAAGGGATTTGGAGAAGTAATCCCTAATGAGAAGCTTGTGAGGAAGATGATCTACTCTCTTCCAAAGTCTTGGAAATGAAAGAAGACTACAATTATCGAAGCTAAAAACCTCAAGTCACTCACTTTTGATGAGCTTATCAGTTCTCTTCTCACTCATGAGTTGATCCTAAAGGAAGAAGAAGATTATGAAGAAAAGAAAAACAAGAAGAAAGAGGTAGGCATTGCCTTCAAATCCACCAATGAGAGCAATCAAGATACAAATGAAAAGGTGGATGATGATGATGATGAAGAATAATATATGGCCAAACTCTTTAAAAGATTCAAGAGATTCATGACTTCTAAGGAAGCGAAGTATTAATTAAGCAAAAAGAAGAGTCCCCCGGTATGCTTCAATTGTCAAATAACGAGCATGTCAAGTATGATTGTCTCCTCCTAAAGAAGAAGTGATCAAGTAAGAAGAAGGCATTAGTGGCAGCTTGGAGTGATGAAGATAAAGTAGCCAGCCTATGCCTCATGGCCATCAATGAAGATACGATGGTAACTTCGAACTCTAGTGAATTAAATTCTTATTCGTTTGATGAGTTACAAGTTGCCTATGATGAATTGTGTTTGAAATTTAAAACCATGAATTCCAAATCTAAGAAATTGATTTAAAAATTCAAATTTGAAATTGATTTTCTCTTGAAAGTAGAATTTGATTTTGAAAAGCAAAATGAAATTTTGAAAAATGATTTTAAGGTTTCAAAAATCAAAATCAATGATTTGGAAAAAGAAAAATTTGATTTGAAAGTTAAGCTTGAATGCTTAACAAAAGAAAAAAAATCATTTCTAAAAACAATTCAACTATGATAAAAATGGAAAAATGCTCACTTTGCCATTTTTATGGTCATTTGGAACATACTTGTCCTTTAAATAAAGGAAAATATTTTAAAATTTAACAAGTATGGGTTTCAAAAGGAACAAGGGCATTTAAACTAACGTTGAATGATCCAAAACAATTTGGATACCAAAATCCAATTAAATGTCTCTTGTAGGTGTGTGAGAGAAATGGTGATGGAAATGAAGATATTCAAGTACTCTAGTCACACTTGAAAAGGAATGAGTAACCTCTAAGCTTATTTTGATTACCTTGCATAATTGGTTGCTCATTTAGGTTTAAGCATGCATGATTTTTTATATTAAATATTTTTATGTTTTCTATCTCATGTATGTTGAAAATGTATTATGATGGACATTTTAAAGTTTTAATGATTTCTCATAATTTTTAGTTCATTATAATGAATTTTGGTCAAAATTGGTTTTAAATGCAAATGATATATCTCTAACAATTGATATCAATTTTTCAAATTAATGCTTTGATTTTACAAATTTTAATCTTTGACCTTAATTTAAATGCTTATGCATATGGTTTATTGCAAATGATATCTTTCTAACAATTAATGTTTTGTTTGTATTGCATCGTACAACTTTTATTTGTTTGTTGTACTAACGTGTGATTTACATGTTTCGGATTTCTGACTTTTGTTTTAGTCTGTTTGTTTTTTGATCGAGGGAAAGGATTGTGAGTTTCCCTCACTCGCGCTATAACCGTTTGAGTATTTAGAGCCTTCTAACTATGTTCTGTCCCGTTAGGTAATGGTGAACGCTACGCTTACGTGAGAAAAATTATTTTTCTCCGCATGGGCTTTAGCAAGTAACCTCTGGGGTGCATATACCTCATGTTTATGAGTAAACCATTGAGTTTCCTCGTATGGACATAGGGAAATGAATCCTCTTGAATTGAACTAGACCTATTTAAGCCTATAATGGATAATGATCGAGGGTTTGGTAGGCCCAATAGGACACCAACAAAGAATAATTCGAGGACCATGTTAGTAATATCGAAACTCTTCCCATTTCATACTAAATTTATGTCTGCAGTTCTTCAAAAGTTACAAAGGGGAAACCCACTCTAACATTTTCCTCGAATTTATTTATTTATTTTGCAAAAAGCATTAGAACTAGAAGAGTATGTGGTTAGATTTTATATTTCCGTACGAAGCCTGTGAACTAGAAAAATGTGGATAAGGTTTATTTACCAAATAAAAGCATGAGGGTAAATATCATGTTGGGTAGATTACATGTGGGTAAGGTTTATGATATTTTTTTGTTGTTATTTGATTATTCATTGTATATACCGACACATTTCTATTTTTGTTTCTGTTTTTTTTTGTATTGTTGCATTGCATGATCATTCATTAAGAAAAGTGTTGGTTCACGAAGTGGTCATCAGAGTAGAAGGCGGTCATAAAATGGACAAGAGTTTTTATAACAAGGAAATAAAGAATGCAGAGGCGAGGTCATTGTCTGAAGAAACTCAGAAAAAACGGGAGATAGTTTGACTGAGGACTATATCAGTGCTACCAGAGGTCGCTCTAGATAGTCTTAAGCAAAATTATCTGCAAGGGCTACGTGAAATCTGGGAAAGTTGGAAATTTGATACGAGGCATGCATTCTGGAAAAATAATGGTGACATACACTACTAGAAAAACCCCTTTATTGACGCACATTGCGCGTCATCTATGGGTGCAGATGACACACAAATGTGTGTCATTGAAGCCACCGATATAAATCTCAGATGACACGTAATTGTGTGTCATAAATCTACGACCCGCATTTATGACGCTCATTGCGCGTCATTGAAGCCCTCGTCATAAATGAAGATGACACACATTTGTGTGTCATAAATTTATGACACACATTTATGACTTACATTACGTGTCATTGAAGCACACATTATTAAAAAAGATGACATATATATATATATATATATATATATATTATATTTATATTTATATTGTAGATTGTTAAATAATCAAACTAAATCACATTTAATTCCTCATAATACTAAATATATATATCATATTATATATAAGCAATCCATTTGCATACAATATATTAACATTAAGTTATCGCAAATATTGTAATCATATGTCCATACAAAATATCACGGCATAATAAATTTTGCCACTTAGATACCCATTCTTTGCGAATATCATCAATGTCATCATCCATGTATTCTTCCTTCCCATCGCCAACCTAAGTAAAAAATATGAAATAAGTATACAATTTATACTTATTTAAAGTGAAGTATATAACTATCAAAGTGTACTAAAATGACAAAAAACGACCAAGAATCCCAAAAGAAACGAGAATCAGGTTCAACATATAGCGCATAAGCTTGTAACTACATATTGTAATTATTTTTCAGACAGAAATGTACCCCAAAAATGTGTGGATGCCAGAACCTTTGAGAGATATTTAATAGTAGCCTTCCCTGGTTTTATATTTGGTATCCTGGCACTCATCTTATTCAGGTAATCTGCTATTTCCTTCGGTAAGTTGGTATGCACAGGAGTTTCCACACAAACAACAAACATAAAGAAGCAATGAGTAGTGGATAAACTAATATAAGCCAGAATTGCAGAATTCTTCAAACAAACACATCATATAAACAAATTCAAGGATTGATTATTAGATTTGAAAGATTAGTCCAATGTATACAAATAGGAAAATGGAAGAAATTTAGATAGCAATAGCACACAATAAGCATATAATCATCAGAAACTTAGAATTACAGAGGTTCAAAAGAACTTACAATGTCAAAGATATTAAACAGAAAAACAAAAAACACATATATTGAATAGTAAACCCATGGTTCTGCTCCAACAGATATTGCAGGGTTCAATATCTCCTTAACATGCTCCCATAATGGTGAACCAAGGATATTGCCAATAATGCAATGTGTTAAGATCATTTTGGGCATTCAAAAAAAAAAGATAGCTTTAAGGTAAGTCCGTAGGATAAGACAAACAACAAACCAAAGATATGTATTGCATCAGAAGAATATTGCCCAAAAAATGTGAATAGTACAGAGGATTCAAAATAAGTTTTTAAATCACTTCAGGGCACAATTACCTTGCAACAATACTTGGAAAAGCCAATAGATAAGTGGTAGTGAGAACAGGCTGCATTCCTGATGGATTAATATTAAAAGGAATATAGGGTTCTACTTCAGTGATCAGGGTATCTTCCTTATCCAACACACAAAACAAAGAAAATATGACCTTGAGAAAGAACATATAACCATTATTATAAGTTAATAAACAAACACTGAAAGTTACAAATCTCCTTAAATGAATTCAACAATAGTAGTCCTAGTTCACATAAAATTAGTTATTGCTCTCTGCTCGGATTAGCCATGAACTGTACGATCTATGCTGCACAAAGAAGAATTGAAACCAAAGCCTATGTCTCTCCACCAAATGCATCTAATGTCTAGGTAAGTAGCACTGACTTTACCTTGCAGCAGATGTTAGTTTAAACCCATAGTACTGTAAATTTATTTTCCTGCAACCCTCAGTTACAACAACTGCCCACATGGTGACTACAGTAAAAACACCTAATACAACAAGAATGTACGACCACCAACTCACGGCACTGCCTGAGAGTTGAGTTAACATCTCGTACAACGTATCTGTGTATCCAGTTAATATTCCAACACATATAATTAGAGACGAACATTGACATAAAACACACAAGCAGTGAATTAAGAAGGCCACAATACTCAAAACATCGTAGTAATGTGCAGCTTCATCACTTTCAAAATATAAGAAAACAAGATCTTTAAAAACCACACCAATTTTATATGAACTTTCCTTGACTTTGGACAAGGTGAAAGGCTGAAACTTTTAATGAATTTCTATAACTTCTATAATCTTGGATAAAAGCATATTTCTCGTTTCAAGCTGAACATATGAGAAGAATATCACTATTTCCTATTATTTCCTCCAATCCAACATAAGGTCTCTGCAAATCGAATAAACTCTTTTGCTTAAAGCTCTATTTCCAGAGTTTTCCTCATTATAGATTCTAGAGAAAATAACCACTAGCTTTAAATTTATTCGGTTAGTTACTCAGTTTTTATTATTAAATTAAAAACTTGTCTGCAACAATTGAAATAAATAAGAAGTAAATGTAATAAGAATGATACCAAATCCGGATTCTGATATTGTATCACAAATCCATGTCATAGTCATTGCACCATAAACCAAAAGTAAAGCAGTCACCATCACATGCTTAACCCTGCAAAAACCATAAGAATTTAATTTACAAATAAAAGCTCAAATATAAGGCATAGATGGAAAAAATGAATAGAGAACATGTGAAAATTATGTTTAAGTTTTATTCCAGGAAAAGGCTGAATATGCGTCATATCCTGTCAATTTTTTGTGAGAAATAAAATCATTAGAAATTGTTGCTTTCATGTTTATATTGCTAAAGTACCTGTAACTGGCTGCATAAATTGCATAAGGAAGAGAATAGCAAGCAACTATAATAGCTTCTAGTATTGCAAAGCCAGGTGAAATCCACCAGCTACAATGAAAGAATAATAGCATGCTTTGTAAGTAACGATAACTTTTCCTTTAGTAGTTTTTCCCTTTATTGTCAGACCTCTTTGTTTAGAGTCTTCATCATGACTCGAAGACTGATCTGATGCCATGGTTCCAAGTAGAACCTGTTTCAACATGATTCAAGTAAAAAAAAGTTAGTACATTGTTATTTCTTGCAGTTGGGACAGAACTAATAACGTACAAATGTTGAAATAAAAACATACCAAAAATTAAAGATTTTATTTTGCACACAATATTTTAAACTTGGCAGCATATTATTTCACTCGAAAGGTTCAATCATGCATATCATTTCCATAATCATAACTTGACAACATAGATGACAAATATAGTTGCAAAATGTGACTACCAAGAATTTTAGCAAACAAAAAGGCAAGAGTAATTCACTCGAAGAAGACAACCAGGAAAGGGAAGTTCCACCACCAAAAGCCAAGCATGATTCATGTATTACCTCAAGAGTAATGAACCCACAAAGGGCCCTGAATTCTATTATGCCTAAAGCCATCTCAGGTTTATGATTAGCATCCTTATAGAGATTTGGCTTTAACTTATGCAATTCTTTGGCCATTTCTTTATCCGGATGTGCCTGTATTGAAAGGGGTTTTTCCACTGAAAGTACCTATATTAAAGCATATGAAAAACGAAATCAGGTTGGGATTTTACTTGCAAAAGATAAATACCAGAAGAAGAAAATGCTCATATTGTAGTTAAAGTTTATGCTGGTTGCCATTTTTAACTGTTAAGCTTAATTCTTTGCCATTAACATCTCTAATATGCATTCCAGTTCCCTAATTTCTATCTTGATCACTTTGATCTAAACTTAAATTGAGATGAAAACAACCCAAAAAGTAAAATTTTACACTTCTAAATATCAAAAGAAGGAGAGGGGGAAATAATAAGGGACATCACAAAAATGGTAAAAATGGAAATTTTAGATGAATGGTGAGAATTCAATTTCCATGAATACTGAAGCAAAAGTTCTGGCCATTACCATTAAAATGAAAAAGAAAACTCATTAACCCAATTCTAAACACATGCACACAAAAATCAAAATTCAATTTCCCAGTAATTTAAGGAAATAAGAGGAAAAAAAAAAGAAATCCTTAGAAAGAAAGTAGAGAAATACGTGTAAAAGAAAAGAACAAACATTGAACAGAAAAAGAAGATCAAGCCCCCATTTTTTCAAAACCTTGTGACCAAGCACATTCGGATTCTTCAAAATCCAAACTTTTAAACCCAAATTCCTACCTTCTCCATTGTCATTAGCCATAAAACTTGGCCTTAAGTCATGGGTTCCCATCCAAAACTCAGCACATGGCCTATTAGGCTTAATCTCAGACCCAGAATTCAAATCCAAAAGCTTCACCACCTGTGCCTCCATCCCACATCTTCCCCAATTATAGTTTTGAACCCAACCTTTAGCTGATTTTGAAGAAAAATGAGAAGAGAAGAGAAGGGGTTATGAGAAAATGGTAATGCGGAAGAGAGGGGTTTTTTTTTGCTGGTATTTGAAGAGTTTGTAAGGGTATGTAGAGAGAGGGAAACAGGCTGGAAAAAGAGACCGAAAAGAAGTGAAGATGAAATTATGGGGGAAAATTAAAAGACAACCTTTAGAGATGACACAAATGAAAAGTGTACTCCGTGTTTTGCTAAATTTTTTGGATTATGACTATTAAATATGACACATTATTGTAAGTCATAAATCGTTAAGATTTTAAGAAACATGGCTTTTTTTATGGCACACATGTTTTGCAAGTCATAAATTAGCGTGTGTCATCGTTCGTGTGTTATTAAAGGTATATTTTCTTGTAGTGATATCTCTTTTGTTGTATGTGAAACAAATGTGCCATTGATCAAGGCTCTAATCCAGTTTTGAAATCCATCATATAGTTGTTTCACTTTCAACAAAGAGGACATAACTCCCACTCTGGAAGAGTACACCTCCCTGTTTCATTTTGAAACGATGCACTTGGATAGAATCTACTCAAAGGCGACAATAGTAAAACCTTTCAAAGCAAGCTCACAAAAATTACCGGAATGAGGGAGAAACGGGTAACTGACCACATCCAAAAAAAAAGGAGACTCCGACTGTTTTCCTTGGTTGTGCATTAAAGAATTGATTGTCAAACACAATGATACTAAGAAGAGCATGAAAATGTTCGCTTTGGAAATTTACGGATTAGCAATTTTCGCAAAAGTTCTTTGCCATATAGACTCTGTCGTGGTTGATCTATTTGAACGTTTGGAAAGGAAAGTAAATCTTGTTCTTATAGTCTTAGCTGAGACATTCAGGTCACTTAACAGTTGCAAAAGAGCAGAGAGTAGCCGCTTCACTAGGTGTGTTTAGTTGTTTACTGTGTAAATCCGTAGCCACTTCTAGAAGATTGAAAGAGAATACTGTTGTCGATTCTCAAGTGTTTATTATCCATTGAAAGATTTCCTTACCAAAGAATGGCTAGAGCATCTCACAAGAAAATATTGGGTTTCATTTTCAGGAATTTACAAGATCACGACATAGTGTGGCGCATCCCCTGGTTAGTCTATGTTGATATATTGTACAATTATGTGGACTCTGATTGGATAACTTTGTTAGGGTTATAGGGTGGAGTAGGTTATGCTCCACCAATGGTGGTAAGGCAATATACGACACACCAGTTCATCCCAGCCACCTATGGCCTAAGTAAGTCTGAATTTGTGTACCACAGATATCACTACAAGAAAACAGTTCGTTTAATGTTAGATTCTTAGAAGTTAACCTTTCGAACCGATGTGGTAGCAGTGGATGTCATGTTAACACCAGATTATGTGGATTGGAGAAATGCAAGGAAGAATGACATCATTCCCTTACATGACTGTGATCGAGTTATTCCTTTATAATAGCAATTCATATATGTGCCATTTGAGTTGGAAATAATGAGGAATGAATGTGAAGCCGAAATTACCAAGATAGAAAAAGCGTGTGAAGGTCTTATATGAGAAAATTTCATGTTGAAACTCGATATTGGGTTCTATAGTAAACAATTTGAGCTCATGCAAAAGAGGAAAGATGAGTTTGAGACTAATTTCACGGATATACAGAAAGATTACGGAAAGATTAATCAAGCCTGGGAAATTGTTGGACTAGGAAAAACTTCAGAACAGTGGAAGTTGGAACTCAAGGCTGTAAAAGACCGTCGAATTAAGGACGTCAGACCTGAAAGAGAACGTCGAGTTAGAGAGATAGAGGCAGAGAATAAGAAAAAAGATCTGGAGCTCAAAGTAAAGAAGAAATCATGGACTCATGCACAAAGTGGTGAAAGAAAAGAGGCCAAAGAATTAAGACAAAGGCACACCCTAAGCAAGAAGTGAGAAGAGGAGCTCACTTTTGAAGTGCAAGGGTTGCAAGCTATGATTGAGGAGCTCAAAGCTGAAAATCAAGGCCTATTAAGCGAGCTAGAAGAGGAAAAGGGAAGGGTCAAAAAGTTAGAAGTTGAGAAAAGTAATATATTCAAAGGGTTCAAAATGGAGGTGAATAGCATGCTGAAAAAACTCGAGATTAGAGGACGAAGAATAGATGAGCTTGAATCTGAAAAGAAGCGAAGTAGTGAAGAGTTTAAATTGGAAAGGAAACATCGAGATCATGTGCTCTAAGGAAAGCAAGATGAAGTTTTCCTTTGGATACAACGATGTGGGATGAAGAACAAGTGAATAGAGGTCCTCACTCAGAAGAGACAAGAGATGGAAGCAAGGCACAAGGAAGAGTTAGCTCAAGCTAAGGCTAAGAATGAATAGTATAGTGCTTACATTCTATAGCTCGAAAATTCCTTATTTATGGAAAATGGTTAGCATGGGCCAATAGCTTTAAGAGTTAGCCTCGAAGAGAATACCACTTTGCGAAGAATGGTTAGTGGCTTAGAGGATGCTCTGCAAAGTTGTCAAGTGCATATCACTGGTCTTGAGTGCACTATCCGAAGCTCCAGGCGACAATGGCAGAATGTGAATGATTACTATGAGGACTGGAAAACAAATGTGAATCGTGTGATAATTGAAACTACGAATCAGTTGAGTAGTGTTGCAAGAAAGCTAGGAGAGATGGATATCCAAGCAAGAGTCATCCAAAGCTACATGAATCCATCATCAAATTTGGGAAAAAGGGTTACTTGGCTTATCAACGATATAATGGAGTTGAATATTAGAGCTAGGATTTTTCTATAATGGATTCATCTTGTAATGATAGTGCTTTTGTCCTTAAACGAAAGTTATTCTAAGACTGACAACGTTTTATGAATCGATGCATTTGCACTTTATTTAACGTCCAAGTTTTGCGTTCTGCATTTTATTTGCACTTTTACAGTTATTTATTTAGTATTTTGCTTCCATATAATTAATATTCATCGTTAAAACATAGAAATTAACAATAAAGGGTACACTACATAATATTGGAAACTTCTAAGCACCCGTAAAATACCAGAAAAAGGCAATGGATGAGAGAATCGTTCAAATTGAGAATGCCTAACTCGAAATGCAGGAGAGCTTCAGGAAAGCTCAAGAGGAGATGCATGAAAAAATGTTGAAATCCCAAAATGATCTGATGGAGAAGTTAGCAAGTATGCTACAAGGGAGAAATATAGATCGAGAAGAGATTCCAGCTGTCGGTGCTACTGCTGAAAAACCTCTATACCCCCAGGTTTCGCACCACGAGTAGATCGTGGTAAGGCTTCGGCTGTTGGAGTTATTACTGAAGAACTCCTATACCCTTCAGGCTTTACACCGCCTCATATTATAGTACAACAAAGAGCAACTGCTCAGCTAGGAAGGGTGCATATAAACTTGCCTGGCACCTCCGTAAAGAAAAAAGAAGCTGAAGATGTCCCAAATTTTGACGAGGGGGTAAAAAAGAGCTGAACAAACAATTAGAAGAAAAATAGAAGCATCTGGAAGAAGAAATTAGGCTATAAGGAGGACAATAATACATATAGGATTGATGCTAAGGAGCTAAGTCTGGTTCCCGATTTAGTGCTTCCACCCAAGTTCAAAATTTTAGATTTTGAAAAGTTTCATGGCACAAGATGTCATTTTGTACACATTACAATGTTCTACAAAAAATGATCGACTTAGTAGGATCATCCATCCGCTGGTACAATCAATTGAGTAGGGATCAAATTAAATTCTGGAAGGAATTAGCTAAAGCTTTTCTGAAACATTATAAGCACGTAAAAGATCTGAGGCCTAATTAAATCATGTTGTAGAGCATGGAGAAGAGGTCCAACGAAAGCTTCAAGCAACATGCCCAAAGGTGGAGGGATGTGGTTGTACAAGTTCAACCATTGCTTGAGGAAAAAGAAACTAACATGCTCTTTGTGAACACTCTAAAAGCCCCATTCTTTGGCCACCTCATAGGAAATTCATCCAAGAGCTTCGCTGATGTGGTCATAGCAGGAGAGATGATTGGAATGGCAATCAAGAGTGGAAATCTTGATGGAGGAGAATCTAGTAGGAAATCGCCATCGAAAAGAAAGGATAATGAAGTCAATAATGTGAGGAAGTATGACTCCAATAACATTATTGTGTCTCAACTGCAAGCCATAGGGTGTTCCACACAGAACTCTACCATACAAGGGGAAAGAGAACATAGATAATAAAGGGAAATGATTCAATTTTACCTGATCCCCATGACCTATAAAGAATTATTTCATATATTATATGATAAACATGTGGTATCGCCTTACCACACTTCATCGATACAACCTCTTTACCCAAAATAGTATGACGCCAATGCCTAATGTGAATATCACGCGGGGGCTTTAGAATATTCAATAGAAAATTGCATTTTCTTTAAAAAGATTGGACAAAGATTAATGCAGAGAAACTTCATCAACTTTGGTAACAGGGAGCAACTCAATATGGCTTAGAACCTACTGCCGAACACACAAGGGTAGGTGTCAATGTAATAATCGAGGGGAGAGGAAAAAAGATTATAACCGAGGTGAATGAGTTGAAGTCACCCATGCATTTTGTGTGGAGGCAGATGGTTAAGGTAGGCTTGTTGGTCTTAGACGTGGTTGATAGAAGTAAGCGTGTATGCCCATACCATAACTGTGAAGGTTATACCATACATGATTGTGCTGAGTTCTGAGACTTGGTGCAAAGGCTGATGGATAACAATGAAATTTAATTTTATCAAGACACTGTTGAAGAGGAAATATATATTTATGCATCTAAGGGTTCAAACTAGGGAGTCTACAATATCGACTGTCCTCTGGTTATCACACCAAAAACTCGTGTGGTAGAGAGAGTGCCAGTTAAATAACGTGGGTGTTTCAAAGGTCACCAAAGGAGAAGTGGATGAGGTAGGTCATTTCACCAGAAGTCGGAGATGTTATTCTCCCAACCAGACCAATGAATCTGAGAAAAGAGTTGTTGTTGATAAAAGGAATAGAGTCGAGATACTGCTGAATGATGATGAACCGGTCATTAATGAGCCTGTAATGGAAAACGAGGTTGTATTGTTCATGAAATTTTTAAAGCTGATAACTCCGTAAAAAGACTATATTTTAGGTCTTTTTACTTAAGTTATTGATTGTCTAAAAGCCATTGACATATCATTTAAGCTTCAAATAGTTGCATTTAGGACATATTTTCATGTGGTGGATAAGTTTTGCCGAGGCAAAGTTTATTTCATTAAACTGATGCTGTTGATAAGAAAGGTTGTTTGTTGATTGTTATTGACCTCACGTGCAAGAAATCCCCCAAAAGTCTGACAACAGCCAGCCGCCTTTCCATTTATAGCTGGACAAGAAAAAATGATTATTTAGGGGGCATTTAATGATTTGAAACCCTAGGAAAATTCCCATTATAAATACCCAGTCACAGCCTCCATAAAAGGAGAGAGGGGAGAATCATACAGAGAAAATTCCCTAGGTTTGGAAAAAGGCGATCACGGCGTCCTTTTTTCTACCACCCCCACTCGTCCGTCCTTGGTGCCCTCCATATCCAGGCTTCACCGTGGTGGCGGCCAGGCCCTGGAGAGAGGCTGGTGTGCTAGAGCAGTCATGGTGGTGGTCTGATGTCAAGATAGAGCTCTATTCTGGGAGTTTTTATTCCTCTTATTCTTCATGTTTTAATTTTCTAAGGGCTTGTACTTAATGAATATTTTTGGGATTATGTTAACCACACCATAAACTATTTTATTTGGTGTTGGAAATGCTTGGATGATATTTTATTTTGCCGTTAATGAATGATTAAGCATGTTTTTGTTAAGTGTTGTTTTGTTCACTATTTTAACCTTTTGCCTTGACACTGTAAGAGCTTCGAGAGATTGCCTGGTGCCTAGGCAAAATATTTCTAGATCTTGTAAGAGCTTTCGAGAGATTGTCATTTTTATAGAAATAGATTCTTAGATTCGAGAGAATTAAGATATATCTACGTGAACAATGGAATGGATCCGGGATGGTGATGTTTTAACTTATCTACCTTAGAGATAAGGAGAGAGTTTCAATCAACTAAAAGGGATAAACGCTTGAGTAGGATATACAATGACTATAGTTCACGCTGAGGGGTATTTCCACAACAACAGTCTGACAAACCAAGGGTTGTAGCTCACGCCGAGTAGTATTACCATAGCAACCGTCTAAGAAATCTCACGTCGTGCAGCCTAAGCATAGCATACCAAATCATTCTTGGCATGAAATAACTTCTCGCCATAGCAAAACCAACCCAAATGCTTCGTTAGAAGTCTGATTGTGAGAGGTTTCCAGTTTATTTACATAGTTTTGATAACTTTAACCTTGACAACTTTTATTTGTTTACCTTTGCATATTTTTCTTGTCTTGACCATACTTTTCTCGATCTGTTCATTCCATTTTGCTTGCCTTAGCATATACATTTACAAGCGATCAAGTTTTTGGCAATGTTGTCGGGGATTGGCAATTGGTGTTTTTAAAAGTTTTGTTATAGCATTATCTTGTTTCTTTATTATTGTATTTTTATTTTTATGGATTTATTCGTTATTTTCGTTTACCTTTTTTAGGTGTTGAGTGGTTGCATAACTTGTAAAAGTCCCAAGGAACCATTATCTCATTTTGAGCCTGAGATTGAAAAAAAATTCTGTCAAAGAAATTATGTTCAAGGAGCTCAAAAAGCTATATACGAAGTTCAAAATGAAGTGAAGGAACCTGAAGAATTAAAGGTCACAGCAAATAAAAATGCGAAGAATGTTGCAAGACCATGAACTATTAGAGATCACTTAGCTCCCACCTTGGATGACCTTAAGCCTGCTATTATAACTCCTGAGATTCAAGCAGACCACTTCGAGCTCAAACTGGTTTTGTTTGACATGTTGGACTTGATTGGATAGTTTGGTGGACCTCCCCATGAGGATGCAATGCAACATGTTCGAGCATTTTTGGAGGTCTGTGACTCTTTTCAACAACAAGGTATGCATGAAGATGTGCTGAAATTGAAGTTATTTCCATATTCTTTGAAAAATCATGCTAGGGCATGGCTTAATGGACTACCTTCCGGCTTGATAAGGTCTTGGGTAGATTTGTGCAAACAATTTTTGCTATGGTATAATCCACCCAATATGAACAACCATCTCAGGAATGACATAGCATCTTTTTGCCAAAGCGATGAAGAGTCTATGTATGAGTGTTGGGACCGATACAAAAGTTTGCTTCGTAAGTGCACCAATCATGGATTTCATGACTGGACTCAAGTTGTGATGTTCTACAATGGAGTCAACGCACCCACTCGCATGATGTTGGATGCCTCGACAACTGGTACTCTGCTTGACAAATCACCCGAGGAAGCCTTTGATATGCTTAATAGGATAGCCAATAATGATTATCAATTCCTGTCTACAAGGCTTAGAACTGGAAGGAAAGTGTCTGGGGCATTTGAACTTGATGCCAAGGATTCAGTGTCTGCCCAACTTTCTGCCATAACAATTATGTTGAGAAATTTACAGCATTCCAGCGAGGTGAAGGAAGTTAAGGTAACCAGCTCAGCATGCAATTTTTGTCACGGCAACCATCATGAAAGTGAATGCCCAGAAAACCAGGAGTCCATCAATTTTGTGGGCAGTTTTAATAGAAGCAACAACAACCCCTACTCTAATACATACTATCCTAGATGGCGACAACATCCAAATTTTTCGTGGGATAATTAAGGGACCAACAACAACCATGCATGTAACCTTAACATGCCACAACAAAGTATTTCTGAACCTACAAATTTTTAGCATCAACAGATGCCCTGGCAAAATATTAACAAGGGTTCATTATCTTTCTCAAATTCTAATTCCCTCGAAGCTTCACTGCAAGATTTTATGGCCTCGACAAAAGATTTCACAACTTCAACTAAGGCCTTGCTGCATGAACACTCTTCAACAATTAAAAAGACAAGGCATACTATTGCAAAGTCAGACAACTTTATTACGAAGTCATAGCTCATCTTTGAGAGTATTGGAGAACCAAGTGAGCCAAATTGCCAAGGCATTACATGCTCGCCTACAAGGAAGCCTCCCTAGTGATATTGAGGTCACTAAGCCTCATGAAAATGAGCAATGCAGTGCGCTTACAATGAGGAGTGGTACCCAGCTCAATCAAGAAGACAAGTTTGGGGTGAAGAATCAAGAAAATATTCGCCGCAACACTGTACCAGAAGAATCTAAAAGTCAATCTGAATTTGTTGTTCAAGAAGAATTGCCTATGGAGATGGAAAAGGACGAGGGTTTAACAAGTCATTCTGCTGATGGTGGAAAATTTATTGCCATGGCAAAAGTTTCACCCCCACCTGTAGCAGATAAAGTCAGGTCCCCTCAACCCTTCCCTCAATGATTGAAGGAGCATAACGAAGAGATCCTATTCCACTACAATTCAGCTTCATGCAGAGAGCACTTTAAAGGAGAGAGGACTACTGCAAAGGTCCTACAATTCAGATGTGAAAGATACGAACTGCCAGGACAAAATATTTTGAAGGTGGAACTGTTATATGTGTGGGAGACTTTGGTTTATACTGGTGCTCCGATAGAACACGACAAAACTGCCATATCATTTCAGGATGTTTAGAGTTTGCATCCCTTCAACCCTCTTTATTTTTGTTGTCATGGCAAATTTTTTTTTGTGTGTGTTTGTTTTTCTTTGCTTTATTTCTTTATTTACTTTTAATAATAGTTTTTGTAAGAACAAGCTCCTAAGCATGTGGATAAGAGTAAAGCCCCTGTGGTTGTTGCACCCACTTAGAAAGGAGACTCAATTGGTGTTGGCACAAACGATGACATTACTGATGATGTCTACCCATCTGCACAAATGCCAAGGCAAATTGCAACACCTCTGATCAAGCATCACCTGAAGAGAATAACAAATCACGTTTGGACTTCTCCACCTTAAGAATCTGCGCAAAATAACCCCACCACCATCAAAGTAGATGTTAGTCAAGGTACCTTGCATTACATTTCATCTTTAGTTTAGTCTTCATGCATCAAGGACAATATATCTCTCAAGTTTGGGGGAGGTGTTGTACTCCATACTTAGTTTTTTTATTGTTGATAATAATTGGTTGAAATATTTGTTTTCATGGCATAAGGTTCATTAGGATAGTTGTTGGAAAAAGTTGATGATGCACAATGATGAAAGAAAATTTTATTGCCTAGGCCAAAATTATTTTACATGACTGTTGAAGGCTAGAACCGACCTTAGGACTTGATTCTTTGTGACTCTTTGAACACGGTTGTATGTTTTCTCTGCTTAAGGTGCTTAGAAAATTTTTAATAAAGAACTTTTTGCACGTCATGGCATTAAATGTTTGAAAGGCTAAATTGAACTCCTTAATGTTTTGAATTGTGTGAATTACAAATAAATGTCTCGATATAACTGTAGAGGGACAGTCCTCTGTGTAATGGCATGACCTAGAAAAATCCCTTAAATAAATGGTTGCCTCGGCATATGAGTGAATGAAAGCAGTCACGGGATGACTCTACCTGACTAGCTCAGGGGTGGAAAGTATGCTCCCTTTCACCTAGAGTGTGGGATGGTAGGTGTGATGGGCTGACTCCCCTCAAAATAGTGTTTAAAAAACTCTACCTGACTAGCTCGGGGGTGGAAGGTATACTCCCTTTCACTTAGAGTGTGGGATGGTAGTGTGATGAGCTGACTCTCCTTGAAGTAAAAAAACTGAAGTTATATGTTGAAAACTAAATAGGAGTGAAACTATGCTTGATGAATAATTTGATGTCTTGGAAAAATAGAAGAGCTTACTTATGAGTTTTCAAACTACGTTAAAGCATAGACTGCTATACAATCACACACACACACACCGACAAAGAATCCTAACCTAGGAAATGTACTTGACTTCTCGAACAGTTTGCCATGTTGAGGCTAAACTTTTTGCTAAGGGCTGAAATTTTAAACCCCGTGATTGTCCTAATTTTTTTTCTTTAACATGGAAACTTATTTCTCAATTGCTTATTATCCATTGCTTGAGGACAGTCGATAGCTTAAGTTTGGGGGTGTGATAACTCCGTAAAAAGACTATATTTTAGGTCTTTTTACTTAAGTTATTGATTTTCTAAAAGCCATTGACATAGTATTTTAGCTTCATATAGTTGCATTTAGGACATATTTTCATGTGGTGGATAAGTTTTACCGAGGCAAAGTTTATTTCATTAAACTGATGCTGTTGATGAGAAAGGTTGTTTGTTGATTATGATGATGCATGAAATGTCTGAGAAAAAAATTATTTGCTGAAACAAATTAATTTGATAGGTCCAATGGAACACAGAAAACGAAGACAATGAAGAACATATTTTCCTTGACAAGGCAAGGAAAATCTAACAAGTCTGACGCGAATCTGACGAACTGCTGACGTCACCTGCCAGCTGCCTGATTGACCTCGCATGCAAGAAATCCCCCAAAAGTCTGAAAACAGCCAACCGCATTTCCATTTATAGTTGGACATGAAAAAATAGTTATTTAGGGGGCATTTAATGATGTAAAACCCTAGGAAAATTCCTATTATAAATACCCAGTCACAACCGCCAAAAAGGGAGAGAGGGGAGAATCATACAGATAAAATTCCCTAGGTTTGGAAAAAGACGATCGCGGCGTCCTTTTTTCCATCGCCCCCACTCGTCCGTCCTTGGTTCCCTCTATAGTCAGGCTTCACCGGGGCAATGACCAAGCCCTCGAGAGAGGCTAGTGCGCTGGAGCAGTCATGGTGGTGGTCTGATGTCAGGACAGAGCTCTGTTCTGGGAGTTTTTCTTCCTCTTGTTCTTCATGTTTTATTTTTGTAAGGGCTTTTACTTATTGAATATTTTTGGGATGATGTTAACCACACCATAAACTATTTTATTTGGTGTTGGGAATGCTTGGATGGTATTTTATTTTATCATTAATGAATGATTAAGTATGTTTTTGTTAAGTGTTGTTTTGTTCACTATTTTAACCTTTTTCCTTGATACTGTAAGAGCTTCGAGAGATTGTCTGGTGCCTAGGCGAAATATTTTTAGATCTTGTAGGAGCTTTCGAGAGATTACCATTTTTTTATAAATATATTCTTAGATTCGAGAGAATTAAGATAGATCTACGTGAACAATGGAATGGATCCGAGATGATAATGTTTTAAATTATCTACCTTAGAGATAAGGAGAGAGTTTCAATCGACTAAAAGGGATAAACCCTTGAGTAAGATAAACAACGACTATAGTTCAGGCTGAGGGGTATTGCCACAACAACAGTCTAACAAACCAAGGGTTGTAGGTCACGCCGAGTAGTATTCCCATAGCAACCGTCTAAGAATACTCAGTAATCCTGTCGGGCAGCCTAAGCATAGCATACCAAATCATTCTTAGCATGAAATAACTTCTCGCCATAGCAAAACCAACCCAAGTGCTCCGTTAGAAGTCTGATTGTGAGATGTTTCCAGTTTATTTACATAGTTTTGATAACTTTAACCTTTACAACTTTTATTTGTTTACCTTTGCATATTTTTCTTGTCTTGACCATACGTTTCTCGATCTGTTCATACCATTTGCCATTGCATATTTTCCTTGTTTATATCATTAGACTTATATACTTAGGATTAGTTAGTGACACCTATTCCTAGCTATAGAAATCTTTTAAAAGCCCTCTAGTGGAGATGGTAACTCACTCACTACTATATTACTTGCATCGATTGTGTATACTTGCAAAGATTTGCTTGCCTTAGCATATACATTTACAAGCGATCAAAAGCATAGCGAGTAAAACATCGTCGAACAGCTACACAAGATATCAGATCGCATATCGATCCTGGCTCTTCTGTTAAGCTCAGAGACACACCAAAATGACTTGTTGAAAGTCTTGAGTCAGACTTTTGTATTGAAGGATGTACCTATAGAAAAGATATATCGACTGGTTGCGTATATCCAAGTCGATAATTTCATCTCTTTCTCCAATGACGAGATCCCGTATGGGATGGTTGGTAATCCCAAGGCCCTGCACATTACCATCAGGTACAAGGGTCATGTGTTATACCGAGTGCTACTTGATAACGACTCTCACTAAATGTGATGTCGTTAGTGACCCTGAAGAAGTTTTCGGTTGACAGTACGCAGTGATAAATTACCAAAATGTCAATCGAACTTTCGATGGAACGAAAAGAGAGGTGTTGAGAAAGATTGACATCCCTTTGACCATAGTCCCATCAACTTACAAGGTTGAATTCCTTGTCATGGATATCATGCCGGCCTATAATTGCTTATTGGGAAGGCCTTGGATCCAACAGGCAGGAGTCGTGCCATCCACTATGAATCAGAAGCTCAAGTTTGTAATTAAGGGAAGACTGGTGTGCCTTAATGCTGATGAAGACATCACTGCATTCATATCTACTACCACCCCATATGTCGAAGTGGAGGAAAAAGCTATTGAGTGTTATTTCAAGTCTCTAGAGTTTGTTAATGCCACTTTCTTGGCCAAGGGAAAGAAAATAACAAACCTCAGGTTGTCCAATTGTACTAGAATGGGACTCAAATGTCTCTGGGAAGGGGAGCTAAGGTTGAAAGAGGGCTAGGTAGCCACCTACAGGCATTCGTTGGTCCAGTTTTTTCCGTCATCAAGAGAGACCACTTTGGCCTGGGATACCACCTGACCTTGAAGGAAAAGTTGAGAGGTATTCAGAAGAGTAAGGAAAAGAATAGAGCAAAGCTATACAGGGAGGATATTAAGTGGGAGCCTTTTACTTTTTCGCCAGTATGTGACACCTTTATATCTGGGGGACATATGTTTTAGGGAGGCCATACATCCTATGACAGTCGATCGACCGATCTACCCAGAAGACTCGACTCAACCTAAACTCTCATACTACTAAATGTAACACACTCGGACCGATACAAGTGACCTGATCCGATCTGAGGTATCACATTAGGGGCACCAGAGCGACCATAGTAAAAATCCAGTGAAAATTTAAAATTTCTGTTAAAACGTGTAAAATTATAAAATAATTTATAAATAAAATACTAGTTCAGAAAATCATTCATATATTATAAACATAAATAAAATCATACAAGTTCATACTCATTGTAAAAATCAAATGTGACATACTAATTACACTTGTACCATACTCTTCATCCCAAGCCAAAGGAACTCCCATTACAGATGTCGATGTTGCACCGGATCAATTTTTTAACCTGAAATGGAGAGTAAAATAGTGGGCTTTGGGAAGCTCAGTAATACATAACTACCAAGTGATGCTGAAGGGCATGCAGATAATATGCAAGCCTAAAAATTTCTTTATCGATTCAGATGTCTATAGGTTTTTGGGCTGAGATATGGTTCCACTGATATTTCTTCAAGTAAAAGACATAAAGCTCACAGTTCAGAAGAAAACGTTTAGAGGACCAGGTTCAGGAGATCGAAAAATGATGTATAGTGTGTTCGAACAAAACAAAGTAATGTATATAGATCCTTTAAAAATATTAACAGTTTAAAACATATTTTAAAACCACAGTAATACCCTTTAACCATATACCTTTATGCAGTTTCCCCATAACTACATCCATAATCACTTACCCTAAGCACACAATAAAATACCACTATAAGGGAGTACCTTGGGGCCTACCCAAGGGTCTCTTTAGGTCCATAAGGAATTACCAGCTCGATCGGTCTAAACCTATATAGGGAATTACCAGTTTGACCGAGCTGAACCTCCACACTCTAGCATACCCATACACTACCCAGTAGAAATCAGATTGAGCAGTAACTTTAATATCAAAATATGATCTAGTAGTATATTATAAAAATGGTCATGTAGTTATTTAAATCACATAAATATCCTCCACCCATACACTATATGCAACCCCATGATTTACCCAAGGGAGTACCTTGGGGCCTGAGAGCCTACCCAATAAATATTTTCGGGGCCTCGGAGCCTACCTTAGGTCTGTAAGGAATTACCAGCTCGATTGACCTGAATCTATATAAGGAATTACTAGTTTGACCGAGTTGAACCTCCATACTCCAGCCTACCTAGATAATCTCCTAATAAAATAGTTCAAGTAGTAACCAGTAGATCTCATGATCCATAAATAAGGAAAAATTATATTTTCCAGTGAAAACATGTAATTAGATAACACACATCATGTAACCATAGTTCATTTAACATTAAATCAAAACATCAGTAAATCTATAATTTCAGAAGATCATGTTTTAAATTAGGTAAAATATTTACATGTCACATAAGGAACACACAAGAGGATCCAAATATTCTTTGGATATACTTGGTATTTATTAGGTAGTGGACCATGAAACTTTTGTTGTTTAACAGGATTTCAAAATCAAGATCCCTATAAAAAGAGGTTTGATAGCTAACAGAGTCATCATTCATTCATAATTGATTTATCAAGATCATATAGTATTTGGGTATTTTTCAGAGATACGAAGTAATCAGGAAGGTACTCAAAATATTTTGCATTAGAGTTACTTGAGATTTCAAATATGACCGGGGTGATTCCATTATTCAGAAAATCGGGGGCATTTTGGATATTTGGGTCTTGGAGAATTCTTAGTAATTTATTCTAATAAGGGTGAAACGATGATTCATGGTATTTAAGATTAATGTTAAATTACCAGGATATCGAGTCAACTCGAACTGCACAAATTCCAGCACCATGATACCTGTCAACCAGTCAAATCGATATACTTCAAGGATATAAATATTCACACTTTAATACTGACATCACTAGTCAAACTAATCATCTTCAAAATCATTGTTTAATGGATCATAGGGAGACGGACATATATTCCAATGGTATTTATTTCTTTTATGTATTGTAACGGTATCAAGAAATGTTTGGTTGCTTGATTTGTGGTTCAAAACCCTTATGGAATGTACAATATATAAGTTCATCATCATTTCCAGACTTATCCAAATCACTTGCTTAATTTCAGGTCAATGAGGGGTACTCAGGTCAATTAGCATTCAAGTTTATCCCGGTCACTTCAGAGTTTCCAGAGTAATTCGATCATTTTAACAATTCGAATACGTACAATACTTCCATTCAGTTCAACTTTGTCATATGATATTGTCATTTGAATATCGAAGGTTATTTTAGTTATTTCGTAGCTCGAGGACATTTCGGTAATTTTGATCAATTCAAACATATGTACCTTTTTTGGTAATTTGGTGATTGGTCAGATATATCTGTTCAGCATTATTTTTTACTTTTAGGGGTAATCTTGGTCTTTTTACAGTGTAAGGGCATTTTGGTCAAATTATAATTCAAGGGTATTCCAGTCCTTTCCTTCATTCCAGTCTTTCCATTTAATTAAATTTTTTCGAATAAGTCAAACATGACTAGTACTTCTGATGAATTAATCTTTAGGTGCCTGTTAATAAGTCAGTAATTATATGCCTTCTACCTTCTCCTATTTTAGGATCTGATTATCAATGATTTTTCGAGCATATTAGAAATTTAACAGGTGAATCAGTATTCTATCGAATTAAATCCAAATTCTCATGGTACTTTCACTCTCAGGGTCAATCCGGGCCATTTTCACCTTATACGGGCAATTTCGTAATTTTAAAATCAGGTAGTTTCGATATTAAATTTTTTAACAAGGATAAATAGAGTTTAGAGTCTCTGAGGTTATTTGCCTTTTCGGATAATCACTGAACTTGAAATCATTTGTATCAGTGTTCTTGAGTCTATTTAGGTGGTCTAAGCCTTATTTAGTTTAATTTATTATATTTCACAATCGGATCGAGTTTAGAAAATTTAACTACACGCATGTAACCATATATATATTCAACCGTGCATTTACCAATACCAACATGTTCTATAGAACATGCATAAGGTAGTATTGTATTACATCAATTTTTATACTCCATAAATCGAACGTTTAAACTCCATTCGATCACTTTAAAACTTGAATCTAACGTCCAATACTATCTCGGATACATATAAATAGAAATTACATAAAAAAATGAGGCTTAATTACGGTAAAAGATCGAATTGGAAGGTAAAATATTGAAAAACAACTTATCGGGTTTGAATTTGGGGAAACAGACTTCGGATTCGAACTTAGGAAGTCGAAAAACATAAAATATGACTTTCTAAAAATTTTGACTTTTTAGGTCAAAGTCAACTCTAGTCAAAGTCAACAGTAAACTTTGGTCAAAGTCAATGTGCCAGGTCAAAGTCAACGGATCAGATTATATTGACTTGGTTCGGTTCAAACAGACTCGGTTCATACTGGATTGGCTGTAGACCGACTGGACCGGTTCTAGAAGGTTTCCAAGGAAGGAAGAAGAGCCCCATGCGTACGTGAAGTCGCGTAGCAACGGCGACGGGCTCAGGGTGATAGACCGATAGCTTCAATTAACCAATTACAATCATTATTTAGCCAAACATCAGTCCAAAACAATGCCAAAACTGAAATAAAATTAACCAACTATAAACCCAAGCTTACCCTCAATAATAGTCGACGACAGCGCAACGATAGAGGCGTCGTTCACCTAGGTTTTGTTCACACATCGCCAATGAAGTTAATGGTGGCGGCGGTGTTCTGAAACAAAGATCGGATTGGCAAAAAAAGGTAATATCAGAGGCGGCCAAGATTTCCTCGACATTTCGATCGAACGCCGATTAATGACGAACGAAAATGATTCATGGCTTGGAACTAAGGGGGTTTTGGTCAGTACGAGGTGGCGGTTCAGATGGAGGTGGCAGCGGTGGCTATGGAGCTCAGACGGTGGTAGATTTGATAATGGTCAGCATAGAGGAAATTAAGGATTGGGTTTTTGGGGTTTAATCATGTTTTAATAAACTAGAAAAATTAGGAAAATTCCGGACTAAGTACCGAACTTCCTACCGGTTCCAAAACCGAGCTGTAAACTTTTAAAAGTTTGTAATTTGATCATCAACTTTCTTTTAATTAAATTTTGGGTGTTACACCTTTTTTCCATGGAGATACCTTCAAAAGACTTGATCTTCAACTTAAACTCGATGTTTTTCCTCCTCTTATCAGTATAAGGCTTATGTCTATTAAATGCCTCTTTCAGGCTGTCACAGATCAATCTGACTATGTCCTCTGTCTCACACACTTACTCAGGTCCCAATGTCTTTCGATCACACAACTCAGTCCAAAAAATTGCAGTGAGACATATATGTCCATAAAGTGCTTCATACAGTGCAATACAAATGTTGGCCTTGTATATGCTATTGTAAGCAAACTCAGCCAAAGGCAAAAAGTTCTCCCAACTACCACGAAAATCAATTATGCAATCTCGAAGCATATCCTTTAGAAAATGAATCAATCGCTCAAATTGACTATCAATCTGCGGGTGAAAGGCTATACTGAAATTCAATCTCATATCAAGAGTATTATACAGTGCCTTTTAGAACCTTGAAGTAAATCTCAGATCTCGATTAGAAATGATAGATAACGGGACACCATGTAATCTGACGATCTCTAAGATATACAATCTAGCTAGTTTATCCAAGGAATAATTTACACACATAGGAATGAAGTGAGCTGAGTTGGTAAGTCTATCAATAATCACCCAAACATAATCCTTTTTCGAATGAGTCAAGGGCAAGACAGTAACAAAATCAATTGTAATATGCTCCCATCTCTATTTGAGAATCTTGATAGGATGTAACAAACTCAACGGATTATTGGTGTTTTGTCTTAACTTGCTGACAAGTCAAACATCCAGACAAAAATCAAAGATATCATTCTTTATGCCAATCCAATGATACCTCTCTCCCAGATTTCGGTACATCTTGTCTCCACTGGGGTTGTAATACACCAATTATCATGTAAGTGACTTTATTGAAAAGACTTAAATTGTGAGGATTTATTTTAATTAAATGGTGAAAGACGAGGAAATAATTTGGAATAGTGTTTAGGCTAATTTTTGATAATAGATAAATTAAGAGGGCACTTTGTTCTTTTAAAAGGGTACATCTTCTCTCTTTTCTCTTCTTTCCCATGGAAAGGCTCTCCCCCATATCAAAGGTGAGTTTTCAAATTGTTAGTTTATTCTTCGATTTTGGTTGGTTATTGAAGCCTTAACTATGATAGAAGCTTAAGGAAGAGATAAGATTAAAATTATGAGATAGAGGAAATAATAGATAATTTAGAAAATGGGTTTTGAAATGATATGTTAATACATGAGTGTTAATTGATGTTTATTGGTCGAATTGACATGTCAAACAGGTAAATGAGATATTAGAAGCATTGGATAAGTTTAAAAACAAGTTATAAATCTTGGTGTGATTCTTAGAATCAAATGATCTTGAGGGATACTAGATGTTTTAATTATCTAAATGAAGGAAAGTTAGTATGGATAAGTAGAGAAGAGTTACATAGTATTATTAGGGGTAAACATGAGAAAATTTGATCCCATTTGTGTAATATTCGTATGAAAAACTGAAAAATTTGAGCATGAGTATCGGTACTGATAGAACAGTACCGATACTATAGGAAAAAATGGGATGAATTAACCGAGTAGCATCAATATTGATTCAATCAGCGTCGATATCGAAGGGGGAGTATCGATACTGAAGGAAAGGTGTCAATACCATTTTAAAACAGAATGTAAAAATGGTATCGATACCATAAGAGGGTGTCGGTACCATAGTATAGTAGTATCGATACCATGGTAGGGGTATCGATACTGAGGAGCTAGAAATTGTAAAATAGGTTGATATCGTAGTAGAAATGTTAATAATAAGTATTTTTAGTAATGTTTAAGTGTAATTGTTATAAAACATACTAACAAATGATATTATACATGTATTTAATGGATATGGAAAAGATCGAAATCAAGCTCTCGAGTCAAGAGAAAAGGCAAAGGCCAAGTTCCAGAGTAATAAGCTTTGCGTTGTGGATACCAAAGCAAGGCAATCCAGGTGAGTACATTTATTGTATGCAATCTAGTTGAATACGATTCACAATAAGTCTTGTTATAATATTTAAATTTTAATGTATGTTATACAATAGTTAATATATTTTTATGTAATGTGTGGAAATGATGTTGTGAATGAGTTTTAGAGTATGAACTGCTCTAAAACAAATGAAAATAATAATAATGCATATGGGTACATTATCGGCATGAAATGATACTAAAATAATATTGCATATGGGTGCATTATCAGCATGAAATGATGCCAAAATAATAATGTATATGGGTGCATTATTGCATGAAAGGATGCCGAAATAATAATGCATATGGGTGCATTAATTGCATGAAAGGATACCATAACTAAAAATGCATGAACGAATACATTAAAGAAACGAAAGGATGACATAACAAAAAATGTATGAACGTATGCATTAAGGCATGAAAGGATGTCATAACCAAAAATGAATGAACGGATGCATTAAGGCATGAAAGGATGCCATAACTAAAAATGTATGAATGGCTACATTAAGGCATAAAAGGATGTCATAAATTAAATTATCGAATAATTACTAAAGGAAAAAAATGAAAAGCAAAAATGTATAGGAATGAAAGGTATGATGGACATATTAAGAATGTTTATGATAAGAATTATGAAATAAGTTTGGTTTCAATAATAAGGGCTTATCTAATTCTTATGGAAGATACGAATTAGTTAAAAAACTAAGAAATTCTTAATAAGTTTATAAATTTTTCTATTGGTAGTTGGTGTGTAACCCATGTAAATTATAGAAATGTATGGGGAATGACTGTTTTGGCACTACAGTTGTAAAATATAGAATTTATAATGAAATTAAATAGTTAATGGAAAATATGAATAATTATTAGAGAAGGATCTGGTTAAAAATAAAAGATTAATGGCCTAGTTATGCATTTGGCAGAAAGATGTCAGTCATTCAAGTTAGATGACATGTTAAACGCCTTTGGGTAAAAGACTAAAGGAAGAATAATGCATTTTGATATAAACAATGTATAAGTGGTATTAAGGATGTTATATATATATAATGTACATCAATGCATAATTGGTAAGAATGGATGTTATAAAGGAAATGTAAACAATACATAATGGGCATGAAAGGAGGCCCTAAATAAAAATACAAAATGGTGTGTTAATAGTATTTAAGGTGACGCCCATGATGATTATGAAATATACATGATCAATTGGCACTTTTATGCAACACATGTATCGTATTTTCTCATTTAAGGTGCACAGGAAAAATAAAGAATAATGGAAAATATACAAAATGATAAGTATGTTGGGTCTACTAAGCATAATTCCGATAATTGCATGAAAGAATTATAGTTTAATTGGGAAAGGCTTATCTGGTCCTTATGGATTATGAAATGTAATTCGTTACTCAATAGTAATAAAATACTTATGTATAAATTGTACTATCATTACAATATTATGTCTCACTAAGTAAATACTTAACGTGTGATGCTTCCACATGTAGGTAAAAGACAAGGCAAATCAAATAAGGCGTGCAGTAGTAGCAACATATAACATCAATTAAGGTTGATTCGTCAGTAACTATAGGACAATTTGGTTTGTTTTGTAAAAAAAATTTAGTTGGCATGTAATTAAAGTATGAAAAATGCTCTGAATTGTATTTAAGAAAAACCTCTTATCATATTTTAATTAATGTTTTCCTTTATATTAATATTGTTAAGTCTTAAGAAAATCTGGAAACAAAATTTTTACAGGTTTTTCTAAAGGGAAATATTTTAAAATTGATGTGACAGATGTATTTCGTGTACGGAAATGTATACGGAATATGGGTGTTACATATATTGGTAGCAGAGCTACGAGTTTAACCAATTATCGGCTGAAATTGAATGTATTTTGATGTAAAAATGATTACATTCTATTAAGATTGTCTAAGTTACTGATATGGTATCAATTAGATGAAGATTGATGTCACTCCTTATTAGCTTGAGTGTTATTATTATGTATATCCTAATAGATGTCGGTAACCAAGGACAAGGGTAAAAAAGTAGATGATATTGAAAGGAGGGTTGAGATCAAAATCGACCCAAGAGAATTTGACATGATTTTAGTATCATGCCAAAAAAGGGTAGAAGCTGCTAGGGATTTTCTTCATTCTGTGGAAGGAATGCCCCAGTGTTTAACGATGATTCTGCATTTGAGAAATATTTTAGTGAAACATTAAATGGTTCAAAGTGTTGTTAAATTGAGTAAGAGGAAATGAGTAAGCGGTAAATACAACGATTGCTAAAAGTTTAATGATAGACGAATTATTAGTAGATCAAATGATTATGAGCTTATTTAAGAGTAAATTTGGTTTCTAGAGTAATTTTTGCATTAACTGCTATGAGGTTATCGCTACAAAGTTGTCAAATATTCTTATTTAATTATGTGGATAATTAGACTTTCATAGTCGAGAGAGAAAATGTTCCATTGCTCGAAATTATTTAAAGGATCTGGAAAGTTACATGGATTTTCTCAAGAAGGAAATGAAAGATTTTAAAATAAAAGTATTCTATTTAACTTAATCTCAAGTGAGATGATAACAGTAAACCCTAACGGGTCATAATGTAGAGATGAGTTGAACATGTAGTAAACAATTGATAAAGATTCTAGGGTCTATGTTCCTGGTGAACCTGATGAAATTATCAATTGATGAGTTAAAATCATATTGAATATAAGTTGTTTGTCTCTAGAGACGATTATTTCAGAAAGATATATATATATATAGCTTTTATGGTTAAGGTGATAGATACTCAAATAATTAAAGTAGAATAGTTGGATAATTTGACAAAATTTTGGAAATTTATAGTTGTCTTCTTAGGTAAATTTATTGAGTTACCTCCATATAGAAAGGTGGAATTCAAGGTTAATAGTTATTAAGATATTGAACATGTTTCTATGATTTAGTATTAAATGACTTATGTGAGTGAAAAGAATTAGAGACTCAATTATAAGAGTTGATTGATCAAAGTTTTATCAACTCGAATATTTCATTTTGGGAAATATGTGCGTTATTAGCGAAAAGAAAGATAAATCTATGTGGTTATACATAGATTTTTACAGTTAAATAAAACTCTTCGAGAGAAGAACTTGTTTTCCAGACTATTCAAATGTTGAAACTTTGGTTAGCAAAGATGGTTTCTTCTGATCATGTTGTTTTGGCATAAGTTACAAGAGTAAATCTTAAGAAAAAAACTCATGTTGTAGTAAACTAGAAACTACCAATGAATGATTCTGAAGTTTGGATTTCTTTGGGGCTTGCTGTTTACTATCGAAGGTTAGTGAAAAACTTTTCGACGTTAGCTTTGCTGCTAACTGAGTTTTAAGGAAATATATGTCTTTTTGGTAGAATGAAAAAGGGTCAAGAGAGTTTTGAAATACTAAAGAGGATTGTAACAAAGATACCAGTGTTTATATAACTTGAGTTGGGTAAAGATTATGTGGTTTTACTAATGCATCTATCAACGTTTAGGAAGTGTGCTTATGCACAAAGGTAAGTTTGTGGCATATGCCTCAATTAAGTTAAAGACTCACAATAAGAAATTATCTTTGCATGATTTGGAGTCGGCCATAGTCAAATACCTTAAAAGATTTGATGTCATTAATTATATAGTGAGCAGTACTATAGTTGTGTTAATTAGAAAAGTCTTATGCCGATTTAAAGAGAAATATAGTTGAGTAGCAAGAAAGTGATAAAGTTTTTCTGAAAGTATCACGTTGGAAGGAGGTATTGCGGTTTCGACTGAGTTCGAGAATTATTGAACCTTGATAGATTTTATTAGTTAGCTTTTGTCTCCTGAAAAGGAAAAGACCTATATTGTTTTCATGTGTCATTGCGTATTAATGATCAATCAAATCCATTGTATGTTCTTACATTGGGAAATGGAGATTCTATTAAAAATTGAATTATGAAAAAGAACCAATACAGATTTGAACTAGAGAAATCCAAAAAACGCATAACAAAACGATTTCTCTAGTTGAAGTATTGTGGTAAACACATAAAGTCTTTAAATTTGAAAACGAATTTTCTTAAGGGGAGAATTGTAATACCCCAATTATCATGTAAGTGAATTTATTAAAAAGATTTAAATTGTGAGGATTTAGTTGATTAAATGGTAAAAGATGAGGAAATGATTTTGAATAGTGTTTAGGCTAATTTGTGACAATAGATAAATTAAGAGGGCACTTTGGTCTTTTAAAAGGGAAATGAATTTAAAATATATCCCTATTAGGGATTTAAAAAGGGGAAAGAGAGGAAAGTAAACTATCTCTCTCTTTTCTCTTTTTCTCGTGGAAAGGCTCTACTCTATAGCAAAGGTGAGTTTTCAAATTGTTAGTTTATCCTTTCGATTTTGGTTGGTTATTGAAGCCTTAAGTATGATAGAATCTTAAGGAAGGTTTAGATGAGATTCAAATTATGAGATAGAGGAAATAATGGAGAATTTAGAAAAACAGTTTTGAAATGATATGTTAATACATGAGTATTAATTGATGTTTATTGATAGAATTGACTTGTCAAAGAGGTAAATGAGAGATTAGAAGCATTGGATTAGTTTAAAAACAAGTTAGAAATCTTGGTGTGATTCTTAGAATCAAAATATCATGAGGGATACTAGATGATTAAAGTATCTAAATGAAGAAAAGTTAGTATGGATAAGTAGAGAAGAGTTACATAGTATTGTTGGCAGTAAACATGAGGAAATTTGATCCCATTTGTGTAATATTCAAGTGGAAAACTAGAAAATATGGTCATAGGTATCGGTACTGATAGAACAGTACTGATACTATAGGCTAAAATGTGATGAATTAACTGAATAGTATCGATACTGATTAAATCAGTATCGATATCGAAGAGGGAGTATCGATATCGAAGGGGGAGTATCGATACCGAAGGGAAGGTATCGATACCATTTTGAAACAGAATGGAAAAATGGTATTGATACCATAGGAGGGTATCGGTACCATAGTATAGTATGGTAGGGGTATCGATACTGATGAGCTAGAAATTGTAAGATAGGCTGATATCGTTGTAGAAAAGTTAATAATAAGTACTTTTGAGTAATGTTTAAGTGTAATTGTTAGAAAACATACTAACAAATCATATTGTACATGTATTTAATGGATATGGAAAAGATCGAAATCAAACTCTTAAGTCAAGAAAAAAGGTAAAGGCCAAGTTCAAGAGTAATCAACTTTGTGTTGAGGATACCAAAGTGAGGCAAGCCATGTGAGTACATTTATTGTATGCAATCTAGATGAAGACGATTCGTAATGAGTCAAGTTAGAATATTTAAATTTTAATGTATGTTATACAATAGTTAATATGTTTTTATGTAATGTATGGAAATGATGTTGTGAATGAGTTTTAGAGTATGAACTGCTCTGAAACGAATGGACAAAATAATAATGTGTATGGGTGCATTATCGGTATTAAAGGATGCCAAAATAATAATGCATATGGGTTCATTATCAGCATGAAAGGATGCCAAAATAATAATGCATATGGGTGCATTATCGGTATGAAAGGATGCAATAACTAAAAATACATGAACGGATGCATTAAGGCATGAAAGTATGACATAACCAAAAATGTATGAACGAATGCATTAATGCATGAAAGGATGCCATAACCAAAAATGTATAATTGGATGTATTAAGACATAAAAGGATGCTATAACTATAAATGTATGAATGCATTTAGGCATAAAAGAATGCCATGAATGAAATTAACGAATAGTTACTAAAAAATGAAAAGCAAAAATGTATAAGAATGAAAGGTATAATGGACATATTAAGGATGTTTATGATAAGAATTATGAAAGAAGTTCGGTTTCAATAACAAGGGTTTATCTAATCCTTATGGATGATACGAATTAGCTCAAAAACTAAGAAATTCATAATAAGTTTATAAATTTTCGTATTGGTAGTGGGTGTGCAACCCATGTAAATTATAGAAATGTATGGGGAATGATTGTTTTGGCACTACAGGTGTAAACTATATAATTTATAATGAAATTAAATTGTTAATGGATAATATGAATAATTATTAGAGAAGGATTTGGTTAAAAATAAAAGATTAATGGCCAAGTTGTGCATTTGGCAGAAAGGTGTCAGTCATTCAAGTTAGATGAAATGTTAAATGCAATTGCGTAAAAGATTAAAGGAAGAATAATGAATTTTGATATAAACGGTGCATAAGTGGTAGAAAGGATTCTTTATATATATGTATAAAATGTACATAAATGCATAATTGGTAAGAATGGATGTCATAAAGGAAATGTAAACAATACATAGTGGGAATGAAAGGAGGCCCTAAATGAAAATACAAAATGGTGTGTTAAAAGTATTTAAGGTGACGCCCATAATGATTATGAAAGATACATGATCAATTGGCTCTTTGATGCAACACATGTACAATATTGTCTCATTTAAGGTACATAGGGAAAATAAAGAATAATAGGAAAAATATGCAGAAGGATAAGTATGTTGGGTCTACTAAGAATAATTCTGATGAATGCATGAAAGAATTATAGTTTAACTGGAAAAGGCTTATATGTTCCTTATGGATTATGAAATTTAATTCGTTACTCAATAGTAATAAAATACTTGTATAAATTGTCTTATCTTTACAATATTATGTCTCACTAAGTAAATACTTAATGTGTGATGCTTCTATGACTAGGTAAATGACAAGGAAAATCAAATAAGGAGTGCAACAGTAGTAACGGATAACATCAATTAAGGTTGATTCGTCAGTAACTATAGGACAATTTGGTTTGTTTTGTAAAAAAAATTTAGTATAACCTCTTATCATATTTTAATTAATGTTTTTCTTTATATTTATAATGTTAAGTCTTAAGAAAATCTGGAAACAAAATTTTTACGGGTTTTTCTAAAGGGAAATATTTTAAAAGTGATGTGACATCTGTATTTTGTGTGCAGAAAGGTATACAGGATATGGGTGTTACAGGGGTGCACAACATCAGGGCTACTTTGAACCTCACTAAGGATAACCTCTCTCAAATCTGCATCATCAGGCACACAATATCGACCCTTGAAGAATAAAACTCTATCATGGTTAAAAGCATAATATAAGGTCGTCCCTTGTTCAACTTGCTCAAAGATGGGAAGCAAGGAACTATCAAGAGGATGCTTGGCCTTAATCTCCTCGACCAAGGTCAGCTTGACCTACAATTCTGCTAACAGAACGCCATCATCATATAACTTCAATCTGGCAAATTAGGACCTCAAATCAGCTATCGCCTTCAGGCTGAAAACATTTGCAACAACATTAACTTTACCCTGATGTTAGTCAATCTCATAATCATAATCCTTCAGAAGCTCTAGCCAAAGAAGCTTCCTTAGATCAAGTTCCTTCTGGGTCAGAAGATACTTCAAACTCTTGTGATCCATAAAACTGTAACACTTCTCTCCAAAGAGATAATATCTCTAGATCTTTAAAGTAAAGATCATAGCTGCCAACTCCAAATTATGGGTCGGATAATTACACTCATGCAGCCTCAACTGATGGGATGCATAAGTGACTACTCTCCATTCCTACATCAGTACACAACCAAGTCCAAAGTGTGAAGCATTACTATACACTGTAAAATCTTTCCCGGGCTCAGGTTGAGTTAAAACTGGAGCTTGAGTCAAAGCCATCTTCAATTTATCAAAACTCTCATACTATTCATCACCCTAATCAAACGGAACACTCTTCCTCAACAACTTCATCAAAAGAGCAGCAATGATCGAGAAGCCCTCAACAAAGCGTCTGTAATATTCGATTAAGCCCAAGAAACTGTAGATCTCAGAGACATTCTTGGGTCACTTCTAACTCAAAATAACCTCAATCTTACTCAGATCGACCTGAATGACTTTCTTATAAACAATATGCCCAAGAAACGACACTTCCCGAAGCCATAACTCACACTTGCTTAGCTTGGCATACAAACGATGCTCTTTTGATGTCTGCAGAACAATCCTCGAGTGCTTGTCATACTCTGCCTCAGTATGGGAATAGACTAGAATACCATCAATGAAAATCACTATAATTGATCTAGGTAGGGCCGAAACACACGATTCATCAGGTCCATAAAAGCTACGGGAGCATTCGTTAGACCAAAAGGCATCACTAGGAACTCAAAATGCCCATATCTAATGAGGATGATAATCTTCGCAACACCTAAACCCTTAATTTTCAACTGGTAGTATCCCGAGCGAAGATCAATCTTTGAAAATATAGTAGCTCCTCATAACTGATCGAATAAGTCATCAATCCTGGGCAGTGGATATTTATTCTTAACCGTCACCTTATTCAACTTTCGGTAATCGATGCATAGCTTAAGTGATCCATCATTCTTTTTCACAAACAGGACTGAAGCTCCCCAAGGTGATGTACTATGTCTGATGAATTCTCAATCAAGTAATTCCTACAAATAAACCTTCAGCTCCTTAAGTTCATTTGGGTCCATGCAATAGGGTGCCATGGAAACAAGCGCAGATCCGAGACAAGTCTCAATCTCAAACTCTACCTCTCTATCAGGAAGTAACCCTGACAACTCATACGGAAATACATCGAGAAACTCACTAACTGTATGAATCTCCTCAATCATGGACAAGGAGCCTTTCATGTTTGAGATACAGGCAATGATAATCTTATATCCCTTCCAGATCATCCGGTCAACAACCAAAGTCGATACTATATTGGAGAGATAGCCACGACACTCACCAACTAACATAACAGTCCAACCATCATAAGTTTTCAAAGTATCTCTCCTGTAGTCGCAATCCAAACTGACCTTGTGTTCATTCAACTAATCTATCCCCAAAATCAGATCGAACTCCTCTAAAGGAAGCTCTATAAGGTCAGCGGGAAAAATTTTACCCTGAACCTCTAGAGGACAGCGACCAAATACCTTATTTACAACCACTAATTGTCCTACTAAATTGATAACCGTAACAACACTCTCAGAGTCCTCAATAGGAATCTGAAGACCTCGAGATACCAAACTTGAAACATATGAGTGGATTGAGCCATTTTCTAGTAATGTAAAGTATGGAACAAAATAAATAATAAATGTACCTACAGTAACCTTTGGCTCATCTCTATCATCCCAACATCTGGTGGCATACACCAAAGCTGGATGTCTGGCCTCTGATACTACTGGCCCTATGCTCTACTATAAATGTGCTCTATTGTCTGCCCTGTAAGCTGATTTGAAAGTCTTTCCCTAGCTACAATATCTAGATGGGGTCTGAACCGAAGCTTGAGAATGCGTGGGAGTATGGGTAGCTATCCGCTCTGACGAGGCTAATTGTGGACAATTCCTCCAGAAATGACCACTTGATCTACAATGGAAATTGGTACACGTCTTCTTACGGAACTCTGCTCCATGTCGATTTCCATAAAAGTCACAAAGGGGCATCTGAGGCAAATCGATGAACCACCACGACTAACAGCTGAGGGTGGAGGTGTTGTAGGCCTAGAACTGGTATTGCTCATCTGGGGGTTGAAGTACGAGTTCTTTTCTCAGGAAGCGCAGAATACTTACTCGGGTCGGATGACTTCCTAGGCCGCTCTCGATTAACACAATCTTTAACATGAGCCAAGGCCTCCACCTTCTCAGCATCCTTTGCTCTATTCACCATAACATCAAGTATCTATCTCGACATCTATTTCTCTTGGTGGTAACCAGACTAGTACCATATTTCAACATTTTGAAGAGTTCTATCTCATGCTCAGAAATTGACATGTCTCTATGTATCAATTCTTGGAACTGCTACTGCCTCTCATCCAAATAATGCTCTCCAAGAAAATGCTTCCTTTAGCGCTATTTAAAGAAATCCCATGTCACATGGTCAATGGGAACACTGCTCACTACTGACTTCCACCAGGTGTGGGCATTCTCATCAAGCATCACAACGGCTCCTAAATATCTATTCACTAGACCCAAACCCAACTGATCCATATATCTCTTAGTATCACAGAGCCAGTCTTCAATTTCAGTAGGAGCTCCTCCAGTTAGACATCCAAAAGTGATGACCACATTAACAATCAAGGTCTAAGTATTCGAGACCTCAAGGACGACACGAGCAGTTCTGATCACACCCTAAATCAGTTGTAGAATCTGCCTACCGAGAGTCTCATCTAGCACCATTCTCGTAGGCTCAGAACTAGTGTATGAAGCTCCTCTAACAGGGGTCATCATATCTATATGAGGAGCAGGTGGCGAGTCTAATGTAGAATCATCTATGGAGTTAGTAAACCTAGTAGCTCGATCTCGCCCGTGACCAGGTCGACGACCTCATCTAGCACTCATCGAGAAGGATCTTAATTTAAACAAAAGGTAAACTTAGGGTTAGATTTGACACTTAAGTACTGGACACATTTAACTTATAAAAACAGGTGACATGGACTTACATAAATTTGTAAAACATTTTCAAAATAGTGTAAAATTTTATGTAGGACCCACTCACCGTGCGAGGTTTAAAAAGAAAATTATATGATACCAAATAAATGTAACCCCTAGACTCAACCTATGCATTTCAACTAGGTCTAACATATTACATTAAAATTTCCCAAAACATTTTGATAATTTAAAACTGTATTATAAATATTTTTTTTAACAAAAAGGACTTAGTTAATATCGATGAAATCAACAAGTAAATATGAACCTTCAGTGAATGAGTAAAATAAGACATCATAAATCCACAATACAATAAAGATCATAAGAACAAGTATTTAAAATTAATGGAACATGTCATTGTAAATAAAACATTTTGAAAGATAGAAACATTACAAAAAAAATGCTTTGTAAGAATGTGTCGATCCTCTAAGTACCTGGTTCAAGGTGCCTATCCAAAAGTATCTGAAAGGGGAAAACATTTTAAAAATAGTGAGCTAGGTGGCTCAGTTTGTCCCAATAGTGCAAATAAATTGTAATGGAGAAATAATTAAGTAATAGTTCAGTAAAATATCATAAATATCGTAGTGAAAATAAATTTAAAAAATTGAAGTCACCCTTATCCTGTACACCATATGAAATTACCCATAACTATTTTCATAGGGCTTACCTTATACCAGTGGGTATAAGGATCCAACCTAAGGGAACATCTTGGGGCCCGAGAGCCTACCCAAGGGTCACATTAGGTCCGTAAGGAATTACCAGCTTGATTAGAGCTAAACCTACATACTCCAGTGTCCTACCCAAATTAGTATCTCAAATAAACAATTCGCACAGTAAGCAGTAAATTCCATGAATCCATAATCGACATAATCATATTTATAGTGAAAACAATTAACCAGATAACATATTTCAATCAATCACAGTTCATAAGTAATCAACCAGTAAATCAGTAAGTCATTAATCTTAGTGAAAACATATTTCATAAGAGATAAAATAATCATGTAGCACATAGGGAATACACCTCGCAAAATGGAATCAGAGAGCAAATCTACTGAGCACCGACCTTACCACACTCTACAGCAGTGCTCAAACCTAATTAATAGTAAACTGAGTTAATATTGAAGTAATATTCTAATCTCGGAATTCATAAGGATCACAAGTCATACGAGTGACTGCTAGCTCACGAGGTCGAACTGATAGAGAGGAGCTATGTCGAGCTACCGAACGATCGGGAGAGTCTCTTGTACCTTCAAATAATAATATCATATCAGTCTCTAAACTTAATTTAATTATTCGTAAATAAAAAACTTAAGTACATATGCATGCTCGGGTTTGACGGTTAATTTGGAAGCTTTTAGGTTTGAATTTGGCAAAAACAAACTTTGAATTCAGACTCATGACGTCGAAAAACATAAAATATGACTTTTCAAAATTTTTGACTTTTTGGGTCAAAGTCAATGGGTTGACTCAGATGAGTTGATTCAGACGAGTTGACTCAGTCTAGGTTGACTCAGTTCAGGTCAGTTTGACTAAACCAGTTCAGTCTGACTAGATCTATTTCAGACGTCTCCTGGACTGAAAAATGAGCCCCACATACGCTGTCCGCACATGGCGACGCATGCGACGGTGACAGGGGCCATTTTTACCGGCTGATTTATCCCCATTCATAAACACGCACAAATTAACCAATATTGACCCCCAAATTCTCAGTAAACTATCTCCAAGGTCACTGGAAATGATTCAAAACTTACCTATACCGTTGAGGAAGAAAACGACGACCAAAGAACAATCCACGGGTTGGGTTATGAGTGGCCAGGGATGGCGAACACAACCTCAGCAGTGGTGAGGTGAAGCAACACCTTGATCGGTCAAAATCGTGTGGAAATCGAGTAAGATTTAGGGTTTTTGTCAAAGCTTCATGGTGGGTTTTATGATGAATGACACCGATTTTGGATGAGGCGTTTGAGAGGTTTTGTTCGCCGGTCAATGACGAGCCTAACTGGGGTGGTGGCACGAGATGCGACGACCAAACGGTGGTGAATTCGGGGTGGAAAGGGACAGAGCACGACTGGGCTAGGGATTTGGCTCAGTTTAATTTGGGGGGTTTTGGGCTTATCGGTTTCTTAATCGATTATATATATATATATATATATATATATATATACCATCAACTATACCCTAGCCTAAATGGTTAGGGTATGGGTAGCCTTACCATGGATCAGGGGTTTGAAACCCTTCATCCACAAGTCCCTGAACTTTTCAAAGTTTCAAAATCAAGATGCAAATTTCTAAAACTTGAAATTTAGTCCATTAAATTTACTTAAATTAATTCTAAGTTTTAATTTTTCTTTTATTTTAAAAGTGGGGTTATTACAAATTTTATGAACATGACTCACGTATGATGGCAAGGTGGCATTATGGACCATAAAAGAAATGCAATAAATTGGATGATGTTAACTTTCCTGATGTTATTGCTTCATGTCATAGCGGTTGTCGTTTATGCTTTTAGTAACAACAAGATGGTTAATGCAGTAGCAATAGTCGAGATGAGGCGTCCAGTATTTTCTAAAAGCTTGTGATGAATTGACTCAGTTTTGTATTCTATTATAGGATAAATATTGGTACTCTCCAAAATTAGATATTGGCAAGGGTTGAGTAACTACTTGGTGCTTGTTGTGATAAGGGATAGAACAAAGGGGAGTTGGGGATACTCGTCATTTTAAAAATTTTAAATTATTATTCATTTTAGATATTTTCTTTGTATTTTCTATTAACAAGATGTTTTTTTGTCCCCTAAAATTGTATAAATTTGTCCCCAACAAAAAAATTTACATATGTGTCCTTAGTAATGATGTTTTCTTAGGAAGATAAAAAGATGTTGGGTAATCAACTTTTATCCTGACTTGTACGACGGTCTTAAAAAATGCAATGACATCTCTGATAGAATTTACATATGCTAGAAACATAACCAATCGATCCAAACTATACGCGAATCCCCCTGCAAAAATACAGATAAATAACAAGTGAACTTTTATTCCAGATCGAAAGAGGTTTGTTTTTTGGCCTAAGCATGTCATACCATGTGGAGGAGCACCCATGTCTATAGCTTCCAGAAGATAGCCAAACTTATCTTCAGCCTGTAAATAACATAAAACAACATTATTTGGACAGGGAGACAATTGAGAACTCAAACAAAGTATAATCTTCGTTTTTCTAAGATCCAGAAGTTTTCTGGTTTATATGTTCTTCTACGACGGTATGTATAGGATCAGACTATTAAATTCACACTAATTAGATGACAGAATCATCCACTACCTTGGTTTTCTTGGCGGCAACAATAACTGCAATAGGAAGATATCTAATGGGACACGAGAGTTACATAGTTACATGGTACAATTGGTATCCATAGATTTATAAATTCTTGAATAGATCAAGGTTCTTCTCACCTGTTCAGGAGAGATGCCAATACTTTCTGTTGGACCTTGCGTTTATAAATTCTAAAATTTCCTCCACCAATCTGAAAGCGCATAATATAAATACCTCAACTCCTTTGTAAACCATGTCATACGCTAGGGCACGTGTGGAAGAAAGATCTCCCATGTCTTCAGGGTTTGGTGCAGTAAATGGATGATGTAAGGGCTACAATATAAGTAAAAGTAAATTTTCAACAAGCAGGTGCAAACAGCAAATACTGTTAAACTTCCATATATATATATATATATATATTATAAAAAATTTAACAATCTAAACCTTCTATATATATTACTTTAACAAACTAAAGCTTTCACCAAGTTATGTTGCATAAACACAATAACACATGTGAAAACAAAAAGAACAAATTTTAAACTATATCTACTTATATTTTGACACAACAAAGAGAACTTACAATACCAAAGAAAACTTAATCTTAAAATGCAGCTACTCTGTTAATTATTCAAAAATGATAGAATTAAACATTGATATAATAGCAAACTAGCATAGGAATTAATAGTAAGATGTACAAAGGGGAGTATGTCACACAAAAATGCCAAAATATCCAAAGACATAATAAGAGCATGACACAAACCTCAAGTCTCTGCTCTGAATCATTCCACTCGAACATTGGGAAATCAGTCACGCACAAAATTGAATGCCTAGACTGCAATTCAAAATTGAAGCAAATACTTAATTTCAGAAAAAACAATAAGAAGAAAGCAACAAATATATATATCGGATAACTGATCAGGAACTTACGTGGTCAACCAAACCCAGTTAGTGGGCCATGAAAACCCTAAGTGGATCTAAGGTTCTACTAACTGATGTAGGATGACCCACTACAAACAAGATCAGATTACCTGGTTATGCAGAGCATTTTCTAAAAAATTATTCTCTTTTTGTTGGACCTAAACTAGATACCAGTGCAAGAATTCCTTCAATCTCTCCCACAAGAATAATAAAAACCATCAAAACCATATTTACAAATAGAAAATCATTTTTTTTGAAGGAGGAGATGTTCACATCTCAACTATATAAAGGATATTCCTATTTACCATCATCCAAGACCTTAAGGTAGGGTAAACCCTTTGCACCAGACTTGATTGCCTCATTGTAAACATCACCTTTCTTGAGTGCTGTGTTTGAAAATCTTTTAGCACCCGAAGGCACACATATTATTTTGATGATTCCTCCATTTTTTAATGTGTCTGCAAAGAGCCTGGAGGGGGAGTCTATGAAGACATTAGATACCTGCATCTCCAGCCGGAGGCAAAAAAACAGCAAATATAAGACAATAAAGTAAAACTTTAAAAACTAGACAATATGTGCCAAGTAAGAACTGGTCAATGGCCGTTACATTTTTCAACTCTAGATCAAATTTGATATCCGGAAAATCAGAACCATATCAATCCATTGCCTCAGCATATGTCGGGTTAGGTAGCCCGATGCCTTTAATCTCTAGAAAGACCTGCATTATATAAGCTTTCTTAACCGTCCTACAATGAGAAGATACTAAAATGATCTGAAATTCTTGTGAAAGCATAAACACTAATTCTTTCCTTGATTTTGGTAGGGTCAAAGCTATATATGCTGAAATAGACTTTGACAATGGTTATACTCCATCGAATCAAATGGTAATGATAATATATGCCTTATTGACAATGATTGTATAAGTTGCCAAAAATATACCCAAATGAGTCTTTGGAAGAAGACAATGAAAAAACTATGAAGGAATCGATGGGGCTGCGACCTCTCTTCTCAAATGAATTTGGTCCCTGTAAATTTATATTTTTTAGATGAATCTAATAAATCTATATATTTGGTCCCTATAAATTTATATATCTTTTAAATGACCCTAATAAATTTATATTTTTTAAATAATTCATAATAAATGAGGGTGAGTTCTATCCTTGAAAGATGATGAGTTTTATTCAAGAGCTGATTACTATATCCAAAGCTAAGAAGATTCAAGTCAATCTATAATGTAAGGCTTCATTCAATCTTACATCAATGGGCTGAACCATTAATACATCATGGGCTGAACCATGAAGGCACAAAGGAGGAAAATCTTTGATCATGTAAAAATTATTATTATTATGTATAAGATTTTCCACACCCCAAATTTTCAATATTAATTTTACTATTTTAATTGAGGGACTAAAATGAATAATTTTTAAGATTTTTGAGTCAAATTCGAAAGTTTGAGAAGTTTAGGGACTAGTCCTATAATTTCACCATAACCTATTTGAACCCAGAAGTAAAAACCCCGTAATCTATACTTCCCAAGTGTGAGTGAACCCGTGTAATCCCTAACCCCAAACCACACCCCACCGATTATCGCCTCAATCTGCCGCCACCGTTCGATCGTCCCAGCTCATGCAGCCACCACCATTTAATTCGTCATTGATCTACGAACAAACCCCATATTCCACCACTCAAAGTGGCCACCGATTGTCGCGATTAAGTCGTAAAAGTCTCAAAATTTCTAAACTTTCAAAATGTCATTTCCCTTGATTTCGGTTGATCAAGATATCGCCTCACCTCACCGCCGTGCCCATTAGCCTCGTCTTCATTGTGCACACAAAACCCGCCTAGTGCGATGCGCCGTCATCGCCGTTCATCATCGAGGTAAGTTCCCTATTTAATTTCAAAAACTTTGGTGTATTATTGCTGCAAATTAGGATTGATTTTTTTTTTTTGTTAAATTGAAGTGTGTATAAGATCTGGGAAGAATTGGTCAGTTGAAATAGCCCCCGTCGTCCCGCATGAGCCACCACATGTCAACAGTGTGTGCGGGATTCGTCTGCTAGTCCAGGAAGCTTCTGGAATCGGCCTAGCCGGACCAAATCGGTCCAGTCAAACCGGGTCAGTTTGACACAAACCGAGTCTATCCAACTAGACCCATTGACTTTGACCCGACCCGTTGAACGTTGATTGGTCTAACCATTGACTTTGACCAGTTTAAACGTTAACTTTAACTTTGACCAAAAAAGTCAAATTTTCCAAAAAGTCATATTTTATGTTTTTCGACGTCCTGAGTTCGAAATCCGATTTGCCAAATTCGCACTAGGTAAGACGTTTTTCAATGTTTTATCTTCATAATCAAATTTGGGTTTCCAATTAAGTTCATTTTCTGACGTAAATTCGTTTGCTATGTATCTGAGGAATTATTGGACATTAAATTCAAGTTCGAGAGTGATCGAATGGAGTTTAAATTTTTGATCGATTGAGCACAAAAATCGAGGTAATACTCTACTACCTTTTTTATGCTTTTCGGAACACATTGATAATTGGTAAATGCATGAATGGAAATAATTGCTCCATGGGATGTATTTAATTATCATTAAACTCAAATTGAATTTGGAATAAAGACGGAACATTGTATAAGACACAGACAACTCATAAAAGAAATAGGTAGATTGATCGGAAATAAATCTAAGTCAGTGATTTAATCAATAAATCAATCAATCTCGGGACTCATAAATTCTAATTAATCTCGTTAAAGTTTAAATATCATAAATGATTGGATAAGAAATAACGAAAATACCGGTATGATATAAAACATAAGGATTTTCCGAGAAAGTGAAAATAATCATGTTAATCGATCATGATGCTTGAGAATGTAAAAGACAAATTTTCTAATTCCTGAGCGAACACCCAGAGGCTAAATTATCGAAAGTACCTTACACGTATGAATTTCTTGTAATGACAAAGTTGAACTGAATGGAATTACTATACATATTTGAATTGTTAAAAATGATAGAATTACTTTAGAAACTCCTAAGTGACTAGGATAAACTTAAATACTAATTTATTTAAGTACCCCAATGACCTTGAATTAAGCGAATAACTTGGATAAGTCTAGAAACACTGATAATCTTATATGTTGTACCATGCATAAGGGTTTTGAACCATGAATCAAGCACGTCGACATTTCCTGATATTGTTGCAATGTAGAAATGAAATAAAGACCATTGGAATATATGTTCGCCTCCCTAAGATCCATTCAACGATATTTTGAAGATAATCAATTGAAAAGAGTTGTATGTATTAAAGAGTGAATACCCTTGAAGTGTAACGATTTGACCAATTGTCAGGTATTATTGATGGGATTTGTACAGTTCGAGTTAACTCGATATTCCGATAGATTGACACAAATATTAAATGCCCTAAATCTTCGTTTCTCCCTTATTAGCTCAAATCATTAAGAATTCTCCAATAACCTAACACCCAAAATGCCTCTGATTTCTTGAATAGTGGAATTACTCCTATCATAACTAGAAAAAAAACAACTATGATGCATAGGATTCTGAATACCTTTCTTATTACATAGTGCCTCCGAAAAATATCCGAATAATATATGATCCTGTTAAATCACGTTCCGAATAATTGATGAATCTTTAAACTATCAAACCCTTTTATGGGGAACTCATTTATAAATTTAATCAATTTACAGAAGTTTCATGACTCCCTATCTGATAAATACAAATCACCTTCAGAATATAAATGAATCCTCTAGTGTGTTCCCTATGTGTTATATGATTGTTTTATCTATTCTGAAATGTGTTTTACTGAGATTTCTGAGTTACTAAAGTTGTAAAATATGCATGTCTGATTCTTGATCTCTGGATATTGCTTCTACTGAATTGATATGTCTAAACTTTTATTTCATGCTACCTCTGGTTACTGTCTGAAAAATGTTTTCTTTATGGTACTCTGGGATCTGGTATAAAGTATCTACAGGTTCAGTTCAGTCAAATTGATAATTCCTTAGATAGGTTCAGACAGATCAAGCTGGTAATTCCTTATGGAGGCGACTCTTGGGTGGGCTCCTGGGCCTAATGGGCCTAATGTTAATACCTTATAAACCCTAAGGCACTCCCTTAGGGTGGTTTCTCTGCTGGGTGGATAGGGTAAGTCCTTATGGGCCTACGGCCACTCCCCTCAAGTGGGTACCTATGCTTCGGCTAGGGTAAGACCTTATGGACCTAAAGTGCTCCCTTAGGTTGGAATCTATGCCCTTTGGGCCTAGGGTTAGTCCTTATGGATGCAGTTATGGGGAATTGCATATTGGCGTTTGGTTAGAGGGTTTTACTATAGTTTTTAAAAATATGTTTTAAACTACTAATGTTTTAAAATGATATGTACATTTTCACTGGTTTGTAGGAACATACTAGACACCATATTCTGATCTCCTGAACCTAGTCCTCCGAACCTTTACTCTAAACCGAAAACTTCGTTTCTTTTACTACCTTAAATATCAGTGGGACCTCAGCTCATTACAAAAATTTGTAGATATATGAATAAATAAGGAAAATTATGCTTACCTATGACCTGCATATCCTTCAGCATCACTTGGTAGTACTGTATTACTGAGCTTTCCAAAGCTCACTCTGTTACTCACTATTTCAAGTTAAAAGAATTGAATCAGTGTAACTGTCGACATCAATAAATGAGTTCCACCGGCATTGCTTGTGGAGTACGGTGCATGTGTTTAAGGGCATGTTGGTGGTATTCTGTTTTTATATCCGAGTCTAAAATGTTTATGATTTTATTCATGTTTATAACATATGAATATTTTTCTGAATTTTTATTATTATAAATTGTTTATGATTTTACAGGTTTAACATAAATTTTAAATTTTTTGAGATTTTTACTATGGGTCACTCCTATGGCTTTAATGTGACACCCCAAATCGAATCAGGTCACTCGTATCGGTTTGTGGGTGGTACATTTAGTGGTATCTAAACTTAGGTTGATTAAAGTTTTCTAGGTAGATCAGTCGGTCGACTATCATAGGATGTCTGGTCAGTACATGCCCCTAGACTATAACTGTACTTCTTTAAGTTAGAACTCCAAAGTCGATATCTTCTCTGTACTAGGCTAACCTAAGTTTTCTATCCATTAGGGCTCGACCTATGCATAAAGGAATACTAGTAATGTTTGTCCAAATTCTGTAGGGATATGTTACCGCTCTATGAACCTAGCCTCGTAGCAAGGTCGAATTGATTCCACAAAGATAATTATGTTCAAATTCTTTTATTAGGATGAGGGAGAGTTTTGACGAGAAAGTATACTCAGCTGGTTAAGGATTAGTAGAGGACTCGTACTTTTGTAAAAGCTACTTGAAGATATTGAAAAATTGTTGGAAGCATCACTTCTGTATTTCTGTGGCTTGAATGAATTTCGAGGACGAAATTCTTTTAAGGGGAGGAGAATTGTCACACACCAATTTTTCAATATTAATTTTATTATTTTAATTGAGGGACTAAAATGAATAATTTTGAAGATTTCTGAGTCAAATTCAAAAGTTTGAGAAGTTCATAGACTAATCTTATAATTTCAACATAACCTATTTGAACCCAAAATTAAAAACCCAGAAACCCATTTTCCCCGAGTGTGAGTGAGCTCGTGTAATCCCTAACCCCAAACTACACCCCGTCGGTCATTGCCTCATTCTGTCATTGTCCTAATACCCCAGTTCGTGTCACCACCACCATTCGGTTCGTCGTTGACCGATGAACAAGACCCTCATATTCCCCCACCGAAAGCAGCCACTGATCGTTGCGATTAAGTCATCAAAGTCTAGTCATTTCTAAACTTTTGACACTTCGAATTTCCCTTGATTTTGACTGATCGAGATATTGTCTCACCTCACCACCATGCCCATCATCCTCGTCGTCATTGTGCGCACAAAACCCGCCCAGTGTGACTCGCCGTTGTCACCTCCACTGCCATCCATCATCGGGGTAAGTTCCCGATTTAATTTCAGAAACTTTGGCGTATTATTGCTGCAAATTGGGATTGATTTTTGGTTAAATTGAAGTGTATAGAAGATCAAAGAATAATTTGCCAGTCGAAACAACCCTCGTTGTCCCCGAACATGCCGCCACACACCGACAGTGCACGTGGGATTTGTTTGCCAGTCCAGGAAGCTTTTGGAACCGACCCATCCAGACTAAATCGGTCCAGTCGAACATGGTCTGTTTGACCCAAAACGAATCAACCCAACCTTTCCAATTGACTTTGACCCACCCCATTGACTGTTGACCAGTCTGACTGTTGAATTTGACTGGTTTATCTGTTGACCGTTAACTTTCACTTTGACAAAAAATTTAAAATTTTCAAAAAGTCCTATTTTATGTTTCTCGTTGTATTGAGTTTGAATCCAAAGTCCGTTTTTCCAAATTCGCATTCGGTAATCTATTTTTCAATGTTTTGTCTTCAGAATTAAATTTGGTTTTCCAATTAAGTTTAGTTTTTGACGTAAATTCGTTTGTTATGTATCAACTGGACATTGAATTCAAGTTTGAGAGTGATAAAATGGATTTTAAATGTTCGATCGGTGGAGCAAAAAAATTGAGGTAATACTCTACTACATTTTGTATGCTTTCGGGAACACACTGATAATTGGTAAATGCATGAATGGAAATAATTGGTCCATGAGGTGTATTTAAGTATCATTGGACTCAAATTGAATTTGGAATAAAGAAGGAACACTGTATAAGACTTAGACGGCTCATAAAAGAAATTGGTAGACCGATCAAAAACAAATCTTAGTTTAGTGATTTAATCAGCAAATCAATCAATCTCAAAACTCGTAAATTCTGATTAATCTCGTTAAAGGTTAAATGTCGGAAATGCTTTGACAAGAAACAACGAAAATACCGATATGATATAAAAGATAATGATTTTCCCAAAAAGTGAAAATAATCAAGTTAATCGATCATGATTCTTGAGATGGTAAAAGACTTAAATTTTCTAATTCCTAAGCAAACACCCGGAGGCTAAAATTACTGTAGAAACTCCTAAGTGACTAGGATAAACTTGAATACTAATTGATTTAAGTACCATAATGACCTTGAATTAAGCGAATAACTTGGATAATTCTGGAAACACTGATGATCTTATATGTTGTACCATCCATAAGGGTTTTGAACCATGAATCAAGTACGTCGACATTTCCTGATATCGTTGCAATGTAGAAATGAATTAAAGACCATTGGAATATATGTTCTTCTCCCTAAGATACATTCAACGATGATTCTAAAGATGATCAATTGCAAAGAATTGTTTGTATTAAAGAGTGAACACTCTTGAAGTGCAACGATTTGACCAGTTGACAGATATCATTGTTGGGATTTGTATAGTTCGAGTTAACTCAATATTTCGATAGATCGACACAAATCTTAAATGCCCTAAATCTTCGTTTCTCCCTTATTAGCTCAAATTACAAAGAATTCTCCAATAGCCTAATGCCCAAAATGCCTATGATTTTCTAGATAATGGAATTACTCCTGTCATATCTGAAAAAAAAAACAAGTAACTCTTATGCATAGGATTCTGAATACCATTCTGATTACATATTGCCTCTGAAAAATATCTGAATACTATATGATCCTGTGAAATCACATTCTGAATAATTGATGAATTTGTCAGCTATCAAACCCTTTTATGGGGATCTCATTTATGAATTTAATCAATTTACAAAAGTTTCATGACTCCTTATCTGATAAATACCCATAACCTTCAGAAAATAACTAAATCCTCTAGTGTGTACCCTATGTGTTATAGGATTGTTTTATTTGTTCTGAAGTCTATTTTAATGAGATTTTTGAGTTACTGAAGTTTTAAATCTGCCTTTCTGATTCATGATCTCTAGATACCGTTTCTACTAAATTGATATGTCTGAACTCTGATTTCCTACTACCACTAGTTATTGTCTTAAAAATGTTTTATTCGGGGTACTCTAGGATCTATTCTGAAGTCTCTACAGGTTCATCTCGGTCAAATTAATAATTACTTAGATAGGTACAGACTGAGCTGGTAATTCCTTATAGAACTAAGGCGACTCTTGGGTGGGCTCTTTGGCCTAATGGGGCTAGTGGATGACCTTATGGACCCTAAGACAGTCGCTTATGGTGGTTCATCTATTGTGTGCATTGTGTAAGTCCTTATGGGCCTGATGGCACTCCCCTCAGGTGGGCACCTACATTTCAGCTAGGGTAAGACCTTATGGATCCAAGGTGCTCCCTTAGGTTGGCACCTACGCCCTTTGCGCCTAGGGTAAATCGTTATGGATGCAGTTCTGGGGAATTGCATATTGGCATTCGGTTGGGGGTTTTACTATGGTTTTTAAAAATATGTTTTAAACTGCTACTGTTTTAAAAAGATCTGTACATTTTCACTAGTTTTATGGGAACACATTAGACACCCTATTCTGATCTCCTGAACCTAGTTCTCAGAACATTTACTCTTAACTGAAAGCTTCCTGTCTTTTACTACCTAAAATATCAGTGGGACCTCAGATCATCACAAAAATCTATAGATGTCTGAATCAATAAGGAAAATTACGCTTATCTATTATTTGCATGCCCTTTAGCATCACTTGGTAGTACTGTATTACTGAGCTTCCTAAAGCTCACTCTGTTACTCACTATTTCAGGTTAAAAGAATTGAACCAATGTAACTATCAACATCAGTAAAGGAGTTCCACCAGTATTGCTTGCGGAGTATGGTGCATGTATTTAGGGGGCATGTAGGTGGTAGTCTATTTTTATATCCGAGTCTGAAACGTGTATGATTTTAATCTTGTTTATAACATATGAATGGTTTTGAATTTTTATTATTATAAATTGTTTTATGATTTTACGCATTTAAAAGGAATTTTAAATTTTCCAGGATTTTTACTATGGGTTGCTCCGGTGGCCTTAATGTGACACCCCGAATTGGATCGGGTCACCCGTATCGTTCTGTGGGTATTACAAGATTAATATTTTGAGTTCTAATTAAATAATTATAAGACATAATATATATCTTGTTTCCTTTTGAGGAGTAATTTTAAAATTTACTTGACACATTTTTTCCAATTGATATCTATGATTAGTAGAATTATAGGCGAATGTAACTAAATTAGGTAGCGGAATATAATAGGATAAGCTTCATCGTTGTCAATAGGTTAAAAGATGGGAATGTCATAATTTTACCAACAAAAAAAAACAACATACCTACCATATAATATTATATGTTTGGTTTAAATTTATTATAAAATAAAATAATTGACAAATCTAATCCGAAGTCTATATATAGAACGTGAATTTATGTGCAGATTTTTGCTTTCGTATAAAAACGTTATGTAATGACTAAAATCCTTCGATTTTAAAAATAAATCTATTTTCTCTCTTCATCTCGACATTCTCCAAATGTTAGGTTGGTCTTTTTAAAAAGATTGTGAATTTAACACTCTTTGAAGTACTTAAGTCGCCTTTATTCTCTACTCGTATGAAAAAGGGTGTTTGTTGTTTTGTTGGATGAAAATATGATAGATGGTGGATTAATTGTTCTCAATATAAAAATTGCATCACCAAGATATAATCTTAAACCGATAAAAGAATACATTGCCAATCATTCAAAGAAATTATAATATTAAATGATTGTTTTCATTAGAGGTGTTTTACTGTTTTTGCTTAGGGCTTTTGATATTTTTGAATTTTTCTTATGTAGGGGCTTGTTATCCATAGTCATGTAGTGTTTTTAATATTAATAAAATAATTATTATGCTGAAAAAAGAATAAAATAAATTAAGCAAAATAATATTTATCTCGTAAAATGAGTTTAACCAAGTTCACTAGTATTATACCGATGAGTTTTTACCCTAAGATTCTTTACAGCCGCAGCCACCATCAGTAGAAGATGGATCATTTGTCATCGCCCAACTTTTCGGCTCCTAATCGGCGCATGAGCTTCACTAGTCGCCCCCAGCCACATGAGATGCCACTGTCGTCATCAATCTGACCCAAACAGTGACAGAAATTAACCAAACAGTAAAAATTATTTTAAATCCCAACATATCCTGAAAAATCTGGGAACCATATCTGAAAAACAGGGATCTCAATAGCGAACCCAATAGAGCCACCATCACTCCTCTGCCAAATCTCACCAAACAAGAAAGAGGGGGCATTAAAACATGCAAGAGGAGGTCATTTAGAGCGTGAGGAGGGGGCAGATTCGAATCGTAAAAAAATGGGTGAGAGGGATTTTAGATTTGGTAAAAAGGAGAAGATTCTCCCCTTAAAAAATATTTTTGTACAAAGGGTACTCGACCCTATTTTTTGAGAATAAAAGTAATACAAAAAAATTCAGAGCAATTTTTTTATTTCGAAATGTGAGACTCGTTTGAAGCAATATAGAGCAATAGAAAAAGAAAGAGAGAGGTTTACCTTTGATGGAAGCTTCGCCGGTGTTAGGGGACCCCATTTGAAGATCCGAACGGTCAGGATGAAGAAGAGAGGCCAACGAGCAACATACCTCGAGATTGGCTTGATCTAATGGCGGAAGGTGGCGATTAGAGCCGAGAAAACCGAATGGTCTCGGCTCTATTTCACGACATTGAAGGCTAGGAGTGTAGTGGCTGGCAGCGGTCAGCGAGGATAAGTGGCCAGCGATGACCGATTTTCTAGAGAAAAGGGAGACATTCTCTCTATAGTTTTTTTTTTATAAAAAAAGAAAAAAGATTGTATTTATAGAAAATTTTAGAGGAAATTGCACTTAGGTCCCCCTAAGTTAGGCGTGTTTTTGCAAAATGGTCATCTGTATTGAATGTTTTCATAATTTACCCATTTATGTTTGTGCTTTTTAATTTTTGGTGTAATTTCTATTTAGCCCCATTAGTTTAGCCATGTTTTGTATGTTAGTCACAGGTTGGGACTGTTTTTTTGTAATTTACCCACTTTTATGTATGTTATATATTTTTAGGGTTATTTACTATTTGATTCTTATATATTTATGCGTGTTTTGCATTTTGATCATGCATAGTGGCTTTTTTAATTTTTTAAAAAATGCTTAGGGACTAATTTAGTAATTTTCCCTTCTTATTTCAAATGTATATTTTAGGCTAAAAATGGAATATTTAGGAAATAACCCCTGTAGTTTTTTCATTTTTGTACTTTGAACCAGAATTTGTCTTTCTATTTATTTTAATTTGGCCATGAAATTTTAATTTATTTTAATTTAGTCTGCATGTTTTATTTTGTATTATTTGTAATTTCAGCACTCAATATTGAAAATGATCATTTTAGTCACTCTTATACTTTATTTTATTTTAATTTTGGCATGATGGGTTGGTTGTTTATGTTTTAGTCCTTTTCTGCTTCTTATCTTATTTTTATGATTATTTTGAGCACCTTACTTTAATAATTTTCATTTTTGTCTTGGATGATTAAAGTTGGTTTATTTACGATTACAATGCCTAGTTTGTAAAATATTTGCAATGGTTGCCTTTATTTCTTTTTGGTTTTATGATTTAATCCCTAAAGCCACCATATTTATTATTTTAACACATCATTTACATATTTGTTAATTTCTTGCCATTTGTAATATTTTCAAATATTATTTTACTCGAGAAATTTATAGAAATGCGCCTTAAATGACAAGGAGTGTGTTTCCATGAATTGTTTGAACAAAATAATAGATTTTATATCCGATTTAATTTTTTTATTATATGTATTTTATTTAAAATTAGGGCAATATGATTTTGTATGGGGAATCCATGAAAATGCCCTCTTAACTAACAAGAAAGGTATTTTCGAGAATTATTCGTACAAAATAACAACCCCTATATTTTTTCTAAAAATGGATCATAATTTAAATGTACATTTGAATTTACCAATTTCAATATTTAAATGATGTATAATTGCTTTCGTATCGATTTCGGGTGTTGTGGGGTGGTAATCCTTCCCCATGCATAATCGGCTCTCGAACCCTTTTTCAAATAGATTTCTGGTTAAACGCATATCATTTTTTTATCTTTTAAAATTATTTTTATAAAAATAATTTTAAAATGTACTTTTAGGTATTCAACCCACCTAACCCAAAGGTCGATGGAAACTCAAAATTTGTTTATTTATGCATTTATTTTAAAACCCAACCTTTTCCAATATTAAGTTGGTTTGCTCCCCGCCATAGTCCTAAAAAGCTTAAGGATCGTTCAGACAACTTGGCGACTCCACTAAGGACTTTAGAGACTCAGGCCGTAATCAATTACACGTCATCTTTTTAGTCGAAAATGGAAAATTTGAATGATATTTAAAATTTTGATCCTCATGTTTTGGTTACATCACATTGTACATCTTTTATTTATTAGTTGTACTAACGTGTGATTTGCATGCTTAAGATTTCTGAATTTTGTTTTAGTGTGTTGGTTTTTGGGTCGAGACAAAGGATTGTGAGTTTCCCCCCACTCGTGCTATAACCATTCAAATATTATGAGCCTTCTAACTATGCTCTGTCCAGTTAGGTAAGGGTGAACGCTACGTTTACGTGAGAAAAATTATTTTTCTCCACATGGGCTTTAGTAAGTAACCTTTAGGATACATAGGTCTTGTGTTTACGAGTGAAACATTAAGTTTATTCGCATGGATATAGGGAAATGCATCATCTTGAATTGAACTCGATCTATTTAAGCCTATAATGGGTGAGGATCGAGGGTCTGGCAAGCCCAAAGGGGCACCGATAAAGGACAATTCGAGGACCCTGTTAGTAATACTGAAACTCTTTCTGTTTCATACTAAACTTTTGTTTGTTGTTCTTCAAAAGTCACAATGGGGAAACTCACTCTAACCTTTCCTCATACTTATTTATTTATTTATTTTGTTAAAAAGCATTATAACTAGAAGAGTATGTGGATAGGTTTTATATTTCCATACGAAACCTGTAAAATAGAAAAATGAGGTTAGGATTTATACGTTGAACAAAGCATAGAGGTAGAAAACATGTTTCGATAGAACTGTTATAAAAACATGTCAGGTTAGATACCATGTTGGGTAGATTCTTTTCTTTTCGTAAACATTTCTTTTTTTTTTTTATCTTATTTTTATATGCCTTATGTTTGCATTTTCATTTTCACATCGTAACCAAACAAGGTGTTAATTCACAAGTGATTGATCAAATCAAAAGGCTTTCATATCGACATAATAGTTCCATAACTAGATAGTCAGCTCCGTAAGGACGACAACTTACAAGAAAAGTTGATCGAAGAGAGAAGAGCTCAAAGTTGATCGAGATGGTACCAAATAGTCAGATTCTAATTGAGTCAAGAGTGAGAAGATCCTTCGTGAGATATCAATGACACTTTCCTCTTAGAGAGTCCCACGAAAATAGATGCCTAGAGATCCAACAATCACGGTAAGTGAAGTAAAATGAAGAAAGGCGGATCAACATTTTGAGAAGTCCAATAACTATAAAGACAAAGACCAAATCATGAGAAATACCTAGATCGAGTAAATGAAGAAAATGAAGTTCATCTGTCTAGTGTAAGGAGTACTTATGGTCTGATGAAGGTTGTTCTATGATGATCGCTTTTGGAATTAACACCTTGTGTATTTGCATTTGCATTCGCATTCTGGTTTTGCATTAGCTTATTAATTCATTTTGATTGCTTTTACAGTAATTTTTGTCATTTTTACTAACGTGTTTTTATGTTTTTGCTTGCATCGCATGAGCATGACATAATCAAGGTGTTGATTTGTGAGTGATCAACAGAGTAAAAGGTTTTCATGATGGAAAAATGGTTTTATGATCAAGTAAACTATAACACAGCTAGGGAATACTATCTTAAGGAAACTCTGAGAATAGGGGAGAGCTATGCACCCAAAGATCGAATGGGCGACGAAGAGCAAAATGAGATAAGAGATATAAGAGAGAAAATGTCCAAGATGATGGATAGAATAGTTGCTTTGGTCAAGAGGAAAGAGACTTCTATAAAAGAAAAGAAAGAGCTCGATGAAGAATATCTCGCAATGTTAAATGCACAAGGGACTACTTTAGAATGAGTTGATCCTAGCCAATCTAAAAAATCACGCACAATCGCCATTCATATCGACAAGTTGTCTGGAGATATGAAGGAAATGATTACAACTATAGAAGTTCAGAAAGATGAAAATAAACCATGCAATCAGAACTCGTGGGAATTTGAGAATACTCCTAACATCAGGAGAAATGAATCTGAAGACTCTAGTCCAATCCAAACCGAGAGGTGGCTCTCATTTTGATACTATCCCTATATCATATAAGAAGTTGTATGATAAGCTTTTAGAAGCTTGAGAGGTGGGCCCGCATTATGTGAAACCTTGGAAGCCTCCATATCCAAATTGGTATGACATCAGTGTTCGTTGTGAATATCATGTTGGAGCTCAAGGACATCTCATTGAGAATTGCACCGCCTTCAAGCATCGAGTCTAACATGTTTTAGATCATGGAGTATTGGGGTTCAAAATGAAAGGTCGACCTAGTTTTGTAACTGATTGTCCTGTTATGTTCAAAGGTAAGGATATCAGTGGGGGCATCTAGTAGGAAAAAGATTTACTAGGGTACGAAGTTCAAGTGCGTCCTTTGAGGAGTGGACAGCAGGGGTCACTGAACTGTAAAATAGTGCTGAACACTGAAGAAAGAATTATATGGTGCATGAAGGTCATGCCAAAAAGCCCTCTTATGATTTACATATTGCAGAAAGAAGACACAATATAGACATGGATGATTTGGAAAGGTGCCAAGTCGATAATCAAATGTTGAATATGTCTATAGCCAATATGGAAGCATCATATCAGTGCCACAAGCATGAGATCAATGCTGAGTTAGAAGCCACTAGATCCAGTAACAAAACATTGATGAGGATTATAGATGATTGTGGTGATATTGGAGAAGAATTTCTTAACAACAAAGACTTTTTTATAAAGAAAAATGAACAATAGTATCTACAGCTCCAAGAATTGACACATAAGATTGAGGAAAAGACATCGTCATGAAAGAATATATAATCCAAGCGAGCAATGTGGCTCCCAAGTTTATTGATTTAGCAAGCTTTGCAAGAGAATTAAAGCAGATCGACAACTTAACACCCGAATATGAGAGGAAGTTAACTTAACTTCTGAGAGAAATAGAAAAGTTAGGAGTTAAAGCTATCCCTTATATTTAAAGTTTGTTTGACATGCCAAAACCCTTGTGTTCAATGAAAGTTGTTTTAAGAGGGTCAATCTGAAATGACACCTCTTGCATATATACATTTGCATCGCACATTTTGCATTCCCATTTCTGTATTTTCACATTTTTATGTGCATTTTTGCATCTTTATATTCACATATATACATCACACATTGCACAATATATATTGCATCTCAACGTGGATTAATCGCGAATCTTGGTGGTAACTCGAGGAGAATCTTGTGATAGAAATATTGAAGGTAAATTGAGGCCACCGCGTTCATGCGTAGAGAAGATTCGAGAGCTAGATATGAAGTTTGGGGCATGCCACTAAGAATTGTGGGGTACCGAAGAGCAAGTTACATAATCTAATCGATTCAGAGACATGGTTTTTTAATGAGCAAGTGGGGCATTAGATTGTAATAACCTAGAAGATCCAGTCGAGCACCCACATGTCTGATGAGTAACGAGGCTTCTTAATTAGGAAGAGATCATTTCATCCATCATGAAGCTCTATTTCACATACATTGTCTTGTTTGAGATTGTTTTTGTTATTTCTTTCTTTCTTTACTTAAATATTTTGTCAAAATGTCTGGTGATTGAACTTATAATACTTTTAAGGTGTTGAGAAATGAATCAAATTTTTAATATGTTAGTTCTTTGAGTATCAAATTAAATAAATATTCTTTATATTTTTCAAGAATTATAGATCTTTGGCAAGTAGCAAAATTAGACCTTTCATATCCCTTCCAAAGCCATAAACACAATTACTTGATTTTTTTTACCTTAAATAATTCACGGTCATTACCAAAACCAAATTTTGGTACTACATTTATTTGAGACTCAAAAGCCATACCTTTACCTTTTTCGAGGCACCAAATTCATACTTTTACCTTCTCGGGTAGAGTCGATCTGGTTATAACACTACCTTTCCCCATATACACTCTTCAAAGTCACACCTTTGTCTTTTCTGACACAAATCCATGATTTTTCTTTATACCAATAAAACTGAAAGGCCTCAAGTGCAAAATTTTCATTTGTTCGTGAATCTTCCTACAATAAGAGATAGAATGTGGCATCATGAATCCACTTTTTGAAGAAAAGATAGAATAATTACGGCATGACCGATGCAAGAAGAAGAAGAAATAAAGAGAATGATTTAAATAATTCTATCATGCATTAATTACATTGTTTTCATGTAAATAAAAATTAATCCTGAATATTCATCCCCTAAGGATACCTCTTTTTACAAGGACTTCTGTGTATGAAATGATGAACGACCTTCTTTCATTTATCACTCAACAAAAAGAGAAAATATATCCCTTGTTATCCCTAACCAAGGATCACCATCCAAATTGGGGGCAAGGTGAAGGATATCTGTTCGTAGGAGTAAAGACCGTCAATCCAGGTTTTATTATAAGGGCAAATCTCTGTGAAAAAAAAGAGGAATAACAAGGGACTGCAAGGTAGATGAAATGCAAAGTGCTTGGAGATTAGATCCAGTCAAGAATAGCAAAAAAAGTTCCAAATCAAGAAACAAAGAGGACAAGAAGGTGCTTAAAGCAATTGAAGTCATATACTCCTCCAATAAATTCATTAAAATATGTAAATGTAAAAAATGAGAGAAAGAAAAGAAAAGAAAAGAGAAAAGATAGAAAAAGAAGGAAAAAAGAGAACAAAGAAAAGATAAAAGATAAAAGAAGAAGAAAAGAAAAAAAGAAAAGAAAAAAGGGAAAGAAAATAAATCAAGTATTTCAAGATGAGTGATCATGGAGTCTCAAGCCATAAGGTTGGTCAAGTGCAATTGTTTCAAAGATTAAGATTCAACAAGAAGAGAAAGAAATGCCTAAGATATAAGAAAATGGAGATGAAATCTAGGGTGAAAACCCAAAAATGGGTAGAAATGAGTAGTCTAAAGGGATCCAGAAAAAGCAAAAGAAAATAAAAGACAGGTAGCAAGCAAATCCAAGCCAAGCAAGGCAAGATTGAAGGCATCAGAATGAATTGATCCCTGGTTCAATTACCCTTAAACACTTGTGTGAGCCTATATATTCCTTTCTTTCATAACCGTGAGCCCTGGCCTATGTTACGAACCTGGAAAATCCATTCTAATCATACATGGATTTCTAAGTGAAAGATATTATCTTCAAATTTCATTCCACTTCTCAGGATTAATTTTTATTTGCAAAAATTGATTTTCTAAAATCTTTAATGCATGATAGGAAAATAATAAAGGGGGTTCAAGACATAAAATTTTGAATAATGTCTTAAAACCGAAGGAGAATTCGAGTTGAAAACCTTAAAGGGCTATTTGAATATTAAATTATGCAAAGACGACATAAGAGGCGGTCTTACAAAGCTCTTGATGAAGCACCACACATCTCAAATGAGTCCTTAAGAGTTTGGAACCAATGAGTATCTCTAGAAGATGAGCATAACAACCACTTCCTCAAGTCAGTGGAAGCCTAAAGACCCATATATGTTATAATAAAAAGACCAACCTGAGAGACCTTACCTTTTGAAAATCAACCTATACCTTAAATTTGTCATTAATTTTGACACTTGCCAATGGGATATGATTTTTAAAAGATTAAAAGAGTAGTTGACTTGTTTGATATTCATTGAACTCTTGATTTAAAATTCACTTCAATTATGAGCCCATTGTATGGGACACCATTTTGCAAAAATTCTTCATCAAACATTTTTGAAAATAAAATAAAGAAGATAAACATTTTCAAACTAGACAATCTCTTTAGAATAGATCTTGGTAGTTGACACGTATCTCTCAAACGCAGAGTTCATATTGAGAATCAGGGCTGGAGCAAGGAAATGATAAATGTTGGGGAATTTTTTAAAGCCATATCATAGGGGAATACAAGATCATTGAATTGGGAGACATGTATTTTCAATAAGACATAAAGGTGTGAAGAATGAAAATGGTGAAATAGGGACAATGGAGCTTACTATATAAGATTATTTTGTCTATCATCATAACATACAATTACATTATTTTGGTGATTTCCCATGCATAAATGTTGGCAAGCCAAAGCGTCCAACTTATATTCCCACTCGGCTTTGTTCTTTGGTGCCCTTGCAACGCCATATTAAAGCTCTGAACACCATGCAAAGAGTTTCCTTGGTTGAAAAATCTAGGCATAAGCCACAAGAAAGGATGAATGAGTTGTCGAATGTTTTACGAACCAGTAAATATGGCGTTGGACCAATGTTGCATCATGTGATGTTTCCATAAATTCTAATTTTACTCAAGATGAAGGTTTTCTTCTACAACTCTGAGGTTAAATGTGAGGAATGGTGAAGATTCTTTCCACAGAATGGGCAATTGAAACTCTAACAGCAAGAAACTAGTGGATCCAACTAAGATTAAAGGAGGGGTTATTGTTAAACTTCTCGGCACGATGTGATACAAATAGCCCTGATCAAGATTTGATTAGATGTGGGGGCATGAAATGAATTAGGATTGACCCTCCCTTTGATATGTTTCAAGAGTCAATTCAGAATAGACACTACTCTTCTGTTGATATAGTTGATAAAATAATCAAGGACATCTAATCTAAGCTTCCTGAAGCTCCACAATTCTTTTTTTTACCTGATAAGAAAAATTATGATCTTTATAGTTTGGCATAGTCACACAAGTGTATGGTAGTACCTTACAAATTTGCTTCTAAAAATCAATGCAAAGCTTAGAGGACTAAGTTTGAGGTTAGAAATTGAGTAAATATCTTCATTTTCAGTTGTTTCTAAGGTTTCAACCATCATCCTTGGCGTGGATGAGTCTCATAGCTCTCCTAGGCAGTCTGAATTTTAATAAATTGTTACGATGGTTAGTTTCAGGCAATGGCATTTGATTTCCCGTTATAGGGAAACAACACATACACAATCTCCAAAGCTTGAAATGGTGTATTCTATTTTCAAAGATGAAAACTCTATTGGATTTCTACACAAGTTGAAGAAGAGAAAGTCAATCTTATCAGAGGAAAAATTTGTTGGGGTAAGAAGAAATTGACACAAGTCAATAATACAAGACTGTGACCAGTAAAGGATGAATTTTGGTACCCAAGTACGGAAGAGCCATGAAAACACCCACCTTGGGGTATGACCAAAAAACCCAGATCATGTTGAGATAACAAGGTTAAGACCAAAAAGACATTGAGAATAGGTCTCACGATTTGGAGTGTCAGGAGTAGACCATAAATTTGAGCAAAGCTTACCAGGTAAAGTAAACCATCCAAGCATCAATTAACTATAGATTTCTGGAAAAACAAATCTTAAAGCGTAATTGAGCCAAGGACATAAAGGGGCATCAAGATCATTTACTGACAGCAACAAGAATTCGAGAGAGAAAACATTTCCTCCCAAATTGGAGACAAAAAAAATATCACAGAAGGATCAGGCTGATCCCCAGAAGTCTACAAACCAGAGCTGACGAGTTGCTAGAGGTTCTATGAAAAAATGACCAAGTGAAGAAAGACTGAGGTCTCCAATTTGATACGAAAGGAAGATTGATCAACATTTCTTCATACAAGAAATTCATGCATTACATTTAAAGATCTTTAAGTGCGTTCATCTTGTTATATACGCATACATGTTTCTTACTGATTATTCAAGAAAAGAAGAGAAAAGAAAAATCAGAATTCAAGCTTGAAATGGAGGTAATTGCATTAAGTGTGGCAGAAACTCAAGAGTTGAGGAACCCAATGATCAAAATAATCATCATTTTTGAAGTGGGCATGTTGCCTAGATAATGTGTTTTTTAGAAACTAAGTTTGATTTTCAAAGGTTTCTTGACATGGTATTTTTAAATGAGTTTTCAAAGAAACTAAGTTTGCTTTTTAGAGGTTTTTAAACATGATAGATTTTTTGAAAAACTAAACTTGATTTGCAAGATTTTCTTACTTAGTAAGTCCTTTGGGCCATCAGTAAGTCTTTCGAGCATGATGTTTAAATCCTTCAGGTCATCTCGGGTAATCCATAAGACCTTCGGGCAATTCATAAGACCTTCGAGCAAGGGGTTTTCACTTGTTTTTTGAAAAATGAGAAAAGTTTCTCATTTAATTCTGAAAATTGAAATTTTGGAAAAAAAGAAAATGATTTCCAAAGTTTCTTTCCTAGTAAACTATTTTCCAAAAATGGTAAGTCCTTCGGGCCATTCATAAGGCATTCATGCAAGAGGTTTTTGCATGATTTTTCGTAAACACTGAGAAAACAATTTCCAAAGTTTATCGTTTAAATATTTTCTGAAAAATGAAATTTTTGAAAAAAAATAACCAATTCAAGGTCTTAAAAAGAGAGAGATTCAACTGACACTTAGTGGAGATAGATTCCCATATTTGATGGTTGCGAGACAAGTTTCTACAAGAAAATCAATTTCCAAAGATTATCCTCCCAAGACTTTCAAGTATGATGTTTTCGAATCTTTAAACACATACTAACAATGATTAATGTTTAATTTTCAGATTTTATATGCTGGAAGACAAGAGAAGAAAATCAAACTCGATCCAATCTTCCCTTAAGAATAATGGAATGAATCAACATCCCCAGATCTGATTTTCCCTCAAGAAGAAGCGTAACATATCCCTTTCTTTTCATATTTGATATTATATGACTAACAGTGGAACAAGTCTACCTTGATTCAATATTCTCTGAGTAATAGTGGAATGAATCAATGTCCCCAGATCTGATTTTCCCTCAGGAAGAAGTGGAACATATCATTTTCTTTCAAGATTTTATATTCCCTGAGTAACGGTGGAACAAGTATGCCTCGATTCAATCTTCCCTAAAGAATAGTGAAATGAATCAACGTCACCAGATATGCTTTACCCATAGGAAGAAGCGAAACAAATCCCTTGTTTTCAAGATTTGTTATTCCCTTAGTAATAGTGGAACAAGTCTGCCTTGATTCAATCTTCCCTAAAGAACAGTGAATGAATGAACGTCCCCATATCTAATTTTCCCTCGGGAAGAATCAAAACACATCCCTTGTTTTCAAGATTTGATATTACCTGAATAACAATGGAACAAGTGTACCTCGATTCAATCTTCCTTGAAGAATAGTGGAATGAATCAACATTTCTAGATCTGATCTACCTTGAAGAAACAGTGGAGTGGATCCAATATCATATTTCAAAGCTTAGTTTCGACCGGATGAAAACTCACTGTCTCTTCATCTATTCCCTATTATTATTAGTACAAGAATGGACAAAGAGGGGATGTTGTGGACACCTATTTTTGTCCAGATAGAAACTGATTTATTATTATTATTATTTTCTTTTTTCTTTTTTCTTTTTATTTTTTCTTTTTATTATTTTGAAGACCAAATACAATTCAAGCCCAAAATTAGGGCCCAATGCCACTCAGCCCAAAAAAAGGTAGACCCACAAGTCTAACCAACCTACTCAAACCTGGTTATAGTTATCCCGGGCTGAGTTAGGGTTTTGACATTAAGGTTCTTTACAGTCGTTGCCGCCATAAGTAGAAGATGAATCGTCTGTCACTGGCGCGTATAGACACACGCCCAAATTTTTGGCTCCCAACCAACACGTGAGCTTCACTGGTTGCCCCCCGACCACTGAGCTACCACCGTCATCATTAGTCTGGCCCAAACAGTGACAAAAATTAACCAAATTGTAAAAACTATTTTAAATCCCATCATATCCTGGAAAATCCGGGAACTGTGCCAAAAAATCCAAGATCTCAACAGTGAACCCAACAGAGCCATCATCACTCCTCTGCCAAATCTCACCAAACAAGAAAGGGTGGGCATTAAAGCATGCAAGAGGATGCCATTTAGGGCTGGGGGCATATTCGAATCGTAAAAAAATGGGGAAGAGGGATTTTTGATTTTGTAAAAAGGGAGAATAATCTCCCTTTCAAAAAAATATTTCGTACAAAGGGTACTCGACCCTATTGTTTTGAGAAAAAAGTAAAATAAAAAAATTCAGAGCAACATTTTTTTATTTCGAAAAAAAATCGAGAAAAAATGTAAGGCTTGTTTGAAGCAATATAGAGTAATAGAAAAAAAAAAAAGATATTTACCTTTGATGGAAGCTTCACTGGTGTTATGGGACCCCATTTGAAGATCCAAACAATCAGGATGAAGAAGAGAGGCTAGCGAGCAACATACCTCGAAATTAGCCAAATCCAACAACGGACGACAGCGATCGAAGCCTAGGAAAGTCGAAGAGTCTCGGCTCGATTTCACGGCGTTGGAGGATGTCACGGCGTTGGAGACTTTTTTGTGTGAAATTGAACCCGGATCTGTAACCACCAAGTCGAGGTGAGCAAGCTAGTGAAATTAGTGGCTAACGGCCACCGACGATTGCGACAGTCGGGACGGCGACCAGCGTAGGTAAGTGGCCGACGACGGTCGATTTTCTAGAGAAAAGGGATCTATTTTCTCTCTAGTTTTTTAAGAAAGAAATGAAAAATAATAAAAAAGAAAAAAGTTTGTATTTATAGAAAACATTTTGGGGAAATTACACTTAGGTCCCCTTAAGTTAGGCATATTTTTGCAAAATGATCACATGTATGGACCGTTTTCATAATTTACCAATTTATGTTTCTGATTTGTAAATTTTGGTGTAATTTATGTTTAGACCCCCTAGTTTAGCCGTGATTTTTCATGTTAGACACCTATAGGGACTATTTTTTAATCTACCCACTTTTATGCATGTTATATATTTTTAGGGTTATTTGTTGTTTTATCCCTGTATATTTATGTGTGTTTTCCAAGATTAAGTTGAATATCTCCTCGCCATTGCCCTAAAAAGCTTAAGGATTGTTTCAATAGCTTGGCGACTCCACTGGAAACTTTAGAGAGTCGGGCTGTAATTGATTATACGTCTTCTTTTTAGTCGAAAATGGTAAATTTGAATGATAATTAAAGTTTGATCCCCATATTTTGGTTGTATTGCATTGTACATCTTTTATTTATTAGTTTTACTAACGTGTGATTTGTATGTTTTAGATTTCTGACTTTTATTTTAGTCTATTGGTTTTTGGGTCGAGTAAAAGGATTGTGAGTTTTCCCTCACTAGTGCTATAACTGTTCAAGTATTAAGAGCCTTCTAACTGAGCTATGTCTCATTAGGTAGGGGTAAACGCTATGCTTAGGTGAGAAAATTTATTTTTCTCTTCATGGGCTTTAGCAAGTAACGTTTGGTGTACATATGCCTTGCGTTTACAAGTGAAACATTACGTTTCTTCGTAAGGACATAGGGAAATACGTCCTCTTGAATTGAACTCAAACCTTTTAAGCCTATAATGAGTGAGGATCGAGGGTCTGGCAGGCCCAAAGGGGCAACGACAAAGGACAATTCGTGGACCTTATTAGTAATACTGAAACTCTGTCCGTTTCATAATGAATTTATGTTTGTTGTTCTTTAAAAGTCATAAAGGGGAAACTCACTCCAAGTTTTCCTTAAACTTATTTATTTATTTATTTATTTTACAAAAAACAATAGAACTAGAAGAGTATGCGGTTAGATTTTATATTTTCGTACGAAGCCTATGAAATAGAAAAATAAGGTTAGGATTTATACATTGAACAAAGCATGGAGGTAGAAAACATGTCTGGGCAGAACTGTTATAAAAATATATCAGGCAAATACCATGTTGGGTAGGATATTTTCTTTTTGGTTAGGTGATACTAACAATTTCATTTGTTTTATCTCATTTTTATATGCCTTATGTTTGTATTTGCATTTTCACATCATAACCAAACAAGGTGTTAATTCATAAGTGATCAAATCAGAAGGCTTTTATATCGACATAAGAGTTCCATAACTAGATAGTCAACTCCGTAAGGGCGACAACATACAAACAAAGTTGATCGAAAAGAGAATAACTCAAATTCGATCGAAGACTCCTGTTAAATGAACAAAGATCAAGATGGTACCAAATAGTCAGATGCTAGTTGAGTCAAGAGTGAGAAGATCCTTTGCGAGATATTAATGACACTTACCTCTTAAAGATTCCAATAAAAATGGAAGTCTAGAGATCCAACAATCATGGTTAGTGAAGTAAAATAAAGAAAGGTGGATTAATATTTTGAGAAGTCCAACAACTATAAACACAAAGACCAAATCGTGAGAAAGACTTAGATCGAGTAAATGAAGAAAATAAAGCTTGTCTGTCTAGTGTAAGGAGCACTTATGGTCTGATGAAGGTTGTTCCATGGTAATCACTTTTGGAATTAACACCTTGTGAATTTGCATTCGCATTCTGGTTTTACATTAGGTTATTAATTTATTTTGATTACATTTATAGTATTTTTTATCATTTTGTACTAACGGGTTTTTATGTTTTTGCTTGCATTGCATGAGCATGACATAATCAAGGTTTGTATTTGTGAGTGGTTATCAGAGTAAAAGGTTTCCATGATGGACAAAGGGTTTTATGTTTAAGTAAATTATAACATAGCTAGGGAATCGCATCTTGAGGAAACTTTAAGAATAGGGGAGAGTTATGTACCCAAAGATCGAATGGACGATGAAGTTCAAAATGAGATAAGAGAGATAATAGAGCAAATGTCCACGATGATGGATAGAACAGATGCTTGGTCAATGGGAAAAGTACTTCTACAAAAGAAAAGAAATAGCTCGATGAAGACAATCTCGTAATGTCAAAAGCACAAGGGACTACTTTAGAACGAGGTGATCCTAGCAAATCTGAAAAATCACGCATAGTCGCCATTCATAACAATAAGTTGTCTGGAGATACCAAGGAAATGATGACAACTGTAAAAGTTCAAAAAGATGTAAAGAAGCCATGTAATCAGAACTTGTGAGCATTTGAGAGTACTCCTAACATTATGAGAAATGAATCTAAAGACTCCAGTTCAATCCAATCCAAGAGGTGGCTCTCATTTTGATATTATCCCTATATCATATAAGGAGTTGTATGATAAGCTTTTAGAAGCTCTAGAGGTGGCCCCGCATTATGTGGAACCTTGGCAACCTCCATATCTAAATTGGTATGACATCAGTGTTCGTTGTGAATATCATGCCAGAGCTTAAGGACATCCCATTGAGAATTACACCACCTTTAAGCATTGATTCTAACATCTTTTGGATCATGAAGTATTAGGGTTCGAAATAAAAGGTAAACCTAGTTTGGTAACTGATTGTCCTGTTAGGTTCAAATGTAAGGATATCAATGGGGGCATCTAGGAGGAAGCAAATTTACTAGGGTACAAAGCTCAAGTGCGTCCTTTGAGGAGTGGACAACAAGGGTCACTGAACTGAAAAACAACGTTGAACACTGGAGAAGGAATTACAAGGTGCATGAAAGTTGAGCCAAGAAGTCATCTCATGATTTACATATTGCAGAAAGTATATGCAATACAACCATGGATGATTTGGAAAGGTGCCAAGTCGATAATCAAATGTCGAATATGTCTAAAGCCAACATGAAAGCTTCATATCAACGCCACAAGTGTGAGATCGATGTTGAGTTGGAAGCCACTAGAGTTAGGAACAAGACATGGATAAGTATTATAGATAATTATGGAGATATTGTACAAGAATTTCATAACAACAAAGATTTTTTTAGCAAGAAAAATTAACAACAATATCTACGACTCCAATAATTGACACATAAAATTGAGGAAAAGACGTCGTCATGAAAGAAGCTATAATACAAGCAAGCAATGTGGCTCCCAAGTTGATTGAATTAGCTGGATTTGTAAGAGAATTAAAGCAGATCAACAACTCAACACCCGAATATGAGAGAAAGTTAACTTGACTTCTAAGAGAAATATAAAAGTTAGGAGTTAAAGTTATCCCTTATATGTAAAGTTTGTTTGACATACGAGAATCCTTGTGTTCAATGAAAGTTATTTTAAGATGGTCACTTTGGAATAACACCTCTTGTATATATACATTTGCATCATATATTTTTCATTTCTATTTCTTTATTTTCACCTTCGTATGTGAATTTTTGCATCTTTACATTCACATATATACGCCATACATTGCACAATATACATTGCATCTCAACATGCATTATTCACGGATCGTGGTGGTAACTCGAGGAGAATCTTGTGACAGAAATATTGAAGGAAAATTGAGGCCACCATGTTCGTCCTAGAGAAGATTTGAGAGCTAGATATGAAGTTTGGGGCATGCCACTAAGAACTATGGGGTACCAAAGAGCAAGTTACAAAATCTGATCGATTCGAAGACATGGTCTTTTAACGAGTAAGTAGGGCATTATATTATAACAACCCTGAAGATCCAGTTGATCACCACATGTATGATGAGTAATGGGGCTTCTTAATTAGGAAGAGATCATTTCATCCATCATGAAGCTCTATTTCACTTGTACTGTCTTGTTTGAGTTTGTTTTTGATCTTTCTTTCTGTATTTACCTAAATATTTTGTCAAAATGTATGGTGAACGAACTTATAATACTTTTAAGGTTATGAGCAATGAATCAAAACTTTAACCGGTTAGTTCTTTGAGTATCAAATTAATTAAAGATTCTTTTCATGAATTATAGATCTCTGGTAAATGGAAAAATTAGATCTTTCATATCCCTTCCAAATCCAAAAGCACAATTACTCGACTTTTTTACCATAAATAATTCATGTTCATTACCAAAACAAAATTTTGATACTACAATTATCTAAGACTCCAAAGTCATACATTTACCATTTTCTTGGCACCAAATTCATACTTTTACCTTATCGGGTAGAGCCGATCAGGTTATAACACTATCTTTCCCCATATACATGACTTCAAAGTCACACATTTGTCTTTTCCGACACAAAACCATCATTTTTCTTTATACCAATAAAACTAAAAGGCCTCAAGTGCAAAATTTTCATTTGTTCATGAATATTCCTGCAAGAAGAGACGAGATGGGGCATCATGAATCACTTTTTAAATAATTTTATCATGCATTAATTATATTGTTTTCATGTAAATAAAAGTGAATCTTGAATATTCATCCCCTAGGATACCTCTTTTTGCAAGGACTTCTGTGTATGAAATGATGAACGATCTTCTTTCATTTATCCCTCCACAAAAATAGAAAACATATCCCTTGTTATCCCATTTGAACCTGAATTATTTTTCTTCTGATTCAACCCTAACCAAGGATCACCTTCCACATTGGGGGGCAAGGTGAAGGATATATGCCAGCAGGAGTAAAGACCGTCAATCCAGGTTTTATTACAAGGGCAAGTCTTCGTAAAAAAAAAGAGGAATAACAAAGAACCGCAAGGTAGATCAAATGCAAATTGTTTGGAGATCAGATCCAGTCGAGAACAATGAAAGAAGTTCCAAATGTAAGAAACAAAGAGGACAAGAAGGTGCTCAAAGAAATTGGAGTCATATATGTCGAAACGTTTTTTAACGGGGTAGGGCGAGATTTTGAAAATCGAGTCAATTTTAATTATTCTTTTTACGATTGAATTTTAATTAAAAACAATGCGATTTTAGAAAACCTCTCGTTTCGAATATTTGAAATTTCTTTTACAATAAAATATGGGTTCGAAGAGTCGCCACCGATCTTTGATTAGGGTGTAATCGGACACCCAAAACTGTTTTGCCATTTTAAATAAAAAATTAATTTTAATTAAAATAACAAATTTAGGTCTGCGTTACCAAAATTCGAGTTCGGGAGTCGGTTACGAGTGGGGAAGGATTAGCACCCCCACAACGCCCTAAATTGGTACCTAGTCGGTTAATTAATGTCTTTGCAATGAAATTTATAAATTCGATTTTAATTTGATTTATGATCCCCGACAAAATAACAACACATGGAATTTACAATATTTAAAATCACCAAAAAAGATTAAATTAAAATTACCTAACCTTTAGAAAGATAAAGAATGTTCGATTATTTAAAAATATCGAGACCAGATCTTAAATAGTTATAACAACCTTTTCTCGATAAATTTAAATAACCGAACATTTCTTTATCTTCCGTTCCCAAATTTTAAAGTGATAGATCAATTTTTAGGTGTCACTAATGGGATACACTTTTAATTTAAAATCGTTAAAAGCGGACCTCTAATAGTTAAGACAGCCCACTTAAAACGAATTTAAATTAAAAGGGTATTACCCTTAATCCAATTATATCGTATGGTCGAGATATGCACATGAATTACATAACCATGTATTTACAGGACATTCTAAATTAAAAAATCTAATATTTTATGCTTAATGTAAATGAGCTAAAGACAAAGGAATAATTATAGAAAAAAATATTAGCAACATGACCAACCCACATCATGCATGATGAATCATACCTCAAAGTAATCATTTTTTTTATATCAAACTATGAACTAATGTACACATACCCATCAAAACAATCATGCGTTAAGAACCAAATTTAAAGGATAAACAAATCTAAGGACCCTATTTTAATGAAAGTCAGAAACTATTTTTGGTATAACAAGAACCTTAAATGTTCGCCTCTCTTCCTTTCTCTATTATTCAATGGTGTCAATTTAATAAAAAACCAATAAATGTAAATTAAAAATTAATACTAAAATAAATACATAGCATGTTCATGCGTATAATTATGCATCATAAATTAATTTACAAGGAGCAAAACATACGGTTATATACCATTAAATGTATACATATATGCGTACTATTCATAATACATGCATAGGATCCAGAAAACAAATATCTATATATATGACATGCATTCATGAAAAAATATATATATTGGCAACTAAAATATAAAGAAAATTAAATCTTCATAACATAGGCAATATGCGAAATTTCATGAACATGGAGGGGCCTTAAACAAATTGATTCATTCTATTTTTACTAAAGTAAAAAAAAACGTCATTACTAAACCCCAAAACAATCAACAACTTAAAATAGATTTGTTTTTGCTTACAGAACTCAAAATATTAGCTTGAATTTCCCTGACTTCTGCCGCAACAATGGAACAAAATACCCCCTTATCAGAACCGAGAGCCCTCTGTTTGAATCCCCTTTTCCTTCTCCGTGAATTCTCTTTTTATTGCCGAAAGCCCCCTCTCTTTCCTTAATTGCTTTCTTTTTCTCATAATATGCTGCCCCCACTACTTTGAATTTGCTGATGGATTAGGTAGGAATAATGAGGGTAAGTAATGGATTAGTTTTTGACTTGGAAATTTGCTAAAACTTTCGGTCGATATATATATTCCTGCACTTGATATGTTTCTCTTGGTGGGGCATGTTGAGACTTCAGGTATTAAACCTGAAAAACATGTAAAATATAATATTAAAGATAATAATAATAATAATAATAATATATAATTAATATTTATAATATTTTTTATGTTCGGTCAAAAACGGGTGTCTACAGCTGCCCCTCTTTGTCCATTCTTATGTTAACAAGAATAGAGCAAAGATAAAAAGACAGTGCGTTTTTGTCCAGTTATTTTGAGAGATTTGCTTCCTCTTCTTTGAATAATCTTCGACCATCGGGTTCGCTCCCTAATACTTCAGGGAGTATAAAACTCAAGCAATCTTAATAAAACAGGTTCGTTCCCTATTCCTTCAGAGAGTATAGGACTCAATCTTCAACAAACGTGTCGGCTCCCTATTCCTTCAGACAGTATAGGACTCAATCTTCAACAAACGTGTCCGCTCCCTATTTCTTCAGAGAGTATAGGACTCAATCTTCAACAAACTTGTTCGCTCCCTATTCCTTCAGAGAGTATAGGACTTGAACAATCTTCAACAAACATATCTACTCCCTATTCCTTCAGAGAGTATAAGACTCGAACAAGCTTCAACAATCGTGTCTGCTCCCTATTCCTTCAGGAAGTATAGAACTCGAATATATTCTGCTAACGAGTTCGCTCCCTCTTTCTCTAAGGAGTATAGAACTCAGACATCTTCTTCAAACGGGTTCGCTCCCTCTTTCTCTAGGGAGTATGGAACTCGAACATCTTCTTCAAACGGGCTCGCTCCCTCTTTCTCTAGGGAGTATGGAACTCGAACATCTTCATCTGCTCCACTACTTCTTTATGAAGACTTTATAGATGATTTGCTTCGAAGGTCAAGCGTGAATCCACTCTGGCTCAATCGTTGTCCTTATTCTTTCGAAATCACAAAACTATTCATGCTTCAATGTCTTCAATCTTCCACTATCATTAGGAAACCTGTACGCATTTTGAATCATCATGTAATGCTATGATCCTATTCATGCCTAAAATGTATGCAAGTGTGCAATTCAATGCATTTCTTCTTCGAAGAACACCATCTCTTTTGATTTCCTTGGAACTCGATTTCATTTCGGGTACAGAACATTTGACCAGTTCACCCCAGCTAACACTCTCAATACCATATCTTTTGGCTCGACATGACTTTGACTTCTTTCTTTCTTGAAACCTACGGGTACCCTTGACCACTCTTCTTGATAAATGACAATCTTAGGGTCCTCCATTAATGGCAGTAATTTTCTATGAACCCCAAGGTTTCTGCTTCTCATAATCATACAAACATACATGTTAAAACCAATGTCAACTTCAGAATACCTGTATTTTCCAAAACCTTTTTTATAATGATACAAAATGATCTCATGTACCACAAGCTAAGCTATATGTTTTAACTTTTTCAAAATTAGATGTTTGTAAAATAGGAGTTGAAAAGGAAAAATATCTCTTCATTTATGTAAATGTAGAGAATTTTTAGGCAACTACATGGCAAACTTTGAATTGAAAAAGAACAAAAGGATAGGCGTCTTCACATATCAATAACACAAATGCTTTTGAACTGGCACGCCGTTAAAGTAACTCGAGTGTAGCTTATGTCAAAAGGATCTCCAAAATTATGATGACACCTAAGAGTGCAAACTCTTTCTGAACCCCCAAATCTCCTATTACTAGACGCCATAAACCAGTACTGAATCTCATGTGCATTCAATTTCTCCCTGATTGTTTTCACTGTGACTCATTAATCTTCAGTCTCACTCCTGATCTTCAACTGTCATTTACCCATGTCAGAGCTCTTTCTACTTCCAAAATAATTCAGATCCTCCTCCATGCATGAACCCTAAATTTAAAACTCAAGCCGCCCTTTGCAGGTTTTCAACTTGAGACCTCATTTGGCTTCAAGACGCTTTTCTCGAGTTTTCATCTTGAACCCTCCCTTTTTTTTTCTTCCTTTTTTTGTTTTTTTTATTTTTCTTATTTTTTTCCTTTTTTCTTCTTTTTTTAAGCAAAATACTTCTTAACCGCGTCAGAGTTCACTGGATAAGGTAATTCAGACCCATCCATCTCAGTTAAGACTAGAGTTCCTCCGGAAAAGGCTTTCTTGACAACATAGGGTCCTTCCCACTTGGGCATCCATTTCCCTCGAAAATCTTTTTGAGTGGGCAATATCCTCCTGAGCACCAGATCTCCTTCGTGTATTTCTCGAGGGTGAACTTTCTTATCATGTGCTCGTATCATCCGCTTCTGGTAAATCTGACCGTGACAAATAGCTTTCAATATCTTTTCTTCAATCAAATTCAATTGGTCATATCTGGCCTGCACCCATTCTGCCTCACTTAGCTTTACCTCTGATAAAACCCGGAGTGAGGGAATCTCCACTTCAATAGGGAGGACAGCTTCCATCCCATAAACTAGAGAAAATGGAGTTGCCCCAGTTGACGTCCGTATAGAAGTTCGATAGGCTAACAGAGCAAATGGCAACTTCTCATGCCAATCTTTATAAGTTTCAGTCATCTTCTCCATAAGCCTCTTAATGTTCTTATTAGCCGCCTCCACTGCCCCATTCATCTTTGGACGATAAATAGTGGAATTATGGTGCTTTATTTTGAATTGCTCACATACAGATTTCATCATCTTGTTGTTTAAGTTCAATGCATTGTCAGAGATAATTCTCTCCGGTAAGCCATATCTGCAGATGATTTCCTTCTTCAAGAACCTACATATCGTTGACTGGGTAACACTTGCATAGGAAGCTGCTTCTACCCACTTGGTGAAGTAATCTATTGCTACCAGAATGAAGCGATGGCCGTTTGACGCTTTTGGTAAAATTTATCCAATAACATCCATGCCCCACATAGAAAATGGCCACGGGGCTGTCATCACATGCAACGGATGAGGAGGGGTGTGCATTCTATCCCCATAAATCTGACACTTGTGACACTTTCGGGCATAATTGATGCAATCAGTTTCCATAGTTGACCAATAATACCCAAATCTCATAATCTGTCTGGCCATTACATGTCCATTAGCATGGGTACCACATATTCCTTCATGTACTTCTTCAAGAATCATTTTCGCTTCTTTAGTGTCCACACACCTTAAGAAGACCTGATCTATACTTTTCTTATACAAGGTTTCACCATTAAGCACATACCCCGCTGCCATTCTTCTAATGGTCCTTTTGTCATTCTCAGTTGCCTGTTCGGGGTAATTTTGATACCTTATATATTGGAAGATATTATAGTACCAAGGTCTTCCATCCTCTTCTTCTTCAATGTTAAAGCAGTGGGCTGGGTACTCATAAGCCTTCATCTCAACAGACATCATTTTTGAACGCTCGTTCATCTTAAAGGCCGCTGCCAAAGTAGCCAAGGCGTCCGCCATTTGATTTTCTTCTCTGGGGAGGTAATTGAAAGTCACTTCTTCAAATTCTTCAATAAGTCCCAAAACTAGTTTACGATATTCCACAAGTTTGGGATCTTTCGTTTCCCATTCTCCTCTGAGCTGGTAAATTACCAAGGCTGAATCCCCATATACCCTTAGAATTTTTGCTTTGAGTTCAATAGCTGCTCTAAGACCCATAACACAAGCCTCATATTCAGCCATATTGTTTGTACAATCAAAATTGAGCCGACTGGTAAAAGGATAATGCTCTTCACTTGGTGAGACCAAGATTGCCCTAATCCCATTCCCCAAGGCGTTTGAAGCACCATCAAAGGTCATCTTCCAGTATTTACCGGTGAGCGCAACTGTTTCTTCCTCCGAGATAGCCATTAAGTCCTCATCTGGAAAATCGAAGTTTAACTGTTCATATTCTTTTGAAGCCCTACTTGCAATGAATTCTGCTATGGCGCTCCCTTTAACTGCCTTCTGGCTTACATACTGGATATCAAATTCAGACAACAGGATTTGCCAATGGGCTAATCTACCAGACAATGCAGGTACACCCATTAGATACTTTAAAGGGTCCAGCTTGGATATGAGCCAGGTAGTATGATACAACATATACTGTCTAAGTCTCCTGGTGGCCCACACTAAAGCGCAACACAATTTTTCAATTGGTGAGTATCGGTCTCATACTCAGTGAACTTCTTACTGAGATAATAGATAGCCCTCTCCCTCTTCTCAGTTTGATCATGTTGCCCCAACACGCATCCCATTGAATTGTCATGAACGGACAAGTAAAGAATTAAAGGCTTGCCTGGGATAGGTGGGGCTAGGATCGGAGTATTCAAAAGATATCTCTTTACTGCCTCAAAAGCCTCTTGACAATCCTTACTCCATTCTCCTGAATCATTCTTACAAAGAAAGCGGAATATGGGATCACATTTTTCGGTCAGCTGCGAGATAAACCGAGCAATGTAATTTAATCTCCCCAAAAATCCTCGAACCTCTTTCTGTGTTCTTGGGGCTGGCAAATCTTGAATGGCTTTTACTTTATCGGGATCTATTTCAATTCCCTTTCGGCTCACTACAAAGCCCAACAGTTTTCCCGATGTCACCCTAAAAGTACACTTATTAGGGTTAAGTTTTAGTTGGCACTTCTTTAATCTTTGAAAGAGCTTCCTCAAATTCTCGATATGTCCCTCCTCTGTCTTGGCTTTGACAATCATATCATCGACATAGACTTCAATCTCTTTATGCATAATGTCATGAAATAACATTACCATGGCCCTCTGATAGGTTGCCCCTGCATTCTTCAATCCAAACGGCATGACTTTATAACAGAACGTCCCCCACATAGTGAAAAACGTTGTTTTCTCCATATCTTCAGGGTACATTTTAATTTGATTATAGCCGGAAAAACCATCCATAAATGAGAATAAGGAGTTTCTGGCAGTATTGTCCACCAATGTGTCTATGTGCGGCAAAGGAAAATTGTCTTTCGGACTAGCTCTATTAAGATCTCTATAGTCAACACACATTCGAACTTTCCCGTCCTTCTTTGGTACTGGAACAATATTTGCTACCCACTCAGGATATTTGGCCACTGTAAGAAACCCGGCATCAAATTGTTTCTTCACTTTTTCTTTAATTTTGAGCAGCATCTCAGGTCTCATTCTTCTCAGCTTCTGTTGTACAGGCTTACAATAAGGCTTTATTGGCAGTTTATGGACCACCAATTCTGTATCCAAACCTGGCATATCTTCGTACGACCAAGCGAATACATCCTTGAAAATTTGAAGTAATTCTATCAAACTCTGTCTTCCTTCAACATACAAGGTAGTACCAATCTTAACTTCTTTTCTATCCTCATCCGTTCCCAAATTCAAAATCTCAGTATGCTCTTCGTGAGGCAGAATCTGTTTATCCTCCTGTTCTACCATCTTTAGCAATTCAGAAGGTAATTCACATCCCTCATCATCATCACACCCTTCTACTTCCCCTTGACATATGGGTATCTCGAAATCAATCTCCAGGTCATAGTCATTAGTATTCTTATCATTGATATCTGAGCTCCTGAAAGGATAACGGAAGAGAAAATATATATACATATATGCATACGGGAGAATCTTTTCCCATATAAATAAATAGAAAGAAATAATATATATATATATACAACCAAGAATGATATGCATGAAAAATATTTGCCATTTGGGAATCAAAACACATCTTTTATTGAAAGCAAGTAAAAACACACAACTTAACCCTTTACATCAAATCACCTACTGTCTCAGGGTATGAACAATAGTGAAGAGTTCTAGTGTATTACTCTGCAAAAGATTTGTAAACTACAGGCAGTTCCTCCGCAGTCCAGTTGTTCAACACAAATCCCGGTGGCGCAGGGTAAATGCCCGTAGCTCTCATTTCTTTGAATTCCTCATCGGTTATGACATTAATGCCCAAGTCTTCCAAGGCATCCTAAACTATCACTTTACTGCTTTCCAAAGTCCCTTGAAACATATATCCTCCTGATACAAAAATGCTACTCAATGGCGGGAATGTCATGGGCTCCCAGATTGGGTGCTCACCAGTCAATCTTGCCTTCCTCAATTCTTGATTCTTCTTGATTCTTCTCAATTTTTCTTTTAAAGTTGGCTGATACCCTAAACCGAACCTATCTCTTTTAGTTATAGGGTAGATTGGACTCACCAGTCCTTGCAATTGACGTCCAAGCCCTTTGCCAGCTCTCGCTCCCATTCCAAGAGTTAGTTTAAGCCCCATTTTGGTGCAGTTTGACAATCTAGGCTTCGGGATCTTCTTTCCTTCCTCCACGAACGTGGCATTGACATATTCTAAAGATCTGAAAGAACATTCAACAGCTTTTTCTTCCACTTCAATGTATGGAGCCGTAGTCGAAACTGAAGCGATAATGTCTTCTTCAGCATGAATGCATATAAGCCTCCCATCAATTGCAAATTTTATCCTCTGGTGCAAAGTTGATGGAACCGCACCGGCCTGATGAATCCAGGGCCTTCCCAACAAGCAGTTGTATGTAGGCATGATGTCCATCACTAGAAACTCCACTTCATATATTGCAGGACCAATAGTCAGAGGAATATCAATCTTGCCTAGAACTTCTCTTTTTGTTCCATCAAAAGCTCGAACCACACTTTGACAGATTCTCATCAGGGTACTATCAACTGGCAGTTTTTTCAGGGTCACCAAGGGCATCACATTTAGTGCTGAACCATTATCTATCAGTACTCTGGATAAAACATGCCCTTTGCACCTAACTGTAATGTGCAAAGCCTTATGATTGCCAATCATCCCTGAAGGGATCTCGTCCTCAGAAAAATATAAAAAATTATCGGCCTGTATGTTGGCAACTAGTCAGTCCATTTTTTTTGTGGGTATCTCATTCGGGACAAAGGTTTGGTTCAAAACTTTTAACAAGGTGTTGCGATGAGCCTCTGAACTCAGAAGAAGTGATAGGACAGAAATACGGGCAGGCAGCTTGTGCAGTTGCTCAACAATACTATATTCACTATGTTTTAGAAATTTTAAAAATTCCACTACTTCATTCTCCGTTACTTGCTCATTGACGACGAGCTCATCTTCTTTTATCTGCACATCAATACCTTTTCCTTTCTCGACAGCAACCTTCTTCTCAGGCTCTTTGTGATAACATCTACCACTCCTGGTCATATGTCCCACTTCGTCTACTTCTTCTTGTTGCTTTGCTACCTCTCTTATTTGACAAGTATATCTCCAGGGCACATGTTTATTATCTTTGTACGGGAACGGTGAGGGAGGTGTAATAATCACTTTTGGAGCTACATTCTCAACCACTCGATTCTTGGGAGTTATGACGAGGGGACAACTAGAACCATATACCCCTTTGGATGATCCCTCAGAGGCGTAAACTTCTGCCTCTTCTTTCTCAGCCACTTCTTTGAAGAACTCGATTTCTTTACTATCCATCATTTCTTGCACCAGCTCTAAGAAATCAGGACACTGTTGTATATTGTGTCCTGTGCAGTTATGGTAATGGCACATCTCTTCATTGTTGAACTGTTCACATGGCAGATTGGTCTTTAATAGTCCTAATTTGACCATTTGGCACCATACCCAAGACATGGGTGACATCACCTCACTAACATTCTTTATAGTCATTCTTCCTTTCCCTTCAGTAACTGCGTTAATCCCGGCTCCTGCATGGTTTGGCAAGGGATTCTGGGCTATGTTTGGTTGTTCGCTGTCACCAAAATTGATGACATTTCTTCTTCTCAGAGCTTGGATGACTTTTTTGAACGCAGGACAATTTTCAATAGAATGCTGAAACCCCCGCATGGTATTCACATTTAGCATTAGCATCATACCATTTGGGATAAGGGGGTTGTATGGGGTCCACATGATAAGGTGAGACTACATTTCGATCGTATAATTCGTGGAATAACTCCTTATAAGTCATAGGAATCGGATCAAATTGAGGCCTCTCTCTCCTTGGATCCCTTGCCCCTTGTCTATTGTCCATTTATGGTGGTGTCATCGTACCTTGAGGTCGAGACACTGTGATGTTATGGGAATCATACTGCCTTGCGTTGCTGACTTCGTTTTCCTTCTTCCTCATCGGTGGTTTCTGGTTGGACTCTCCTCCCTCGAGCTTCCCACTTTTAATTGCCATTTCAATCATTTCTCCCGCCGTAACTATATCAGCAAAACTTCGAGAAGGATTACCAATAAAGTGTGAGAAGAAGGGAGCCTTCAAGGTATTAACAAAAAGTAGGTTCATTTCCTCCTCTACCAACGGTGGGTGGACTTGTACTGCTACTTCCCTCCATATTTGAGCATATTGTCTAAAACTTTCATTATGCTTCTTTTCCATTGCTTGCAACACCATTCTGTTAGGCCTGACATCCTTTACATGTTTATACTGGTCAAGAAATAATTTGGCCAAATCTTTCCAGGACTTAACATCAGCCCTTCTTAGTTGATTATACCACCGCAGTGCTGAACCTACTAAGCTTTCCTGGAAACAGTGAATCAATAGCTGGTCATGACCTACATAACCAGTCATTTTCCTGCAAAACATTGTGATATGGGCAGAAGGGCATTGGGTACCGTCGTATTTCTCGAAGTTGGGAGTTTTAAACTTGGGAGGTAGGACCAGATCAGGAACTAAACTCAGTTCCTTAGCGTCGAGACCATACAAGCTGGTGTCTTCTTTCATAGCTTGTACTTCATTTGCTAGCTGCTTATACTGCTCCTGCAACAACTTGTTTTCCTTCTTCTCTGCTTCCTCATCAAGGTCCAGGACCTGGTGATATGGACTTTTTTCGGGATGCGAGCAAGATCCAGGTTGTGTATTAACAGCAATGCCAATGGGATTTATGTGTACTTTAGTAGGGACTGATGTTCCTTGGATATTTGGAGACTGAGTCGGGGTAAACCCTAGAGGATAAAGTGGTTCTTCAATTATTTGCTCATGGGCCTTTCCATGTTCTGAATTTCTCCCTCCCAGAACACTTATCAACTTAGACAACATATCCTCTTGAGCCTTAAGCATATCTTCTTTCATTTTCCTTAGATCATCTTGCAACTGCAGTTGAGTTTTTTCAATTTGAGCGATTTTATCATCCATGGCCTTCCTTGTGTTATAGTGATGCTTAGAATTTCCCAGTATTTCTCTGTTACAGAGTTCCTTTTGTTAATGTTTATACTTATTTAATGAATATGAAGTATATGATTATGAATGAATAAAGTGCGATATAAGAAAAATAAAGATGCATTGCGAAAAACAATAAAATGATGCATATGCAAAATGCAGGGTGTTGATCCTGGAGCGATTCCTTAGAACAACTCTGTATATTAGAGACGACGTTCGATTACAAGGATAAAACATATCACAGATAAATCTGCACTGTTTCCCCTATCTGTTGCACATGGGCTAGCAATTCCAAGATCTTCTCGTTTTCTTCTGCCTCAGGATCCAACTCTCCGGGTATAGTAGTAGCTTCTTGAGATAGATCGACCAAATATTGTGCGATCCCCCGAGCATGCCCCAGGTAACAAGCGATGAGGTCTTCTCCTCGTTTGGCTCTCGCCTGAGCTCGTTCCCATCGAACACGCCACTGGACATCCCTTTCATAAGGAACTATCGATAACTCACTTGATTGCCTCTGGAACTCCTGAACCATGGCTTTGAGCTCACTTACTCTTCTTTTTAGACTTTCGACTTCTTCACGACTCGAGCTACCTTCCCGACTCTTGTATCGTCGCACCGTAGCCTCCATACTAGAGATCTTCCCCTTCATCTTCTCACTATGAGCTTGACCTTCTTGGAATTGCTGCTCTAAACAACTTTTTTCTTTCGACAAAATCCTTACCTGTTGTTTGCTTTGCTTGAGCTCTTCCTGACTCTCCCCGGCTGCCCTCTTCAAGCTTGCTACTTCATGTCTCCACTCAACCGATAACTTGCTTGAACTAGAAGATGTCTGATCTTTCACCATTCGCTGGTAATTTGATTGAAGATCATCAAAATCTAACCGAAGTTGCTTCTCTACTTTTTCAGCTCGGTCCACTTTACTTTTTTGAATATCGATCTCCAACCCCTTCTGAAACACCTCATCTTCTAGCTTTTGTAGAGTAGTCCTCCATTGTCTTCTTTCCGCCTCAAAATCGTGCTTAGCTAGCTCTAATGGAGATGGCACTATCCTCAAATGCTCTTTCACGGGTTGAATGTTTTCAAGATTTGCCATGGGGATGTTGTCGTTTACTCGATTGCTTCTCCACTGCTCGTACTCTTGTGATAGTTCGAGACCATAGGTGAACAGATTCATACGACGAGTCTGCTTCCAAGCTTCAGCAACCCCTCTGACTTTATTCTTGTATTGGTCTCCCTTGAATGCAAAATCTGATCCTGACAAGTCCCGCGTAGCCGGAATGAACTGCCTTGACCCATATTGTCTGGAAACCAGCAGAGGTGCATACCCAACAGAGCCCCATATACCCGGAAAAGGTACCCAATCCCGTTCTTCACACTTGTAAAGTATATCTGAAGTGACATTCCAAGAAGCTCGCCATAAAACATCATCGTCTCGGATATCCCTGAAGATGACCATCCACTTTTCTTCGGTAAAACCTCTAGGCCAATCTTTTGAAAGGAAATCTTTCAAAGGTGAAAACCCGTCCAAAAACACTCGACCCGGTGCCCTTTCGACGTGTTTAAAATGACTGAGGATCCAAACTAGCAGTAGGGGTGCACATCCTATAAAGCGTCCTTCTCCCTCTCGCCTGCAAGAACTCAAAGAATGAAACGTCTCTGCTAGAATAGCGGGAATAGGATCCACATGCTTGTCTAATCTTTCGAACAGGTCGACAACAGATACGTCTACGTATCCTAGCACCTTTGGGAAGATAACGAGCCCATAAATCCCTAAAGCAAGCAGATCAAGCTTCTTTCTCTGATCAGGATGACGATTGATTATTTCCTTCAGAGCAGACCAGGGAAAACATTCACTGTCTCCTTTCTTCTTAATATTTTTTACAACCCAATCCTCGCTCATTCCAGTGATCAGTAACAATTTCTTTTTGAACGAAGGAGTGATTGGGGGCTTGGTATAGACTCTATCCACCTGGGCTCTCGGAAACTGGATCAAAGCTCGATATTCTTCTATTGTTGGCGTCACATCCACTCTTCCAAACGTGAAACAGTTGTAACCGGGATTCCAGAACTGCGCCAGGGCCCTAAACAGGTTTCGATCGATCGGAACATCGAGAAGGTAAGATATATCACCATACAACTGATAAAACATCTCTTGGTCGGCTGCTTCACATCCTTCCCAAATCTCTTTGAGCTCGCTCAAATCATTCTGACGTACATTGATGTGAGTGTAACTAAACATCTCCGACACATAATCAGGCTTTAAACTGTCTCCGTGGGACAACTGGGATTGCTCCGACCATCTGAAAACATCTGCATTGCCTTCAACCTCTTTTTGAACTTTTCGTTCCATATTCTGGCCTTCTAATGAACATCGATCCCAAATCAACACCATGAAATGGATAGTGCAATGCAAAGCAAAAAGAATAAAACAAAGACAAAAGAAAAACAGTTTGTAAATATTAACCAATTAATCAAGGATAATAATTTGTTAAAGAATCCTACCCTCACATGCTGGCTACCCAATCATTCTTTATCGTTTCCTACTCAACAAGATATCTACCCCCATGCTTTATCTGAACATTAAAACCCTAACCGCATGATACCTAATTCAACCTAACCACATGATCTCTAGTTCGCATGCACTTGTTCTCAAAACGAAAATAAATGACCCAAAAAACTTTTCCTTGTGTACTCTCCTCACGGGATTCCTTAGTTTCGGGTTAGGCTTGACCTAAGTTCAGGCTCTATGTTCACCATATGCTGGGTTAGGTTCTAAAGCAATAGGTTCTCGAAATGTCCCTGTCGGTTCCCCCTTGGGCTGCCGAACCCTCAATCCTGGCCCATCACAGGCTTTAGGGATCGAGTTCAATTTCGAGGGAACACACCTCCTTATGTCCGTGCGGAGGTGAATACCATCACGAGGACCATAAGGCGTGAGCTCCAGGAGCGATCCACTATCCCATGCGGAGGTAAAAACCACACGAGGGAGTAGTCTCTCACTCCTACTTAAATAGGACAGAGCGGGGTTTTAGCTCATGTTATGCAAATGCAGCTGTGCAGTGTGTGAGGAAAAGCGAAATTAAAACAACACAGAATCAGAAAAACATTCCAAAATCAATCGTTTTTAAACACATAAATTAATTTGAAACCAATAGCAAACAAGTTAGTACAACTATTTATTGGTTAATCAAATTCCGAAAAACGACATTAAAATCAAATAGGGATCAAAAAATCAAATTAGAACGAATTTATAACTTTCAATTGCAAAGACAATCAATTAATCGACTATAGGCCTGACTCTCTAAAAAAAAAGTCCCCAGCGGAGTCGCCAAGCTGTCGAAACGTTTTTTAACGGGGTAGGGCGAGATTTTGAAAATCGAGTCAATTTTAATTATTCTTTTTACGATTGAATTTTAATTAAAAACAATGCGATTTTAGAAAACCTCTCGTTTCGAATATTTGAAATTTCTTTTACAATAAAATATGGGTTCGAAGAGTCGCCACTGATCTTTGATTAGGGTGTAATCGGACACCCAAAACTGTTTTGCCATTTTAAATAAAAAATTAATTTTAATTAAAATAACAAATTTAGGTCTGCGTTACCAAAATTCGAGTTCGGGAGTCGGTTACGCGTGGGGAAGGATTAGCACCCCCACAGCGCCCTAAATTGGTACCTAGTCGGTTAATTAATGTCTTTGCAATGAAATTTATAAATTCGATTTTAATTTGATTTATGATCCCCGACAAAATAACAACACATGGAATTTACAATATTTAAAATCAGCAAAAAAGTTTAAATTAAAATTACCTAACCTTTAGAAAGATAAAGAATGTTCGATTATTTAAAAATATCGAGACCAGATCTTAAATAGTTATAACAACCTTTTCTCGATAAATTTAAATAACCGAACATTTCTTTATCTTCCGTTCCCAAATTTTAAAGTGATAGATCAATTTTTAGGTGTCACTAATGGGATACACTTTTAATTTAAAATCGTTAAAAGCGGACCTCTAATAGTTAAGACAGCCCACTTAAAACGAATTTAAATTAAAAGGGTATTACCCTTAATCCAATTATATCGTATGGTCGAGATATGCACATGAATTACATAACCATGTATTTACAGGACATTCTAAATTAAAAAATCTAATATGTTATGCTTAATATAAATGAGCTAAAGACAAAGGAATAATTATAGAAAAAAATATTAGCAACATGACCAACCCCACATCTTGCATGATGAATCATACCTCAAAGTAATCATTTTTTTATATCAAACTATGAACTAATGTACACATACCCATCAAAACAATCATGCGTTAAGAACCAAATTTAAAGGATAAACAAATCTAAGGACCCTATTTTAATGAAAGTCAAAAACTATTTTTGGAATAACAAGAACCTTAAATGTTCGCCTCTCTTCCTTTCTCTATTATTCAATGGTGTCGATTTAATAAAAAACCAATAAATGTAAATTAAAAATTAATACTAAAATAAATACATAGCATGTTCATGCGTATAATTATGCATCATAAATTAATTTACAAGGAGCAAAACATACGGTTATATACCATTAAATGTATACATATATGCGTACTATTCATAATACATGCATAGGATCCAGAAAACAAATGTCTATATATATGACATGCATTCATGAAAAAATATATATTGGCAACTAAATATAAGAAAATTAAATCTTCATAACATAGGCAATATGCGAAATTTCATGAACATGGAGGGGCCTTAAACAAATTGATTCATTCTATTTTTACTAAAGTAAAAAAAAACGTCATTACTAAACCCTAAAACAATCAACAACTTAAAATATATTTGTTTTTGCTTACAGAACTCAAAATATTAGCTTGAATTTCCCTGACTTCTGCCGCAACAATGGAACAAAATACCCCCTTATCAGAACCGAGAGCCCTCTGTTTGAATCCCCTTTTCCTTCTCCGTGAATTCTCTTTTTATTGCCGAAAGCCCCCTCTCTTTCCTTAATTGCTTTCTTTTTCTCATAATATGCTGCCCCCACTACTTTGAATTTGCTAATGGATTAGGTAGGAATAATGAGGGTAAGTAATGGATTAGTTTTTGACTTGGAAATTTGCTAAAACTTTCGGTCGATATATATATTCCTGCACTTGATATGTTTCTCTTGGTGGGGCATGTTGAGACTTCAGGTATTAAACCTGAAAAACATGTAAAATATAATATTAAAGATAATAATAATAATAATAATAATAATATATAATTAATATTTATAATATTTTTTATGTCCGGTCAAAAACGGGTGTCTACAATATACTCATCCAATAAATTCATAAAAAATATATATGTTGTAACACCCCAAACGACAGGTTAGTGACTAAAGTGTAAGATTTTAAAACTTTGTGATTAATTTTTAATTAATTTAATAGTTCAAGGATTGATTCTAGAATTTCTTGTATAAGACTTAAATCAAAGATTGAAGATTTAAAAGGGAATTATAGTCATTTGAAAAGAAGGGAATTTAATATTCCTTTTAAAGGAAGTAAAGCATGTGGAGAAAAGAAAAAAAGAGTTAAAAAAGAAAGTCTAGAATTCTCTCTTTATCTTTTCTTCATCCTCTCCACCGTGAGTTTCTTGGCTAAGGTAATGCATCTTTAAGTTAGTTATTTCTTGTAATGTTTTATTGGTTTTGATTCTTGGGGTATTAGGGAACCTTGAGAAAGCTTAAAGGGGAGTAGACATTAAAAGATTAATAAGTTATTTGTGATTGAGTAAAGAGGGTTTTTGAGATAATTTATGAGAAATGGTTAGTAAATGGATTTTGAAACTATATTTGACTTGTCATAAGTTAAAATAAGAAGTTTAAGGTGTTGGAAAAGGATTTGGTATATGTTGAATAATTGGTATGATTTTTAGTTTCAAGTGTTCTAGTGGGATTTTAGAGGTTTATGAGTGTTCAAGTGATATAAGTTGGTTTTGAGAAGTGTAGTTGAGTTTAAAAGCATGAAAGGAGATAAAAGTGGAATATTTAGATGAGTTTTGGTCAATTTTCAAAATGAAATAGGTAAATTCTGGCAAGGGTATCGGTACTGAAAGAATAGTATCGATACTTCAAAGCAAAAATAGGTTAAATTGTATGAATCAGTAGAACAGTATCGATACCGAAGGAGTGGCATCAATATTAGGGGTATCGATACTAATGGACAAGTATTGGTACCTTTTTTGAAGATGAATTCTAGAATGCAAGTTGGGTATCGATACTGAAGGATAGTATCGATACCAGAGTGAGAGAGTACCGGTACTGGACATAGAGTACTGATACTATTCAGTCTGAAATGGTGAATTAGGTGTTTCTTTTAGCTTAAGTTATTAATGATTTCTTAATAGTAATATGAACTTTGATATTCATCTTGATCGTATTATTGTGTAGATATTGAACGAAGGCAAGTTTCAGACGATTCGACGTTTTAAGATATCGACCAAGAGTGATAAGGATTTTCCTAGGACTGAGTAAGGCAAAAGTGAGTGCATACTAATATAATATATTATTATACGGAAAGAAGACTTGCGATGAGTCTATTTCCAATGTTTTGATTCAAACAATATTTTGAAAGTTTATTAAATGTTATGACTACATGTTTACATGAATATAAGCATGGTTTTGATTCTATTACTACAAGTACATGCACTGTTTGGATTTTATACTATGTGTTATTGATCTATGTGAATATATAAATATGTGATATAAGTTATGAGAAATGTATAAATGGTAAAGCCTAAAGTATGTGATATGATAACTAGAGGTATAATTGGCATGCCAAGAGTTGAGGGTTCTACGCGATCCTTCGGGATAATTCTATGTGGTCTTTCGGGACAATTTTATGTGGTGCTTCGGGACATCTCTACGTGGTCCTTTGGGACATTTCTATGTGGCACTTCAGTGCATATTCTACGCGGCACTTCGGAGCAATTCTATGTGGCAGTTTCGATTGCAACCCAGAGCACAACCTCAATATACTCAAATACCTTGAATTTTCAGTGATATACCATGTTCTATTAAAAGAAATAACATTGATGAACAATGCATGGTAAAATATGTTTTTATTTTATGAAATGTACTATGGTTTCTTTATTATATGATTTTATTAAAAAAAACTAAGAATAAAATTAAGTGTTTTTAATATTTTATTATGCACTTTATGTCTCACTAAGTCAAAGACTTATGTGTGAGTGTTTTCATATGTTGGTTCAAAAAGTAAGGAGAATAAAGCTAGGTCAGGACAGGACAACATATTTCTATTGAAGATCATACCAAAAATGATTTGAACAATATGTTATTTTGTTCTGCTGAATTTTGTTGGCATGTTATTAAATGTTTAAATCGCATATGCTTGATCATTTTTTGTAAAAATAATTTATAGTAAATATGTAAATAGTTAAGTATTTAATCCCATGTGAGGTTGAATTTTTTCAATATTTACTTTTATTTAAGGGTTCTACCATTTTAATACAATAAATGCTTAAATTTTCAACTACTTTTTAGAAGTCAATGATTTAAAATGTCAATATGACACATCAAATTTGCATCAAGGTCGAATACGGGTTGGGGTGTTACATATGTTGGTATCAGAGCTACGGTGTAGCCGATTCTGAGCTTAATCCGAAGTTATTAGTGTTTTAAAAAGTATACATGCCAACAAAAAAGTGAAAAATCTCTTATCTGATAGTGTAATGAATATGATGTCCTTGTTAATAGAGTTAAATGGTTATATCTTAATAGATGTCAGACTTTGAGGGATCCCGAAGTGAAGCGGGAGATGAATGACATGAGGGTAGTAGCAATTCACCTGTCCTGGCCAGGCAAGGTGAAGAACAGGTGCCTTAGGGAGTGCCTGTACAAGATCAGTGAGTGTTTTTTAGGACGTTGGATGCTATTCTGACTTGTTTCCAACCGCCTACTCCCTCAACTCCTAGGATGAATGTAGCAAAAGAGTTGAAATGGTTAGGAGCACCCAAGTTCAAGGGTGAAGCTAAGAAAGGTCCTGTTGCTGAAGACTTTTGGCTTAGTGTCGTAAAGATCATGTTGGAGGGTTTCCACTATTCGGATGTGAAGAATTTAGATGGAGCAGTCTCGTTGCTATGAGAGAAAGCTCACGTATGGTGGACTAATGTCACCATGAGAATGTCAAGTGACCAAGTGACGTGGTCGTTGTTTCTATAAGAGTTCAAGAACAAGTACATTGGTGATTAGTTTATTAGGAAAATGAAACAAGAATTTATGAGTTTGAAGCAAAGGAATCACACAGTGTATGAGTGTCAGTTTAATAAGTTGAGTAGATTTGCTGCCGAACTAGTTTCGACTGAAAAGGATTCATGTGATTGGTTTGTAGAGGGCTTGCACCCCAAATTGAAAGAGTTGTTAATAGATTTGAATCTATCCTCGTTTCAAGAAGTGGTCAATCATGCTAAAGATCTAGATATAGCTCAGAATGAGAGGATTTGAGAGCAAAAATCTCAGATGACTAAGAGAGCTGGTGCTTCATCGAACTTATCACCATCAAAGAGAGGCAAAGGTTTAGGTTTTTTACCTCAGACTAGATCCGAGTCAGCTGCATCATTGTGCAGAGGATCAAATCCAATGAGAGCTAGATAAACTCAATCAGTAGGATCTGGAGTTGGAAGATCAAATCAAGGTCAACCGATGTAGTGTCAATATTGTGGGAAGAATCATACTGGAGTATGTTGAGTGGTCTCTCAAGCATGCTTTAGATGTGGGACACTGGACATTTTATCCGTGATTGTCAATTGATGACCAGAGCGCTTGCACAAATACAGTGATCTGCTACACCTCAGAGAGGTAGAAGAAGAGATCAAGGAAGGAATCAGTCTGATTCGTCCACTCAACCTGAAATATGTTCAACTTCTCAGGTCTATACTATTAAGACTAATGAAGATCGCGATGATCCAGAGATCATTGCACGAACACTTTAGTTATTTGATAAATCTGTTTTGGTTTTGATTGCTATGGGATCAACCTATTCTTATATTAGTAGCAAATTAGTGAGAGAATTGAAAATCCAATTAGAAGCTATAAATAATGATGTGATAGTGACTAACCCATTAGGGTATAGTGCTCGGGTGAATCAGTTATGTTGAGAGTGTCCCATAAGGATTCAAGGAATTTAATTCCCTGCTAATCTGATAGAAATACCCTTTGACAAATTTGAAGTAATCTTGGGAATGAATAGGTTGTATCATTATCATGCCAATGTTGACTGTAGATTAAAGAGAGTAGCTTTGATAAGTCTTGATGGATTAGAAGTAATTGTGATTAGTGAAAGAGTTAATCCATTACCTAATGTAATATCGGTGATGTCAGCTAAAACGTAAATGTTACAAGTATGTCAATCTTTCATTGCCAATGTGATCGATACTCAACTCAAGGAGAGAAGTTTGGAGGACATTCTAACGGTCAGAGAATTTCCAAATGTTTTTCCAGCTGAGTTGCTGGGATTACCTTCAGACAGAGAGGCCAAGTTTCAAATCAAGGTAATTCCTGGAATGACACCAATTGTGATGGTTCCTTACATAATATCCCCGAAGGAACTGAGTGAATTAAAGATGCAGTTGCAAGAGCTTTTGAACAAATGATTCATCAGACCTAGCGTGCCACCTTGGGGTGCTCCAGTGCTGTTTGTAAAGAAGAAATATGGTTTTATGCGTCTTTGTAATGATTATCAACAACTCAATAAGGTGCCAATAAAGAAAAAGTATCCTCTTCCAAGAATTGATGACTTATTTGATTAACTTAATGGAGCTTCAATGTTTTCCAAGATTGATTTATGCTCTGCCTTGTAGACACCCGTTTTTGTACGGGTCAAAAAAATATTTAATATTATTATTATTATTATTATTATTATATTATTATTATTATTAATATTATTATTATTAATTATTACTATACCACAAAACACTATACCTACTCCACTACCCCACCATTCTCGTGTCCCATGCTCCACTTAAGCCATCCACCCATATTCCCACTCATCTACAAATAAAACCTAACACACTAAATATGAAACCTAACCCACTAAAAATCCATTCAAAACAGATCCTAATCACTACTCCATTACCCGGGGCAATGATAAATGAACAAGGGGAGCCAAACGTGGAGGGGGGAATACATCAGGGGAGCAAAACGTGGGAAGAGAGGGGAGAGAAAAAAGGAAAAAAAGGCTTCAGTGATTCTACCGAATTCTCATCGTTGATCGGAATCTCCGATCACCATTCCGAACGGTCAAAAGTTACGCGAGACCATCACGAACAACATACTGAAAATTCAGGACGATCTGACGGTGGACGGCAATGGATCGGAGAAAATAAGCCGAACGGTTTTTGGCCTCTTTCCTGCGATCGGCATCTTCGATCAACATTCCGAACGGTCAAAAGTTGCGCGAGACCATCACGAACAACATACTGAAAATTCAGGACGGTCAGATGGTGGACGACAGCAGATCGGAGAAACTAAGTCGAACGGTTTTTAGCCTCTTGCCGGCGATCGAGATCTCCGTTCAATACTTCAAACGGTGAAAAGTTGTGTAATGTCAACACGAACAGTATACTGAAGTTTCATGACGATCGGACGGTAGACGGTGGTGAATCAGAGAAAACAAATTCAGAAGGTTTTTGGCCTCTCGCCGGTGATCGGAACCTCCAATCAATATTCCGAACGGTCAAAAGTTGCGCGATGTCAACGCGAACAGTATACTGAAATTTCAGGACAATCGGACGGTGGCACAGCAACGCAGCAACACGATGGCCGGTGAATCATTTATGACACATGTTATGTATTTTTGGTATAATTTCTGCTTAATCCCTGAACTTTTATGTGTGTTTTTCATTCCAGCATATGAATATATATGTTTTCTTGATTTTAACATTATAGTTTCTGTTATTTTATTTTAGTCATCAGTTTATGTTATTTGTTTTGTTTGTTTATGCATTTGGCGCGTAATTTGATTAATTGGGTTCTATCCTTTAAATTTAATTGTTGTGTTTGATTGGTCTTTGTATTGCATGTTTATTTAATTTTAGTCACAAATGTTGATTATTTTGTTTTTGTCATTTAGACTTTAGTGTTCTATGTTTTTGCATGTTTCTTTTTAGGTCCTAAAGGTTGATTTATTTCTTCATACATTTGACCATTTAATATCTGAATGTTTACTTTAATTCTACTTTTTTGTATTTAAAAATAATAATATTTTTTAATATGGTTTAATCCTTAAATATAGTTATTTCGTGAAATTTGTATTTGAAGTTAATATATTTTTTAATCACTTTCGTACATTATATATATATATATATATATATATATATATATATATATATATAAAGTTATAATGTATATAATTTGTGGTGTTTAATATTTTTACATAACAACCTTTTTGCATAATTTGCATGATATCCTCATGAGCTTTACTTGACTTGAGTTGAATAAATTCACTAAGGGTAATATTCGAGCATTTTATATTGTCGTAAAGTGACTATCTTACGTATAAGAAAGTTACTTTCGATAATTTTAAAATGAAAGTCTATCTATAAGTGACACCAATTAAACAGATTCATTTTAAAATTTGGGGACTGAGGAAAAGATCGTATTCTTTTAATTAAATTCATCGAGAAAAGACAGTTAGATCGATCTATGGGTTCGTCTCTTGATATTTAATTAATTGAACACTTATTCATTAATATTGGTAAATAAATAATAAATCAATTGCTTGATAGTTGTTTTTTTTACTTTTGCATGTTTTTAAAGGGTTTTCAAAAATAATGTCGATCATAAATAATTAATTATTATTATTTTATCTCTAAAAATATTTGGGTGTATTATTTTGAAATTTAGAATGAATTTTAATATTTTTTTATTTCGATTGGAGTAAGAATCGATTGCTTCAAGATATGATATATCATTTCTTCTCGATAGGAAATAATTAAATATTATTATCTTTCATCCAAAATTGTGAAAAATATTATTTTAGGGGATCATAAATCAAATTAATTTTGAACTTGTACATTTTATTGCAAATACAATTAATTAATCGATTAGGTACCGATTTAGGGCGTTGTGGGGGTGCTAATCCTTCCCCACGCGTAATCGGCTCCTGAACTCATTTTCTGGTAACGCGGACCTAAATTTGTTGTTTTAATTAAAATTAATTTTTATTTAAAATGACAAAACCTTTTTGGGTGCCCAATCACACCCTAATCAAAGATTGGTGGCGACTCCTCAAATCGTATTTTTATCATAAAGGAATTTCCAAATTTTCGAAACGAGAGGTTTTTTTTAATCACAATCACTTTTAATTTAAATTTAATCTGAAGAGAATAATTAAAATTTGTGTGGTTTTCAAAATCTTACCCGGGGAAAAACTGTTTCGACAGCTTGGCGACTCCGTTGGGGATTTTTTTTTAGAGTCAGGCCAATAATTGATTAATTAATTGTCTTTGCAAATAAAAAATACAAGTTTGTTCTAATTTGGTTTTTGATCCCCTATTTGGTTTTAATTTTGTTTATTCAGAATTTGATTAACCAATAAATAGTTGTACTGATCTGTTTGTTAATGGTTTCAGATTAATTATGTCTAAAGAGGATTGATTTTTTGAGTGTCTTGTGATTATGTGTTGTTTTTTCTTTTCCTCACACACTGCACAACTGCATTTGCATAACATGAGCTAAAACCCCGCTCCGTCCTATTTAAGTAAGAGTAAGTAACTATTCCCTCATGTGGTTTTCACCTCCGTACGGGATAGTGAAACGCTCTTTGGGCTCACGCCTTATGATCCTCGTGAGGTTTTCATCTCCGCAATGACATAAGGAAGTGTGTCCCCCCGAATTGAACTCGATCCGAAAGCCTGTGATGGGCCAGGATTGAGGGTTCGATAGCCCAAGGGGGCACCGGCAAAGGACAATTCGAGGACCCCTTACTTTAGAACCGAACCCAGCATGTAGTAAACTTAGAACCCATATACAACCTTACCTAGATCATATGATCCTGTGAGGAGAGTAAACAAGGAAAAGCTTATTTGAGCATTCTTTAGTGTAATTTTAATTTCTCGAATAAATGTATGCGAACTAGAAATCATACGGTTATGTTTAGTTTTCAAACCAGTATGTGAATTAGATATCATGCGATTAGGATTTTTTTATTTGTGAATAACAAAGCTTGTGGGTAGAAATCCTGTTTGGGTAGGATCTACTAAGCACGATTGGGTAGTCAGCATGTGAGGGTAGGTTTTATTTAATGATTTCAATACTTATTATTTTGTTATTTATCTTATGTGGACTAACCTATTTTTTCATGTGTCTATTTTATTATGATTTTATTGCATTTGCATCTTCATATCATCTGAGGTGTTAATTCGTATTTGATTGACTAATAAGAAGGTTGGTCATAATGAGGCAAGAAATTCTTAACCATGTACTAAAAATTGGGATATCCAGAGACATTCAAGTGATTCATGAAGATGGACATCCGATGAATGAAGAAATATGAAACTGGTTGAAGACCAATCTATGAAGAAAGACATCCGATGAATCAAGTTTGAAGTTGATCGAAGACTTTTTTTCAAATGAGCGGAGGCCGAAGATGTTCCCTCAGGAGATAGATGCAGTAATACCAAGGACGAGAAGACCCTTCATAAAGACACGAAGACCATTTCACATTGGAAGTAAGAATGGAGATTTCAAGATTCAATTTAAGGACATTCGACGTCATCAAAGGTGATAAAATACGCCGACAACTTTGGGATGTAATGTTAGATTCCATGAAGAGTATGACTCAAAGAAGATGAAGAAATGAAAATCACAATTGTATTTTGACTACATGGTGTAATGAAATCTTGTTGTCTAAATGAAGGTTGTTCTATAGTGGTCACATTTGGAATTAACGCCTTGTGCATTTGCATTTACATTCATATTCTCATTTTGCATTAGCTTATTAATTTATTTTGCTAATGTTAATTTTTATCAGTTTATTATCATTTTCATACTAACCAGTTTATATGTTGTTTTCTTTATCTGCATTGCATGATCATGAAATAATCAAAAGGTGTTGATTTGTGAGTGATCATCATAGTAAAAGATTTTCATGACGGACAAAGGGTTTTGTGATCAAGCAGGCTATAACACAGTTAAGAAGTGGCATCCTGTGAAAGCTTCGAGAATAACAGAGAGATGTGCGTACAAAGATCATATGCCTGACAAAGAGTATAAAGAGATAAGAGAGTTAAAAGAGCAGATGTCCAAGATGATGGATAGAATAGATGCTTTGGCCAAAGGAAGTAAGACTTCTACAATAGAAAAGAAAGAGTTCGATGAAAATAATCTTGAGGTGTCAAATATACAAGAAATTACTTTAGAGCCCGTTGATCTTAGCCAGTATGAGAAATCACGCACAATCATTGTTCGTATCAATAAGCTATTTGGAAATGCCAAGGAAATACTGGAAACTATAGAAGTTCAGAAGGATGAAAAGAAGCCATGCAGTCAGAACTCGTTGATAGTTGATAGTATACTCCCAACATCAAGGGAAGTAAAACTGGAAACTCCAGCCCAACCCAAGTTGAGAGGTGGCTCTCCTTGTGATTTCATCCCAATATCATATAAGGAGTTGTATGATGCACTGTTAGAAACCCGAGAAATGGCCCCGCATTATGTGAAACCTCTGCAGCCTCCATATCCAAGTTGGTATGACATCAACGTTCGTTGTGAATATCATGCTGGAGTTTAAGGACATTCTATTGAGAATTGTTCTACCTTCAAACGGTGAGTCCAACTTCTTCTAGATCATGGAGTATTGGAGTTTGAATCGAAAAGATAACCCAGTTTGGTAACGGATTATCCTGTTGAGTTTGAATCAGAAGTGACCAAAGGTAAGGGTATCAGTGATGACATTCAGGAAGATGATTGTTTGCCAAAATACGAAGATCATATTCGTCATTTAAGGTGCGAAAATGATAAATTGAGTAGAGAGATGGAAACCATGCGAGATGTTTTCCAAAAGATCAGCCAAGCCTTTAAATTTTCCTGTATAAGAAATGTCCCAGATGAGTGGATAACAGGGGTCACTAAACTGCAAAATGATGCTGAACAATGGAGAAAGAATTGCAAGGTGCACGAATGTCAAGCCGAGAAGTTTGTTCATGATTTATAGATTGTAGAAAGAAGGCACAATATAGCTGTTGATAATTTGGGAAAATATCAAATCGAAAATCAGTCGTTGAATTTGTCCATAGCCAACATGGAAATTTCATATCAATGCCACAAGCGGGAGAATGAAGCTGAGCTAGAAGCCACTAAAGCCAAGAACAAAAAGTTGATGAAGATTATGGATGAGTGTAGTGATCTTATGAAAGAGTTTCATAACCGCAATGACTTTCTTACAAGGAAAAATCAACAGCAGTGTCTGCAGCTCCGAGAATTGACACGTAAGATAGAGAAAAGGGATAAAGTCATGAAAGAAGTTATGATCCAAGCAAGCCATTTGGCTCACAAATGGCTTGATTTAGCTAGCTTTGCAAGAGAATTAAAGTAGATTGACAACTCAACCCCCGAGCATGAGTGAAAGTTACTTTGGCTTTTGAGAGAGAAAGAGAATTTAGGAGTTAAAGCTATTCCTTATGTGTAAAGTTGTTTGATGTATCAAAACCTTTGTGTTCAATGAAAGTTGTTTTAAGATGATCACTCTGGAATAACACCTTTTACATACATACATTTGCATTGCATTTGTTTATTTAAGCATTTTGCATAATCACTCATAAACATGTAATTAATCTGTGGAGGATTCGATGAAGTGGTCCTAACCAAGTGATACCACATGGAAGCAAGAAGCTAAAATAATACAGTGGGAACTTGTTCAGTTGGTTTTAGGACTGAGCCTTTCAGAATGATCTGAGAAAAGAGTCCACATATCCTGAGGGCTACGATGTTGATCTCGTGTACAGTTACCACATAGAAAGCTCATGATATTCCTCCGAGAACTGTGAGACACTGAAACACAAGATCCAGAACTTGATTGATTCAGGGGCATGGACAATTGAAGAAAATGGGGGCATTGCATCTACCATTAGCATTGAGAGTATTGTTTTGTTTGAACATGTTTTTGTTCTGTCTTTCATATTTGTTTAATCTTTTAAACAACTGAACTTATGTTACCTTTTAAGGTTGAGTAATTGAGCAAATTTTAATCTTTAGTTCTTTGAATATTGAATGAATTAAAGATTCTTTTAATTCTTCAAGAATTATAGATTTTTGACATATGACAAGATTAGACCTTTCTTATCCTCTCCCAAAAAAAATCCCTCGATTTTTACCCAGAATAATTCATGGAGATACAAAGAGTCATACCGATACATTTGAGTTAATAAAGTCACACCATCGTCTTTTTAGACGCAACACTGACATCTGTATACCAATAAAACCTAAGGCATTGAGTTGTTCACTTGAGCATGAACCTTCCTATCAGAAGACACAACGTGGGGCATCTCGCATCGACTTCCTGAAGATGAACCTAAACAATTGAGACATACTGGGAGCGAGAAGCAGAAAGGAGAATTACCTCGAAGTAATTCTATCATGCATTAATTACATTTTTTCATGTGAATAAAATTAATCCTGAAAATCTATTCCCATGTGGATACCTCTTTTCAAGGACTTCTGTGTATGAGATGATGAACGGCTTTGTTTTAGTTATCCATATATGTATATATATATCCCTTCTTGTCCCATTTTGAGCCTATAATATTTTTTTCAGATTCAACCCTAACCAAGGATTACCCTCCACACTGAGGGGCAAGGTGGAATAAAGCTGCTCACATGAGTGAAGACATCAATCCAGAGGAGATGCCAAAAGGTGAACCAAATGCCAAGTGCGAAGATCCAATCAGAACAAAAAAGAAACAAAAAAAAAGTAAAAAAAAAGGGGACGATAATCTAGTCAAGTATCTCATCAAGCATTAAACTACGAGATTGATCAAGCACAATTATTCCAGAATCACTTCACTAGAAGATCATAGAGCATTAAGAGAGAGACATACGAGCATATTCAAATTGAGCAAGCGAGGATTGAAAGCATCAGAAGGAATTGATCCTTGGTTCAATACCCTTAAACACTTGTTTGGGCCTACTTATCTTTTTTTTTCATAACCATGAACCATGGCCTACATTACGTGCCTTAAAAGTCCCTTCTAATCATACATGAATTTCTGAACAGAAGAGACTATCTTCAGATTTCATCCCGCCCATCAGGATTAATCTTTATTTGCAAAAAAATTTCTAAAATCTTTAATGCATAATAGAGAAAAATGACAAAGGGGGGTTCAAGATGTAAATTCTGAATGACGTCTTGAAACCAAAGGAGGATTCGAGTTGAAAACCTGAAAAGGCAGCTCGAATATAGAAATGGTGCAGCTAAGGTGATCGCATAAATTCCTTGATAAGGTATTGCACAATGCGTAACCATGAGAGTTGGGAGATGCGAACACTTCCAGTAGATGAGCATACAAGTTACCCTATCAGATCAGTGAACATCAAAGAAATAAGAAGGCCAAACCATTGACCAAACACAATAACTTGAAATTCTTTTTATCCTTTCCTTACTTAATCATTTCCCAAAGATAGCTTTGATCTTGACACTTGTCAAATAGCTATAATTTATTGAAGGATTAACAGTGTGATTAATTCTTTGATGTCCAATGAACTCTAGTTTTATGATTCGTCTCAATTATGAAACCAAGAAAGGGGTAATATTTTTAAAACTTTTTGATCAAACATTTTTCAAAACTCTTCGACTTGATGTTTTCAGATCTTGAAAATAAAAGAAGAAGAAAAACACTTTTCAAACAAGACAATCTTTCTAGAGTGGATCTTGGTATTTGACATGTGGCTCCCAGACACAAAATCTCATGTTTAGAATCAGTGCCGAAGCAAGCAATGAGGAACAATGGGGCATCGTTAAAGATTCAACAACAAATGTTGGGGCATATTTAGAGATTCAACATTGAATATTGGGGCATATTTGGGGATTCAACATCTTGATGCAAATTATCAGTTCTTCTGAAGGCATTTCCTCCACATGTAGGAACAAGCAGACAAAGCACGAGGAGATAAAACTAATTTATGTTGCATGCATCTTAGACATACATAAGATCATCACATTCATCATTTTTTATACATATTTTTTGCAGCTTTTAGAGCCAATTTCAACTTCACGACGAAGGATATTGGACTCAAAATAGAACAAGCTTGGATTTCAACTTCACGACGAAGGATATTCAAGTCAAGGCTCAACTTCACGACGAAGGTGCCATCCACGATTTCAACTCCACGACGGAGGATATCGTACCAATGGATCCAAGATTTCAACTCCACGACGGACGATATCTTGCCCACACATCCACGGTTTCAACTTCACGACGAAGGAAATCGTACACACAAGCAACATTCATCTCTAGATTGGATTTCAACTTCACGACGAAGGATATCCAACTTAAAGAAGGAGTGCCTGTCAATAAACTTTTCAGTTTCAGAGCCAATTTTAACTTCACGGCGAAGGATATTGGACTCGAAACAGTACAAGCTTGGATTTCAACTTCACAACGAAGGATATTCAAGTCAAGGCTCAACTTCACGACGAAGGCGACATCCACGATTTTAACTCCACGACGGAGGATATCGTACCAATGGATCCACGATTTTAACTCCACGACGGAGGATATCGTGCCCACACATCCACGGTTTCAACTTCACGACGAAGGAAATCGTACACACAAGCAGCATTCATATCTAGATTGGATTTCAACTTCACGACGAAGGATATCCAACTCAAAGAAGGGGTGTTTGTCAATAAACTTTTCAGTTTCAGAGTCAATTTTAACTTCACGGCGAAGGATATTGGACTCGAAATAGCACAAGCTTGGATTTCAACTTCACGACGAAGGATATTCAAGTCAAGGCTCAACTTCACGACGAAGGCACCATCCACGATTTCAACTCAACGACGGAGGATATCGTACCAATGGATCAACGATTTCAACTCCACGACGGAGGATATCGTGCCCACACATCCACGATTTTAACTTCACGATGAAGGGAATCGTACACACAAGCAACATCCATCTCTAGATTGGATTTCAACTTCACGACGAAGGATATCCAACTCAAAGAATGAGTTTATGTCAATAAACTTTCCAGTTTCAGAGTCAATTTCAACTTCACGTCGAAGGATATTGGCCTAGAAACAACACAACATAACTTGGATTTCAACTTCACGACGAAGGATATCCAATTCAAGGTTCAACTTCACGACAAATGGGCCATCCACGATTTCAACTTCACGACGAAGGGAATCGTACCCATCAGCTACGTTCATTGGATTTCAACTTCACAACGAATGATATCCAATTCGAGGCTCGACTTCACGATAAATGAGCCATCCACGAAGCAAAGTTTTGTCTCTCTTGAGACAGTTTCTCTTGAAACAAATTTTATCTCTCTTGAGACATTTTTCTTGAAACAAATTTTGTCTCTCATGAGACAGTTTCCCTTGAAACAAATTTTATCTATTTTGAGAAAGTTTCTCTTGAAGCATCATTTGCGAGTCTGTTTTTCTTGGAACCAGTATCCCTAAAGATAATCAGTCGTCCTCATCACGTAGGAACCGTGTTATCATACCTAAATATGGCCTGCCGTCCTCATCATATAGGAACCGTGTCATCTTTAGACCAGATCTCCTCATCACGTAGGAGTCGTGTCAACCCTTAGACGATCCGAACTCTTTTAAATTTCCAAAACAAAAAAGAGAACTGGACAAAAACTAGTTCTATTTTTCGTCTTTACCCTATTCTTGTTAACACAACAATGTGCAAAGAGGGGCAGCTGTAGACACCCGTTTTTGTCCAGGTCGAAAAAATATTATTAAATATTATTATTACTATTATTAATTAATAATATTATTATTATTAATTATTACTATACCACAAAACACTATACCTACTCCACCACCCCACCATTCTCGTGTCCCATGCTCCACTTAAGCCATCCACCCATATTCCCACTCATCTACAAATAAAACCTAACACACTAAATATGAAACCTAACCCACTAAAAATCCATTCAAAACAAATCCTAATCACTACTCCATTACCCGGGGCAATGATAAATGAACAAGGGGAGCCAAACGTGGAGGGGGGAATACATCAGGGAGCAAAACGTGGGAAGAGAGGGGAGAGAAAAAAGAAAAAAAAGGCTTCAGTGATTCTGCCAGATTCTCTCCATTGATCGGAATCTCCGATCACCATTCCGAATGGTCAAAAGTTGCGCGAGACCATCACGAACAACATACTGAAAATTCAGGACGATCAGACGGTGGATGACGGCAGATCGGAGAAAATAAGTCGAACGGTTTTTAGCCTGTTGTCGGCGATCGGGATCTCCGATCAATACTTCAAATGGTGAAAAGTTTTGTAATGTCAAAACGAACAGCATACTGTAGTTTCATGACGATCGAACGGTAGAAGGTGGTGAATCAGAGAAAACAAATTCAGAAAGTTTTTGGTCTCTCGCCGGTGATCGGAACCTCCATTCAATATTCCGAACGGTCAAAAGTTGCGCGATGTCAGCACGAACAGCATACTGAAGTTTCAGGACAATCGGACGGTGGCACGGCAGCGCAGCAACACGATGGCTGATGAATTATTTATGACACATGTTATGTATTTTTGGTATAATTTCTTCTTAATCCCTGAACTTTTATGTGTGTTTTTCATTCCAGCATATGAATATATATGTTTCCTTGATTTTAACACTATAGTTTCTGTTATTTTATTTTAGTCATCAGTTAATGTTATTTGTTTTGTTTGTTTATGCATTTGGCGCGTAATTTTGATTAATTGGTGTTCTATCTTTAATTTAATTTGTTGTGTTTTGATTTGGATTTTAGTCATCAGTTAATGTTATTTGTTTTGTTTGTTTATGCATTTGGCGCGTAATTTTGATTAATTGGTGTTCTATCCTTTAAATTTAATTTGTTGTGTTTTGATTTGGTCTTTGTATTGCATGTTTATTTAATTTTAGTCACAAATGTTGATTATTTTGGTTTTGTCATTTAGACATTAGAGCTCTATGTTTTTGCATGTTTCTTTTTAGGTCCTAAAGGTTGATTTATTTCTTCATACATTTGACCATTTAATATCTGCATGTATACTTTAATTCTTACTTTGTTTGTATTTAAAAATAATAATATTTTATTTAATATGGTTTAATCCTTAAATATAGTTATTTCGTGAAATTTGTATTTTGAAGTTAATATTTTTTTAAGTCACTTTCGTACATTATATATTAATATATATATATATATATATATATATATATATAAAAGTTATAATGTATATAATTTGTGGTGTTTAAATATTTTTACATAACAACCTTTTTGCATAATTTGCATGATATCCTCATGAGCATTACTTGACTTGAATTGAAATAAATTGACTAAGGGTAATATTCGAGCATTTTAATATTGTCGTAAAGTGACTGTCTTAACGTATAAGAAAGTTACTTTCGATAATTTTAAAATGAAAGTCTATCCTATAAGTGACACCAATTAAAATAGATTCATTTTTAAAATTTGGGGACTGAGGAAAAGATCGTATTCTTTTAATTAAATTCATCGAAAAGACAGTTAGATCGAATCTATGGTCTCGTCTCTTATATTTAATTAATGAATACACTTATTCTCATTAAATATTGGTAAATAAATAATTAATCATTGCTGATAGTTGTTTTTTTTTTACTTTTGCATGTGTTTTTAAAGGGTTTCAAAATAATAATGTTCGATAAATAATTAATTATTATTATTTTATCTCTAAAATTATTTTGGGTGTTATTATTTTGAAATTTAGAATGAAATTTTAATATTTTTTTATTTCGATTGGAGTAAGAATCGATTGCTTCAATATATGATATATCATTTCTTCTCGATAGGAAATAATTAAATATTATTATCTTTCATCCAAAATTTTGAAAAATATTATTTTAGGGGATCATAAATCAAATTAATTTTGAACTTGTAGATTTTATTGCAAATAAATTAATTAATCGATTAGGTACCGATTTAGGGCGTTGTGGGGGTGTTAATCCTTCCCTACGCGTAACCGACTCCCGAACTCATTTTCTGGTAACACGGACCTAAATTTGTTATTTTAATTAAAATTAATTTTTATTTAAAATGACAAAACATTTTTGGGTGCCCAATCACACCAAGCGACTCCTCAAATCGTATTTTTATCATAAAGGAATTTCCAAATTTTCGAAACGAGAGGTTTTTTTTAATCACAATCACTTTTAATTTAAATTTAATATGAAGAGAATAATTAAACATTGGTGTGGTTTTCAAAATCTCACCCGAGGAAAAACTGTTTCGACATGGCTATCATCAGTTGAGGATTCAAGAAAGGGATATTCTAAAGATGACTTTTAGGACTAGATATGGTCATTATGAATTTGTAGTTATGTCGTTTGGGTTAGCTAATGCACCTGCCTCGTTTATGGACCTCATGAATAGAGTGTTTCAACCCTATCTTGATAAGTACATGGTCGTCTTCATTTATGATATTTTGGTGTATTCAAAGACCAATGAAGAGCATGGCGCACACCTTAGAGTGATTCTTTAAACACTTCGAGACAAGAAACTTTATGCTAAAATGTCTAAGTGTGAGTTTTAGTTAACTGAAGTGGCATTTCTTGGACATGTGGTACCTACAGAGGGAATTCGGGTAGATCCTCAGAAGATAAAAACTATATTAGATTGGGAAATTCCAAATAATGTGTCAGAAGTTCAGAGTTTCTTAGGCCTTACAAATTATTATCGAATGTTCATTAAGAACTTCTCGATGATAGCTTTGCCTTTAACCAAGTTGTTAAGGAAAAATGTATCTTTTGCTTGGACCCCTGAATGTCAAAAGAGTTTTAAAGCGTTGAAGCAAATTTTGACGGAAGCTCTGATATTAGTCCAACCAGAATCTGGCAAGGATTATTTGGTTTATAGTGACGCATCCCATAATAGTTTGGGATGTGTATTAATGCAAGAAGGTAAAGTGGTGGCATATGCATTGAGGCAATTGAAACAGCACGAGAAAAACTATCCGACGCATGACTTGGAGTTAGTTGCAATAGTGTTTGCTTTGAAGATATGGTGTCATTACTTATATGGTGAGCGTTGTTATATCTACACGGATCATAAGAGTTTGAAGTACTTGATGATTCAAAAAGAGCTAAACTTGAGCTAGTGAAGATGGATTGAGCTTCTCAAGGATTATGATGTGGTAACTGATTTTCACCCCGGGAAAGCAAATGTGGTAGCTGATGCTCTGAGTCGGAAGACATTCTCAGCTCTGCGAGCCTTAGATGCAAGATTGTCATTAAGTGGACATGGTACCTTACTTGCGGAGTTAAAGCTTAACCCGATGTTACTGGATCGAATTAAAGATTTACAAGGTAAAGATGATAAGCATTTGAAAAGAATGGAGCAAGAGAAAAATGAATAGAGTAAGGATTTTGAAGTTAAGCTCGATTGCAATTTGAATTATCGTAAGAGGCTTGTTATTTCAGATGATGAGGAGTTAAAGAATGACTTGTTGTCAGAAGCTCATTATAGTCCGTTGACTATGCACCCAGGTGGGAAGAAGATGTATATGGATCTTAAAGTCGTTATTGGTGGCCAGGAATGAAAAGAAGTATCACAAAATTTTTGTCCAAGTGTTTGACGCGTCAGTAAGTAAAAGCTAAACATCATGTTCCTTCAGGATTGTAACACCCAAATTATATATATACAGTTACGTATATGAATACGAATGTCACATTACTTAAAATACGATATACTCATTTTGAAAATCCTTCATAATTTTGTTGCAAATTTAATTTCACATAATTAACATCATAAATACAGGTTCATTAAAACATAATACAAATTTTTTTGTTATATTTGATTACATGCCAAACAGGTTCCAAAAAGGGTCATTAAAGTCTTAATGTTACTGGCGAGTCAACCTTAGTAGATGATGTCTGCGGTTACAACTTCACTCCTTACTTGATGATTATCTACTTTTACCTACACATGGAAATACACATGATAAGTATATCTTAGTGAGTCATGATATAATAAATAACCTTTGGTGTTCAAACATATTTCATTTCCCCTTTATCAAAACCATTTGCCATGATTCTTTCTTTTAGTTTGTAACCTCCATTTATGTTTATAATACATCATTATGAATTTTAAACTCTAACATCTTTTCTGTTGATAATGCACCCATATACATTTCATCTATAGTATACTTTTATGTTGATAATGTACCCATACACATTTCAACCATAGTATACTTTTTTGTTGATAATGTACCCATATACATTTCAACTCTAGTATACTTTTCTGTTGATAATGCACCCATATGCATTTCAACTATAGTATACGTTTTTGTTGATAATGCACCCATATGCATTTCAACTATGGCATCTTTTCATGCCAATAATGCACCCATATGCATTATTCTTTTATGCTGACAATGTACCCATATACATTTCAGCTATGGCATCATTTCATACCAATAATGCACCCATATGCATTATTCTTTTACATTCATTTTAGAGCATTTCATACTCTAAAACCTCATTCACAACATCAATTTCATATATTCCATAATACATAAATAATTTCAGTAAAATATACATTAACATATAAATATTACACTCAGAATAATTTCTAATCATATATACCCTAAGCATATCCTCCAGTATCTGAATAACTCTTTCTGACTGCCCATCTGCCTGAAGATGAAAAGCGGTACTAAAATTCAATCGAGTACCCAATTCCTCATGCAAGGACTTCTAAAATCTTTAAGTAAACCTGGGATCTCAATCGGACACTATAGATATCGACACTTAATGCAGTCTGAATATCTCTTTTATATATAGCTCCACAAACTTATTCATCGAATAGTCTACTCGGACTGGAATAAAATGAGTTGTCTGGGTAAGTCTGTCCACTATAACCCATATTGAATCATTTTTGCTTGTTGACAATGGTAATCCAACAACAAAATCCATTGTTACTCGTTCTCACTTCCACTCAGGAATATATATAGGTTGCAGTAATCTGGATTACGCTTGATGTTCAGCTTTCACTTGCTAACATGATAAACATTTAGCCATAAATTATGTTACTATTCTTTTCATTCCAGGCCACCAATAACGACTCTTCAAGTCTTGATACATCTTATTCCCCGATAATATAGGCATCCATCATCTTTTCTTTCAAAATCTTTGTTCTCTTCTTTTTCAATCAACGCCAATTTCATTAAACACTTTTTATCTCTCCCTTGAAGTTCTTTTACTCGGTCCAACAAAATCAATTGTAACTTTAATTCAGCAATCACAGTGCCATCTCCATCCACAGACATACATGCGTCTAAAGCCCTTAAAGCTGCAAAAGTTTTTCGACTGAGTGCATCTGTTACTACATTAGCTTTTCTCCGATGATAGTCGATAATCAAATCATAATCTTTCAAAAGCTCTATCCATCTTCTTTACCTTAAATTCATCTCTTTTTGAGTCAGCAAATATTTTAAACTTTTATGATCAGTATACACATGGCAACGCTCGCCGTACAAATAATGGTGCCAGATTTTTAAAGTAAAACCTATTACAGCCAATTCTAAATCATGCGTCAGGTAATTTCGCTCGTGATTCTTCAATTGTCTGGAGGCATAAGCCACAAACTTGCCTTCTTGCATCAGTACACAACCCAACCCATTATAAGATGCATCACTATACACGACATACTATTTACCCGACTCAGTTTGCACAAGTACTGGAGCCTCAGTTAAAATTCTCTTTAACATCTCAAAACTTTCTTGGCACTTTCATGTCCACACAAATGGCACATCTTTTCGCAAAAGATTAGTTAATAGCAGAGATAACATGGAAAAATTATTTACAAGTCGTCTATAATAACCCGCCAACCCCAAGAAACTCTGAACTTCAGCAATATTCTTTAGAGATTGCCATTCTACTATGGCTTGAATCTTCTTGGGGTCTACTCTAATACCTTCTGCCGATACCATATAACCAATAAAGGAAATCTCAGACAACCAAAACTCACATTTGGACAATTTAGCATATAACTTCTTATCACGAAGTATCTGAAGAACCACTCTAAGATAAGTATCTTGATCATACTTTCACGTAGAATAAACCAGGATATCATCTATAAACACTACCACGAACTGATCCAAGTATGGATGGAAAACTCAATTCATCGAGTCCATGAATATCAGTGGTGCATTAGTCAATCCAAATAGCATCACTACAAATTCATAATGCCCATTCCGAGTACGAAAAGATGTCTTTGAAATATCATCTTCTTTGATCTTCAATTGATGATACCCCGACCTTAAGTCTATCTTAGAAAACACCAATGCTCCTTTTAATTGGTCAAACAAATCATCAATCCTCGGAAGAGGATACTTGTTCTTTATGGTGACCTTATTCAACTGATGGTAATCGATACATAATCGCATAGTCCTTTCTTTCTTTTTCACAAAAAAAAATAGGTGCTCCCCAAGGATAAACATTAGGTCTTACAAACCCCTTATCAAGTAATTCTTGCAGTTTGGGCTTTCAATTCTCGCAATTCAATCGGAGCCTATATGGAGCCATGGACACCTGTTTAGTACCAGGATAGATTTCAATCCTGAATTCCAGTCCAAGTAATTCCTTAGGAAATACATCCAGAAATTCTCAAACGGTGGAAATATCATTTACTTCCGGAACTCGAGTATCTATCACATTGGCAAGGAAAGCTATACATCCTTTCGACATCATCCTCTTCACGGTCATAGCTAATATCACATTCGAGAATGATTTCGATCTTTCGGCGATTACTACAATTTCTAAACCTTTGGCATTCTTTAAAAACAAATGTTTCTTACGACAGTCAACCCATCCATAATGTGAGGATAACCAATCCATGCCTAGAATAATTTCAAATTCATTGAAGGTAATTCCCTTAAATTGGCCAAAAATACAATCCCCTGGATCTTTATAGGACATTTGTTACATACTCTAGATACTCTCGCACTATTACCCATAGGATTTATCACTATCATCTCACTCACGATTGGTTCTAAAGGAATTCCTCTAGCTCTAACCAACTTTGTACTAATGTATGAATGTGTAGAAAAAGGGTCAACTAAAACAAATACAGGTTCGTCGTAAAGATGGAAAATACATGTTATGATTTATGGGTCATCTCGATCCTCAATGGTCTTAAGGTTGTAAATTCTGGTCAGTCCTTAAGTCTCTTGTCTTGACATTGAGTCTGTCTGTCCCCTGGACCTACCCCTTCATATATTTCTACTTAAGGCTATCACTGATCTTTTAGACTATGTCGAATTATCACCATGGAATTGTCTACTCTTATCTGATGCTGCTGCAAAGCTATCTCTCTGAGAGACCCTCAAACTCGAGCATTTTCCTCTTTTAGCATAATGGGGAGTGGAAGACATTCCCACTCTTTTCCCTTCTTGAACTCTCTGCTCCGCTGCTAATGTTTCCTCTTGAGCTTTTTCAATAGCTTTGGCTCTGTTTATAACTTCTTGCATACTCGACAAGTTCAAGGCCATCATCATTTCTTTCAGCTTTGGCCTTAAACCCTCTATAAACCAACCACGCCTGGCCTTATCATTTGGCACAATCTCAATGGCTTTAAATTAAGGAACTTCATCAATATTTCTCGTTTGAACTGCTCACCCAAATACTTGTTTCTGAATTCTTCTTGAAAAATTTGTCAGGTGACTTGCTCCGATGGTGCATACATTGTAGTATTGGACCACCATATTCGAACAGATCTTCTCAATAAAGACACAACGCTTCCCAACTTCTCCTGATATGAACATTGTAGGCTTTCAAGCATTATCATCACATCATTTAACCACATATCTCCCTCCATCAGACCCTCACCCTCATCTCCTCTAAATTCTGGAGCACCTAAACTCTTCAACTCCTTTAGAATCAACATTCGAGGTACTGGAGGAACAGGGGGAGGTTAAAAGCGAGTCATCATAGCATCAAGGGCTTGCATGAAAGTTCCAAAATCAGGTGTTGGAATCCCTTAAGGTGCAGGTGCACTTGCATTTTCATAAGGAAGAGGTTGTGCACTATTATCCTCATAACTTTCACTCTCCATTCCCTCTTTCATTTCTTATTCCCCCGTTCTTCGTGAATTCAAGGATTCTGACATCTAATAAAACATACATAATAATAACATTATCATTATTAACATTTAACACCATCTTAGTAACATTATCATCAGTAAGGAGTGTTATTAACCATCCACGAATGACACCATCTCAGTAACATTGACACCCTTATTTGCATGTAATCTTTTTTCTATTTTAAAATAGAACTAATTTTGGCCGAGAATTGGCTAAACCTATAGCTCTGATACCAATAAATGTAACACCCGTATTCTATATACAGTTACATATACGAATACGAATGTCATATTACTTAAAATACGATATACTCATTTTGAAAATCCTTTATAATTTTGTAGCAAACTTAATTTCACATAATTAACATCATAAATACAGGTTCATTAAAACAAAATAAAAAATATTTTTATTATATTTGATTACATGCCAAACAGGTTCCAAAAATGGTCATTAAAGTCCTAATGTTACTGGCGATTCAACCTTAGTAGATGATGTCTGCGGTTACAGCTTCACTCCTTACTTGATGATTATCTGCTGTTACCTATATGTGAAAATACACATGATAAGTATATCTTAGTGAGTCATTATATAATAAATAACCTTTGTTGTTCAAACATATTTGATTTCCCTTTTATCAAAAACATTTGCCATGATTCTTTCTTTAAGTTTGTAACCTCCATTTATGTTTATAATACATCATTATGTATTTTAAACTCTAACATATTTTCAGTTGATAATGCACCCATATGCATTTCAACTATAGTATACTTTTATGTTGATAATGTACCCATATACATTTCAACCATAGTATACTTTTCTGTTGATAATATACACATATACATTTCAACTCTAGCATACTTTTCTGTTGATAATGCCCCCATATTCATTTCAACTCTAGTATATTTTTCTGTTGATAATGCACCCATATGCATTTCAACTATGGCATCCTTTCATGCCAATAATGTACCCATATGCATTATTCTTTTATGCTAACAATATACCCATATACATTTTCGCTATGGCATCATTTCATGCCAATAATGCACCCATATGCATTATTCTTTTACATTCGTTTTAGAGCAATTCATACTCTAAAACCTTATTTACAATATCAATTTCATATATTCCATAATACATAATAATTTCTGTAAAATATACATTAACATATAAATATTACAGTCTAAATAATTTCTAATCATATTCATCTAAATTACATACAATAAATGTACTCACCTGGCTCGCCTTACTTAGATATCCAAAATGAGAAGATAATTATTCCAGAAATTGGCCATTGCCTTTCGACTTACTCAACTCAGGAGCTTGTTTACGATCTATTCCATATTCATTAAAGACATGCATAATATCAATTGTTAGTATGTTTCCTAACAATTATAGCTTAACATTAATCAAAATATTTATTATTAACCTCCTATAATATTATCAACCCCAACTTAACATTTCTAGCCCTCTAGTATCGATACCCCTTCTTATGGTATCGATACTACCCTATTATCCAAAATTAGCTTCGATGTTTATTGTATCGATACCCTTACCATAGGTATCGATACCACTATACTATGATATCGATACCCTTATATGGTATCGATACCACTTCATTAGGTACCGATACTGATTGAATCAGTATCGATACTTCTTAGACGATTTATCCTAATTTTTGCCTATGGTATCGGTACCACTTCATTAGGTACTGATACCCCTGCCTAAATTTTCCAGTTTTTAACCCCAAATTTACCCAACTTTGGTAAATTTTCCTTTCATTTTCCCTTAACAATATTATATATCACTTATCTACTTAACCCAACTTCTTTTCCTTCATTTAAACACTTAAAACATCCAATATTCCTCAAGAGCATTTGATACTAAGAATCACACCACAATTTCTAATTTTTTATTTAACTCAGCCAATGCTTCTAATCTTTCATTTACCTTAATGACAATTCAATTTTACCAACAAATCTCAACAAACTTCATATATTAACTTCTCATGATAAAACACAGTTTCTAAAATCTCTTTTATTTCCTTTATCTCCTTATTTTAATCCTATCTAAACCTTCATTAATCTTCCATCATATGCAAGGATTTGATAACTAACAAAAATTGAAGGAATAAATCATGAATTTGGAAACTTACCTTTAGCTAGGGTTGAAGGCTTTTTCACGTGATAAAGGGAGAAGAAGATAGTGTTTACTTTCCTTTTTCATCCTCTCTTTATTTTTCTAGTATATATATCTACCCTAATAAATGAATTTAAAATTTATTTATCTCCAAATACCCATAAATGCCCTTTTAAATCTTTCCTCACTACAATTTAGTCTAGCCTACTATTCCCACTCATTCTCATCTTTATTAATTAATCAATTTAGTCCTCTATATTTTTAGTTCCTTTCAATATCACTATCCTATTATTTGGGGTATTACAATGATTGTTGCAACCAATCTCTATTCCTCATTGGAAATGAGAGAATATTATAATGGATTTCATAATGGGGTTACCTTTGACTCCGAACAAAAGAGACTCAATTTGGGTGATAGTTGACCGATTAACGAAGTCAGCACATTTCATTTTCGTCTGAGCTGATTTATCTATGGACAAGTATGCTTAATTGTACATCAAGGAGATTGTTCGAATTCAAAGTGTGCCTATTTCTATAGTATCTGACTGAGATCCATGATTCAGTTCAAGATTTTGGAAGACTTTACATGGAGCTTTAGGGACTCGATTAAACTTTAGTACAACTTTTCACTCTCATACAGATGGACAGTCTAAGCGGACTATCCAAATCCTGGAAGATATGCTAAGGGCATGTGTTATCGAGTTCAAAGGATCTTGGGAGAAGTATTTATCTCTTGCAGAATTTGCCTACAATAATAGCTACCAGTCGAGCATTAAGATGGCTCTCTATGAAGCTTTATATGGGAGAAAGTGTCGTACACCACTGAATTGGTACGAGCTCAAGGATCGGGATGTTCTTGATCCTGACTTGATCAAGGAAGTAGAAGAGAAGTCATATGCCGATTTAAAGAGAAATGAGATTGAGTTCGAAGTTGGTGATAAAGTATTTTTGAAGGTCTCTCCTTGGAAGAAAGCTTTACGTTTTGCCCGGAAAGGAAAACTTAGCCCTAGATTTATTAGCCCATACAAGATTGTTGAGAGAGTGGGACAAGTGGCATATCAATTAGCTTTGCCACCAGAAATGGAAAACATTCATAATGTTTTTCATGTTTCCATGCTTAGAAGATATCGATCTGATCCTTCTCATATCATTATACCATAAGAGATTGAAATTTAACCAGATTTGACTTATAAAGAAGAACCCGTGAAAATTTTAGGTCATGGAGTTAAGGAAACTAAGAACAAGAAAATTCCTTTAGTCAAAGTTGTGTGGAGGAATCACAAAGTATAGGAAGCAACATGGGAATGTGAAGATGATATGAATGGACAATTTCCCCACCTCTTTGTGCAGTGAAAATTCGAGGACAAATTTTTTTAAGGGGGAGATTTGTAACACCCAAAAAACGAGTTAGTGACTAAAGTGTAAGATTTTAAAACTTTGTGATTAATTTTGATTAATTGAATAGTTCAAGGACTGATTCTAGAATTTTGTGTATAGGACTTAAATCAAATATTGAAGATTTAAAAGGGCATTATAGTATTTTTAAAAGAAAGGAATTTAATATTCCTATTAAAGGAAATAAAGAATGTAGAGAAAATAAATAAAGAGTTAAAAAGAAAGTCTATAATATATTGTTATATGGAAAGAAGACTTGCGATGAGTCTATTTCCAATGTTTTGATTCAAACAATATTTTGAATGTTTATTAAATGTTATGAATACATGTTTACATGAATATAAGCATGGTTTTGATTCTATTATTACAAGTACATGCGCTATTTAGATGTTATATTATGTGTTATTGATCTATGTGAATATATAAATATGTGATATAAGTTATGAGAAATGTATAAATCGTAAAGTTTAAAGTATGTGATATGAGAGCTAGATGTATAATTGGCATACCAAGAGTCGAGGGTTTTACGTGGTCCTTCGGGATAATTCTATGTGGTGCTTCGGGACATCTCTACGTGGTCCTTTGGGACATTTCTATATGGCACTTTGGTGCATATTCTACACGGCACTTAGGTGCAATTCTATATGGAAGTTTCGACTGCAACTCAGTGCATAACTCAATGTACACAAATACCTTGACTTCTTAGTGATATACCATGGGCTATTAAAAGAAATGACATGAATGAACAATGCATGGTAAAATATGTTTTTGTTTCATGAAATGTACTATGGTTTCTTTATTCTATGATTTTGTTAAAAACTAAGAATAAAATTAAGTGTTTTTAATGTTTTATTATGCACTTTATGCCTCACTAAGTCAAAGACTTAGCGTGTGAGTGTTTTCACACGTTGGTTCAAAGAAGAAATGAGAACAAGGCTAGGGCAGGACAAGACAACATATTTCTACTGAAGATCATATCAGAAACGATTTGAACAATATGTTATTTTGTTATGCTGAATTTTGTTGACATGTATTTAAATGTTTAAATCGCATATGCTTTGATCAGTTTTTATAAAAATACTTTATAGTAAATATGTAAATAGTTAAGTATTTATTTCCAATGTAAGGTTGAATTTTCAATATTTACTTTCAATTAACGGTTCCACCATTTTAATGCAATAAATGCTTGAATTTTCAACTACTTTTTAGAAGTCAATGTGACACCTCAGATTCATATCAGGGTTGGATACGAGTTTGGGTATTACATATGTAAAAAATAAGAGAGTGAAAAGAGAAAAAAGAAGAAGAAAAAATATAGAAAAAGAAGAAGAAAGAAAAGAGAAGAAAGAAAAGATAAAAGATAAAAGAAAAAGAAAATAAAAAAGAAAAAGAAAGAAAGAAAGAAAGAAAGAAAGAAAGAAAGAAAGAAAGAAAGAGAAAAAAGAGAAAGAAAATAAATCAAGTATTTCAAGATGAGTGACTCATGAAACCTCAAGCCACAAGTTTGGCCAAGTGTAATTGTTTCAAAGATTCAAATTCAACAAGAAGAGCGGGAAATTCCAAAGATATAAGAAAATAGAGATGAACTCTAGGGTGAAAACCCTAAAATGAGTTGAAATAGACATTCTAGAGGGATCTAGCAAAAGAAAATAAAATAAAAGACAGGTAGCAAGCATATCCAAGCCATGTAAGGCAAGATTGAAGGCATCATAATGAATTGACCCTTGGTTCAATTACCCTTAAATACTTGTTTGAGCCTATTTATTCCTTTTTTTCATAACCGTGAGCCCTGGCCTATGTTACTAACCTGAAAAATCTATTCCTATCATACTTGGATTTCTAAGTGAAAGAGACTATCTTCAAATTTCATTAGGCTTCTCAGGATTAATTTTTATTTGCAAAAATTGGTTTTCTAAAATCTTTAATGCATGATAGGAAAAATAATAAAGGAGGTTCAAGATGTAAAATTTTGAATAATATCTTGAAGCCGAAAGGAGGATTCAAGTTGAAAACATGAAAGGGCGGCTCGAATATTAAATTGTCCAACAATGACATAAGAGGCAATCTTTCAAAGCTCTTAATGAAACACTGCACATCCCAAATGTGTCTATGAGAGTTTGGAACCAGAGAGTATCTCTAGAATATGAGCATAACAACTACTTCCTCAAGTCAGTGGAAGCCCAAAGAGCCAGATATGATATAATAAAAAGGCCAACCTGAGAGGCCTTACCTTTTCAAAATCAACCTATACCTTAAATTTGTCATTAATTTTGACACTTGCTAATGGGCTATGATTTTTGAAAGATTAAAATAGTAGTTGACTTGTTTGATATTCATTAAACTCTTGATTTATAATTTGCTTCAATTACGAGTCCATTGTATAGGACACCATTTATAAAAAATTCTTCATCAAAATTTTTCAAATTTTGAAAATAAAATGAAGAAGAGAAACATTTTCAAACAAGATAATCTCTTTGGAATAGATCTTTGTAGTTGACACTTGTCTCTCAAACGCAGAGTTCATTATGATAATCAGGGCTGGAGTAAGGAATTGATAAATGTTGGAGCATTTTTTAAAGACATATCATCTGGTAATACAAGATCATTGAATTGGGAAGACATGTATTTTCAATAAGACATAAAGGTGTGAAGACTGAAAATGGTGAAACAAGGGCAGTGGTGCTTACTATATATGATTATTTTATCTATTATGACAACATACAATTTCATTATTTTGGTGATTTCCCATGCATTAATGTTGGCAAGCCAAAGTGTTCCACTTATATTCCCACTGAGTTTTGTTCTTCGATGCCCTTACAATGCCATAAGAAAGCTCTGAACACCATGAAAAGAGCTTCCTTGGTTTAAAAATCTAGGTAGAAGCCACAGGAAAGGATGAATGAGTTGTCGAATGTTTAACAAACCAATAACAATGGCGCTGGACCAATGTTGTGATCATGTGATGTTTCTATAAATTCTAATTTTACTCAGGACGAAGGTTGTCTTCTGTAACCCTGAGGTTAAAAATGAGGAATGGTGAAGATTTCTTTCCACATAATGGGAAATGGAATTTCTAACATCAATAAACTAGTGAAGCCAACAAAGATTAAATAAGGGGTTTTTGTTGAATTTTTCGGCACGATGTGATACAAATAGCCTTGAACAAGATTTTATTGGATGTGGAGGAATGAAAGGAATTAGGAAAGACCCTCCCTTTGATATGTTTCAAGAGTGAAATCAGAATAGACGTTGCTCTCCTATTGATATAGTGGATAAAATATTTAAGGACATCCAATCTAAGCTTCCTGGAGCTCCATAGTTCTTTCTTTGTGTTTTACCTAAATAGAAAAATTATGATCTTTATAGTTTGGTATAGTCACACAAGTGTATGGCATTATATTACTAATTTGCTTCTAAAAATTAATGAAAAACTTAGAGGACTAAATTTGAGGTTAGCAATTAAGAAAACACCTTCAATTACAGTTGTTTCTAAGGTTTCAACCATCATCCTTGGCATGAATGTGTCTCATGGATCTCCTAGGCAGTATGATATTCAATCAATTACTGTGATTGTCAATTCCAGACAGTGGCCTTTGATTTCTACCTACAGGGAAACAACACATACGCAGTCTCCAAGCTTGAAATGGTGGATCCTCTTTTCAAAGATGAAAGCTCTTTTGGATTTCTATACAAGTTCAAGTAAAGAAAGCCAATCTTATCAGGGGGAAAAATTGATGGGGTAAGAAGAAATTGACACAAGTCAAGAATGCAATAGTGCGACCAGTCAAGGATGAATTTTGGTACCCAATTAGGGAAGATCCACGAAAACACCCACCTCGGGGCATGACAAAAAAACTCAGATCATGTTGAGATAACAAGGTTTAGATCGAAAAGACATTGAGAATGAATCTGACGATTTGAAGTGTCAAGAGCATACCATGAATTTGTGTATAGCTTACCAGGTAAAGCAAACCATCCGAGCGTCAATTAACTATAGAGTTCTAGAAAAAAATGAAAGCATAATTATGCCAAGGACAAAAAAGGGGCATCAAGATCATATTACTAACCGCAGCAAGAATTCGAGAAAAAACATTTCCTCTGAAATTTGAAACAGAAAACAAAGATCATAGGATGATCAGGATGATCCCAAAATTATTGCAGACCTGAGCTGACGAGTTACTACAGGTTCTATGCAAAAATGACCAAGTGAAGGAAGATTGAGGTCTCCACTTTGATACGATAAGAAGATTTATCAACATTTCTTCATATAAGAAATTCATGCATTACATTTAGAGATATTTAAGTGAATTCATCTTGTTATACATGTATACATGTTTCTTACAATTATTCAAGAAAAGAAAAATCATAATTCAAGCCTTAAATGGAGGGATTTGCATTAAGAGTGGCAGAAACTCAAGAATTGACGAATCCAATGCACAAAATAATCATCATTTTTGACGTGGGGCATGTTACCTAGCTAATGTGTTTTTTTAGAAACTAAGTCTGATTTTTAGAGGTTTCTTGACATGGTATTTTTAAATGAGTTTTCAAAGAAACTAAGTCTGCTTTTCAGAGGTTTTTGAACATGGTAGATTTTTTGAAAAACTAAACTTGATTTGCAAGATTTTTCTTACTTAGTAAGTGCTTTGGGTCATCAGTAAGTCTTTCTAGCATGATGCTTAAATACTTCAGGTCATCTTTAAGCCTTTTGCGCAAGATGATAAGTCATTCGGGCATTCCATAAGACCTTCGGGCAAGGGGGTTTTCACGTGTTTTTCGAAAAATGAGAGAAGTTTCTCATTTAAATCTGAAAATTGAAATTTTTGAAAAAAAAATGAAAACAATTTGCAAAGCTTCTTTCCTAGTAAACTATTTCCCAAAAATGGTAAGTCCTTCGAGCCATCGGTAAGAATTTCGAGAAAGATGATAAGTCCCTTGGGCAATCCATAAGTCCTTCAGGTTGGAGGTTTTCGTATGATTTTCCGTAAACAATGAGAAAATAATTTCTAAAGTTTCTCGTTTAAATATTTTCTTAAAAATGAAATTTTTGAAAAAAGTAACCAATTCAAGGTCTCAAAAAGGGAGATATTCAACTAACATTTAAGTCGAGAAAAATTCCCATATTTGATGGTTGCGAGACAAGTTTCCACAAGAAAATCAATTTCCAAAGATGATCATCCCAAGACTTTCAAGTATGATGTTTTCGAATCCTCAAACACATACTAACAAGGATTAATGTTTAAGTTTCAGATTTGATATGCTCGAAGACAAGAGAAGCAAATCGAACTCAATCCAATCTTTCCTTAAGAATAGTGGAATAAATCAACATCCCCAGATCTGATTTTCCCTCAAGAAGAAGCGGAACAGATCCCTTTCCTTTCATATTTGATATTCCTTGAGTAATAGTGGAACAAGTCTTCCTCGATTCAGTCTTCCCTTAGTAATAGTGGTATGAATCAACGTCCACATATCTTATTTTCCCTCAGGAAGAAGCGGAACAGATCATTCTCTTTCAAGATTTGATATTTGTCCGCTTTTGTGGGTACTATAAATGAGTACGGATATATGTGCAAGTATACACAATCGAACAAGTAATACAGTGATAAGGGAGTATCGTCTCCACAGGAATTGGAGGAAGTCGAATAAGTTCTATCAAAGCGCTTTACTTTGTCGCCTAAGTAAAGTTAAGGATGGTATGTACAAATGATAATATTATGGAAAAATGAGATGGATGTTGTGGAAATGGAATGGTGGTATGGTAGCAAATGGATATGTCGTGGAAAAGTGGATGGAAATGTTGTGGCAAATTAAATTGTGTTGAGTGCAAACAAATGAAAATGTCAAGGCAAAATGAAATGTAAATATACGATTTGATTAATAGGACTTTGTCTTTCTCACACGACAAGTTACTTTGGGAATGAGTGATAAGAGTCACTAGGAAAATCTAAGTCTATTTCTCCGAATGATATTTCTTCTATGCCTAGCCTGCTCGACAGAGTCTACTAAGGTGCCCTATGCTATCTTTAGTAAAGGACTCGATAGATTAAAGATTCCCTGGCATAACCAATTGGTGTAAACCCCTGCAGTGATCCTTTTGGTCCAGATAACAGGATATGTCTCGGCAATAACTTTTTGTGGCATCATTAACATCTAACCTATCATTTTTTCACAATTCCTTTTAGTCGAATGAAATCATAACCTTATCTCTAAGGTGGATTAGGCCTAGTTACTACCTAGAACCCCTTGCTTATATAGTTCCTCCCTAGTTTCTCTCGAACACTAAGGATAATTTGCCTAGACATTCTCTCGAACCCTCGAGACCTCCTAAGGAAAGGCTACTCTTGTAGCTCCTACAACCTTAAGGCATTAAGTTTCATAAACAAAACAGGTTAAAGCATAGAAAAGGAACCATTCATTGAAATATAAACTTAAACATCCAAGAAAACTCCCACCAAATAGGATTAGTTCATGGTGGGGTTCGAAATAAACAAGCACAAAGCAAGTTTCATTCGTTCCTTATAACACAATAACAAAATATGAAACCAAAGAACAAAGGGGAGGAGAGAAAGCCACTCCCTCAGGCTTGTCAAGGAGAAATGCCACGGCAAGTATGATTGATGGTGAAAGATGAAACCTTCTCTATCTAACTTTTTAAGCTCAATTCTGGGTGGAACCAAAGTCTTCAACAATATGGCTTCATCCTTTATTTATAGGGGAAACTAATTTTAGGACAGTGTGTTGAAATTCCTAGGAAACCCCAAACCATGCTTAAATCATATAGGTATCAAGCAGAGCATAGCAGTGATCCAGTATGGGTTGCCGACTGAGTACCCGGCATAATCCCGCTGCAGACACCCAAGATAGACAGGATCTGCAGAGCAGGCGGCGTGGTCAGCAGGATCGGTTGTAGCAGCGCCAACCCCTCCAGGCGGATCTTCGAGGCAGATTTCTCGGGCAGAGCTCTCGAAAAGTCAGAGACAGGTGGCTTCAAAAATATCTTCTCACACTTTAAGCGCTATCGAAATGCCATTCGAACTTGGAAATTTCATTTTGCTCAGCAATCTCTTTATGTCACGGCATTTTCTTTCCTTTTCTCCTTGCTTTCAATTCCTGCACATCATCAAACAAGCACCTTTCCCTTATAGCAGCACCGCTTTAAAAATAAAATGTCACGGCAACCTGAATTCCACCACATGTAACTAAATGCATCTACATGGTCCTAAATGAGCTATTAGACACTCAATAACTTAAGTGAAAACGTCCCAAAATGTGACCTTTTACGGAGTTATCAATATTCCTAGAGTAACGGAGGAACAAGTCTGCCTCGATTCAATCTTCCCTGAAGAACGGTGGAATGAATCAACATCCCTCGATCTGATTTTCCCTCATGAAGAAGCAAAACAGATCCCCCGTTTTCAAGATTTGATATTCCCTTAGTAATAGTGGAATAAGTCTGTCTCGATTCAATCTTCATTGAAGAACAGTGGCATAAATCAATGTCCCTAGATCTGATTTCTCCCTTAGGAAAAAATGGAACAGATTCCTCACTTTCAAGATTAGATATTCCCTGAGTAACTTTGGAACAAGTCTGCTTCGATTCAATCTTCCTTGAAGAACAGTGGAATGATTCAACGTGCCCATATCTGATTTTCCCTTAGCAAAAAGCGGAACAAATCCCTCGTTTTCAAGATTTGATATTCCCTGAGTAACAGTAGAACAAGTCTACCTCGATTCAATCTTCCCTAAAGAACAGTAGAATGAATCAACGTATCTCAATCTGATCTACCTAGAAGAAACAGTGGAGAAAATCCAATATCAGATTTCAAAGCACAATTTTGACAGGACGAAAACTTGATGTCTCTTAATCTTTGCCCTATTCTTGTTAATACAAGAATCGATAAAGAGGGGCAGTTGTCGACACTTATTTTTGTCCGGATCTAAACCAATATATTATTATTATTATTCTTTATTTTTATTTTTATTTTTATTTTCATTTTTATTATTTTGCAAGACAAATACAATTCAAGCCCAACATCAGGGCCCAATTCCATTTGGCCCAGAAAGAAGTAGACCTACAAGTCTAACCCACCTACCCAGACTCGGTTACAGCTGACCCGACCCAATTAGGGTTTTTAGCCTAAGGTTCTTTACAGTCGCCGCCATCAATAGAAGGTGAACATCTGTCATCGGTGCATGTGGTACAAGTGCCCAACTTTTTAGCTCCCAACAGGCGCGTGAGCTTCACTGGTTGCCACTTTTGTTATCAATATGGCCAAACAATGATAGAAATTAACCAAATAGTAAAAACTATTTTAAATCCCAACATATCCAGGAAAATCCGGGTACCGTACCTGAAAAATATGGCATCTCAACAGTGAACCCAATAGAGCTATCATCACTCCTCTGCGTAATCTCACCTAACAAGAAAGGGGACATTAAAGCATGCAAGAGGATGCCATTTAGATTGGGGGAGAGGGATTTTTGATTTTGTGAAAAGGGAGAGGATTCTCCCCTTCAAAAAAATATTTTCTAAAAAGGGTACTCGACCCTATTTTTTCAAGAAAAAAAGTAACACAAAAAACTATTTAGAGCAACCTTTTTTTTATTTCGAAATGTGAGACTTGACTGAAGTAATATAGGGTAATAGAAAAAGGAAGAGAGAGGTTTACCTTTGATGGAAGATTCGTTGGCATTAGGGGACCCCATTCAAAGGATGAAAAAAAAGCCCAGTGAGCAACATACCTAGAGATCGGCTTGATCCAAAGGCGAACGGCGGCGATCGGAGCCCGGGAAAACCGAAGGGTCTCATCTCTATTTCACCATGTTAGAGGTTTTTTCATATGAAACTGAGTTCAGATCTATGACCACTGCATCGAGTTGAACAAGCTGCTGAAATTTAGTGGCTAACAGCGGCGTAGCGGCTAAGTCGGTGACCGGCAAGGATAAGTGGCCGGTGAAGGCCAGTTTTGTAGAGAGAATGGAGACTTTCTCTCTCTAGTTTTTTTAAAATAAAATAATAAAAAAAGAAAGAAAAAAGTTTTTATTTATAGAAAACTTTAGGGGAAATTGCACTTAAGTCCCCTAAGTTAGGCTTTTTTGGCAAAATAGTCACCTGTAGGGATCGTTTTCATAATTTACCCATTTCTATTTGTGCTTTTTAATTTTTGGTGTTATTTCTATTTAGTCCCCTATTTTATCCATGTTTTTGCATGTTAGTCACCTGAAGGGACTGTTTTTGTAATTTACCCACTTCTATGCATGTTATATATTTTTAGGGTTATTTGTTATTTCATCCCTATATATTTATACGTGTTTTGCAATTTGGTCATGTGTAGTGGCTTTTTTATTTTTTTAAAATTATTAGGGACTGCTTTAGTAATTTTCTCTTTTTATTTCAAATGTATATTTTAGGCTAAAATGGAATATTTAGGAAATAACCCCTATAGTTTTTGTATGTTTGTACTTTGAACCATAATGTCTTTTATTTATTTTAATTTGGCCATGAAATTTTAATTTTTTTAATTTAGTCCCCATATTTTATTTATTTTTATTATTTGTAATTTCAGCACTCAATATTGAAAATGCTCATTTTAGTCACTCTTATACTTTATTTTATTTTTATTTTGGCATGATGGTTTGATTGTTTATGTTTTAGTCCTTTTCTGCTTGTTATCTTATTTTTATGATTATTTTAATTTGAGCGCCTTACTTTAATAATTTCCATTTTGGTCATGGATGATTAAAGTTGGTTTATTTACGATTGCAGTGCCTAGTTTGTAAAATATTTGCAATGGTTGCCTTGATTTCTTTTTGGTTTTATGGTTTAAAAGTCACCATCTTTATTATTTTGAATTATCATTTATATATTTGTTAATTTCTTTCCATTTCTAATATTTTTCAAATAGTATTTTACTTGAGGAATTTATAGAAACACGCCTTAACTGACAAAGAGTGTGTTTCCAAGAATTGTTTGAACAAAATAATACATTTTATATCCGATTGAATTTTTTTAATATATGTATCTTATTAAAAATTAGGGCAATATTATTTTGTATGGGGAATACATGAATATGCTCTCTTAACTAACAAGAAAGGTATTTTTGAGAATTGTTCGTACAAAATAACAACCCTTATATTTTTTCTAAAAATGATCATAATTTAAATATATATTCGAATTTTCCAATTTCAATATTTAAATGACGTATAATTGCTTAGGTACCGATTTCGGGCGTTGTGGGGTGTTAATCTTTCCCATGCTGAATAGACTCCCGAACCCTTTTTCAAAACAGAATGTTGGTTAAACATAGATCATTTTTTATATTTTAAAATTATTTTTCTTAAAATTATTTTAAAAGGTATTTTTAGGTATTCGACCTATCTAACCCAAAGGTCGATGGCGACTCCAAAATTTTTTTTAATGCATTTATTTTAAAACTCAACCTTTTGCAAGATTAAGTTGGATCGTTCTCTGCCATAGCCCTAAAAAGCTTAAAGATTGTTCCGGAAAAAAAAATGAAATAAATTATGAAAAATAATATTTATCTCATAAAAGAGTTTAACCAAGTTCACTCATCTATGCCGATTTGTTTTTTAATACGATTGAATGGAATGGGTATACTGAGATGACACTGTTTAAAGTTACCAGAAATTGAAGCACAATTCATTATCTTTAATCTCACAATATATTGTAGCATGAAATTGACTATATCTGGTCAAGAAAATCCACTTAAGAAAGAAATATCTAATTCATATTCATCTTATCAAAGAAGGGTCCTAATTCTTTATTACTGTTTAAGTTTGTCATCAAAACTTTGTTTATTCACTATTCTCAATTGCATGGGTCCTTGTTAAGGAACAAGGCAAGGTAAATCTATTATATCTTTCTAGCACATCTTTTTACATGAAAAATAACAAATGCAAATTTTATTTTTCAAATGAATGAGATTATAGTATGGTCATGTCATAACGGTGTTACAAAGTTAATAATAAAGTGATAAAAAAGTTTAATGTACAAAGGTCGGTTATTAAATTTAAAAAATAAGTGTGAAATAACTAAAATACAAGTAAGAAAAAAGTTGAATAACGATTTATGTAGTTTACCCTTATTATTATTATACGTCAAAATTAAATTTAGGGTAAAGTATAGTAATGGTCATTGAACTTTTATAAAGCTTTCATTTAGGTCCCCCAACTTTTAAAACTTACAATACAGTCCCCTAACATTTAGTCTATTTGCAATATGGTCCCCCAACATTTAGTCCATTTGTAATATGGTCCCCAATGTAACGGTCGTTTGATACCGTTAAACTATCGTTAGTACGTTTGCAATATGGTCACTAAACTTTTTAGGCACTTGCATTTAGGTCCCCAACTTTTAAAACTTATAACACAGTCCTTAATTTCATTATAAACCCCAAATTCCTTTTCAATCTCGAATCTCCTTTTTCACTTCTTTCTTCTCATTTCTAGTGTAACTTTTTAGTCGGGGATACATGGGAAATTCTAATCTAACTTTAATTTATGTGGAGGTGTTGACTTGAATAAGGGTCCATTGAGAGAAGACCCAAACAAGGGACTATCAGGACTATCAATGATTCAAGGTGTAATGTTATATACAAGTCATCTCAGGTGAAGCATAGATGTTCGATGAAATGCTTGTGAGAAAAAAATAGGGTTAGAAATGCAGAGTTGGCAAATACTACTAAGATGAACTAAGTATCATTGTTGAAAGTCACCAACAAAGCTAGAATTATTTTGTATACATGCCATATAATAATTTCTTCGTTTAATCCTTGTTGTTAAAGATTTTCCAACACATGATCAAATATAATGAAATCCCAAACAGCGCATTCATCTCTCAGTCTCTTTCATAACTCGAAAGGCATCATGACAGAGTTAAGTAGATGCTCCAAATATACTACCATGTCATGATGTCTTTCAAATTGTGTGCATGCAGAATTGTCTTCTAAAGCTATAATTCAATACAATTCAACTGTAAAATTTCCAAAACGTGTAAATAAATCCAATTCATTCACGATATATTTGTCCCATAATCAACATGAACTTATTAAAAAGAATACGAGCTCACAGAACGCCAAAAACCACAGGTCAGATCAATACAATTCCAGTAAACTAGTACTAGCAGTCTCTTTGATTGAGCCTGGCGATTTCACTATGTTTATACTTACAACCAATTCCCTGATTTAAAGAAAAACCAAACAAGAAGATCAAAAAAAGAAAAAAAATTAGATGGTTTTGGTTCAAAACTAACACTGAATATTTAGATCATTGACATGGAGTTCCAAAAACATAAAAATTTAAAAAACAAAAACACACAATGCGAGCTGAAAATGGGAAAGTACGAAAGAGGAAAAGCTTACTTCTGGATAGCCCAAAAGATAAAATAAATACCTTCTTGCAAGTGGGGGAGAGGCTAAGAAATAAATGCAATCGGTGTTGCGTTCCATCAATTCTTCCTCCATTTTTTCTTTGTAAATAAAAAGCTGAAAGACAGAGCACTGTTTGGGTTTACAATTTTACATGGCGGAAAATTGAAGAAAAAAAACCAAACGAGAGTGCATGTGAGCGAAAGAGACTAAGAGGTGAATGTGATGTTTGGGATTTCATTATATTTGATCATCTATTGGAAAATCTTTAACCTTAAGGATTAAACAAAGAAATTATTATATGCCATTTATACAAAATAATTCCAGCTTTGTTGGTGACTTTGAACAATGATACTTAGTTCATCTTAGTAGTATTTGTCAACTCTGTATTTCTAACCCCATTTTTTCCTCACAAGCATTTCATCGAAAATATATGTTTCACCTGAGATGACATGTATCTAACATTACACCTTGAATCATTGATGGTCCCGATAGTCCCTTGGTCGGGTTTTCTCTCAATAGACCTTTATTCAAGTCAACACATCCACATTATTCAAAGTTAGATTAGAATTTCCCATGCATCCCCGACTGAAAAGTTACATTGGAAATGAGAAGAGATAAGCAAAAAAGGAAATTCAAGATAGAAAAGGAATTTGGGGTTTAGAATAAAATCAAGGATTATGTTACAAGTTTTAAAAAGTTTGGGGACCTAAATAGAAGTGCTTGAAAAGTTTAGTGTCCATATTGCAAATGTACTAACGGCAGTGTAACGGCGTCAAACGGCTGGTTACGTCGGGGATCATATTACAAACAGACTAAATGTTAAGGGATTATATTGCAAACTGACTAAATGTTGGGGGACTATATTGCAAACGGACTAAATGTTGGGGGACTGTTTTGTAAGTTTTAAAAGTTGTTGACACTCCATAGCCAGTCATCGAACGCCTATCTCCAGTATCACTTGTCTAATCAACATTAGAAAATGCTCTTACACACAACTTAGTATCCTCAGGCAAGAAAACTAAGCCATAATCCAACGTACCAGCTAGATAGAATAGGATGCACTTAACAACAATTAGATGTTCTTCACAAGGTGTTTGCATGAACTGTGCCACCTTATTAACATCAAAGACAATATCAGACCTAGTATGGCAGACATATAATAAAGCACCAACAATGCTTCGATATTCACGTGCATTAGCTAACAAGGCACTTCCTTTCCCTGAATTTTTCATAGCAGCTACCATAGGTGTGCGAGTTGGAGATGCTTGAAGTATGTCTGTTTTTTTAACAGGTCGAGTATGTATTTTTTTTACTGAGGGCTAAACCAGCACTAGTCCTCTTAACCTCAATGCCTAGAAAGAAAGAAAGTGCTCTAAGGTCCTTTAAAGAGAAATTCTTGTGCAGCATATGAATAACAACATCAATTTCAGCATTCAAACTTCCTGTAATTATTATATCATCAACGTATACTAAAATATACGTGCATGAATCATTCACAACTCACACAAATAGAGACATATCAGCCCTTAACACCACCAATCCTAGCTCGAGTAGACTATTCTTGAGCTTATCGTTCCAGATTCGTAGAGCCTGGAGAAGTCCATACAGAGCTTTCTGCAACTTGCATACTAAGGGAGCCCCATTAGAGCCAAGCTGTTCAAAGTTGGGGGGCTGTTGCATATAAATGTCTTCAGCCAGATCACCATTCAAAAATGCATTATTGACATTTATTTGTCTTAGCGACCATCCTCTAACCACTGCTACTGCTAGAACCACATAGACAGATGCAAACTTAACAACTGGACTAAACGTGGCCACAAATTTATGGCCAAGAACTTGGGAAAAACCCTTGGCCACTAGACGATCTTTATATCGATGTATAGAACAACCCACAACACTTTTATCACGAGGCAGCTCAACCAAACTCCAAGTTTGATTCTAAATTAAAGTCGAGTACTCCGAATGAACTGTAGCTGGCCACTTAGTTGACTTTAATGCATCATAAATATTAGAGGGTACATTATCATCAAGAACAGTGGTGTATACCTTGAGCTTTTAGACACCGCATTTGCTGCGAGTTAGCATGGGATGATGGTTGACTGTAGTATCTTGAACAGAACCATGAGGTGCAAGAGCCTCATCCTGGACTAATTCATCAACATGAGTTTCACTTGGACATATAAACTCAGTTGAGTTCTCAAGATCATTCGAGGAAGCAGCAGAACCAGCAACAGAGCTCTCATGCTCATGCACAGAAGCATGCAGATTTCCTGATACCCCAGCACCTTCAGTAAGTAATCGATATACATCTACTTAAACATCAAAAGGTTGACTGATTTGACCATAGGAGCTGCAACAACTGTGATCGGATTCAGCTGCAAATGGAAACTACCATTCATCAAATTTCACATGCCTAGACATATACACTCGTCCATTCCTCCCAAGACACAAGAAACCTTTGTGTTGGGGACTAATACCAAGAAACGTACATGGCTGTGAACGAAATTCCAGTTTATGATGGTTAAATGGTCTAAGGTGTGGAAAGCACCTACATGCAAAGACCTTCAACAGACTATAGTTAGGCTACTTATGAAACAATGACTCATTTGGAGACAACCCTTGCAGCACCTTTGTGGGCAATCTGTTGATGAGATGTACAGCCATTGTTGCAGCATAGGTCCAAAACTTAATAGGCATAGAAGCCTGAGCAAGCAAAACTAACGCAAGCTCAATGATATGCTTGTGTTTTCGTTCAACGACTCCTTTTTTCTCGGAGGTGTGTGGACAAGTTACTCGGGGCAAAATCCCAGCTGATAGAAGAACACGAGAGAGGCTTCGAAACTCAACTCCCCAATCACTCTGCACAACTAATATCTTTGAGTTAAACTGCGTAGACATAAGTTGTTGAAATAACTGGAAAGCATGAACTGCTTGGGATTTATCATGCAGCAGATATAGCCAAGTGTGTCGTGTACAAGCATCGACAAAGCTGACATAATACCTATACCCGTTTGAAGCAACAGGGGAAGGTCCCCACAAATTAGTATAAACCAACTGGAATGGAGCAGTGTAAATCGATTCTGATACATGAAAAGGAAGTTTATGACTTTTGCCCATATGGCAAGCAACACAATGTTCATTCACATTCTTATCAACAAGTACATTTAAGGATTTGCAAACTTGCTCTAGGGTCCAATATGCAGGATGCCCTAGGCGCCTATGCCAAAGTTCATACAATTTATTTGAAGAAAGTGAAACATAAGTTTCTGCCTGACTACTACTCCTAGCATTCGTATTCGACTGAAAGAAATACAGACCACCTCGTTCTTCACCACGCAAAAGAATTTTACCAGACCTCTCGTCTCGAACACATCAACTCAAAGCTCGAAATTCAAAGTAACACCATTGTCCCTAGCAAGCTTTGACACCGAGAGCAAGTTTTTTGTTATCGTAGGCACATGCAACAAGTCATTTAATAACAATGCTCGAGAATTAGATGTTAAAGTAGAGCTACCAATAGCATGAATAGATAGGGGCACATTGCCACTAATTAATTTACCTGGACCTGTAAAATCGCCCTTATGACTAATGGTTGAGGCATCAGGTGTGACATGGTGTGATGCACCGGAATCAACCACCCATGAACCACTAGAAGTTGTAACATTACGAGCCTCAGCAAGTCCTTTGGCACAATAGGAACACGTTACATTCTCTACAACTTCAAGACTAGAATAGTGAGCACTTCCAAAGCTATCTCAGGATGAAGTACGATCAGAACCTTTACCAGAGAAGTTCTGATCAAATTGATGCCAGCAATTAACCACTAGGTGGCCATTCTTTCCACACAGCTGGCACTGAACCCGTGGCCTTCCATGACCTCGTCCTCGAGTAGCATAACCAGACTCATTTCGATCATGTGATCGATTATAAGAATTTGTGTTGCTCGATTTGGAACTAGCACTCATATTAATAACATGAGCACTCATTGGAAACTGATCATCTCGAGCATCAAAGCCAGCCATTTGAGTTTCAGCATCAATCAACAAGGAGAACACCTTGTCAAGCGACAGCGAGTCTTTCATTGTTGTAATGAACACAACATAAGGTTGATAGTCCCTAGAGAGACCTTTCAAGATGCTGGCAACTTTCTCGGTTGTGGAGATCGCACTGTCACACGATGTCAACGCATCACATACCTCCTTAATCCGAGTAAGATGGGTCCTCATGCTATCATCTCCTTTCTTAAGGGATTGAAGCTTGTAATGAAGACTGATGACTGCTGTTGTAGAACGATTCATAAAGAACTGCAGCACCTTGATCCAAACAGCCATTGTTGTCTCCTCGCCAACAAATTGAGAGAGTAGGTGAGAGCTGATGGTTGACAATAGCCACGATGCCAGTGCACTATCTTGTGCTACAAAGTCATCATACAACTCGTTTGGCATAGATTAACCATTTGCATCTACTATAAACTCAGGCGGAGGCTGCAACAAGCCAGTCAACAACTGCTCGAGTCGATGGCTACGAACAGTTAGCAGAACTTGTTGCTTCCATAGTAAAAAATTCGACTCATCAAGAATTACATTTACCTTCTTGTGAGTAAGCGTCTTAGCAGCCATAGAGTCCATGTCCACCAAAAAACGAAGTAGCGAAGCAAGACACCTCAGGAACAGAAGGCGAATGATACCATAATAAAATGTTCTCTACAAAAGTAATTCACAGCAAGCATATTCATTTATTACTCATAACATTGAGGACTTAATGCCCATTTATACAGCTCGTTTACTAACCAACAATAACAACTTTGTAACAACTTCATAACAGACTGTTAACGTTCACACTCACACATGCTCAACAACCTCACACCACGCATACAGCTCAACTGTTAATCTAACTTCATTCACACTCAACCTTCATATGCTAATAATGATATTATTATATGTTTATTCAACATAAAACAATCAATTAACTAAAAAATTGCCTCAAAACCTTTGAGAACAAAACCCAAAGTATCAAAAACATATTTTTTAGTAACAAAAAAACATATCTTTTATGAGGATTGACATTGTATCCTCCTCTAAATTTAAAAATATCATCTCTTTGAAGATTAGCATTATATCCTCCTAAAAAATCATAAGGACCAAGAATATCATTTTCTTGAGAGTTTGCATCGTATTCATTTGTAATGTTGATGTTGAATCCTTTAAAAGAATTGATATTGTATCTCTCCAAAAAAAAATTACATTTTTTTTATGGTTTGCATTATATTACATCTTTGAATATGATTAACATTATATGCCTCCAAATTATTGATATTTTTGGGATTGATATTATATTTGTTGATGGAATTGACATTTTATTCTTTCAAATGATTAACACAATATTCTTGTGTAGGATTAAGGTTGTATGTCGGTGGTGCAATAGTGGTATTGGGAACAGTGAATCCCTCATCTATGTAAAACGGTTGGGATTTGCATTCAAAATAGCAACATTTTCCGCTTCCACATTCTTTTCAAACTCTTCCATGGTTGATTTCAATTGTCAGATTTGTGAGAGATCAAGTTCCTCAATCGATGGCTGCCACCACTATTGTTTTTAGTTTGTTTTGGCCATCTAGTTAAAGTCTTCACCATGCTTCTTTTCAGCTTTTAAATGACTTATTGCCTGATATAGATCAATCGTGTAAAATATATACATATAATCTTATTCAATAAAAATAATAGAAAATGAAAATATATAAATGAAACCTGAGTATGTTGCACAATGAGCTCACGGATCTTAGCATTACGGTAAGCCTCAATGAGCTAAAAAAATCTTGAAATTAATGGTGTGTCACAATTGAGATAATGATCGATAATAGCATAAACACTAGGGTGGGTGAGAGTGAACACCTTTTTTTTAGGCTAGTAAACAATTAGGGCTAGTGAAATTAGCATCCTTTGTGAAGCTGAACTCACCCTTATTGTTTACTCAATTGGAAAAAATGGTTTTCTATTGATCACCCTAGAGTTGATATTGTTGTCTATCATTACCTCGGCTGTGACACACCAGATACATTAAGAATTTTGTAGCTCGTCGATTATTACCGTAAAGCTATCACCTGTGAGCTCATCGTGCAATATACTCAAGTTTATTTATATATTTTCATTTTTGACTTTTTTATTCAATAAGATTATGTATATACCATGCACAAGTGATTTTTATCAGGTGATATGACTCATTAGAAACTAAAAGGAAACGTGGTGAAGAGCTTAACCAGAGGAACAGAGCAAACCAACAATAATATTGGTTGTAGTCGTCGATCGAAGAACTTGACATGTCACTACTCCATCAATTGAAATCAACCATGGAAGAGTTGGAAAAGAACCTGGCAGTGGAGAAGCTTGTTATTTTGAATCTGAATCACCAACAGTTTTACATATATAAGTATTCAATGTCCTCAATATCACTATTGCACTATCATCGGACAACCTTAAACCTACACAAAGATATGGCGTAAATCCTTTCAAAGAATATGATGGTAATTATATCAACAAATACAATATTATTTCTACACAAATAAACAATATAAATTATTTGGTGATATATAATGTTAATCATTTTTAAAGATGCAATATCATTTTTTGCAGAAGAATACAATGCAAATCTTATAGAGGAATGCAATGAAAACCATCAAGGATAAAATGTTAATCTTCAGAGGGATATAATATCAATTATACTGAAGTATTCAACATCAACACTACAGATGAATATGATGCTAAGGATTCAACATCAACACTACAGATGAATATGATGCAAACTCTCATGAAATCGATATTCTTGGTCCTCGTGAATTTTTAGGAAGATATAATACTAACCTTCAAGGAGATTATATTCTTACTATTTTTATTTTAGAGGAGAATATAATATCAACCCTCATAAATAAATATATATATATATATATATATATATGATCCTCTAGATTCAGTCCTCAAATATTTTGAGGCGAATTTCTTATTTAATTGATTTTTTGTGTGGAATAATCGTAGAATAATAATCATAGTCACAATATGAATTTTTATATGATTGATTATTCATATGTATTTTGTTGGCTTGGTTTATTCATAATATGTAAGATAATTAATTTGGTTAAATTATTATTATCTTTGTTGATTTAAATAACTATAATGATATTATAAAATTTGTTCAACACATCTTAAATATTGAATAGTTACCTGAGTTAATTGAACCAAATGAGACATATTACTTCAAAAAATATTATTTCGTATCAATTAGAAGATACAAAAGGTTTCTAATTAATTTATTGGATTATAATTATGGAACGTGTAGTTTATTGTATTATAATATATTATACTAAGTGTGAGCTTTTAGATTTATGTTTTTCATTTAAGTGAGTTATTCTCTTTAAAATTTTCCTTTATTAAAAAAATATTATGGAAAAAAATCTTTATAGTAAGAAATAAATAAAGAAGAAAAATAAAAGTGAGAAAAAGAAGAGAAAAAAATTTAGTTTTAAATTTCAGAGTGGTCATTGACTGCTAATAATTTTTAAGCTTTGAAAAATAGTTAATCATTAAGAATCGTTGGGGAAAAATATTGATATGAAGTCGTTGACTACTAAGTTTTTAAAATTAGTTAACTGTTAAGAAAGATCTTATAATTTTTATACATAAAATTGTTTATTGTTAGAAGCCGTTGAAGAAAAGAAAATTTATAAAACGAAGATAGAGAAAAGATACTTCAAAATATTAAAGTAGACATTAAATATAATGATTTTTTATGTTTCAAAAATTAGTTAAATGTTTCTTTTTAAAATTAAAGGATTTTTACCGTTAGATAATATTTTGATATGGAAAATATCTTTAAAAAATCTACACATAAATTGGCATTCTACTTATAGACTCTAGACTAAATCATTCAAAAAAAAAAATTATCTTCATTGTCTTGATTTCACTTAGATAAAGTTGTAGACCCTATTATTAACCAAGAAAGTATTATTATCTTTTTTTTTTGAGTTTTTAGGTTTTATACACTTCTAATAAATAGGAGAGGTATTTAGTAATTCATCACCTATCACTCGAAAACCAACTCATGTAATAATATATCAGACGAGCAAAGCATAATATTTATGAAAATCATGAAACCTTTCAAAGTTTGAGGTGTACTGACCTTATTCACCTGAATTTGAAATTATTATTAACCTTTTATTTGAGTTGATGACATATGCCTATTGATATTGATTTTCAATCGAATATCTTAAAATAGTTAGATATAAGTTCTTATATTAATAACAGTATATTATAGATGATATTCGAATAGAACCTATTGAATTGAAGAAGTTAAGGCACAAAGTAACCTTTCTCGGCAAAGTCATCCCATGTCAATGGTCAAAATCAATAATGATTAACGATCAAAGTCAACTATGATCAACAGCTCTACTTGGCTCAAGTCAGCTCGAACAAATCAGTTCAAGCAAATTGGATTGGTTAAATTGGGTCAAATTGTTCAATTCAGGTCGGTTAACGGATCTAGTTCAAATTAGTCAATAGATCTAATTTAGATTGGTTCAGTTTAGTTTGATTTGAACCCAGGTTGAGTCAATAGGCCTACCGAAAATATTAATTGAAGTCAACGGGCTGCATATGCAAGCTCACTCTAACCTTCAGCCTAATGTTGGGTTTGGTTAAATAGGCCTTTATACAAGTCAATTGAATGGGTTAAGAAAACCTAGCCCAATCATATCTAGGGTTTCTGTAATACCCCAAAATATCGGGTCAGTGACTAAAGTGTAAGAATTCAAAATTTAGCAATTTAATTTTGATAAATTAAAATGTTCAAGGAGTGATTTGGAATTTTTGTTTAGGATATATTCTCAAAGATTGAAGGATGAAAGGGCAAAACGGTCTTTTGGCATGAAATGAATTTAAAATTCATTTTAAGGTATTTATAACATGTGAGGAAATGAAGGAAAGGAAAAAGAAAAGCCTAGAACACTCTCTCTTCATCTTCTCTTCTTCATTTTCACTGTGAACTCCATTGCTAAGATTTCGAGCGAAAGCAAGTACCGAATGAATCGACGTAAAAAAAAGAGATTGAGCGAAAGTGAAAATGATTCTTGCTTAGGGCTTAAGTAAGGCAAATGTGAGTGCATACAAATTTAATGTATTAATACAAGCGAAGAAGACTTGTGATAAGCCGACTTCCAATGATTTTTAATTAGAATATAATTTTGAATAGTTATGTATATTATTTTTTATGGTTTTACCTAAATCGTATTTCAAAAGCACTGTTTTAATTTCATTACTATGAGTATATGTTCTATGTGAATAAATGATAATTTGAATAATGCTATGTGAGATTAAAGCCCAAAGTATGTGCTATGAGAAACATAGGTATAATTGGCATGCCAAGAGTCGAGGGATCCTACGCGGTCCTTCGGGACAATTCTACGTGGCCTTTCGGGATAATTCTATGTGGTACATCGGAACAAATCTATGTGGCACTTCAGTGCATATTCTACGTCGGTAGTTCGATGCAAATTCTACGCGGTAGTTTTGACTGCAATTACAATGCACAACCTCAAAGTACTCACATACCTTGAGTTCTCAGTGATATATGTTGGGCTATTTGTTGGCATGTACTACAAATTGTTGTCATTCCAGGTATTGTTCGTTAATGACCGGAGAGCCTGCGTAATCAGAGAGATTCGCTACTGTATCTCAGAGAGGTAGAGGATGAGCCAAGGAAGGAATCAGTCAGAATCGACCACTCAACGTGAAATGCGTGCAACTTCTCGGGTATACAACCTTAAGACTAATGAAGATCATGATGATCTGGAGATCATCGCAGGTATTTTCCAATTAATTGATAAACCTATTTTAGTATTGACTGCCCCGAGATCAACTTATTCTTATATCAATAGTGAACTGGTGAGAGATTTGGGAATCCAGTTAGAAGCTATAAGTACTGATGTTATTGTGACTAACCCACTAGGGCATAGTGCTCATGTGAAGCAGATTTGTCGAGGATGTCGTTTAAGGATTCGGGGAATTGAATTCCCTGTTAATATGATGGAATTATCCTTTGATGAGTTTGAGGTTATATTGGGAATGGGTTGGATGTATCATTACCATGCTAATGTTGATTGCCGATTGAAGCGGGTAATTTTGAGAAGTTTTTATGAATCAGAGATAATTATGGTTAGCGAGAAAATTAATTCATTATCTAATGTGATATCGGTAATGTCGGCTAAGAAACTAATGTTGCTATGATGTCAAGCTTTTATCGTCAATATGATTGATACTTGAGCCCTGGAGATGAGATTAGAGGACATTCTAACGGTCAGAGAATTTCCAGATGTGTTTCTAGATGAAATACTGGGATTACCTCCAGATAGAGAGATTGAATTTCAAATTGATGTAATACCTGGAATGGCACCAATTTTGACGGTTCTTTATAGAATGGCCCTGAAAGAACTGAGGGAGTTAAAGGTTTAATTGCAGGAGTTATTCGATAAAGTATTCATTAGACCCAGTGTATCACCTTGGGGTGCGCCAGTTTTATTTGTAAAGAAGAAAATGGTTCGATGCGCCTATGCTTTGATTATCGGTAGCTCAACAATGTGATAATAAAGAATAAATATCCTCTCCCGAGAATCGACGATTTATTTGATCAACTCAATGGAGCTTCAGTGTTCTCCAAAAACAGCTTTTAGGACCTGATATGGCCATTATGAGTTTGTGGTAATGACGTTTGGATTAACTAATGCACCGACAGCGTTTATGGATCTTATGAATAGGATCTTCTAATCGTACCTCGATCAATTTTTTTTCGTCTTCATTGATGATATCTTGGTTTATTCAAAGACGAATAAGAACATGATGTCCATCTTCAAGTGGTTCTTCAGACACTTCGAGATAAGAAGCTTTATGTTAAGTTGTCTAACTTTGAGTTTTGGTTAAATGAAGTTGCATTCCTTGAACATGTAGTATCTGCAGAGGGGATTCAGATGGATCCTCATATGATTAAAGCTATTATAGATTGGGAAGTTCTAAGAAATATTTCTGAAGTACGAAGTTTCTTGGGATTAGCTGGATATTATCGAAGGTTTGTAAGAGACTTTTCAATGATTGACTCCCCATTGACAAAGCTGTTGAGGAAAGATGTGTCATTCATTTGGATGGATAAATGCCAAGAGAGTTTTGAATTCTTAAAGAAGGTTCTGAAGGAGGCTCCAGCGTTAGTACAACCAGAATTGGGCAAGGATTATACAATTTATAGTGATGCTTCTCATAATGGTCTGGGATGTGTTCTGATGCAAGATGAGAAGGTGGTAACCTATGCTTCGAGACAACTTAAGCCACATGAAAGGAATTAGTCGACACATGATCTTGAGTTAGCAATGGTGGTGTTTGCGCTATATGGTGCCACTATTTATATGGTGAGCGATGTTATATTTACACTGATCATAAAAGTTTAAAGTATTTGTTAACTCAAAAGAAGCTAAACTTGAGACAGAGGAGATGGATCGAGTTACTTGAAGATTATGATGCAATCATAGACTATTACCCAGGGAAGGCTAATGTTGTAGCTGATGCACTTAACCGAAAGACTTTTTCAGCTTTACGTATGCTAGATGCCTGATTATTTTTAAAAGACAGTTGTGCTCTAGTGGTTGAATTAAAGCTAAAGCCTTTATTGTTGGAGCGAATAAAGGAGTTGCAAAAGAGAGATGAAAAGTGTTTAACAAGAATGGAACAAGTGGAAAAAGGTGAAATCAAAGACTTCGAAGTAAATTATGATGGATGTTTATACAATAAAGACCGAGTTTGTGTTCCAAATGATGAAGAGTTAAAGAAAAATATACTTTTTGAAGTGCATTGTAGTCCGTTGACTATGCATCTAGGAGGGAACAAGATGTATCAAGAGTTAGAAGGCCAATACTGGTGGCCAGGTATGAAAATAGCTATCACAGAGTTTGTTGCGAAGTGCTTAACCGGTCAACAAGTAAAAGCTGAGCATCAGGTACCTTCAAGACTTTTACAACCAATCTCCATTCCTCAATGGAAATAGGAGAAAGTTACGATGGATTTCATAACAGAATTACCATTAACACCGAATAAAAAGGATTTTATTTGGGTGATAGTTGATAGATTGACGAAGACATCACATTTTATTCCTGTTCGAACTAATTATTCGATGAATAAATATGTTTAATTATATATCAAGGAGATTGATCGACTTCATGGAGTTTCAAGTTCAATAGTATCTGACAGAGATCCAAGGTTCACGTCAAGGTTTTGAAAGTCTTTACATGAAGCCTTAGGTACTCGATTAAATTTTAGCACATTTTTTCACCCACATACAGATGGTCAATATGAGCGGACTATCCAATTTTTGGAAGATATATTAAGGGCGTTTGTGATTGATTTCAATGGATCTTGGGAGAAGTATTTTCCACTCGCAGAGTTTGCAAACAATAACAGTTATAAATCGAGCATTAAAATGGCACCGTATGAGGTATTGTATGAAAGGAAATGCAGAACACCTCTTAATTGGTACGAATTAAAAGATAGGGATGTTCTTGGTCTTGATTTGATTAAAGAAGTAGAAGAAAAGGTCTAGGTGATCCAGCATAACATTAAAGTGGCAGAAGACATACAAAAGTCCTATACAGGTTTGAAAAAAAAAGAGATTGAGTATCAAGTAGGAGATAAAGTGTTTTGGTCGAAAGGGAAAGCTCAGTCTATTGGCCCATATGAGATTATAAAGAGAGTAGGACCAGTGGCATATCAGTTAGTATTGCCACCAGAAATGGAAAAGACCCACAATGTTTTTCATGTCTCGATGCTCAAAAGATATTGATCAAATCCTTCTCACTTCATAGCACCGGAAGAGATAGAAGTCCAATCTGACTTGACCTATGAGGAATAACCAAAGTAGATTTTAGCACATTAAGTCAAAAGACTAAGGAACAAGACGATTTCGTTAGTTAAAGTTCATTGGATAAATCACAAAGTGGAAGAGGTGACATGAGAGCGTGAATAGGACATGAGAAGACAATTTCCTCATCTCTTTGTGCAGTGAAAATTCAAGGATGAATTTTCTTAAGGGATAAAATTGTAATACTCCAAAACATCGGGTCAGTGACTAAAGTGTAAGAATTAAAATTTTAGCTATTTGATTTTGATAAATTGAAATGTTCAACAATTGATTTGGAATTTTTGTTTAGAATATATTATCAAAGATTGAAGGATAGAAGGGTAAAATGGTCTTTTGGCATGAAATGAATTTAAAATTTATTTTAAGGTATTTATAACATGTGAGGAAATGAAGGAAATGAAAAGAAAATCCTAGAACACTCTCTCTTCATCTTTTTTTCTTCATTACACCGTGAACTCCATTGCTAAGATTTCGAGCGAAAACAAGTACCGAACGAATTAACGTAAAGAAAGAGATTGAGCGAAAGTGAAAAGAATTCTTGCTTAGGGTTTAACTGAGGCAAAGATGAGTGCATACTACTTTAATGTATTAATAAAGGGAAGAAGACTTGTGATGAGTCGACTTCCAATGATTTTTAACTAGAATAGAATTTTGAATAGTTATTTATATTAACTTTTATGGTTTTACCTAAATCGTATTTCAAAAGCATTGTTTTAATTTCATTACTATGAGTAATGTTCTATGTGAATAAATGATAATTTGAATAATGTTATGTGAAATACTTATATGTTTAAAGCCCAAAGTATGTGCTATGAGAATTAGAGGTATAATTGGCATGCCAAGAGTCGAGGGATTCTATTCGGTCCTTCGGGACAATTCTACGTGGTCCTTCGGGATAATTCTATGTGGTCCTTCGGGATAAATCTATGTGTCACTTCGGTGTATATTCTACTTGGCACTTCGGTGAAAATTCTACGCGGTAGTTTTGAATGCAATTACAGTGCACAACCTCAAAGTACTCACATATCTTGAGTTCTCAGTGATATACGTTGGGCTATTTGAACAAGTTAATATGAATTGAACAATGCATAACAGTATATGTTATTTTTATGAAATGTATCTTGTTTTCAGTATTCAATGTTTCTCCTCAAATGTTTAAGAAAATGTTTTAGTATTTTATTATGCTCATTTATGCCTTACTAAGTCAAAGACTTAGCGTGTAAGTGTTTTCACACGTAGGTTCAAAGAAGTCAGCAGAGTAAAACTAGATCAGGACAGCATACCTTTGAAGAAGATCATATCAGATAGATTTGAACAGTATGTGATTTTGTTATTTTGAAATTTTGTTGGCATGTACTACAAATGTTTAAATCGCAAATGCTCTGATCTATTTAGTAACTATACTAATTAAGGTTTATGTAAATATATTAAATATTTTTTCATTGTTTCATATTAATTTTGATTTTAACTCGTATTAATGAGGGCTTCACCACTAAAATAAAGATAAAAAGTCCAATTTTAGTCGGATTTTCAAAGAGTACGCGTTGAAAAGTCAATGTTACACTTCATATTCGTATCCGGGTACGGGTCGGGAGTGTGACAGTTTGTGTTCGGATGATGGTGGTTGAACGACGAGATAGATGAAAGTAAAATCCTGCAAATTCACGACAATTATCCTTGACCTAGAAATGAAAATAAATCAAAGGAATGAGAAAAAAAAGATGAAAAGAGAGAAGAAAATAGTGAAAATTCTCTAAAATCTGACCAGATCTGTATCCATGACAATGATGCTCATTTCCTCTCATGATCAACGTCAACAAGGGCTTGATTTTAATGTTTGGTGGCCAGATCTGTAAAAGGAAAGTCTCAATTTCTCTTTTGAGATAAAAATCATCTTGATTGGAACGAGGAATGCGTTGACGCACAACGATCTACAATTATCTAATGAGGGAGAGAATAGAGAGGAGATAGAGCGGCGAAATAATAAAAATAAGGGATATGAGTCTTTATACCAGAAAAATCCTTATTTATACATAGGGTTTTTAGCTCACTTTATAATAACTTAAAATTTAAAGTTCATCTCATCCTTTACATAGTGACGAAATAATAATGAGGGTCATGCCTTCGAGCATCGCTCAAGGCACAACTCACCTTAATCCACATTTTTTACCTTATAAGGAAAATGGTCAAATTAAACAAATATCTCTAAACTTTTAATACTTTTCAGAATAAGCATATAATTTCAACTCACATTCAATTCAATCCTTAATATTTCACCAATTTCTTTCAATTAAGCCACCATATTTAATTCAATTAAATCACATCAACTTTATAATATTTTCAATTGAGTCTCAAACTTCAAAATTATAATTTTAGGGCATAATATACCTAAAAAACAAAGACGATGTAGATATTTTGGTAACAATTACACTTTTATTGTATGGTATCTTATTTCTATATATGTTTATATACAAGGAAGTAATTTTATTAATATAAAAGACAATAAATTAGGACATCTCAAATACTTCAAAACCTAATTATTATTTCTATATAAATATTTAATTATCAATTACATATCTCAATAAAAAATATCAATCACTTTTTTTTGGATTTTTTGGTTTGGTGGTTTTAGAAATAATCAAGAAGAAAATTTAGGGTGAGAAGTTAAGTTCCTCAACTCGGCGACTGCCACTAGCATTGATGTTGGTTTACTTTGTTTATCTAGTTAACTCTTCGTCGCACTTCTTTTTAGCTTCTAAATGAATTATTTCTTGTTACAAATTGATTGTTCATGATACTACATATAATCTTATTCTATAAAAAAGTAAAAAAATAAAATTATATAAATGAAACATGAGTAAGATGCATGTTGAACTCATGGATGTTGCCATTACAATAAGCCTTGACGAGCTGCAAAATTCTTGAAGTATTTGATTTGTTGCAATCGAGGTAATGATCAACAACAACATCAACACTAGGGTGATCAAAAGAAGACATTTTTTTCAAGCAAGTAAATAACAAGAAAAACTTGAGTATCACAAAGGATGCTAATTTCACTAGTCTTTTTGTAAAAAAACTGTCCAACGTTTAAAGAAGATGCCTAAAATAAATTTCATTTGTTTCTTTCTTCATCTCAATCTTCTCGTGATCTAAATTTTTTTCTCTATCTCTAAAACCATTAAACAACAAAAACTACAAGAGAAGTTATTAGTATTTTTTGAATCTGTTGCAGAAGACAGCTATCGGATAGAGCAAAATCGCAACTGATAATTTGAGAAAATAAAAATGAAGATAAAAGAGACACAAAATTTACGTGGAAAACCCCTAAAAACTTAGGGTAAAAACCGCGGGCAACGGTAAAAGAATTTCACTATGAGAAAATAGGAATTACAACCTCTCTCGATCTACCAAGGAGAAAACAATGATAATTCTCTCATGATAAAAAAAGGAGAAAACAACTCTCAAGAAACTCTCTAAATTCTCTCTAGTATTGGAAGAAAGCTAGAATGCTTTGGGATGATTTCGAAGCTAAATGAGCTAGGGTATTTATAGTTGAAGATTAAGGACTAATCTTGAAAATACCCTAAAGTAAAGTGACTAAATGTGTAATTATCTCATTAGCAAAATTCAACAAAAACAACTATATTTGTTTTTCATGCTTTCGGTGCATTAATGCTAAAGCCACCACCTTTGACTTTCAACAATCTCCCACTTGAAGATTTGATTGGAACAATAATATCTTCACACTATTCTTTCTACCTTGTATCTTCATGTTGCTTACGTCTCTGACAGGCCACAAGAGGATCGACACCAGGTAAATTTATCAGTATTGATCACCTTCGTCATGAAATCTGCTATATTGTCTTTGGTATGGATCTTCTGCATATCTACCGTCCCTTCTTCCACCTTTTCACGAATGAAATGGTATTGAACTCGTATGTGCTTTGTCCTTGAATCAAATTTTGGATTCCTTGCTAGATACAAGGTGCTTTGACTGTCACAAAACAGAGAGACATACTCTTGATTGTGTCCAAGCTCCTCCAATAGCATCTTCAACCAAATTGCTTCTTTACTGGCTTGTGTAGCTGCTACATATTCTGCTTCTGTTGTGGATGTAGCCACAACAGACTTTAATTTTGAAACCTAGCTTACAGCTCCACCAGCAACTTTGAACACATATCCTGTAGTAGATTTGCTTTTATCCAAATCCCCTGCATAATCAGAATCTACATACCCATTGATTAGTAAATTTGATCCTTCGTAACATAATGCAACATTTGAGGTCCCCTTAATGTATCTCAGGATCCTCTTTACTGTATTCCAATGCTCTTTGCATGGATTCGCCATGTACCGACTAACCACTCCCACTACTTGTGCAATGTCTGGTCTTGTGCATATCATAGCGAACATTAAACTTCCCACTGCTGATGCATACGGTACTAGAGACATCTCCATCCTCTCTTCTTCACTACTAGGACTCATATTGGAGGATAATTTGAAGTTAATAGGAAGAGGGGTAGAAATTGGCTTACAATCTTGCATGTTGAATCGTGACAAGTTCTTCTTCAAGTAATTCTTTTGTGAAAGCCAAATCTTCTTATTACTTCTGTCTCGGTGAATTTGCATCCCTAGAATCTTGTTTGTTGATCCCAAGTCCTTCATTTCAAATTCCCTAGCTAGTTGTGCCTTCAATTCTTCAATATGATCTTTGTTGGGTCCTGCAACCAACATGTCATTCACATACAATAGCAATATAACAAAATCGTTATCACCAGACCTCTTGAAATAAGCACAAGGGTCTGCATTAAGTATGTTGTATCCAAGACACATAATGAAGGAATCAAATCTCTTATACCAACACCTCGGCGCCTGCTTTAGACCGTATAGAGATTTGTTCAACCTGCAAACCAAGTTATTCTTTTCTTTTTCTTTAAAACCTTCAGGCTGGAGTATGTAAATTTCTTCTTCAAGATTTCCATGAAGAAAAGTTATTTTAACATCTAGCTGCTCTAGATGTAAATTCAATGTAGCACACATTGCCAAGACTACTCGAACTGTTGTTAGTCGAACCACAGGAGAAAATATTTCATTGAAATCAATACCTTCTTTTTGAGCATATCCTTTGACCACCAGTCTTACACGATACCTCTCTACTTGATCGTCACCATTTCTCTTGATTTTGAAGACACCTTTGTTACTAATTGGCTTCCTTCCTTGTGGTAGTGACACAAGGTCCCATGTATTATTTTTATGAAGGGCTTCAATTTCTTCTTGCATCACCATCATCCACAGTGAAGCATTTGAGCTGTTTATTACCTCCTGGTATATTGATGGTTCATCGTCCTCTATTAAAAGGTAGTATGCAATATTACCTTCTATAACATAATCTGAGTGCCAATTGGGACGTCTTCTCATACGATCTGATTGACGAGTTGTTGGTGCTTCATCATATGATGGTTCTACTTCAGAAGAATCTCCTTGTTCAACCTCCTTTTCCATATGTATCTGTGTAGTCTCTAACTTTTCAGCGCTATCATCGTCTTCTTTTCTTTGTAGTTTATCTTCTACAAAGATAACATCCCTGCTGATGATCACTTTGCAGGCAGTGGGATCCCACAAGCGATACCCCAAGAATTTGCATTTCTTGGATTTTGGATCCAACTTTGAGATTTCTTGGGAGTTGTATATCACATAGACAATACTTCCAAATACATAGAGGTTTGAATAATCAGCTGGTTTTCCAGTCCACAGCTCAATTGGTGTCTTTAGCTCTATTGCAGTTGATGGAGCTCGATTCACCAAATAACAGGCGGTATTGACTGCTTCTTCCCATAATGATTTTTCTAGGCCTGCATCCCTCAACATTGCTCTTGTTCTTTCTAACAAGGTTCTGTTCATCCGCTCCGCCACTCCATTTTGTTGAGGAGTGTTCTTCACTGTGAATTATCTTTTGATGCCTTCTTTCCTGCAAAAGTCATCAAATTCTTCATTTGTGTATTCTCCTCCATTATCTGTTCTGAAACACTTGATCTTATTTCCAGAATCAAGTTCCACCCATGCTTTGAAGTTTTTGAAAGTTGAAAACACATCTGACTACTTCTTAATAGGGTACACCCAACATCTCCTGGAGTAGTCATCAATAAATGATTTTGCTCCGCCTAGGGATGTAACTGGTGCTTGCCATACGTCAGAGTGAACCAATTTTAGAACACCTATGCCTCTAGAATTTGATGTGTTGAATTTCAACTGGTGTTGCTTACTTGTTATGCAATGCTCACACAAAGGAAGTGATACATTTGTTAAGCCTGGAAGTAGCTTTTGCTCCATAAGGACTTTCATTCCTTGTTCTGACATGAGTCCAAGTTTCTGATGCCATAGCATTACAGAGTCTGAACTACGTGAGGCAACAGAGGCTTCTGCTTCTAGCAAAGTCTCTCCCTTCAGCATGTACAAGTTTGTTGCTATCTTTTCTCCTTTCAGCACCACAAGCGCTCCACGGAACACCTTCATGATTCTTTTCTGTGTTTCAATCTTGCTTGCATTATTATCTAACAATCCGTAGGATAATAAATTTTTCTTCAGGCCTTTCACGTACCATACATCTCAAACAACTTTAATTGTTCCATCATACATCTTCAATTTGATGGTTAACGATCTCTAACGCATGATCATTGCAACTATACACAGATCCTCTTGAGACAGGTTCATAATGATGGAACCATTCTCTTCTTGAGGTCATGTGATATATTGCTCCTAAATCAATGAGCCATATATCTGCAAATCTTTTTATGCCTTCCACGATGGTTGACACTTCACAGCATAGAGCATCTCCATCATCTGAAATGTTTGCGGTATTGCCTTGTGGATTGGAGTTTTTATTTAGACTCCAACAATCCTTCTTCAAGTGACCCTTCTTTCCACAGTTGTAGCACTTTAAATTCTTCTTGCTCCTCGACTTCGATCTACCATTTTTATGACTGCTGCTTTGGCCACGTTATGTTGATCTCCCTCTCGTCGTTGTCAATGCTTCTGCTTGTTGCAGATTTACTTATCTGTCTTCCTTGTTCTTGTGCCGATTTTCTTCTTGTATAACAGAAGCTGCAATGTCATCGAAGACTAGACTAGTGATATTACTGTTTGTCAAGTTGATGATGAGTTTATCATACGAATCTGGTAGACTTTGAAGTAGAAGTTCAACATGTTCTTGTTCTCCTATTATACATCTTAAAGATATAAGCTAAGAAAATAAAGTGTTCAATGTGTTTAAGAGCTCCGTCACTGAAGTAGATTCTGACATACGGAGAGTGTACAATTTCCTCTTAAGGAAAATTTTATTGTGCAGTGATGTGGCCTCGTACAGTTTGGTGAGATGATCCCATATCTCCTTAGATGTCTTCTTCTCCTCGATGCTTGACAATACTTCATCTACTAATGCTAGATGAAAGTTTGCCATAGAATTCCCGTCCATTTCGATCGATTTGTTGTCATCTGTGAAATTCACTGGCCTTTCACTGATAGTTGCTAGAGAACCGTCTTTCCTCAGGATAGCCTTCATCTTCAATTTCCACAATGATAAATTTCTCCCATTGAATTTTTCAATATCAAATTTCATTGTCATAGCTTCTTTTACGGATAGCTCCCACTATTTCACTATCGTGAATAGTTCTCTGGAACCTTCAAAGAATGGGTAATACCTTCTTACTTTCTTATGTTGGAGGATCCACCTTTTGCTGGCAACCACAAAGATAATAAGCAGATATTACACACTCAAATCTGGCTCGGATACCAATTGTTACGGAAGACGGCTATCGGATAGAGCGAAATCGCAACTGATAATTTGAGAAAATAAAAATAAAGATAAAAGAGACATAAAATTTACGTGAAAAACCCCTAAAAATTTAGGGTAAAAACCACAGGCAACGGTAGAAGAATTTCACTATGAGAAAATAGGAATTACAACCTCTCTCGATCTACCAAGGAGAAAACAATGATAATTCTCTCTTGATAAAAAAAAGAGAAAACAACTCTCAAGAAACTCTATAAATTCTCTCTAGTATTGGAAGAAAGCAAGAATGCTTTGGAATGATTTTGAAGCTAAATGAGCTAGGGTATTTATAGTTGAAGATTAAGGACTAATCTTAAAAATACCCTAAAGTAAAGTTACTAAATGTGTAATTATCTCATTAGCAAAATTCAACAAAAACAACTATATTTGTTTTTCATGCTTTCGGTGCATTAATGCTAAAGGCACCACCTTTGACTTTTAGCAGAATCAGATAGGTAATTGATTATTAATCGTTTATATAGAAATTAAGAATTTGTTTTCAACACTTTGAGTTGTCCTAATTTATTGTCTTCTGCATGAATTAAATTAATTCCTTGTGTATAAACATATATGGAAGCAACATATCATACAATAAACTGTTATCAAAATATCTACATTGTCTTTGTTCCTTCATGTATGTAATGTCTTGAAATTTGGCCCAAAAATTATAATTTTAAAGTTTGGGACACAATTAAAAAGATTGTAAAGCTTATAGGATTTAATTAAATTAAATTGTAACAACGGTTAAGGAAATTTTTTAACGAGGTCCATATCATTGTTGTTTTGTATGTTTTATTTATCTAATGCCAAATAAAACCCCTTTCAAATTATTTCATTCATTTTCATATTTAATTGGCATGCCTAGTACATTATGCAATTTCATTGTTATTTAGTCTGTTATTCTTTTATTTTTCAGTTATTTCAATTCAACACTATATGATTATTTTATTTTGATTTGGTCTTCTTTTATGCTTACTTTTTTTGTTTCAAGTATTTAATTTTATGTCATTCATTTTAAATATTTAATTGGCATGCCCTTTAAATTCTACAATTTATATTTATATCATTTTATTGTTAATTTTATTTCAATTTAGTCCCTGATTCTTTTATTTTTCAATTATTTCAATTCAAAACCATATGATTATTTTATTTTGGTTTGGACTTCTTTTATGCTTACTTTTTTATTTCAGCTATTTAATATTATGTAATTCATTTTTAATATTTAATAGGCATGCCCTTTAAGTTCTGTAATTTATATGTATACCCTTTTATTGTTCATTTTATTTCAATTTATGTAACACCCACAGACCGATACATGTGACCTGATCCGATCCGAGGTGTCTCATTAGGGCCAGCGGAGCGACCCACTGTACCAGAAAATTAAATTTTTTTGTTAAAACATGTAAATTTATAAAACAATTTATAAACACAACAATAAAACTTAACAATATTCAGAATTAAAAAAGATTCCAGACTCGGATATAAAAACAAAATACAAGCTACATGCCCCCTAATCACATACACTGTACTCCGCAAGCAATGCCGGTGAGACTCTCTTACTGAAGTAGATAGTTGCACTGGTTCAATCCTTTTATCCTGAAAAGGTGAGTAATAGAGTGAGTTTTGGAAAGCTCGGTAATACAGAACTACCAGATGATGCTGAAGAACATGCAGATAACAGATAAGCATATGTTTCCTTATTGATTTAGACATCTACAGACTTTTATGCTGAGTTGAGGTCCCATTGATATCTCAGATAGTAAAAGACAATAAGCTTTCAGATCAGAGGAAATATTTCGGATTACTAGGTTTAGGAGATCAAAATAGGGTGTCTAGTGTGTTCCCACAAAACCAGTGAAAATGTACAGGTCTTTTTGAAACAGTATCAGTTTAAAACGTATTTTTTAAAAACCATAGTAAGACCCTCCAACCGAATGCTATATGCAGTTCTGGGGAACTGCATAACCTAAAGGAGCACCTTGTGTTTGAGAGCCTACCCAAGAAAGATTCTCGAGGCCATGGGGCCTACCCAAGAAAAATACCAGGGCCCTAAGGCCTACCCAAGAAAGATCTCGAGACCGCAGAGCCTACCCAAGGGTCACCTTAGATCCATAAGGAATTACCAATCGGTGTTGAATCTATAAAAAGAATTACTAGCAGCGACTGAACCTGCCAGAGTCTTCAGTCATACCAGAGTCCCAGATAACCACTTATAAAATAATTTCAGTTAGTAACAGAGATATCAGAAATATGAACAGAGATAAGAACATAAATCAGAGAAAACATTTGTGTGATCAGGGAACACACTAGAGGTTCCAAATATTATTCGAAGGTACTTGATAATCTTATCGGGAAGGGAAACACGGATCTTCAGTATACCGACAAAATGCCAGAAATTAGAATCACTATCGAAAGAGTTCATTAGTTGACATAATCAGCAGTTATTCAGAATGTGATTTACCAGGATCATATAGTATTTGGACATTTTTCAGAGGCACTAGGTAATCAGAAAGGTATTTAGAATCCTTTGCATCTGATTTACTCGTGTTTTCAGATATGAAATGAGTAATTCCATTATTCAGTAAAATCATAGGCATTTTGGGCATTAAGTTCTTGGAGAATTCTTAATGATTTGATCTAATAAGGGAGAAACAAAGATTCAGGGCATTTAAGATTTGTGTCAGTCTATCGGGATATCGAGTTAACTCGAACTAAACAAATCCGAGAACTAATACTTATCAACCGGTCTAATCGTTGCACTTCAAGGGTATTCACTCTTTAATACAAATAAATCTTGTCGAATTGATCACCTTCATAATCATCGCTAAATGGATCTTAAGGAGTCTAACATATATTCCAATGGTCTTTATTTCACATCTGCATTGCAATGGTATCAGGAAATGTCGACATGCTTGATTTGTGATTCATAACCCTTAGGGACGATATATCATGTAAGTTCATCAGCGTTTCCAGACTAATCCAAGTCACTCGCTTAATCCTAAGTCATTGAGGTTACTTAGGTCATTTAGTAGTCAAGTCTATCCCGGTCACTTCGGAGTTTCCAGAGTAATTCTATCATTTTTGAAATTCAAATACATACAGTACTTCCATTCCGTTAAACTTGGTCATATAATATAGTCATATTGGTATACGAGGTTGACTTATTCATTTCAGAGCTAAGGGTATTTAGTTATTCCAGAGCTTACACGTGCTTCGAATCATATTGCATTTCAAGGGCATTCCAACTAAATCAGGAATTTTTCGGTGATTCCAAGATTCAAGTGGATCATAATTTAAGTTCTCAAGTCGTCTCCATTATCATATTCATCCATAGTCCATTTTACTCTTTAAGGTTATTATCGCCATTTCATTCAATTATGTCAGTGGCATTACTTCTAATAACATAGGCTTGAAAGTATTCTAGTTCCTTTAGAGTTCAGGGTACTTTTATCAATTGATCACTAAAGATTATTTTCACCACTAGGGGAAGTCTTGGTCATTTTTCAGTACAAGGGTATTTTTGTAATTTTACCCCATAGTGATATTTTTGGTAATTTCTTATCCAAATAATCTCGGTAAACCTTTAAAGAAAATTTATCACAATTAACGGATCTTGAAATCAATTCATTTATTATTGAATCACTGAACTTATTATTATTATTCCCAATTGATCTTCCAGTTTTTTACGAGAGCCATATGAGTCATATTCGGTTACTGACTTTTTATCGTATTCGGATCAAGTTTAGAAATAATTACTATATAGATGAGATCAATCATATTCATCCTTGTATCTACCAATTTCCAATATGTTCCATAAAGCATGCATAAGGTAGTCATGTATTACCTCGATTTTTATGCCCCACCGATCAAACATTTAAACTCCATTCGACCACTCTCGAACTTGAATTCAATGTCCAGTAATTCCTCGGATACATAGAAACTGAATTTACGACAGAAACTGATCTTAATTGAGAAACCATATTGAATCTGAAGGTAAATCGCTCAAAATGGCTTACCGGCTGTGAATTTTGAAAAACGAACTTCGGATTTGGACTCAATGAGTCGAAAAACATAAAATAGGGCTTTACGAAAAAAAATTAACTTTTTCGATCAAAGTCAACGTTCAACGGGTTGACTTGGTCAAAGTTAACGAGTTGACTCAGTGAGTTGACTCAGCCAAGTTGACTCAGTGACTGGATCAGACCAGGCGGATCGGGTTGGGTCAGATTAGGTAGGTCGGGCAGACCCAGTTTTGGAAAACTCCTTGGACTAAAACAAGCCCCACGCGTACCGCCGATGCGTAGCAGCATCTACAACGGCCCGAAAAGAGCTGGAACGATCAGCCAATTCATCCATGAGCTTCCACTAACCTCAATCAACCAATTTCAGTCCAAAAAGTCAACCAAAATTACTTAAATAAATAAGAAAAGAGTTGGAGATATTTCCCATACCGGCGACCCAAAAAATGACGAAAGTAGGCGACGACTTTGGGGGGTTTTAAACAGATGAAGCCAGTGAGTTTGAATATGGTAGTGGTGAGACGAGATGATAACACGACTGGTTGGAATCATAAAATAACCGAGGCGTGCAGGGGTGGTTTCGTCAAACTATTTGACGGCTCTCCATGGCGAACGGCGACGCCTCACACCGATTGACCTTGGGGGTTTTCGTCAGACAGCATCGAGGCTTCAGATGGAGGTGGCGGTAACACTCACTGATGACCAATTGATGAAGAAATGACGAATAAAATGACAGGCAAATCAACAGCTTCTCTCTCTCTTGATTTGACAAAATGATGATCGATTTTGGAGAGCTAACAAATAGGGTTGGGTCGCGGAGTGATATCGGAGATGGTGGTGGTTTCGTTGCCTTCCAAGACTTGTCGAAGATGGACAAACTGAGCTAGAAATGGGGAATGGTTAAATGAGTTTTGGGGTTTTGGGTTTCTCAGGGGAAGGGTGTATTTTCCACTACAAACTAAAAATGGGATAATTCGAGTTCAAGTCCTTGAACTTCCCACAAGTTCCAAAATAGAACTGTAATCTTTTAAAAACTTACAATTTAGCCCTCATCCTTCCCTTGATACCACTTTAATTTGACACTTTAAAATTAATAAATTTTAGCCCCTAAATTAGAGTGTAATAATTCTCCCCTCCTTAAAAGAATTTCATCCTCGAAATTCATTCAAGTCACAGAAATACAGAAATAAAGCTTCCATCAGTTCTTCAATATCTTCTAGTAGCTTTTACAGAAGTACTAGTCCTCTACTAATCCTTAACCAGCTGAGTATACATTATCGTCAGAACTCTCCCTTATTCCAAATAAAAGAATCTAAACAGAATTATCCTTGTGGAATCAATTCGACCTTGGTTACGAGGTAGGTTAGGTTCATAAAGTGGTAACATATCTCAATTTCATTTCTGTAGCCGGATCAGACTTTCCTGGATGAGTAACTCTCACATTACTCGTGAGGCACTTTATAGAATTTGGACCAATGTTACTGATATTCCATTATGCATAGGTTGAGCCCTAACATATAGAAAAATAAGGTTAGCTCATTACAGAGAGGGACTCAACCTTGGAGTTCTAGCTTAGAGAAGTACGACTATAGTATAGGGGCATGTACTAACCAGACATCCTACGACATTTGACTGGCCGGTCTATCCAAACAACCACGACTTAACCTAATCTCTAATACCACTAAAAGTAATACCCACATAACGATACGAGTGACCCGATCCGATCTGAGGTGTCACATTAGGTCCACTGGAGCAACCCATTGTAAAAAATCCCAGAAAATTAAAATTTTTGTTAAAACATGTAAATTTATAAAACAATTTATAAACACAATAGTAAAATTTAACAATATCATAATTAAAATAGATTCCAGAATCGGATATAAAAATAATACAAGTTATATGCCCCCTAATCACATGCACCGTACTCCGCAAACAATGTTGGCGGGACTCCCTTACTGAAGTTGATAGTTGCACTGGTTCAATCCTTTTAACCTAAAAAGGTGAGTGACAGAGTGAGCTTTGGAAAGCTCAGTAATACAGAACTACCAGATGATGCTGAAGAATATGAAGATAATAGATAAGCATATGTTTCCTTATTGATTCAGACATCTATAGACTTTTATACTAAGTTGAGGTCCCATTGATATCTCATATAGTAAAAGACAGTAAGCTTTCAGATCAGAGAAAATATTTCGGATGACTGGGTTCAAGAGATTAGAATAGGGTGTCTAGTGTATTCTTAGAACACCAATGAAAAGGTAAAGATCTTTTTAAAACAGTAGCAATTTAAAACGTATTTTTTAAAAACCAAAGACCCTCCAACAGAACGCAATATGTAGTTCTGGGGAACTACATAACCTAAGGGAGCACCTTTGGGCCTAAGAGCCTTCCCAAGAAAGATTCTCGGGGCCACAGGGCCTATCCAAGAAAAATCTTAGGACCGCAGGGCCTACCCAAGAAAGATCTCGGGGTCGTAGAGCCTATCCAAGGGTCATCTTAGGTCCATAAGGAATTACAAGTCGGTGCTAAACCTATACAAAGAATTACCTACAGCGACTGAACTGTCCAAAGTCTTCAGTCATAATAGAGTCCCAGAGAACCACTTATAAAATAATTTCAGTCAGTAACAGATATATCAGAAATCAGAGCAGAGATCAGAACAAAAATCAGAGAAAACATTTGTGTGATCAGGGAACACACTAGAGGTTCAAGATATTATTCGGAGGTACTTGATAATCTTATCGGGCAGAGAAACACAAATCTTCAGTATACCGATAGAATGCTAAAATTTAGAATCACTATCGAAATAGTTCATTAGCTGACAGAATAATTAGTTATTCAGAAAGTGATTTATTAGAATCAAATAGTATTTGGACATTTTTCAGATGCACTAGTAATCAGAAAGGTATTCAGAATCCTTTACTTCTGAGTTACTCATGTTTTCATATATGACAGGAGTGATTCCATTATTTAGGAAAATCATAGGCATTTTGGGCATTAGGTTCTTGGAGAATTCTTATTGTTTTGATCTAATAAGAGAGAAACAAAGATTCAGGGCATTTAAGATTTGTATTGATCTATCGAGATATCGAGTTAACTCGAACTGAAAAATGTAACACTGATACTTGTCAACCGTCTTTGCACTTCAAGGGTATTCACAATTTAATACAGACAACTCTTGTCGAATTGATCATCTTCAGAATAATCGTTGAATGGATCTTAGGAAGACTAACATATATTTCAATGGTCTTTATATCATATCTGCATTGCAACGATATCAATAAATGTCGACGTGCTTGATTCGTGATTCATAACCCTTGGGGACGGTACATCATGTAAGTTCATCAGCGTTTCTAAACTTATCCAAGTCACTCACTTAACCCTAAGTCATTGAGGTTACTTAGGTCATTTAGTACTCAAGTCTATCCCTGTCACATCGGAGTTTCCAGAGTAATTCTATCATTTCCAAAATTTGAATACATGCAGTACTCTCATTCTGTTAAACTTGGTCATATAATGTAGTTATATTGGTATACGAGGTTGATTTGTTCATTTTAGACTTGAGGGTATTTAGTTATTCCAAAGCTTGGATGTGCTTCGAATCATATTGCATTTCAGGGTCATTCCAACAAAATCAGGAATTTAGTTGGTGATTCTAAGATTCAAGTGGATCATAATTTAAGTTCTCAAGTCGTCTCTATTATCATATTCATCTATAGTCCTTTTTACCCTTTAAGGGTATTATCATCATTTCATTCAATTCTTTCAGTGGCATTACTTCTGATAACATAGGCTTGAAAGTATTCTAGTTCCTTTAGAGTTCAGGGTGCTTTGTTCAATTGATCACTGGAGATTATTTTCACCACTAGGGGAAGTCTTGGTCATTTTTTAGTACAAAGGCATTTTTTTAATTTTACCCCATAGTGTTATTTTTGGTAATTTCTTATCCAAATAATCTCGCTATTAAACCTTTAAAGAAAATTTATCTCAATTTACGAATCTTGAAATCAATTCATTTATTATTGAATCATTGAACTTATTATTATTATTCCCGATTGATCTTCCAATTTCTTACGTGCGTCATATGAGTCATATTCAGTTACCGACTTTTTATCGCATTCGGATCGAGTTTAGAAATAATTTACTATGTAGATGAGACCAATCATATTCATCCTTGTATATACCAATTTCCAACATGTTTCATAAAGCATGCATAAGGTAGTAATGCATTACCTCTATTTTTGGACACCACCGATCGAACATTTAAATTCCATTCGATAACTCTCGAACTTGAATTCAAGGTCCAATAATTCCTCAGATAGGTACCAACCGAATTTACTTCAAAAATTGAACTTAATTGAGAAACCATATTGAATTCGAAAATAAATCACTGAAAAATGGCTTACTGAGTGTGAATTTGGCAAAACGGACTTTTATTCGAACTCAAGATGTCAAAAAATATAAAATAGGACTTTTTAGAAAATTTAACTTTTTTGGTCAAAGTCAAAGTCAACGGTCATACTGGTCAAAGTTAACGGTCAACGGGTTGACTCGGTTAAAGTCAATAAGTTAACTCCTTGAGTTGACTATGTCGAGTTGACTCAGTGAATGGATTGGACCATGCTTGTTGGGTCGGTTCAGATCAGGCGGGTCAGGTCGACCCGGTTCTTGAAAACTCCTTGAACCAAAACAAGCCCCACGCGCATCGCTGGCGCGTGGCGGCGCGTGCAATGAAAACAAAGGTTGGGGCGATCGGCCGATTCATCCACAAGCTTCCACTAACCTCAATCAACCAATATCAGTCCAAAAATTTAACCAAAATTACTTAAATATATAAGAAAAGAGACAGAGATATTACCTACACCGGCGATCGAAAAAATACTGAAAGTGGGCGACGACTTCGAGGGGGTTTTGAGCAGATGATGATGGTGAGTTCGAATAAGATGGTGATGAGACGAGATGATAACACGATCGGCCAGAATCGAGAAATAATCGAGGCTCGCGGGGGTGGTTTCATCAAACTCTTTGACAGTTCTCCACGGCGAACGGCGGTGGATCGTACAGATTGACATTGGGGGTTTTGGTCGGACGACATATGGCCTTCAGATGGAGGTAGCGGTGACACTCACCAGCGACTGATTGACAAAGAAACGACAAATGAAATGACGGGCAAATCGGCAGCTTTTCTTTCGATTTGGCAAAATGGTGGTCTATTTCAATGAGCCAACGGACAGGGTTGGGTCGCGAAAGGATACCAAAATTGATGGTGGTGTCGGCGCTGTCCAAGACTGGCTGGAGATGGACAAACAGAGCTAGAAACGGGAATGGTTAAATGAGTTTTAGGGTTTTGGGTTTCACAGCGAAGTGGGTTTATATTTCACTGCAAACTAAAAATGGAATAATTCGGGTTCAAGTCCCTGAACTTCCCACAAGTTCCAAAACAGAACTACAACCTTTTAAAAACTTACAGTTTAGCCCTCATCCTTCCCTTGATACCACTTTAATTCGACATTTTAAAATTAATAAATTTTAGCCCCTAAATTGGGGTGTGACAATTTAGTCCCGGATTCTTTTATTTTTGAGTTATTTCAATTCAACACCATATGATTATTTTATTTTTTATTTGGTTTTCTTTTATGCTTACTTTTTTATTTAGCAATTTAATTTTATGTCATTTATTTTAAATATTTAATTTGCATGCCCTTTAAATTCTGCAATTTATATTTATATCCTTTTATTGTTCATTTTATTTCAATTTAGCCCCGATTCTTTTATTTTTGAGTTATTTCAATTCAGCACCATATGATTATTTTATTTTGATTTGGTCTTCTTTTATAATTACCTTTTTATTTAAGCAATTTAATTTTATGTCATTCATTTTTAATATTTAATTCGCATGCCCTTTAAATTCTGCAATTTATATTTATACCCTTTGTTGTTCATTTTAATTGATTGTGCACTTTAACTTTAGCATTAATTTAATTTGGCCCATTGTTTATATTATGCATTAACATTCTTGCTTTTATTAATTTGACTATAACATTTTATTTCTTTTACAGACTATTCCTAATCTTACTTTTTATATTTATTGTTATTATTATTATTTTCTTGCAATTCGCTTAATTCTTGTTTTTTCTAACACATTATTATATTATTTTGATAAAAATATTTTATGTTTTTATGGATACTTTATTGTTAGAATATATTTTGGAAAAGTCTTTTAAATTGTTGAAGTACAATTATGTACAATCATTCAAACGAATAGATATTTAGCTTTTCGAAATAAATCAAAGTTAACAAAAGAATCTTTTTTAGAAATTTTGGCTTGAACTTGTAAATTCCATTATTATGATAACCTATAACTGATTTTATACTGATTTTAGGTGTTGTGGGGTGCTCATTTTTCACGTATATAATCAACTTATGAACCCTTCCAAATGAATTTTTGGTAAAACATAGACTCGTTTTGTATTTTAGAAGAAGTTTTTAAAATTTTCTTTAAAAAGACAATTTTTAGGTATTCGACCTTACTTAACTCAAAGGTCAATGGCGACTCCATATTAGATTTTGCACAAAGTCAAGATTCAATTTTGAGTTTAAGGATCGTTCTGACAGTTTGTCAACTCAACTAAGAAAATTAGATAGTTAGGTTGTGGTCGATTATTTGTTATCTTTGTAAGTGGAAATTATAAGTTCGAACCTTTATTTAACTTATGATCCTTTTAAATTTCTTTTGATTTTTCTTTATTGTTTTTCATGTAAATAGTTGTACCAACATTTTGAACTCGTGTTTTCAGATTTGTTGATTTATTTCAAGATTGCTTTTAGATTGTGTATTTTATTAAAGTGTTGTGATTTTCTCCTCACACACATCACGTGCACTTTGTATAACATGATCTTTATATCCGAGCTCAATCTCGATTAGGTGGGGTGAATGCTATACTCTTGTGAAAATTTATTCTCCGTATGGACCTTAGCAAGTAACCTTTGGGATACATATACCTTTTACTCTCATGGAAATTTATTCTCTGTTGGTATGAGAAAAATGTATCCTTGCGAGTTGAACTCGATCCATACAAACCTATAATGAGTGAGGATTAGGGGCCTTGCTAGCCTTAGTAAGTGACAACAAGAAAAATTTAGACACCACTTTTAGAAACGGGCCCTCATACAAGGAACTGTTGTTCATTAGTGGATATCCCAAATAAGTGTACAAAGAAGAAACGACACTTACCTTTACTTTAAATTTATTTTTATTTATTCAAACTAACGTATGTGAACTAGAAAAATATATGTATAAGTTTTTGGGTGGAAAAAATGTTTGGGTAATCTCTTTTATACTAAACCATGCTCAGATAAATATCATGTGAGTGAGATTTCCTTACTTATTAATAGCTTCTTATTATTTGATTTTGTTATATTTTGAAGTATTGACTTGAGTTATTTTTTTTTTTTTGTGCTTATGTTTTTCTTGTACTCCTTTGCATTGCATATTCATATCATTTTAAAGAGTATTGATCCGAGTGGTTGTCACATTAGAAGGCATACAAATTGGAGGTGAATGCAGAAGTGCAAAAATGGTTTGAGTAGAAATAAAAATATCAAGGAGGCAATCTACCTTAGCAACATGTGTCAGAATTGCTCAAGTATACTTTATCTAGCATTAAGCAAAATGAGATCAAGGGCTTGAAGAAGATTTAGAAAAATTAGACGTCAAGGAATCGACGATTCTTTTTATCAAGCTTATGTGACATATTTCTTATCCTATATGTCATGATAGATCCACTTTTGATTTGAGAAATAATACAATTTTAAAATTCACATACATTTGTTTCACTTTCAACTGTGAGGATATAGTTCAATTGAGGAAGGATAATAGAATACATTGGTGTAATACCATCATACCGATACAAGTGACCTGACCTGATCCGAGGTGTCACATTAAGACCACCAGAGAAACCTACACTGAAATCTGGGGAAATTTAATTTTTTGCTAAACCATTTAAAATAGTAAAATAATTTATAAATAAAAATAAAAGTTCAGAAATTATTCATTTATTAAAAACATAAATCAATCATACACAATATCAACACAAGTATCAAACTCTAATATAAAAACAAAATATGACCTACATGCCTCATAATTACACTTGCACCGTACTCTGCAAGCAATGTCGAAGGAACTCCCATAATTGATGTCACTAGCAGCATATGGTCATTTCGTTTAACCTTAAACGATAAGTAACAAAGTGAGCTTTGAGAAACTCAGTAATAAAAAACTACCATATGAATGCAATAGGTTATCAGGTATAAGGAAAAGCATAAATTTTCTTAGCGATAAGTCATCATAAGGTTTTACCGGTGAGTTCATATTACATTAATTAATTCTTTACAAAGTAGTTAGGAAATTACAAACCGAATAAAATATTTAGAAATAAATTTTCAGGAGATTTAATTGGGGAGTCTAGTGAGTTACAAGTAAACCAAAAATAAGTATACAAACAGTTTAAAATATTAGTAGTTTATTTTATTAAAATAGATTTTAAAATCACAATAATACCCTCAAACTGTAAACCATATGCAGTTCCCCAGAACTGCATACATAAGGACTTACCCTAGGCCCATTAAGCGTAGGAGCCAACCTAACGGAGCACCTTGAGTCCGTAAGAACTTACCCTAGCTGAAGCGTAGGAGTCCACTTGAGGGGAGTGCTCCCAGACCCATAAGGACTTACCCTATCCACAATGCAGAGGAGTCATCCTAAGGGAGTGCCTTAGGATCCATAAGGTCTCTTACCCTAAGCCCAGTAGGCCTAAGAGCCCACTCAATGGTCACCTCAGGTCCATAAAGATTAACTAACTTGATCAAAGTTTCACCTGAAGATACTTCATACCAGATCCCAGATAAACCCCAATAAAAAGAAATTTTCAGACAATAAACAATAATATCATAAATCAAGAATCATATATACTTTGGTATCAGAAAAAGAAATCAGAGATCGTAATTTCCTTTCAGATAACAAAGTCATACTCTTAAAATCATAAAAAATATTTAAATACATATGGAACACACTAGAGGGCCTAATTATTTCTCGAAGTTACTTGGTCATTATTAAAAAGGACAATACAGAGCTTCTGTAAATTTTGAAATTATTTCATAAACAATATCTTTATTCAAAGGGGTTTGAAGGATAATGTATCTATTTAGGCATTCAGAGTAGATATATCGGGACCATTTAGTATTCAAATATTTCATAAGGGTATTCAGGAACCGTTGCATCAGAATATTTAAGATTCGAACATTCGTAGAGTAATTCCATCAACCAAACTAATTAGGGAATTTTAGTCATTCAATTTCTAGGAAAATTTTGGCAATTCAGTTTAATAAGAGTAAGCAATGATTTATAGTATTTCAGATTTCAAACGTCTTACCAGGCTTCTAAGTCCAAACAAACTGAACATATCCCAATGATGCAATATTTATCAAGTGTTCAGGCGGGGGAAACTTTACAATATCCAAATCTTAGTATCTACCATCTTATATGGCTAAACATATCACCATCACAATCATCACTGGACGTACCTCCGGGAGACTAGCAGGAATACATGCATTATTTATTTTATTCTATTATTAAAACATTATTAGAAATTTTCTGACATATAGGGGTTGTTCTCCATAACCTCCAGGGGCGATACGACATTTAGATTTATCATTATTTTTAGAATTTATCCTAGGGAATTCACTTATTCTAGACCATTATGTATTTAGGTCATTTCGATACTTGAGATTAATTTGGCAATTACGTGGCTTTAGGGTATTTCATTTTTTATTCAATTCATTCTTTCCATTTAATTCAATCTTTTCACTTATTTCAGTCATTTAGAACAATTCAAACATAAATAGCACTTCTGGTAAATTAGTCTTTAGGTGTTTGCTCAGAAATCAGAAATTCTAGGTCTTGTGCCTTCTCAGAGGTTAGGAACTGATTATTAGGAATTTTTCAAATAAATCGAGAATTTAATAAGTGAATCAGCAGTTCTATCAGACCAAGCTTTGGTTTTTAAGTTAATTCCACTATCAGGAACAATCTAGGTCATTTTTAAAACTTAAGGGTATTTTCATCTTTTCTCATCTAAATATTTCAGGTATTAAAACTCTTAACAGAAAAATCAGACTTTAAGATTCTGAGGTTAACATCACTCAACTTAAAATTTCATAATGGTCATCTAATTTCTTATACAAGTTATTCGAGCCTTAAATAATTTATTATCCTATTACCATATTTAGTACGAGTCTAAGAATAATTCTTGGGATTTATATGACCAATCATTTTAATCATGCATCAACCATATACCAACATATACCATAGAGCATGCATATGGTACTAAAGTATTACCTTGACTTTCGAGCTACTTCAATTGACCATTTAAAATTTGATCAATAGCCCTAGAATTCAAATTCAAAATCCCTCAACACCTCGAATACATAGCAAAAGAAATTACATCAAAAACAGAATTTAATCGTGAAAATCAAATCAAATCGGAAGGTAAAAGGCTGAAAAATAGTTTATTGGGTTCAAATTTGGAAAACGGGCCTAAAAATGAACCTAAGATGTCAAAAAAAGTCAAGATAGGAGGTCCAAAAAAAGTCAATGATGATCAACAGTAACTCGGCTAGGCTCGACTCGTGGCTCAGGTAGGGGTGTTCAAAATTCAGTTTTAACTGAATTAACCAACCAAACCGAACTAATTCGGTTAATTCGGTCGGCTACCAAATTAGTTCAGTCGGGGAACGGTTAATGTTTTTTTGGATATTCAGTTAACGGTTAATTTGGTTCGAAATCAGTTAATTAACTGAATTAACCGAAATAACATTTTTAATATTAAATATATTTTATATAACATATGGGCTCAACCCAAACCATTTAAAACCCAATTAATAATTTAAGATCCAATAACTTTTAAGATGTTTTTCCCAAAACATCACCGGTGACCGATATATTTATCGATCTAACACCGGTCAGACTATATTTCCCGATCTAACACCCTTAGCAGTAAAGCGCTCCCCCTGAATCGCGCTATATACTAATTTGGCGCCACGTGGGATAAGGTGCGACCCCTGTACCGCGCTATATGCTGACATGGGATACACATGGGTAAAGCACAAATCAAGGGTCGCGCCTTACCCCACGTATCTGCCACGCGTCAGAAAGACGTGCCCCCTTCCCTGTGCTATATGTTTAATTACCCCCATACCCCGACGCTTCACACCCCAATCCTCCCTATAAATACCCCCATCCTCAATCACTTTCATCACACCAAATTCTTTCAATTTCTCTCAACTTCTCTCAAATAATCTTATATTCTTTGTTTAAGGTATATTTTATTATATTTTTAATATTTTGTATTTAATTTATTTAAGTATTTTAATTTATTTAATATTTTACTTATATAATTTTTTGCATATATATAATGGAAGGCGGTCTACTTCGCTTGGATAGAAATCATATATCTCGACACTTTGCTGATACGGTAACATTTTAATGTTTTAATTTAATTTAAATTATTAGTAATAATTTGTTGATTTATTTAATGCATGATTATTATATTAAGAATTAATTTTTGTAATTATTTATTTTTAGGAGAAGGACCGTGTATTAGATCATTTTATTAGGAACCTTAAGTTAGTGATACCTAGCTGTGTCTTGTCGTATTTAGTAGAGGCTGGATTTGGTTACATAGGTAGATATCAGGGTCACTGTAAGATAGAACCAGACCTTATCTCTGCCTTAGTTGAGCGGTAGAGGCCGGAGACCCACACATTCCATCTTCTGTGCTAAGAGTGCACGATTACACTTGAGGATGTTGCTATACACCTGGGGCTTCTGGTGGATGGGGATGTTATATCAGGGATCGTACAGGGTTCCTGGACTACTTTGTGCCGGGAAAATCTAGGACGTGTCCCGGAAAGTTTTAACGGTGATCGGATATCGTTAAATTGGTTAGATGCCAATTTTCAGGAGTTGAGCGAGGACGCGTCTGAGGATGAAGTTAAAATGTATGCACGGGCATGCATACTGCAGCTGATAGGAGGGTTGTTGATGCCGGACAAATCGTGTAACCAAGTTCACTGCATGTGGTTGCGACATCTGAGCGATTTTCATCTGCCTGGATCATTTGGTTGGGGCTCGGCAGTTTTGGCTTTGCTGTACAAGGAGATGTGTCGAGCCACTAACTATAGGCGTAATGCTATCGACGGATGTCTCCTGCTGCTGCAGTCTTGGGCATGGTATCAATTGCCCTTTTTATGTCCCGTTGTGAATAACTCATTTGTATTCCCACTACTCTTGAGGTAATTATAAAACTTATTTCGTATATTAATAATTTTATAAAGCGTATAATAAATTTTTTCCTTGAATAAGTGGTCTATTGATAGAAAAAATCATCAAGAGCTACCTGATGATTTAGAAAAAAATTAGGGTGCTGATCGATCAGAAGGCTGGCACATAAGTATGAATTTTAATGTTTAAAAATCGATTTTAGATTATAATTATAAAATTAGATTATTATTTTGATAAAAATTATATATATTTGTTTAAGTTTGAATGGGTGCCATATTCTATTGATGTTGTGAGGGCGGTGATCCCACCTGAGTTGAGGGGCCCATCAGATGTTTGGATGGCGATAGTCCATTTGATCTGTTATACGACCGTCAACTGGCACTCCACTGGTCGCGTGCTCCGGCAATTTGGTTGTTTTCAACCAATTCAGGAAGCACCTCACAATATGGACGAGTTGCATAGCACAGATAGACGCGGCAAGACAGATACAAATTGGCTGGTGAGGCATCATGAGTGGGTCGTGTTGTGGGAGGATCGACATCGGCGCCTTCCCCGTAGAGAGACCATTTTACTTGACCTCTTGATGGTTACTGATGGTTATTATGAGTGGTTCAACAGTAACGGGAAACTGTTTCTGCTTCCCGAGGATGCACGAGGGCAGACCTTTCTACGACGTCGACAGAGACGTTCACCGACACAGCATCATCATCCCCCGACTCATGGACGGAGAGCAGGTGCTTCTGGTTCATCCTCAGTTGCACTAGCATGACCTTCACAGCAGCCACCGTATCCAGTGACTTACATACCACAACCATATATGATACCGCCACCGCCTTTCCATTACCAGATATCGCCGTCGCCGCCTTCACCTGGTTTTATGACCCCCCCCCCCCCCGCCACCATCACAGATGACTCCTCTTGGAGGATATTATAGGTCTATATTTGTAGATCCAACTTAGGGTTCATATGCTGGATATTTGGCAGGTTCAACCTCATCACCCATGGCCGCAGCACAGATACCTCTTGTACAGTTTTCACACTCAGCGATGTCTGGGTTTTATGAGTTTTCTCAGTTTTCGCAGGCCGGTGGGATAGTCAGTCATACACTTCCAGGGTCCTTATTCTATGGAGGTGCTTCATTGTCATCAGCTCCTCATCAACCTAATGTACCTACTCAAGACGACGACGACGACGATGACGATGACGATGATGGTAATAATGATGACAATGAGGAGTCACAACCAGTGAACGAAGAAATCCTCCTCGAGACCGACAACCACCGCCCTGAGGAACACATTCGCGTCGCAGACATCGATAGATTTTGTTTTTTATTATATTTGTATTTAGTTTATTGGACTTTTTAATTGTAATTTTTTATTATTTCTCATTTAATACTTACTTTATTTTGTTAAATTTGTTGGACTTTTTTAATGTATTTCAGTTAATTTTGTTTATTACCATTTAATATTAGTTATTGTAATTTGGTTATCATTTACCATTTAATATTTATTGTAAGTTTGTTGTATTTAAAATTATTTTGAAATACCAAATTGTTATTAGTTTGATAAAATTTAATGATTGTGTTCGATAACTTTCTTAAGTTTGTCACTTATTATCTCTTTTATTATAATCACATATAACGCAAACGTCCAATCTCGTATTATTGTATCGTTTTTTTAATCTTCATCAACGATTATCGAATGACATTAACTTGAAGTAAATGCAAATTAAAGTACAAGAATTATTATTTGATAAACAAATACATCATTTCCTCATCAATTGTTACTTGATGGAAACAGATGTAACAACCCGATTTTCAAAATAATATTTAATTGAAATTTTAGAGGTTAATTGTGAAAATTGGTAAATTGTTGGTGACTAAATCAAAATTTATTAGAGTTTATAGGCCATTTTAGAAGTGAAGAAAATCCAAGGACCAAGCCTTGAATTTACCCTAAAACTGTCGGCAGCTTTGATTATAAGCGTGCATATGGTTCTGATTTTCAGAACCAAAAGGCTTCCAATTTTCCTTTCCCATACGCAGTTTCCAACTCCGATTCCGACGCCGTCCAAATTCCGATCATCGTTTTAAACCCACCGTTGTGTTCATCATCGAGCGAGGAACAAACCCTTCAAATTAATTGAAGCGAAACGCGGCCAAACGTCGGGAATTTCCAGTCAAAGTAGCGACGGTTTTGTTAGCTCTATCGCCGAGGAAATCTTAAATTCACCGCTGATCGTTGCTCCGTTTACGACACCTCCCGCACCATCGTGTTCCTTGTGCCGTTCCGAGTTCACCGGTGTCAACCTTGTCCGCCGTAGACGGCGGCGCGTGAGGAGGTGGTGCAGTCAAAGATTCGGCCGATTTGAAATCGAGCTCTCCGCCGTTCAAAAATTTGAACCGATCGTTGTAAGTATCTTGAAATCGCTCAAAATAATTTTTAGAAATTTTTCCGGGATTTTTAGGGCCCCGGAGGACGCCTCACGCGCCACACGCGCCGCCGCAGGGCGAGTGGCTGCTGGAAACCGGTTTAACCGGTTTTCAACCGGTTCTGACCGGTTTCAACCGGTTCGAACCGGTTTGACCGGTCTGACTCGGTTTGACCGGTCTGACCCGACCCGACCGTTGACCCGACCCGACCCGACCGTTGACCCGACCCGACCCGACCGTTGACCGTTGACCGTTGACCGTTGACCGTTGACTTTCTTTGACCAAAACTTAAAATGGCTTTGACCGAGCATTAAACGACCGTTAATCTTTTCCGAGTATACCTATCCTGATAGTTTTCGACGTGCCGAATCCGTTTCCGTGGTCTGTTTTGTCAAATTCGAATCCGAAGGTCTCCAAATCTACGGTCAAAGTGGTTGACTTTGACTTTGACCAAGAATTTGAATTTTCAAAAAGTCATACTTTATGTTTTTCGACGTCCTGATTCCGATTCCGTAATCCGTTTGGCCAAATTCAGACTCGAAATACCTCAAATTGATAGTCAAACCCGAAAAATGCGTATATACTTAAGAAGTTTAGCTTTGAACAATTAAATAGGATTTGAGACTGATAAATATTATTGTTTGAAGGTACAAGAGACTCTCCGGATCGTTCGACAGCTCGACCCAGCTCTTCTAGATCAGTTAAACCACGTGTGCCAGTATTTACCCGTTCGAAAACTGTAGCAGAGCGTGGTGAAACCAGCAATCAGTAGATTTGTTATTTGAATCTATTGTCGAGGTGTGTTCCCTACTTATTATTGAACTGTTTTATTGGTTTTAATATGTGGTACACCGAATTCATTGGCTATTGTTTTATGGATGCACCAATTTAATGTGACAATTTATGGAATATGGCTGCTATCTAATTTTTGTTTTGAAATGGTATATGATTACCATGTTTTTGGATTTATGGAATTTATGTCACGGTGCAATTGAATTTTGGAATTGAAATACGATGGAATAGCTCTGATCAAGCTAATTGGGCCTAATGTGACTCTTGAGGGCCCCAAGATGTTTCATTAGGTCGGCTTTCCTTTGCTGTGTGCTTAGGGTAAGCTATATGGACTTATTGACTTGGGCTTAAGGATACAAGCTTCAGAGCCTATCCTTAAGTCGGCTTTCTTTTTGCTATGTGCATAAAGTAAGCTATATGGAAAATAATTTTGGGAACTACTGATGGTGTACCAGAAAAGGGTTTAAACTATGATTTTCAAAAAGTTAAACTCTGTTACGAATTTGTGAGATTTCTGGACTATGATTTGTACCTATTGTGATTTTATGGAAATGTTGGGACACACTGAGCCTAGCTCACCTTTTGAAAATGTTTTCCCCTTTCAGATACTGTTGGGTAGATACCTTGGTTCGAGCACTTGGAGGATCAACATATCTCTTGAAGTAAATCAGATTGTAATGTTTTTATCTGGCAAGTTTACTTTATTTTGGTGACATGGACCTTATTTTAAAATATCGGATTTTATAATGATAACACTTTTGCTACTACTGCTCGGTTTATTGTGATTTTGAATTTGAAGACATGTTTTAAATTAAATTATTATTTATTTGTACTATATTTACGAGTTGGTTTTTGATAGTATAAATTGTTTATAATTTCATGTTTTTATAATGTGATTTTATATTGATGGAATAACGGTTGCGAAAAATGTCTTTAATAATTATAATGTGATCCACTAGACTTAGTCGAAACGCATAGGCCGGGTCTAGGGGGTTACATTTATTGGTATCAGAGCTTTTGGTTTTTAACCCTCGGACTGTGTATGAGTCCACATTGAAAATACGGTTTTGAAATATTTTACAAAACGAGTTACTAAGGCCATGTCACAAAGTTATTAAGATTTTAACTATGTTTGAGACTCCAAGTGCTTATCTAACCCTAAGTTTTATCTTCTGTAGTAAACTTGAGATCCATCAAAATGAGTGCTAGACGTGGTCGTCGAACTAGCCGTGGACGAGGTCGAGTGGCTAGATTTGCAGATCCGATCGATGAGATACGAGTAGATCCCCCACCTCCGATAGGTGATCCTGCTCCTACGACCCCAACGAATCTGCCTCCTACCGATGGTATTGGCATGACTACACCGATCATAGGAGCGACAGATATTGAGTCAGAATCTACCGGAGTTGCTTTGGATGAGACTTTTGGTAGACAATTTCTGCAGTTGATACAGGGAGCAGTCAGAGCTGCTGGTGTTGTATCTGAGGTTCCTATTTCGCAGACTTTGATTGCCAATGGAGTTAGAACTTTTGGGGGACAGATAGGTGGAGCTCCTACTGAAGCTGAGGATTGGCTCCAGGATACAGAGAGACGCATGGATCAGTTGGGTTTGGACTCAATTAAGAGATATCAGGGTGCTGTGGCGATGTTAGATGGCAATGCCTACACTTGGTGGGAGTCAGTGACCAGTAGTGTTCCTACCGATCGTTTGACCTGGAATTTCTTTAAGGATCGCTTTCGGAGCCGTTTTCTGGGAGAGCGCTACTTAGCTCAGAGACGACAACAGTTTCAAGACCTGGCTCAGGGAGACATGACTGTTTCTGAATATGAGATCGAGTTCCTGAAATTGCTGAAGTATGGATTCAGTATGGTACCGACGGAGAGAGATCGATGTCGTAAATTTGCCCTTGGACTCAGATACGAGCTGCGTAGGCAAGTTGTAACCCATCAGGATGAGATATTTGATGTGCTGGTGGGCAGAGCCAAAGATGCGGAAGAGGTGGAGTTTTTAGCTTCTGGTAGAGAGCGTGTTGATCAAGATCGATCTAAGAAATTTTCAGGCCCGATGGAGTCATCAGCACAGTCCGGAAAGAGGACTCGTACTTCAGCTCCTCAGAGAAGCAATACACGTTTCAGGCCTGCAGCATCCTCACCTTTAGCTGTCAGTCGAGGAGGTTCCTCGTCGTATTATAATGGGCCCCTTTGTGAGTATTGTGGTAAACAACACTCAGGAGAGTGTCGTAAGAAGATGGGTCTTTGCTATCAGTGTGGATCTAGTGGTCATTATCGGAGAGATTGTCCTCAGTTAGTTTCGTTTGAGCAGACCACTACCCAAACTCCTGTGCGTTCGCAGACTACAGTACAGACCCCAATTAGAGATCGTAGTCAAGGAAAGACTCGAGGATCAGCGTCCAGGACAGACAGTAGAGCCCGACCTCAGCAAAATAGAGGGCCAACAGCTTCTGAGGCTAGACAGCCAGCTTTGGTTTATGCAACTAGACGTCGTGATGACAGAGATGAGCCTGAGGTTATTGCAGGTACATTTACTATTTATTCTATCCCATACTTTGCATTACTGGACAATGGCTCCACTCACTCCTATGTATCGAGCTCAGTATCTCGAAACCTTCAGATTCCGATAGAGAACACTGAAAATACTGTTACAGTTACGAGTCCAGTAGGACAAGCAGTATTAGTGAATAAAGTATTTCGGTGTTGCCCTCTCGAGGTTCAGGGAGAAATTTTTCTCGCTGATCTTATGGAGCTTCCTCTAGAGGAGTTTGATCTAATTCTTGGAATGGATTGGTTGAATAAACACAAGGTAAAGCTGGATTGCGAATACAAGCGGGCTACTCTGAAGACTTCAGATGGTCGGACTGTTGTGTTAATTGGGGAACGGCGTGGCTATCTCTCCAATATAGTTTCAGCGATGGAAATTGATCGTATGATCCGAAAGGGATATGAGACCTTCATTGCTTGTATTTTGAACACCAAAGGTGCATTGTCCACGATCGAGGAGATTCGTACAGTTAGCGAGTTTCCTGATGTTTTTCCGGAGGAGTTGCCTGGGTTACCTCCTGATAGAGAGGTAGAGTTCGAGATTGAGACTTATCCAGGATCTTCACCTATTTCTATGGCACCTTATCGTATGGCTCCAAAGGAACTTAAGGAGTTGAAAGTCCAATTGCAAGAATTATTCGATCGAGGATTTATCCGACATAGTACTTCACCATGGGGAGCTCCAGTTCTATTCGTGAAAAAGAAGGATGGGTCGCTAAGATTATGTATTGACTATCGGAAATTGAACAAGATGACGGTCAAGAATAAATACCCATTACCCAGGATTGATGACTTATTTGATCAATTGCGAGGAGCTACTGTATTCTCTAAAATTGATCTTCGTTCGGGGTATTATCAATTGAAAGTTAAAGGATCTGATGTTGCAAAAACGGCCATTCGCACTAGATATGGTCATTATGAATTTTTAGTGATGCCTTTTGGTTTGACGAACGCTCCTGCAGCTTTTATGGATTTGATGAATCGGGTGTTCCGACCATATTTGGATCAATTTGTGGTGGTCTTCATTGACGATATTCTAATCTATTCTCGTACTGAGGCAGAGCATGACGAGCATTTGAAGATCGTTCTGCGGACTTTGAGAGAGCATCGTCTATATGCCAAACTAAGCAAGTGTGAGTTTTGGCTTCAAGAAGTGTCATTTTTGGGGCATATTATTTCTGCGCGAGGTGTTCAGGTTGATCCCAGCAAGATAGAGGCTATTATGAATTGGAAACGACCTAAGAACGTATCTGAAATCCGCAGTTTCTTGGGCTTGGCTGGTTATTATCGACGTTTTGTTGAGGGCTTTTCGATCATTGCTTCTCCTTTGACAAAGTTGTTAAGGAAGAATGTGTCGTTTGACTGGGGCGAGGCACAACAAGAGAGCTTTGAGAAATTAAAGGCGGTTTTGACTCAAGCACCGGTGTTGATTCAACCACAGTCCGGGAAGGATTTTACAGTGTATAGTGATGCTTCACATTCAGGACTTGGTTGTGTTTTAATGCAGGAAAGTAAGGTGGTGGCTTATGCATCCCGTCAGCTGCGACCGCATGAGTGTAATTATCCTACTCACGATTTAGAGCTGGCAGCAGTAATTTTTGCCTTGAAGATTTGGAGACACTATCTTTATGGAGAGAAGTGTTACATTTTCACAGATCATAAGAGCTTAAAGTATCTTCTGACCCAGAAGGAACTTAATTTGAGACAGCGTCGCTGGTTAGAGCTTCTAAAGGATTATGATTGCGTGATTGATTACCACCCTGGTAAAGCTAACATTGTAGCAGATGCTTTGAGTCGAAAGACGGTATCGGAGTTGAGGTCTTTAATGGCCAAGATGAATTTATATGACGATGGCACTTTGTTAGCAGAATTGCAAGTTAAGCCGACCTTGGTTGATGAGATCAAAGCTAAGCAGCCCCTTGATAGCTCCTTGCTTTCCATCTTTGAGCAAGTAGAGCAGGGGACAAACACAGATTACGCAATTGATCAGGATGAAGTTTTATGCTTTAAGGGTAGATATTGTGTGCCTGATGACGCTGAATTGAGGCAGACTATCCTTACTGAGGCTCATAGTAGTCCATATGCTATGCACCCCGGAGGAGATAAGATGTACCGGAATTTGAGAGAGAGGTATTATTGGACTGGTATGAAGAAAGACATATCTGACTTTGTGGCTAGGTGTTTGACTTGTCAACAAGTTAAGGCAGAACATCAACATCCATCAGGTTTGTTACAACCTATCAAGATTCCTGAATGGAAATGGGAGCGTATTACTATGGATTTTGTTACTGGCTTGCCTATGACTCCTTTGAAAAAAGATTCAGTTTGGGTGATTGTTGACAGACTTACAAAGTCAGCTCACTTCATTCCTGTGCGAGTAAATTATACTTTGGATAAGCTGGCAATATTGTATATTTCAGAGATTGTCAGATTGCATGGTGTTCCATTGTCTATTATTTCTGATCGAGATCCGAGATTTACTTCGAGATTTTGGAAGGCGTTACATACGGCTTTGGGAACAAGATTGGATTATAGTACATCCTTTCATCCACAAACTGATGGTCAATCTGAGAGAGTAATTCAGATTCTGGAGGATATGTTGCGGGGTTGCGTAATCGATTTTCATGGTAGTTGGGAGAACTTTTTGCCGTTGGCTGAATTTGCTTACAATAACAGTTATCAGACCAGTATTCGTATGGCACCCTATGAAGCACTCTATGGGCGTAAATGTCGCACTCCGATCTGTTGGACTGAGTTGCGTGATAGGAAGACGTTGGGACCTGAGTTAGTGCGAGAGACGGAGGACACAGTCAGATTGATTCGTGACCGTCTGAAAGAGGCATTTGATAGGCAGAAGTCTTATGCAGATCAAAGAAGGAAAGATATACAGTTTGAGGCTGGAGATCAGGTCTTTTTAAAGGTTTCACCCTGGAAGAAAGTATTGAGATTCGGGCGTAAGGGTAAATTAAGTCCAAGATTTATTGGACCATTTCGTATCTTGAAGAGGGTAGGACCTGTTGCATATCAGCTTGAGTTGCCTTCTGAGCTAAGTCGTATTCATGATGTCTTTCATGTATCAATGTTGAGGAGATACCGTCCAGATCCAGGTCACATTATTCAAGTTGAAGAAGTAGAGCTGAGACCTGATTTGTCATATGAAGAGGAGCCCATTCAGATCTTGGAGAGAGATGAACGAGTTCTTCGGAATAGACGAATTCCAATGGTCAAAGTTCAGTGGAGAAATCGAGGCCCCTCAGAAGCTACTTGGGAGACATTGGAGTCAATGGAGGCTCAGTTTCCTCAACTATTCTCATAAGGTAAATTTCGAGGACGAAATTTCTTGTAGAGGGGGAGAATTGTAACAACCCGATTTTCAAAATAATATTTAATTGAAATTTTAGAGGTTAATTGTGAAAATTGGTAAATTGTTGGTGACTAAATCAAAATTTATTAGAGTTTATAGGCCATTTTAGAAGTGAAGAAAATCCAAGGACCAAGCCTTGAATTTACCCTAAAACTGTCGGCAGCTTTGATTATAAGCGTGCATATGGTTCTGATTTTCAGAACCAAAAGGCTTCCAATTTTCCTTTCCCATACGCAGTTTCCAACTCCGATTCCGACGCCGTCCAAATTCCGATCATCGTTTTAAACCCACCGTTGTGTTCATCATCGAGCGAGGAACAAACCCTTCAAATTAATTGAAGCGAAACGCGGCCAAACGTCGGGAATTTCCAGTCAAAGTAGCGACGGTTTTGTTAGCTCTATCGCCGAGGAAATCTTAAATTCACCGCTGATCGTTGCTCCGTTTACGACACCTCCCGCACCATCGTGTTCCTTGTGCCGTTCCGAGTTCACCGGTGTCAACCTTGTCCGCCGTAGACGGCGGCGCGTGAGGAGGTGGTGCAGTCAAAGATTCGGCCGATTTGAAATCGAGCTCTCCGCCGTTCAAAAATTTGAACCGATCGTTGTAAGTATCTTGAAATCGCTCAAAATAATTTTTAGAAATTTTTCCGGGATTTTTAGGGCCCCGGAGGACGCCTCACGCGCCACACGCGCCGCCGCAGGGCGAGTGGCTGCTGGAAACCGGTTTAACCGGTTTTCAACCGGTTCTGACCGGTTTGACCGGTTTCAACCGGTTCGAACCGGTTTGACCGGTCTGACTCGGTTTGACCGGTCTGACCCGACCCGACCGTTGACCCGACCCGACCCGACCGTTGACCCGACCCGACCCGACCGTTGACCGTTGACCGTTGACCGTTGACTTTCTTTGACCAAAACTTAAAATGGCTTTGACCGAGCATTAAACGACCGTTAATCTTTTCCGAGTATACCTATCCTGATAGTTTTCGACGTGCCGAATCCGTTTCCGTGGTCTGTTTTGTCAAATTCGAATCCGAAGGTCTCCAAATCTACGGTCAAAGTGGTTGACTTTGACTTTGACCAAGAATTTGAATTTTCAAAAAGTCATACTTTATGTTTTTCGACGTCCTGATTCCGATTCCGTAATCCGTTTGGCCAAATTCAGACTCGAAATACCTCAAATTGATAGTCAAACCCGAAAAATGCGTATATACTTAAGAAGTTTAGCTTTGAACAATTAAATAGGATTTGAGACTGATAAATATTATTGTTTGAAGGTACAAGAGACTCTCCGGATCGTTCGACAGCTCGACCCAGCTCTTCTAGATCAGTTAAACCACGTGTGCCAGTATTTACCCGTTCGAAAACTGTAGCAGAGCGTGGTGAAACCAGCAATCAGTAGATTTGTTATTTGAATCTATTGTCGAGGTGTGTTCCCTACTTATTATTGAACTGTTTTATTGGTTTTAATATGTGGTACACCGAATTCATTGGCTATTGTTTTATGGATGCACCAATTTAATGTGACAATTTATGGAATATGGCTGCTATCTAATTTTTGTTTTGAAATGGTATATGATTACCATGTTTTTGGATTTATGGAATTTATGTCACGGTGCAATTGAATTTTGGAATTGAAATACGATGGAATAGCTCTGATCAAGCTAATTGGGCCTAATGTGACTCTTGAGGGCCCCAAGATGTTTCATTAGGTCGGCTTTCCTTTGCTGTGTGCTTAGGGTAAGCTATATGGACTTATTGACTTGGGCTTAAGGATACAAGCTTCAGAGCCTATCCTTAAGTCGGCTTTCTTTTTGCTATGTGCATAAAGTAAGCTATATGGAAAATAATTTTGGGAACTACTGATGGTGTACCAGAAAAGGGTTTAAACTATGATTTTCAAAAAGTTAAACTCTGTTACGAATTTGTGAGATTTCTGGACTATGATTTGTACCTATTGTGATTTTATGGAAATGTTGGGACACACTGAGCCTAGCTCACCTTTTGAAAATGTTTTCCCCTTTCAGATACTGTTGGGTAGATACCTTGGTTCGAGCACTTGGAGGATCAACATATCTCTTGAAGTAAATCAGATTGTAATGTTTTTATCTGGCAAGTTTACTTTATTTTGGTGACATGGACCTTATTTTAAAATATCGGATTTTATAATGATAACACTTTTGCTACTACTGCTCGGTTTATTGTGATTTTGAATTTGAAGACATGTTTTAAATTAAATTATTATTTATTTGTACTATATTTACGAGTTGGTTTTTGATAGTATAAATTGTTTATAATTTCATGTTTTTATAATGTGATTTTATATTGATGGAATAACGGTTGCGAAAAATGTCTTTAATAATTATAATGTGATCCACTAGACTTAGTCGAAACGCATAGGCCGGGTCTAGGGGGTTACAACAGAAGTGGACATGTTTTTCTAGTGTGTCCTGGGTTTCTACAATGCCCACATTTTCTGTCTTGTCTAGATCTTTCTCGAATATCCATATCGCAATGAATTTGATTGGATTTTGGAAGACCACGCTCCCTCACTAAACTCAGATTTGGTACAATCGGAAGACAATCTTGAACCTTATCAGGGTCTTTGTCATTACCTATCGGGGGAACTCAAAATCGTATACCTTAAAAACTTCAGATAGTAGGTATACGGGATCCACAAAATGATTATAGTCTTGATGTGTATGCGAGCAAACTGCTATCACATGCAAGCATGGATACTTCAGAGCTTGAAAAAACCCGCAGTCGCACATTCTGTCCCTTAGATTTACTCTTAACGACACAACTTCAATCCCTTGAAGAGGTCGCGGCAACTCTGTGACACGAAACATTTCATGCTTTCTAGAGAAGCTTGTTACATACATTCCATTTGATGCATAAATTTTTTTTCTGTAGATCTGCAACTAATCTAGGGTGATAGACATGACCACATTACATCCAGGTTTGAGCTTGTAGTCTTTACCAAAGCCGCTACTGGTAAGTGACGTGCACCCTTTAAGGTTGAATTGATTGCCTCTGCCAAGTTGGTCGTCATGTGTCCATATCGATATCCACCATCATATGCGTTCATCCACATTTCTTTATCGATGAGGCTGATGTAATCGTATCCTTCCTCATTCTTCGCCCGTAAATCTTGAATCATTGATTCAAACGTTCGAGGAAGTAGTTCATAACCTAATCAAAAAATGTATAACTTACTAACTTGTTTTCTTTGTAAAATTAAAACGATCGAAAGAAAACAAACTACATCAGTTTTACTTACCCATACGCACAATTAATTGACGCTCATCATTCTTCTTGTACCATCCATGGTAGTTCGCAGCAATGTGTCGGAGACAATACCTATGTTGGACAAAGGGTGGTTGCCACATTAGACCCAAAGACTCCATTGCTGCTTTGATCACAGCTCCACGATCTGAAATGACACAGATGTTTTTCCTCGTGATAACATGTGCACGTAAATTTCGAAGGAAAAAAGCCCAAGAATTTGTATCTTCTCCTTCGACAAGAACAAAAGTAATTGGAAGAATGTTACGATTACCATCTTGGACAACTGCCAATAATAAAACTTGCTTGTATTTTCCATACAAGAAAGTCCCATCGATCTGGAACACAGGCTTGCAATATTTGACAACATTAACGCACTGTGGGTAACTCCAAAAAACCCGGTAGAATTGACATCGATCGCGAAGAACTCGATCATTATGGTATGCATAGGAGGTTTCGAAGTCCACAATTTTCCCAGGATTCAACGTCCGCAACAGCCTAAACCAACCTGGAAGTTCGTTGTAAGATGCATCCCATTCGCCATGAAGTTTGACAATGGCATTTTGTTTTGCCAATCAAGAATTTTTATAGGAGACAGTGTACTCATACTGCGATTGTATAGCTGAAATCAACACTGCAACAGCTATATGAGAGCTTTTTTTTACCATGGGCATGATGGCTTGGCATATCATTTCAGAGTCCAAGTTGGGATGATCTTGGTTGACCCCTACAGCACAACATGTGTGAGGACCATTGTATACTGTTAGTTCCCATATGTTATTTTTCCTCTTCATTTTTGATACGCGAACCATCCAATTGCATCCGTTTTCGCGTCGGGCACAATAGCATACATATTTTTCGGTCGTGGATCGGTTGACTATGGACTGAACAGAATTACGGATATTGTAATTTTTTATAGCCATCACCGCTTCTTCTTTACTTGAAAACTCCATGCCTAAAGATAACTCACCATTATTTATTGATGAGAAATATCCATAGTCACCGAGATGAGGCATATCTACAAATTTTGGCTCGTACATTGCACCATAATCAGCTTCATACATGTGTGCAGGAGGGTCAGTTTATGCCACATTTCCTGGAACTTCATCATCATCGGAGTTGAATTACGGTGATTCTGGGTGAATGAATAGTCCAGTCTCAGCACCATCCGTACCAGGCTCACGAAGCGGTTCTTCTGGTGGAGATGATGGTTCCCCCATGCGCTCCATATTTAGTTCGAAGAACCTACTACTTGCACGCCTTCCCCTTGAACTAGAAGGCATATCGACATTGAGATCGAAAAAGCTCGCAGTTGAATGCTTCCCCCTGGAGCTTGAAGCCATCGTGTCAAATGGAAACTGCATAGATGGTTGCGTCGATGGCATCTCCATATGGTCAAAGAAATTTGTAGATGAATGCCTTCCCCTTGAACTGGACGCGATATTGCCATACAGATTGTTCATGGACCCACCTTGGTACATATCGTAAGGATTTGAGGATGAATGTCTCCCCATTATGGCATTAAAATCATTACACATTACTGTAGTCGAGCTGTCAACTTATTCAACCAGCCCATAGTGGGAGCTTAATGATTGACCCCGAATAACACGCACTTGAACAAAATGTGCATACATATCAATATCGGCGTCTGAATAATTACTTTGAGCTTCAACCATCATTTCAACATCATCATTGTTCGAAAGTTCGAACGATGTATAAGTTAATGGCAACAATGATATTAGAAATCTGTACTGCAACGACGACATTCTTCTACTACTTCCAACATGAATCTTCCTCGAAATCTTCCTCGAAATCTTCGTTATCAGCTCCTCAAGAGTTATGTTTCTCTTGAATGATATTTTAACACGCTCATTTGATACGAAAACAACTCTGGTTTCATCTTCTCGAATTTTACCATCATAATAAACAATAGCTGAAAGTCGCGCCATTATTTGAGTTTAAAAGTGCGGCAATATTATATCTGCAAAAAAATAATTGAAACAAACCTAATTAAATAAATAATATATGAACGAAAATATAACACAATAAATTTTTTACACATCAACGTAAATAACTTAAATAATATAATTTTATATTATTACCTGCACCGTAAAACTATTTCGACGTATGCTCCCGCTTTCCAATTTTATAAACACAAAAATTAATTGAAAATAATTAGTAATATATTTTTTCAAATAATTATAATAAACAATAAGTATAATAAAAATAATTATAACAAAATTACCTTATAACGAAAAATCACACGAACTTTTAAATCAAATATGAGAAAATTGTCAGAATTATTGACTCGTTGACGGAATTGTTGTATTAATTTATAAGTTGAGAGGAGAGATGTGAGGAGATGAGAGGAACTTAACCGGGGGAGAAAGGTATTTATAGCCGAGAAAAAATGCTATAATTATACAAGGCGCGGTACCTGCACCGCGCCTTATATAATTATATCAGTTAAAGGTATGGCGCGGCCCCTGCCCCGCGCTATACCCACGTGTATCCCATGTCAGCATATAGCGCGGTGCAGGGGGCGTGCCTTACCCCACGTGACGCCAAATCAGCATATAGTGCGGTGCAGGGGCGCGCTTTACTGCAAAGGGTGTTAGATCGGGAAATATAGTATGACCGGTGTTAGATCGGTAAATATACCGGTCACCGGTGATTTTTCGGGAAAAATGCCAATTTTTAAACCTAAATCAATATTAATTAATTAAAAAATTATATAAAATTTTTATTTTATAATTATATATTATTTAAATTAATTGTAAACTATTTTTTTTTTGAATTAAAAAATATTAAATATATTATATATAACATATAGGCTCAGCCCAAATCATTTAAAACCCAATTAATAATTTAAGATCCAATAACTTTTAAACCTAAATCAATATTAATTAATTAAAACATTTATATAAATTTTTTATTTTATAATTATATATTATTTAAATTAATTATAAACTATTTTTTTTAATTATAAAATATTTAATTTTTATATAAATTAGAAAATTTTAAAAAATTTCGGTTAATTCGAAAATTAACTGAATTAATCGAAATTTATTCGGTTCGGTTAATATTTTTGAAAAAAAGTTCAGTTAATTCGGTTAATAGTAGTTCGGTCGGTTCGGCCACCGAATTAACCGAATGAACAACCCTAAACTCAGGCACGAATCGACTCAGGCGCAGCTTGATCTAGACCAGTCCAACTGGTTCAGCAGATTCCCCTCGCTGACATACAACGCCCATGCGTAGGGGGCGGCATGTGCGGTGGCTTCGATCGTCGAATCGAAATCTAAATTTCCAGATTTGAAGATCAGTTGATCAAGAGTCTCGTGCATGTGTTGTTTTAAGGCGATGAAGGACAAAGGGATACTTTCTAAGATGATCAAAACTTGTCGCACTTCACCCCTTTCAATGGCGGTATCAACGACCACACCATCAACACTCGGAGAAGCGAAACAACGAGCTGGTTCACTTGATGCAAGCGGTGAGACTCACCGGTGGCTGGACGACGATGAATCAACGGAAAAACAAGAGACAAACTATAATTTTTCGACGAACATTCGAGGAGACTTCTACGGTGAACGGGCGGGGCTTCTCGGAGTGTGGTCAATTGAGTTTTGATCGCGGGTGGACGATGATCACTCCGATGATGACGGTGCATGACACGGTTGACCAGACGATGGCCAATTGGGGCTTCAATAGTGATGATTAAAGGATTTTGGTGTTTGGCTTATTCTCCTATGCGAATTTGATTTTGGGGTTCTTTCAAAACAAATATGAGTTAAAGAGGTTTAAAAGATATTTTTAATATTTTATTTCATAAATAGTATCTTAACCTAATGGTAGAGGCATGGTTGAGCTTTGTTATGGGACGTGGATTCAAAGTCCCTTGAACCTTATATTATTATTATTATTTATGTAGCTAAAGAAGAATGGTTAAATTCAAGTTTAGGTTCCTAAATTAACAAAAAAGTTTCCAAAATGACCCCATGTATTTTATAAAAACATTTTGGTCCTTAGAATTAGTTAACTATAAATTAAATTAAAATTTGGGGTGTGAAAATTGCTTAAGTAGATTTTGGTCCTTAGAATTGGTTTGTTACATATCAAATCCCTTAAGTAGATTTTCAGACCCATTTTGAGGACGTTACAACATCTCTTAAGTAGATTTTCATAAGACCACCCTTTCACTTGAACAATTGCTCCTTTAATTATCAGTCCTAAGGGAGTAGATTACTAAGTTTTACGATGCTTTTGACATCTCTCCTAAAACTCGTAAGATCATAACTACTCTTCTCTCTTTTGTTACTTCTCTCGGGTTTACTTGTCTCAACATAAATCTTGGTATTTCTTATAGCACAAGGAGCTAGAGCATCCAAATGCAAAAAGAATAACTCATGCAAATTGATCAAACTAATTATCTAATAAGAACATAGAACCTAAAGTATACAAGCAATGTTCAAGAAACTTTTGGTAGGAATAAGATTGATGAAATATAAGAGAATCATATTTCGATTTGATCAATCACATGTTATTTTATTTGATGACTATATGAACTCTCATCTTCTTCAACACTACATAAATTTACAATCTGAGTATCATGAAAGTTAAAGGGAAATGATATGTAGACCAACGATAAAGAGAGAGAAAAATGACATGGAAAATAAAAAGATAAAGAATAAATTCATATCATCATCGTTAATTTGTTAAGGTGGGTGATGACCAAAATAAGAAAAATATAATAGATTGGTGACTAATAGTGTAGTTTACTAAACTATTATTTCAATTGTAGATTCTCTCGATTTCGGCCTTCTTTTTACTTGTTGAAGCTTCCTTTCACCTCCAAAATCCTCAGTCCTCTCGCCTTCAGATCCGTCTCTCATTTCCGAAGGTACGTTTCGCTTTATTCTGTTTCATTTATCTCAAATCCAACTCTTCAAACATCAAAATAATTAATTACAATTTTGCCGCTTCCTCAAATGATATTCCCCGGAAAATCCCAAAATAATCTGTTTGTATTCCGGTAAAATGCAAGGAAGCTGATAAGTAAAATTGAGACTACAAATGTGGGCTGCTGGGTAATCAGTATACTATTTATTGAACCTGATGAATATAATCATTTTTTACAGATTTGGGCATGGCAACTGTTAGAAATCTGAAAATCAAGACATCAAGTTGCAAACGAATTGTCAAAGAGCTGCACTCTTATGAGAAAGAGGTCGATAGAGAAGCTGCAAAAACAGCTGACATGAAAGAGAAAGGAGCTGATCCTTACGACCTCAAGCAACAGGTATTGTTACCGCTTCCAATAGCTGCAGCCTTTACTGCTGCGGTTATTGAGAAGACCCGTTTTTGAAATCTCATTTTATATTTCATTAGTAAGGTGTAAAAAGAGTATATATGTTAGATCTATTTGTTTAGTGGGAAAATGTTTTTTTTCCCATTTTCTAGTGTTAGTTTGGTATAAAATTAGTTTGGACTGACCTAGGATTTGATGCTAGGGAAAGAGAACTCATAAAATTTTGGGGGTAAAAATAGATTATCAATAGAAAATACAAAGAAAATATATAAAATACACGAGAATTTGAAAATTTCAGAGCGACTGCCCCTTCGATCCATCCCTGAGTTTGGTAAATGAGTAAAGAATTCTACTTTTCCTTTTAAAAGATTAGCTTAGCTAAAAAGATTGATCCCTAAGTGTAAGTTTAGGGATCAGTGTTTTTTATACCAATGCAGATTTTGTGAAAACAGCCATACACTGGAGAATGTTCTATGATGAATTTATACGAACAACAGGAAAGTTTCTTCTTTTATAAAATAAGTCCATTTCCATTATATGAACTCTTACCTGCTGCGACAGGAAAATGTTCTGGCTGAATCAAGGATGATGATCCCCGATTGCCGCAAGCGGCTAGAGGCTTCACTAGCTGACCTTAAAGGGACTTTGGTATTGTTCATTAGTTATTAATTACTATTATTATGATTCTCTCTTGCTTAGTTCAGAAGCAATTTTTAATGTTATTGTGTTTGCGATTAATTCACTGTTATTTGAGCTGTGATATGATTCTTTTTCATTGTTTGTTCTATCAAAGTCCCATAGATTACAACCTTCTGGTTTTAATAATATTAATCAACAATTTTTTCCTGACTGATTTTGGTGTAAAAGTTGAGTTTGGAAAATGATATTCAATTCCCAGTTTCATTTGTTCTGTTTCAGTGTTGGAGATTGTTTTTGCACCAAAGGCTAGATGGTCTGGGGGATGAAACATGCTTTGCTACTCCATTGTTGAAATAGTTTTCAGTTCTTACTAAGATATGTCCCCATAGCTGTTCTTTAGGGCTTGCCCTAAACCTTCTGCTCCCCTAGAAAGCTGCAGTCTAATAAGTGATAACAAATTGATCGTAATTTTGTCAAGGAAGTTAACTCCTAATTGTATGGTGATTTTAGATGAACTTGGTTAAATTTTTGTGCTAGTAAGATAATTAGAGCCAAGTCTTCTTATTGATTGATGACTGACCTCCCAAATACTTTTGCACTAAATTGGAAGAGAGATTTGAAGTGTTTCTTTATTATGGGATTTTTGGGTTATAATCATTGTTGTACTTGGTTGCTTTTGGATTTCCTAATTTCCTATATAGATACCTATATTTATCTAATGGACGATCAAGTAAACAAGTAAGTTTGATGAGTTACATATTTAATTCCAGGCTGAACTGGAGGAAGGAAACGAGAAGGAAGGTCCAGATTTCGAAGATGCTCGTAGCACCATAACAGAAGTTGAGATGTTGTTTCAGACAACAGAGGCTTAGTGGAAGCTTCTTTAAACAGCTGTTAATCGAGATATTCGAGGTATGGTTGTAAGTTTGTACTTATTCTATTGTTAGCCATAAGTGGGTCGAATGAAATGCAGCTAAGATGACTTTCGTAGACCGTGTCTTGCCTGTTGTGCGTACTGGAAGGGATTCTGCATATATAATCCCCAGCAGTTACTTTGTTTCTGGGTTTTTCACGTGCAGGAAGAGAAATATTTGATGAAAATTTGGAGTTCTTAAATATTTGTTAGGTATATGGTGACGATATTAGAATATTTTCGTATCGGTAGATCTTGAAACAATACGCGGAATTGCATCAATACCGGTACATACTGGTATTAGAACAAGGGTAGTTGTGCGGTATAACCCAATAATTTAAGGCTAAAAACCGACTAAAATATACGCGACCGAAAATGTTATCAAAAAGCATAACATTTTAGGTTGGACGAACTTAAAATGTTATTTTCTCTTAATATTTTCGGTTGAACTTAAAATGTTATATTTTTTCATAACATTTTCGGTTGAATTTTCGGCTTACAATAAAAAAATATTATATTCTTCATAATACTTTAGATTATAATAAAAAATGTTATATTATTCGTAATATTTTAGGTTGTAATAAAAATGTTATGAGTAACCTAACATTTTAGATTGCGTCTAAATTAAAATGTTATGTTTTTATAATATTTTTGTCGCGTTGATTTTTACTATTTTTTAATCTTAAATTAAGTTTTTTTGTTTAGAATTTCGCATCAGAACAACAATAATGTGTTCTGTGATATAGTACTTTGCATAAATAATAATTAGCAGTCTTAAAAATTATGGCATACCTGACTCAATTTCAAAAATTGATTTTTCAACTCGACTTGGAAGAATTCGACTCGAGATGACTTTAAGTTGTAATTTCATAAATTTGACTTGATTCAAAAAAAAATTCAAGATTAAATCGAGTTATAAAATACAACTTGAATAACTCAAAATTTTTAACAATTAGTAGATTGATTTTCAAATTTGAGTCGAATCTTTTAATTTTATATGATATATATATACATATATCACATCTGAAAAATACATGAAGAGTTGGTAAGGAAAGGAAATCAGAAGGCTTAATTATAAAAAAATGTTCAAACTATACATATTTTTCTCATTTAGATATTGAAATTTTTTTTTGTCAACATAAATGTCTAATTTTATAGAAGTTATATTTGAAGTGTCTATAACAACGATCGTTAAAAATATCTCTTATCTGACATGTGTTGCGCCAATAAATTTTTTGAAATTTTTATTTTTTAATAAAAATTAAAAATACTTTATTTTCAAAAAAAATCCCAAATTACAAAAAAAAATCTCAAACTTCTGAAATCTCTAATTCAATCCCGTATTGATATTTGGTTGACCGGAGTCATTTTCGGTGAAGAAAGCAGTGATGGAGAGTTCTTCAGTCGACGAGTTTCCCAAAATCTATACCCGACTAAATCAGCGACGTCGGAATTGATGGAGACTTTACCGTGAGTGAATAATCTTCGGGAGGCAAGTTTTCAATTGGCATCTATGAAGTACCTGAAAATTCTGCAACTTTTGGCTTTTTTTGTTTACTGTTGCAAATGACTACAGCCTCAAAAACTTCCTCTTTCGATTCCCATTTTGAATCTGTTTTTCCTAGACTCGACAACCCATTCGTGACTCACATCATCGACTACCTCCACCCAAATCACTTCATGCCCTAGACGAATCAACTCCATCAGTCCAAAGTCCCGAGCAAGATCCTCAAGAAATCTGAGCATTTCTTTATGACCCGGAAAATGCATTGGTTCACCGTCTTCTTTCTCTGCAAATGGATAGTCCCTGACCAGTCACCCCTTTGCCGCAGGCGAAACAGAAAATTAGGGTTTAGAGATTTTTGAATTAGGGTATTATGAATCGTGGGATATCTTATGTAATATAGAAAAGTTAAGATGTTTTTTTCTAATGTATAAATTTTATTTTAAAAAAATATTAAAGGAAACAAAAAATAATAATTTATGTGTCAAACACTGGTTGGTTGATGGATTTTTAACAGATTTTCTACATTTGTTACGATGTAGGCAATTAAAATATAATTTTTGTAACGTTAGACACTTATATTAATCGAAAAAAATTTAAGCACTTAAATGAAAAATGATGTATAATTTGAACATTTTTTTTATATTAGGTCAATCAAAAGAAAAAAAAAAACGTACAAGCTACATCCCTGATCATTACGGAGATTTTAATATAATTATCGATATTTTAATTTTATTAATTGAATCATTTAATTATTTAAATAATATTATTTAAATCACTTATATCAATTCCTCCATTAAATGATAACAATATAATACTTGTTTAACATTATTTAAATAGTTAAATGATCAAAAGATTAAGGATAAAGGACACAAATGATCTATAGATTAATCGCCTCAGTGATAAAAAATGCCTTATAATATACGATTTTAACCAACTTTTTTTGGATTTGCCAAAATGACCAACAAAATCGCAATGCGAAATAAAAATCGCAACGCGATCTCCAGAATCGCAAATCAGTTCCCATAATCGCAATGCGATAGTACAAATTCGCATTGCGATTTTCCAGAATCGCAACGCGAATATGAAAATCGCAACGCGAACATATAAATGCAACGCGATTCTAACTATCGCAACGAGTATCCGTAAAATCTCAACGTGTATCCGTAAATCGCAACGACAATACGTAAAATCGCAATGCGTATCCGTAAATCGCAACGAGAATACGTAAATCGCAACACCTATCCGTAAATCGCAACGAGAATACGTAAATCGCAACGTGTATCTGTAAATCGCAACGAGAATACGTAAATTGCAATGCGTATCCATAAATCGCAACGACAATACGTAAAATCGCAACGCGTATCCGTAAATCGCAACGCGATTTTTAAAGCGCCATTACAATCGCTACGCGTATTTTATTTTCAAATTTCAAACACGAATATTAATTATCGGAACATTGAACCGTCCACAGTATATCCCGTAATCGCAACTCATAACCTAAAACCTAAAATCACAACTCAGTCTCATCTCCATCTCTCACTCTCTACGGCGAAATCCATCCCCATCTCCGAAGATTTCCGTCCCCATCTCCGGCGAAATCCCTCACAACCATTCACGGTCAGAAATCCCTCACAATCATTCAGAAATGGAAAATCAACCTCCTAGGGTTAGTTTTTTTAATTATTTTTATTTTGAAATTTTTGCATTATTTTAGGTTTTTCATATTGAAATTGATGATAAGTTTACTGGTAATTTCAATAATAGATTAATCATTTCACTTATATTTCTTATTAAATTCATTAAATTGCTGTCAATACTGCTAAACTGTTTAGTCTTTAACCCTGTGAAGTTAGTATTTGTCTTTGTTTTATCTTTTGGTTGAAGTAATGCAATCCATTAAAGTTTCAATTTACAGAAGAAGAATAGTTTCTAAACTTAAAATCGCAACATGAAAATGAAAATCGCAACACGAAAATGACTATCGCAACGAGAGAAATGAAAATCGCAACGCGAAACCAAAATCGCATTGAGATTTTCATGCGATTTTAATTTCGCGTTGCGATTCTTTCGTTGCGATTTTCATTTCGCGTTGCGATTCTCTCGTTGCGATAGTCATTTCCGCGTTGCGATAGTCATTCTCTCGTTGCGATTTTCATTTCAACCAAAAGACAAAACAGTGTTGCAAATTTTAGTTTCAAGAATAAACTACTACTCTTTATGTTTATTGTTTTTGGTATATCTTCACAGTGTAGTTTTTGGTATATCTAACTTGGTATGTTTATTGTTTTTGTAGAAATTTTTTTCGGCTTCATTGACATTAAGGAATAAAGTTAGCCTAGCCACTACAATTGCTTCGAAACTTTCACCTGCACAAAGAAAATTGTTTGAGGAAACCTACTTCGGGCCATGGCTGAGAGTACAACATCCGGGTGGAGATGCTAATTTGACCCATTTGTGGCTTCAGACTCTGACTAGCGATCTACCCGACAGTATACAACGTGGTGAGGAAGAGATATGGTTTCATTTTCCACCGGCGTATACTTGTTTTGGGCGGAAGGAGTTCTGCTTAATCACTGGTCTACGATTCGGACACGATGATGTAGGCCGGTACACTCGTCATAGCACCCGCCCATCATGATTATCCCGGGTTTTTCCTGATGAGTCAATAGAGAAGCCGAACTTACACGTCGACGACCTGAAGAAATTGTTTTATAAGAAAGATGGTTTTACTCGAATGAATGACGTTGATGTTGTCCGAGTATGCCTTCTAGTACTTTTGTATGCCGGCTTTTTAGGCAGAGAGGCCAGACAACCTATTCCTCATGAGCTAATATTATTGGTAGAGGACCTAAATGCATGGAATCTGTTTCCGTGGGGTTCGTATATATGGAAAGCTACCTGGACTAAGTTGTCGTCTACCTTTGATGACCGCAAAAGTTTGCGTGGCGATGGGTCGAAATACACTTTGTCATGCTTTGTTTGGGCCTTTAAGGTAAAAATTTCTATATAATGTTTTCAAAATTATAATTAATTATTTAACAATTACTAATGTTTGTTATTATATTGTTTGTAGATTTGGATATTCGAGGCTTTCCCCAGCATGCGGACATTTGCATTAAAAACTTCAAATGATATTCCTAGGGCTATTTCCTGTAAGAGGAAACGTCTGTTGGATTGGGAAGACTTAATACCATATGTGACAATAAATAATGTAAGTTAACACAAATACTATCATATATAAACAAGTTATTAATAGTAGACGTTTAACTTTGTTTGAGTTTTTATATTTTTAGGAGGACAACACTCCATTACAGAGACTGACACCCACGGAGGCTGAGCTTGCCACTGATTGGTGGCAAGCTAGTCAGCGTTTTTTTGATGGCACGAATGATGAGCAGCCTCCACTTCGAGAGCCATCACCTCACCAGAGCCATCACATGATCGACCCGACTATACACCTCTACAATGAGAGCCATCACCTATCCCGTCACATCATCGAGCCTCTTCTCCACCATCACCTCATGATAGGCAACCGGCAAAGATGCCATGACTTCTATCTTCCTGTTCTCCACCTCCACGGGATGAGTCAAGGGAGTTACGTGATGAGGTCAATGCCTTGCATGAGGAGATCGGTACTCTACGCGATAACGATGGTGCATGGCGTATGGAGGTGTCTACTTTACGTGGTGAGGTTGCCGCTCTACGTGAGATGGTAGTATCGTTGCAGAACGAGGTTCATACTCTACGCAACGAGGTAAGTTTAAGATTTTCCATATTTAACTTGATGATAAATTTACTCGTAATTTCACTTAGATTAACCATTTCACTTAGATTGCTTAGAAATTTATTCGGTTGCTGCCAATACTGCTAAATTGTTTATTCTTTAACACTGTGAAGTTAGTATTTGTCTTTTGGTTGAAGTAAATTTATTCGGTTGCTGCCAATTCTGCTAAACTGTGTATTCTTTAACACTGTGAAGTTAGTATTTGTCTTTGTTTTGTCTTTTGGTTGAAAGTAAATTTGTTCGGTTGCTGCCAATTCTGCTAAACTGTGTATTCTTTAACACTGTGAAGTTAGTATTTGTCTTTGTTTTGTCTTTTGGTTGAAAGTAAATTTGTTCGGTTGCTGCCAATTCTGCTAAATTGTGTATTCTTTAATACTCTGAAGTTAGTATTTGTCTTTATTTTGTCTTTTAGTTGAAGTAATGCAATCCATTCAAGTTTCAATTTGCAGAAGAAGAAATAGTTTACTTGGGTGAATACAATGCAAGTTTGAAACATATTTGTCTTTGTTTTCACTGTTTAAATATCATGTCTGTTTATTTACTGATTTTTATATTTAATTATTTAGCGGCCCGATAAGGTAGATGCTTTACGTCGGGTTTTTCTTGCACGACGGAGTTCACGCATCAGACGGCGTGCACGTACTATTAAGTCTCCGTACACCCCAATAGTGTGAAGACACCGCAAGAAGAAGCCCGACTCGCCTGTCATCCCTCAAGAGTCCACTCCTATCGTTGAAGAGGCCCCTATCATTCCTCGAGAGTCCCCTCCCACCGTTCAAGAGGCCATTGTCATCGTTGAAGAGGTCCCTCCCACCATTCAAGAGCCCGATTCACATGGCGTCATATGTAAGATTCTTGAGAAACCCTCTGACGTGCCGGACATGATGGATGAGAGTTGGCTCTCGTATGAGTTACCGGCCAGTACCATTCCGGTATTTGAAGTGGAGAGGAGACAACTACCGGACACAATTCTGGATAACACCCTTTGGGCTAAGACCGTAGTTGATTTTTATCTACATGAGCGGAGCTAGGGGTGTTTCACTGACATATGCAAGCTCAACGATGATATCTATTTGTTGCTTGATCGGTCTTGGTGGGGCGTATTATTAGGGGTTGAAGACAATGGCTATTTAGATGGAGGGGTAAGTCTTATATTTTTCTTATATTTCAATTTGATTATTTTTTAAAAAAATTTATGTAAGTCACTAATATATGTCTTTTTTTGTAAAACAACATATCGATGCGTGGGTGTCACGTCTTCTAATAATTAGGAAACTTAAGAAAAATAAAAGAAATAAACGATATACAATTATGCCGACGTCTTTTAACGCCGTTCACTTGAAGAATCAACGAGATGAATCATTTGTGTTGGGCAATGGACAAGCTAAACTTTATCCTGCATGGTGGGAGGTCGATAAGGTTAGTATTTATTTTAGATTGAGTTTAAAGGTATTCATAAATAAGTGCGCAAATGAATGAATTATTACTTATGATTGCAGGTGTTTATCCCTGTTTTGGAACGTAAACATTGGCTTCTCGTCGAGCTTCAGCTCCCATCCCTTAAGGCAATAGTATATGACAGCATGATAAATTACATATCATTGGCTGATTTAAGAGATATTATTAAGGGATGGAGCTCTCATTTGGCTAAATTCTTGGATGCGATAAATTATTGGACTCGTTCTGGAAACAAGAAGCCAAAAAAGCTCAATATTACAGTTAGCAGAGACGAGACCGCACCACAACAAACGGAAGGAGCCAGAGGGGATTGTGGTCCTCTCGTATGCTTGGCGTTGGAGCGTTTGATCACAGGAAGTATAAAGTATCTACCTCCCACCGATAGAGATAGAGCTGCAGTAGGCTTGTGGTTTCGGCATTATAAGGCTAGATCGATATATACGAGACGCTGCCTACCTGCATCCGCGTTATAAAAATGTCCATAAACAATTGGTAAGTTTATAGGCTTTTGGTTTGAAAATGTTTGGTTAAGTACCTAGAATTCAATAATTTGCTGTTTGTAGGTTTTAGATGTGTAGAAAGTGTTGTTTGAGCAAATGTTTGGTTTCTGCAGGTTAATCTCAGAAGTGAGCTGCGTGAAAATGATGTATGGCTGCAAAAGTTGATTCAATAGTAGATGAGGAAATAAGAATTATTGCTTATTTTTTGATTGTTTAATTGATTTGTAAAAGATGATTTGTAAAAGTTGATTTGTTTAATTGATGTGAACATAATTCTTATTTGTGCTTGTTTAATTGATTGAAATGTAATTGTTGATTTTGTTGATTTCAATCTGCATTATGTTGAAGGCAAAAATGACTATCGCAATGCGAAATGAAAATCGCAACGAGAGAATCGCAATGCGAAATGAAAATCGCAACGAGAGAATCGCAATGCGAAATGAAAATCGCAACGACAAAATCGCAACGCGAAACTAAATTCGCGTTGCGATTTTCATTTCGCATTGCGATTCTCTCGTTGCGATTTTCATTTCGCATTGCGATAGTAATTTCCGCGTTGCGATTTTCACGTTGCGATTTTCATTTCGCATTGCGATTCTCTCGTTGCGATAGTAATTTCCGCGTTGCGATAGACATTAAGATGATTGCGAAAGTCATTTCTATGTTACGATAGTCAAATGAATGCCTAATAAGTGATAACAACTGAACAGATCATAGCAATTTTCAAACTCAAGTTACTAATACATGCCTAACTGAAAATGTTAAAAGTTCACACATAAAATCCACATAATAAAACGTTTGTATTTAAAAATCAACTAAGTTAACAGTCCCAAAAGGTGAAGCCGGTTGTGATTGGATTTTAAAGATGATTGCGATTTTGATTGCCTTTTGCTTGACACCATATGAGCTTTGGATTTTGATGAGGATCCATATTTTGGTAGAGGAAAAGATGATTATGATGGCACTGGTGATCCACATGTCAACCTTGTATGACCACTTTCCTTGCACCGACTACATGTCGATCTCTTCTTCTCTTCACCCTTAGACGGTATACGATCGTGACTTTTTGGTCGGCCAGGTAGCCTTCTGTCCATGGCTAGTGGCAAAACTGTTTGTAAGTCATCTAGTATGTACCACTCAGAAGGATGTGGAATAGGGTTGACAATCTCGCCATAAGTCTGTCGATATACTTCTGTAGTGTAGCAATCCATAGCGTATGCGCTTGAATCATTTTGGTTTAGATGAAGAGAAACTTTTATAACATGGCCACACGGATAACCAGATGTTTTCCATTTCATACAACTACACGTCTTTGCATTTAGATCGACAAGCCCATTTAAGTTATTATCCAGTACTTCAAACAAAGTGTTTGAACATGGTTCAACTCTCCATGACGTTGACTTCACAATACGTTTCGTTATCTTTTTTTCTGTCCATGGTGTAACACGATGTTCCAATGTTCCTCTAAATTTAAATAAATAATACTTAGTAAAATATATGATAAGTTACGAATTTAAAGAAATAATACCTGCATGGTTTCTTTTCTTGTAGTACCACTGTTGAATAGAGGCTCGAAAAAACTCCATTAACATAGTAATGGGTAATTTCCGGGAATGACGACTTAGAGCGTTGATTGATTCTGCACTATTAAACGTCATGAAACCATATCTTGCTCCAAGTTGATGTACTCTTGACCATCTTTCAAACCCGACATCTTCTAGTGTTTGAGCACACTGAGGCAAAACACGTCTTAAACAGTTTATATGCTTATTAAAATCCACTTCCCGATAAGCTTTTACAGCCTTCCAGTATGTCTATTTGTGATTTTTTATACCAGCAGACCTTGATTTTAGATTTCTATACAAATGAACACCACAAAGTCCATGAAAAGCATATGGGAAACACCTTCTGACAGCATTGTCAATTGAGTTTGCCCTATCGGATATGATTGTCAGATTGCTAATAGGACCTATGCAATCCCTAAGATGCCCCATAAACCATGTCCATGAATCAGAGGTTTCAGATTTGCCAACCCCGTAAGCTATTGGCAGTATCCCATTGTTAGCATCCATGGCTACTGCTAATAAGTTTACTCCAAGGTATCGACCTTTTAAATGTGCTCCATCAACTATAATAACTGGGCGCATGCAATTAATAAACGAACGAATCTACAAAATCATATACACAAGAAATATAATCATTTAAATGTGAAATGCATGTAACTAACAAAAATGAGTCAACAAAATTATATTGATTTACTAACCGCAGCACCAATGGCGATAAACAACAACTCAAAGCGTCCATCTCTATCTGTTTTGATATGAGTTACCGACCCAGGATTTTTCAGCTTTAAATTGTGACAATAAGCCGACAGTTGGGCAAACGATGCTTCTGGAGACCCCCTCAACAATTCCAAGGCATAATATTTGGCTCTCTAAGCTTGAGAATATGAGATACTAATCTTGAACCGAGCATTCATGTCAGTCATAATTTCATGTCCCCGATATACCCTACCATTCAAAAACATTAACTCAGCCAGAAAACCACCCAACACCTTTTTGTTTGCCTGTCTATGGTGAGGAAAAACTTGGGTTCTTGAACATGTATGTTTATCAATAAAAGTCCTAACTTGAAACATTTCACAATCTTTTATCCTCTTTGCAATCATACGCCACATACAGTTTTTGTCAATCATACACCTTGTTTCGAAACGATCTTTGATTGATTTGTTAACTTTTAGTTGATAACCATCTTCCACACATTTCGTATACAAAGCTATCTTCAAGTCTTCCTTTGTATCAAAACAATCATCTTTCTTGATACGAATAATTTTTGTGTAACAATCAACTGCTATCTTTACCAACTCTTCTTCCGGTATCTGAAGTAATTATGGCATATTCCAGTTATACTCCCGTGGCATTTTCTTCGGGGACTTTTCTTTAGGGATTTCTTCTTCTTCTTTTTCTTTTTCAATGTTATATGAATTACAGAATGGATGTTCAACATGTTCATTTACAGTCGTAACTTCCTCCTCATTATCATCAACAACATCTTCCTCGGCAACGGCTGTTTCATCATCAAAATTCGGGTATTGACCAATATCAAAATCATTACACGCAGGGTCTGTTTCTTCTTCTGAAAAATCATCAAAATCCGAGTATTGACCAAGATGAAAGTCCGAGCATTGACCAAGATCAAATTTCGAATACTGACTAGTACTCACAATTTTTTCTGTTGGCTCATCATCGTCTAACTGGTCAATATGAAAACCGAAATTTGGTGCTGAAAGTTGATTGGGATTTGGATTAGGGAAAGGTTGTGGGTTTTGAGATTGTGTTTGGTATTGGAAATGTGGTGAAACAATATTTGCTTGGTGATGAAATTGTGGTGGATCCATTAAATTTTGAGCACCATAAACTGGGGTTGAAAAACTTAGTTGATTACTACCCGCTACTGACCCAACTTCACTACTTCTAGGTTTAACAACATACAATGTAACATCATCACTTGAAACACTAATGTAAGCAATGAATTGTTCAACATATTCATTATCGGTTAACAAATAAACTTTACCATTTCTCTGATAAGATAACCTAAATCCACTTAGGGGCTCTAAATTCAATTTATTTGCAACACGTAACATTAGAGTTTCATAAGTTAACTTTTTTAATGACAGTTTTAGCTGAAGATTCATGGGTAAAGGCATATATTGTAAAACACCATGAACATTCTCCCATGACCCTCCAAAACACAAATCTATCCAAACATGATCAACATTAGATGATTTCATTATTGTAAATTAATTTACTAAACAAACGAGCTGCGAAACTAAAACCTGTTGCCGGATGGGGAAGGATGTCGTTGGATATAGGAACGGATGTCGCCGGAGAGAGTGATAGATGGAGATGGAATGAGTTGCGATTTAGAGATTTAGGTTATGAGTTGCTGCTACTGCGTAGTTATATACCCAAAACATTTGTGTTGCGAAATTAAAACCTGTTGCGAATTCAGAAATCGAGTTGCGAATTTGAAATTCAGTATTGCGATAGTCAGAATCTCGTTGCGATTTACAGATTCGCAATGCGATTACGTAATCGCGTTGCGAATTAGGAAAATCGCAACGCGAATTTGGGAAATCGCAATGCGATAGTCAGAATCGCGTTGCGAATCTGGAAATTGATTTGCGATACCGGAGATCGCGTTGCGAATTATCGATCGCATTGCGATTTAGTTGGTCATTTTGGCAAATCCAAAAAAAATTGGTTAAAATCGTATATTATAAGGCATTTTTGGTCACTGAGGCGATTTTCTCTTATATATTGTTACTTTGTTGAGTATTCTAACTATTAAAAATTGTAAAATGATCCCCTAATTATAGAATGTTATTTTGTTGAGTCTTCGACTATTAAAAGTTACAAAATAGTTTCCTGACTATTCATATGTTTCAAATTGTTCGTTTCCGTTAAAAAATTATAAACCGTCTAAGCTGAACATTAACTTGTTGATTAAGATATGATAAAATTTAATCTTATAACCGTTTGAATTGTATTTTGTGGACTAACTCTCCTTTCACATTATGTCATTAAGCTAGTGCTTGAAACATTATGTCATTGTAACATTGTTTAAAAACGACAACGATGTCAGTAAACATCATTAAAATATGATTTTATCATATCTTAGTCAGTATGTTAATACACAACTTAGACAGTTATTAATTTTTTTAATTAGAATGAACAAGTTTAGAACATATAAATAGTCAGGTAATCATTTTGTAACTTTTAATAGTCGGAACATAACAAAACAACATTCTATAGAATGTTCTATAATCAAATGATTATTTTATAATTTTTAATAGTCAAGAGACTCAATAAAACAACAGTCGAAAAACCATTTATCATTTTTACCCAAAGATTAATAGTCATATTATAATTCCTATAATTAAATGTTCATCGATATAGTTTAGCAAAAAAGAAAAAAAGAAAGAAATATGGCACCAATGACAGGTAAATGTGCTGACAGGGGTTTGGTTAGGTCTAAAAGCTAATTTATCAACGACAAGATCTTTACACAGTGCCAAATGTTACAGAAATATAGAACCATTCATTGCTTTCATGGATTAATTCTTTTTTCTTTTTCATAAAGAATGGCGGGACCCTATCCTTATCTTTCTTCGGAAAGGCTTGCATGCCTCGATGCTGAGGTCAACAGCTGATGCAATTGCCATGAATATGGCCGCATCTTCCACACATGTTACATGCCGCATAGCCAGTTGCACTAATGGCTTGCTACTCTTACCTTCCCCTTGTACCCTGCAGCTCATTACGAACCCACCGGCTATCGGACTTAATGCAGAAAAGTCTCCACTGCTTTGTGGACTCGGTACTGGAGTTGGTCCCTGCCGCAATTGTCTGTCAGTGTCGATGAAAAATTCACCACCCTTTTCTGCACTTATGAGTTTCTCGGACATCAGAACCTCTGCTCCATCTTGGGCTTCAGACAGCAAGTGAAACCGGCAGCAGATAGTGTCCCTGATTCCACGCTCACGCCACGCCTCAAGCTTTCCCCAAGGCATCCAGCTCTCTGGCCTGCAAACATCAGGACGAACAATCAACCAAGCTCCTGGGTTGGACTTGGCAACCCAATCACAACCTGTTGATGGCACAAAAGGAGTGGTTATGAAGGCAGCTGCAACAGCCGAGCCAGAGAGATCGTGTATCTTCACCTTCCATCCTTTCCTCTCTCTTCTCTCCATCTCTATGTCTGAACTTTCAGCAGAACCTGTCCAATAAGTGCCTAGAGGGTCCACCTTTGCCACCCTACCATTTCAAAGAAACCATTAAGAGTTTCATTAACCATAAACAAATGAATAGAAAGTAACAAATGGAAGACGGATGAAGCAACTCATAGTTTTGCATCACCTGTCTCGACTAAATTCACAGCTAAAAATCGGTTGTTTGATGGAACCCTGAAGCTGTACTATCTGAGGACTAAGCATAGTTACATCTTCAAACTGAAACACGTATCTTGGATCAGGATCGAGTTGTACTCTCAAATGAAGTTCAGCCTCCGGTTTTCCACTCTCATGCTTGTTTTTGCCAATGCCAATCCATCCATTGAAAAGAATCACCGGTTTCCCTCGACCCCATTCTGGACCCACCTCCAACTTGAATGTTCCGATCTGCTGTCTCTTGACTCCAACACCACAATGTGACCCTTTCCTCCCTGTGAAGACGGTGATCTCCAGACACGCATGGGGGTTATAGAAACAGCCAGGGGTCAGTAAAGCCTTCACATCAGAGTCCTCTAGATAAAAGCTAGAGGCAATGTTGTGAATATCAGGTGTGGCCTCGGGTGAGGATACTAAGGGAACTGAAGTAGTTTGCATGGGGAAACCTCGGAGTCGTATCTCACATGAGCATGGGGAAGAGAATGCATGAATTCCAGCCTTTGAAGAATTCAGGGCTGATCCATGAATCCTCAGACCCAAAGAGCCTATAGACAACCTGATGAAAGCCTGAGGATCCATTATTGTCACAAATATTTACCCATTGTATAAAAAGCTTTAAGTTATGGCAACTCAAACCTGTCATTTCAGCACGAAAATAAAGATTAGATCACAAAAACAAATTGAGTCGCATGTTGTGGCCAAATTGTTGCCTCTATATGATCCGATCATGTTGATAAGTTGAAACAATAACATTTTAATTAAATATAAGATCATTTCCTGCACTAGATAGGAAAACTCTTTTCCTACGTCTTTTCTCAGCGATAAATGAATCATCAATTTATCACCGGAGGTAATCCAGGCCATGATCAGTAGTATGATAAGCCATGTTGGCTGTTACTTCCAAGCTAAGCAAGTAACCACTTAAAGGGTCTAATTTGCACCTATCTGCTTCTATAATTTTCTGATCGTCCTCCTATAAGCTCGAAACTTTACAGCCAAGTCAGAGATGATTCAAGCAGAACACTGAAAAATATCAAAACTCAACCACTTCATAGAAGTTTAAGAAACTGGAAACATTATCAAAATCATAGAAAGCAGTGGCTAAAGTTAACATTATAGAAATCATCAAAAGAACTGAATTTCACAGATTTGCCAATTCTTTCCCAAGGAAAACTAGTGTGCTGGTTTCTGAATCTACCGTGTTGATGTTCAACACAGCAATAAGTAAAAGCATATTCCTAGAAACAATAGAAAAGAAGCCGGCCATCAACGATCGAATTCGATCATTCTATTATCATGAAACTGATTACATGAATTGGAAAAGCCAACAGAGCCTTCTCTAAATATTCACTGTATACTTAGCTATTCAATCTGGCTTAAGTTATAAGCCATTTGACCTTTACCTAAATCAAAAGTTGACATAATTAAGCTTCCATGAGAAACACTACAGTTTAATAAAACCCCGACTTTAAAATAAGAACCATACGGCTTAAGATTCAAACTTCTTATCATTTAACATGCTTTTTCCCATCAACCAACCCAAGAAAAAAGCCTTGTAACTTGAGCTCAAATGGGAAAACCACAAAGAATTCCCACTTAAAATAGAAACCCCGCATATAATTCTACTTAAAAATCCAATATCCATATTGAATTTCACCTAATATTTTTTGGTTACTTGCAAACCAAACAAAAACACATTAAAGCCCAACTAAAAATCTGCAGCCAACCAACTTTACAAAATTCAAATTCATTTAAATAACCCATACACATAAAGTCAAGTAGAAAATTAAGAAGAAAAAGAAATTAAAACAAAAAAGAGAGAACCCACCTATGAATGAAGCTTTTTCTTCATACAAAAGCCGAAGGAAACAAATTTCCCAGAAAGGAAAACTTATCAAAACATGATTCCCGCAAATACCCTCTCTCTGGGTGATCTTTTTACTCCAAAAAAATGGTTTTCTAGGAATGTAAGCACTAAATTCAGAGTTCAAAGTTGAAAAAGAAGATGGAACCAAAGACCGTTTTAAAGAGCTTGAAGACAATCTGGGTTTTCACGTAAGACCTCTTTTCACAGATCACGAGGAAGCTCTGTTTTTTTTTTCTTTTCTTTTATTCCATTTATAAACTTCTTTGTTTGCTCTAAAAATTATGGGAATAAAAAACCTATATTTTCCTGCATAATTGTCAAGAAATAGAGGCAGAAGTAAAGAATTTGTCTTTTTCCAACCAATGGCGGAATACAAGAGAAATTAATTTATGAAAAAAAAAAATCAAAGGAAAATAGAAGAGAGAGAGAGAGAGAGAGAGGACGTGAATACAGCTGTGATCAACGGATGGGTTTGGTAGATTTGCAATCGTTTTCGGACACATATGCCGGACTTCATCTTCTCCTTTCATTAATTCATTTACTACTCTTGTATTTCTATTATTCAGAAATGACCATCCAGCTCAGTTGGTAGAGCACAAGGTTCTAAACCTTGAGGTCGTGGGATCAAGTCCCACGGAGGGCATTTCATAATTTGGAGGTCTCCTACGGAAGCTGCTCTCAACCTGGTGTTGGGGGCAGCCTACTATCTACCTCCCCCTTACCCCATTCATATGGGAAAAAAGGGACAGCCAAAAAAATGTATTTCTATTATTCAGAAGAAAAAACATTAATTTCACATTTGGTCCTAAACTTTAATCGAATTTGTAAAATGGAACTTATGTAGAAAATGTTTAATTTGTTATTTATAATATTTCTCCCACACCATTGAAGTACTCTGTTCATTTCGGCTCAATTAAGGAAGAATGGAGGTTTGAAAAAAAAGTACGGGTTTAAGTAGGGTCAGTGTTTGATTGACTCGAGTCAAAAAAATTTAAATTATTCGAGTTAACGAGTCTTATTTTATAATTTGAATTTGGCTTAATTTTTTTCGAGTTGAGTCTAATCGAGTCGAATTTTCAAGTTTCAGTTTAAATTTTATTATAAATATTTATAATATTATGATATTGTTTAATTTCAATTTAAATGGTTTTTTTCATAACCATATACAATACATATATATATTTCTTCATATTTTTTCATATGTGATATACGTATATCATACAAAGTCAAGGGACTCCACTCAAACTTGAAAATCAATCTACTAATTACTGAAAATTTTGAGTTATTCGAGTTGTATTTTACAACATTATTTGAACTTTAAATTTTTTCGGGTCGAGTCGATTTTATGAAATTATAAGTCAAAGTAAATTCTAGTTGAGTCAAAAAAATTGATTTTTGAAGTCGAGTCGAGTTTTGCTCACCTCTAAATTTAAGGATTATATTGAATTAATAAAGCAAATAAAGATGTTTTTACAAAATAGGTAAAATTGACGGCTGTTAAAATCAATTTTGACAAAATTGCCAATAGCAATCGACGATTCCGTTTCAAATTTTTTATACTTTTAGGATTAATTTGAAAGAAAATTAAAATACAAAGACTAAAATGAAATTTTATAAAAAAGAATTAGAATAACAAAATGAAATGATAAATTTAAAGAAGGTGCCTTCATTTAATGCTAATTTATTAAAAAAATATAGTTTAGTGTTAAACTTTCAGTTCTTTACAATAAGGTATCAAAATGGGGGGGGGGGATCGTTTTCATCTGCTCATGACTTTATTGAATATTATAAAATCATATCTATATTCCTAATTAATTCAAAATCATGTCTAAATCCGTGGAATATAAGAGGGACTAGTGGGAAATATTGTTTGTTTGTATGGTGTACACATAAAATGAACATGTGCTTTAATTTTTTAATTAATCATTAGTATTCAATCTATTAATGGACTAATCTAAATCGGGTACTACAGAGGCAGAGACACCCTCCCAACCCAGTTTACTCCATTTGCAAATGTTATGATTTGAACCCCTAACATTGCTTAAGAAATCTAGTGTCTCATCTCACTAGACCAACTGATTATTGGTAACGTATGCTTTAATTTTATTAGCTATTCTAATTCATTTATTGTAACTGAATATTAAAAGAACAATAAGATGGATGTTCGACGGAGAAAAATAAATTTTTTTATTTATATTTACATATTTTATTTGTAAAAAAATCATTAATTTTTGTTTAATTTATCATGTTGCTATTATAAGAAAATAAATAATCAAATGAGTTTTCAATTCTCTATTAGGAAACAAACTTTTCATTTCTAGTGTCTCATCTCACTAGACCAACTGATTATTGGTAACATATGCTTTAATTTTATTAGCTATTCTAATTCATTTATTGTAACTGAATATTAAAAGAACAATAAGATGGATGTTCGACGGAGAAAAATCATTTTTTATATTTATATTTATATTTACATATTTTATTTGTAAAAAAATCATTAATTTTTGTTTAATTTATCATGTTGCTATTATAAGAAAATAAATAATCAAATGTGTTTTCAATTCTCTATTAGGAAACAAACTTTTCATTTGTAACAACCATTTCTCGTATATGTTTCCGTACACAAGTCATAGGTGCCACATGACTTTTAAAAACATTCACCCATTTGTAAAACCCATAATTTTTTTTTTGAAATTTAAAACAAAACATTTTAGTACAACAATAAAACAGTCATTGAAACATATTACTAAAATTATCACTTTAAATGCATTCCAGAGCATTTTTCTTAATTTCTATTACATGCGAGCAAATTTTCAAAATAAACATGATTGTCCTACTTTTACTGATGAGAGTCAACCTTAGATTGATGATAGTTGCTACTGCACTCCTTACCCAGCTAGTCTTTGCTTTTACCTACGTGTAAAATCAACACACGTTAATTATTTACTTAGTGAGACATAATATTGTAAAGAAACTGCAATTTATACATAAGTATATCATGGCTATTTAATAACAAATTACATCGCATACTCCATAAGGATCAAATAAATCCTTCTTAGTTAAACCAGATTTCTTTCATACAATCATTAAAATTATTCTTAGTATGCCCAGTATACCTATCCTTCTGTATATTTTTCCCAATTATTCTTTGTTTGTTCTATGTACGTTAAATAAGAAAGTAATGTACATGTATTGCACCAAAGTGCCAAATGGTCATTTATCTTTTATAATTACCATGAGTGGCACCTTATATGCTATTAATATAGTGTTATGTATTTTCATTTGTGGCATCCTTTCATGCCGATTATGCACCGCTATGCATTTTCATTTATGGCATCATTTCATGCCGATAATGCATCGTTATGCATTTTCATTTATGGCATCCTTTCATGCCAATAATGCACCATTATGCATTTTCATTTATGGCATCCTTTCATGTCGATAATCCACCATTATGCATTTTCATTTATGGCATCCTTTCATGCCGATAATGCACCGTTATGCATTTTCATTTATGACATCCTTTCATGCCGATAATGCACCGTTATGCATTTTCATTTATGACATCCTTTCATGCCGATAATGCACCGTTATGTATTTTCATTTATGGATCCTTTCATGCCGATAATGCACCCTTATGCATTTTCATTTATGGCATCCTTTCATGCCGATAATGCACCATTATGCATTTTCATTTATGACATCCTTTCATGCCGATAATGCACCCTTATGCATTTTCATTTATGACATCCTTTCATGCTGATAATGCACCGTTATGCATTTTCATTTATGGCATCCTTTCATGCCGATAATTCACTGTTATGCATTTTCATTTATTCATTCATTTTACAGAAGTTCATACTCTAAAACTTATTCACAATATCATTTCCATACACATAATGAAAGTATATTAAATACTGTAAAACATACATTTAATCAAAATATTCTAAGTTGACTCATTGCGAGTCTTTCTCATCTCATATAAATACAATAAATGCACTCACCTGATATGCCTAATTAATATGCTTTAAGGATGTCCAGCTATTCGACAACTTTATCTTTGTCCTTTTTATTGATTGACTCGGGAGCTTGGTTACGATCTACACAAACATCCATTAAGTACACATACCATACTAAATGTTAGTATACTTCTCTAATATTTATAATTTTAATAATATTTAAAAGTACTAATATAATCAATTTCTATAAAAAATCATCTTATCTTAAAGTTTCCAGATTCAATAGTATCGGTACCCCTATCATAGTATCGATACTTATATAATATGGTACTGATACTCCCTTTCAGTTTCGATACCATTTCTGCATTCTATAATCCATGGTATCGATACCTTCCTTTTAGTATCGATACCCACATCAGTATCGATACTAATTGCATCAATGCCGATATTGTTCATCATAATTCTTCAAATTTAAACTTATAGTATCAGTATTGTTCTTCCAGTATCGATACCCTTACCTAGATTTTCCATTTTTCAGCTCGATTTTTACTAAATTTTCGTTTAAAACTCTTACTTTTACCTCAAACAATGCCCTTAAACTTAACATCACTTAACCCAACTAACTTTCCTCCATTTAGCTTCTTATAACATCTAAATTCTCCAAAGAACATCTCAAACTAAGAATCATACTACTTTTCCTAACATGTTTTTAATCACATCCAATGTTTCTAATGTCTTATTTACTTCTTTGAAAAGTCAAAGATACTTGTAAACATCAATAAAAACTCATATTTCAACAATTCACTCAAAAACCCATTTTCTTCAATCTAAAATAAAACATCTATTTCTTAGTTTTAATCCTCTTTAACCCTTCTTTAAGCTTACACATCACTTAAGGTTTCAATAACAAACCCAAAATGAAAGGAAAACCAACGTTGAAGAACCCTTACCTTGGCTATGGAAGGCACGAGACTACGAGGAAGAAGAAGAGAACTTAGTTTGTTCTCCCTTTTCCCTTTTCTCCTTTTTAAATACCCTAAGTAAAATGGATTTTAAATCTATTTCCCTCTAAAAGACAAAAATACCCTTTCATTCTTCCATTCTTACTAATTGATCTTAATCACAATTTCTAAATCATTTTCTTATACTTTACCATTTATTAAATTTAATACTCCAAATTGTTAAATCTTTTCAATATAGTCACTGACATGATATTTGGGGTATTACAATTCTCCCCCTTAAGAAAAATCCATCCTCGAATTTAAAGACTTTATGATTTTACCACAACACTTCAACTAGATGAATCATCTTGTTACGATGTTTCTTGATTTCTTGAGTCCATATCCGTATTGGTTCTTTTTCATAATTCAAATCTGATCAAATCCCTATTCCCCTTAATGTAAGAACATGCGATGAATTTGATTGGTAATTACTAAGGAATGACACATGAAAAACATTACAGGTCGTGTCCATTTCGAGAGGCAAAGCTAACTGATAAAATCTCATAAGGTTCAATAATTCTCAGACTCAGTCCAAACCGCAATACTTCCTTCCAAGGCTATATTTTCAGAAAAACTTTATCACCTTCTTGCTATTCAATCTCTTTTCTTTTTAGATCAGCATAAGACTTTTGTCAATTGGAAGCTATCTTAAGATTATATTGGTTAAGTTTCATTTTATATTCCATTTCTTTCATTAAATCAGGTTCAACTAGATTTCGATCTTTTAATTCTAACCAATTTAATGGTGTTCAACCTTTTCTCTCATATAAAGCTTCGTATACATCCATCTTGATGTTCGATTAATAAATGTTATTGTAAGAAAATTTTGCTAACAGAAAATATTTTTCCCATGATCCCTTGAATCTCTGTCGGATATAGTAGATACTGGCAATCCATGCAACCGAACAATCTCTTACATGTATATCTCATCATATTTATCCATCGACTATTATGCTCGTACCAAAATGGAGTGAGTTGTCTTGGTAAATCTATCAACAATCACCCATATTGAGTCTTTCTTGATAGGTGTTAAAGGTAGCCTTGTAACAAAGCCCACATTGACTCATTTCCCCTTTCTATTCATGAATCGAGATTGATTGAAAAATCTAGAAGATACTTGATGTTCAACTTTTCCTCTAATAGTACGTCAGACACTTTGCTACAATTTCCATGATGGCTCTTTCAAACCATGCCACCAAAATGACTCTTTAAATCTTGGTACCTCTTGCTTCCATCTGAATGTATAGTCAACGGAATTAATGCCTCAAAAAGAATATCTTTCTAAATTCTTAATCGTCGGGAATACAAAGTCTCCCACGATAATACGAACATCCGTCGAACTTAACCTCAAAAGTCCTTAATCTCTTCATTTTCTACTTATACAATTCTTATCAAGAAATTTTCATCTTTCCTTTGTAATTCTCTTATCCGATCTAATAAAAACATCGGCTTCATCTTTAATTCAGCTCATAGTGCCATTTTCATTCAACACTAATTGCACATCCATAGCTCGTAAAACTGTAAAAGGTTTCTGACCAATTACCTCTGCATCAACATTGGCCTTTCCTGGAAGAAAATCAATGATCACATCATAATCCTTTAAAGGTTCTATCCATCTTTTTTGTCTCAGGTTCAACTCTTTTTAAGTCCACAAGTACTTTAGGCTTTTGTAATTAGCATAACTATAGCACCGCTCACCATACATATAATGACATCAAATCTTTTAAGGCAAACTTGATTGCTGCCAACTCTAAATCATGCATAGAGTAATTCCTCTTATGAGTCTTTAACTTTATCGAGACATATGCCACAACCTTACCTTTTTGCATAAGCACACTTCCTAAGTTGTTAAGAGATGTATCAGTAAAAACCACATAATCCTTACCCAACTCAAGTTGTATAAACACTGGTACCTCTATTAAAACCCTCTTTAGCATTTAGAAACTCTCTTGTCCCTTCTTTGATAGTAACCAAAAAAACCCAAAGAAATCCGAACTTCAGGATCATTCTTTGGGAGTTTCAAATCTACTACAACATTAGTTTTTCGTAGGATCTACTCTTATACCTTATGCTGAAACAACCTGGCAAAAGAAAACCATCTCTGCTAACCAGAATTTCACATTTGGCTAGTTTGGAATACAACTTCTTCTCTTGAAGAGTCTTATTTAATTGTAAAAAATCTTTGCATAACCACATAGATTTATCTTTCTTTTCGCTAATAACACAAATACTCCACAAGATGAAATACTCAGGCTGATAAAACTTTGATCAATCAACTCTTGTAATTGAGCATCTAATTTTCTTGACTCTCTTAATCATTTGATACGAAATCATAGAAATATGTTCAATACCTTAATAACCATTAACCTTGAATTCCACCTATCGATCTGGAGGTAACCCAAGAAATTCATCTGAAAAGAAATCTATAAATTCTCAAGTTTGTGAAATTATCATACAATTCTACTTTAATTGTTTAAGCATCTATCACATTAGCCAGAAAAGCTATATATATATATATATCTTTCTGACATCATTTTCTTTACAATCATTGTCGATATCACCTTGAGCAATGATTTTATTTTCTCTCCAAAAACTATAATTTCCATATCCTCTACATCTTTCTGAACTAATCGTCTCTGGAGACAAACAACCTATACCTAATATGATCTTAACTCATCAAATGATAATTCAATTAGGTTCACCGGGAACATAGCCCCTGGAATTTTTAGCAAATGTTTACTACCTATCCAAGTCATACTTGCACCATGACCCACTAGGGTTTACCTTTATCATCTCACTCGAGATTAAGTTGAATAAAATACTTTTATTTTAAAATCTCTTATTTCCTTCTTGAGATAATCCGTGTAATTTTTTCCAGATCCATTGATAATATTCTCGAGCAATCGAAACATTTTCTATCTCAACTATGAAAGTCTAATTATCCATATCATTTAATAATAAGACTTGACAACTTTGTAGCACTAACTTCATAGTAGTTAATTCTAAAATTACACTAGAAACCAAATTTACTCTTTTTCCTATCATTACGAACTTGACACTTTTCCAAGTTCTCGAGAATTAATCTCGATTCTATATAATAATTCATTGAAGCATGAAATGGGTGGAAAATCCATTTTCACAAATTAGCTTCTAAAAGCAACTCTATTAAGTCCATAAAAGTTAACATTTATTCTCAAAAAAACTCATAATCATTTGATCCTCTAATAACTCATCTTTCTATAAGCTTTTAGCGGTCAATGTGTTTACCGCTTACTCATTTCCTCTTACTCAAATTAACAATACTTTAAACAATTTAATGCTTCACTTAAATATTTCTCACTCATTTAAGCTTATCTGAAGAAACCTCGGAATCATCACTAGATTCAAAAATCTCCTCATGATCCTCATCCAATTCAACTTCTCTTGTAAACCGTTTAAACTTTTTAATAGATTCCTTAAATGCAGAAATGTCGTTAAATGCTGGGGCATTCCTTTCACAGAATGGAGGAAAATCCATAACAACTTCTAACCTTCTAATGTATGATACTGAAGTCATGTTAGATTCTCTTGGGTCGATTTTGATCTTGACCATTTTTCAATATTATCAACTTTTGTACCTTTGTCCTTAGTTCCCGACATCTATTAGGACATACATAATAATAACACTCAAGTGAGTAAGGAGTGACATCAATCACACTCTAATTGACACCATATCAGTAACTTTGACAATCTTAATGCCATCTAATCCTTTTTCTTAATTCAATTAAACCCAGTTTCATCCTAGAATCGGCTAAACATATAGCTATGATACCAATAAATGTAACACCCAGGTGTCACATGACTTTTAAAAATTATTCACCCATTTGTAAAACCATAAAATTTTGTTTCAAAATTTAAAACAAAACATTTTAGTGCAACAATAAAACAATCGTTGAAACATATTACCAAAATTATCACTTTAAATGCATTCCAGAGCATTTTTCTTAATTTTGATTACATGCCAGCAAATTTTCAAAATAAACATGATTGTCCTACTGTTACTAATGAGAGTCAACCTTAGATTGATGATAACTACTACTACACCCCTTACCCGGCTAGTCTTTGCTTTTACCTACGCATGAAATCAACACACGTTAAGTATTTACTTAGCGAGACATAATATTTTAAAGAAACTGTAATTTATACATAAGTATATCATGGTTATTTAATGACGAATTACATCGCATACTCCATAAGGATCAGATAAATCCTTCTTAGTTAAATCATATTTCTTTTATAAAATCATTGAAATTATTCTTAGTATGCCCAACATACCTATCCTTCTATATATTTTTCCCAATTATTCTTTGTTTGTTCTATGTACGTTAAATGAGAAAGTAATGTACATGTATTGCACCAAAGTGCCAAATGGTCATTTATCTTTTATAATTACCATGAGTGGCACCTTATATACTATTAATATAATGTTATGTATTTTCATTTATGGCATCCTTTCATGCCAATTATGCACCGTTATGCATTTTCATTTATGGCATCCTTTCATGCCGATAATGCATCGTTATGCATTTTCATTTTTGGCATCCTTTCATGTCGATAATGCACCATTATGCATTTTCATTTATGACACCCTTTCATGCTGATAATGCACCATTATGCATTTTCATTTATGACATCCTTTAATACCTATAATGCACCGTTATGCATTTTCATTTATGGCATCCTTTCATGCCGATAATGAACCATTATGCATTTTCATTTATGGCATCCTTTCATGCTGATAATGCACTATTGTGCATTTTCATTTATGAAATCCTTTTATGTTGATAATGCACCATTATGCATTTTCATTTATGGCATCCTTTCATGCCGATAATTCACCGTTATGCATTTTCAGTTATGCCATCCTTTCATGCCGATAATGCACCGTTATACATTTTCATTTATGGCATCTTTTCATGCTGATAATGCACTGTTATACATTTTCATTTATTCCTTCATTTTAGAGCAGTTCATGCTCTAAAACTTATTCATAATATCATTTCCATATACATAATGGAAGTATATTAAATACTGTAAAACATATATTTAATCAAAATATTCTAAGTTGACTCATTGCTAGTCTTCCTCATCTCATATGAATACAATAAATGCACTCACTTGGTATGCCTCGTTAATATGCTTTAAGGATGTCCAACTATTCGACAACTTTATCTTTGCCCTTTTCCTTGCTTTACTCGGGAGCTTGGTTACGATCTACACAAGCATCCATTAAGTACACATACCATACTAAATATTAGTATAATTCTCTAACATTTATACTTTTAATAATACTTAAAAGTACTACTATATTCAATTTCTATCAAAATTCATCCTATCTTACGTTTCCAGATTCAATAGTATCGGTACCCTTATCATAGTATCGATACTTATATAATATGGTATCAATACTCCCTTTCAGTATCGATACCATTTCTGCATTCTGTAATCCATGGTATTGATACCTTCCTTTTAGTATCGTTACCCACATCAATATCGATACTAATTGCATCAGTATTGATATTCTTCATCATAATTCTTCAAATTTAAACTTATACTATCGGTATTGTTCTTCCAGTACCGATACCCTTACCCACATTTTCCATTTTTCCAGCTCGGTTTTTACTATATTTTCGTTTAAAACTCTTACTTTTACCTCAAACAATGCCCTTAAACTTAACATCACTTAACCCAACTAACTTTCCTCCATTTAGCTTCTTATAACATCTAAATTCTCCAAAGAAATTCTTAAACTAAGAATCATAGTACTTTTTCTAACATGTTTTTAATTACATCCAAGGCTTCTAATCTCTTATTTACTTCTTTAACAAGTCAAATATACTTGTAAACATTAATAAAAACTCATATTTCAACAATTCACCCAAAACCCCATTTTTTTAATCTAAAATAAAACATTTATTTCTTTGTTTTAATCATCTTTAACCCTTCCTTAAGCTTACACATCACTTATGGTTTCAAGAACAAACCCAAAATGAAAGGAAAACCAACGTTGAAGAACCCTTACCTTGGCTATGGAGGGCACGGGGCTAAGAAAATGACCGCTAGGCGAGAGAATTGAACAAAAACTGAAAAAAAATACAATTTATTATCATTTAAAAACACAATTTTCATTTTCTATTTTTGGAAAATGAAAAATATATTTTTTTAATAAAATAATGTAATACTCCAAATATCAGGTCAGTGACTATATTGAAAAGATTTAAAAATTTGTAGGATTAAATTTAATAAATGGTAAAGTATAAGAAAATGATTTAGAAATTGTGATTAAGACCAATTAGTAAGAATGGAAGAATGAAAGAGTATTTTGGTCCTTTAGAGGGAAATGGATTTAAAATCCATTCTAATTAGGGTATTTAAAAAGGGGAAAAAGGGAAAAGGGAGAACAAGCTAAGTTCTATTCTTCTTCCTCTTAGCCCCGTGCCCTCCATAGCCAAGGTAAGGGTTCTTCAACGTTGGTTTTCCTTTCATTTTGGGTTTGTTCTATAGTTATGTTTATTTATTTATTTTCATATATGCATACTTATTATTTTGTATTTTTTTTAAAATTTTAATAATTCTATCTTTATTATGCGTTTTTCTATTTTTATGATATGTTTTTTCTGCATTTATGGTAAGTTTTCGGTAATTTGATTATTTTTAGGGTTAAATTTACGTCACCTCGACTAATCAAGATGACACTTATTTGTTATCCCATTGATCTTCTCTACTTTGGGTTCTCATATTGGACTTGCATACACGGTATGAGTGTTCATGATTAGTTAACCATACCGTTTAGACTAAATGACCGGTTAACCGTTATAATGATTATTATTTTTCTAACCTTAACATAACTATTAAGAAATGTTTAATAGTTATTAATGATTCGATTATAGGTTAACCGTTGGTTAGCCACTAATTGTTTTTCAAATATAACATAACGGGAAATTTTCAAAGTTTCATAAAATTTACGATGATATATATATATATATATATATATATATATATATATATTATGGGGTATATTTAATATTTTTTTTGCAGTTTAAAATCTTAAATACATATTTATATTTTGTAAATTAAAAATCATATATTTATTCTATTTATGTATGATTTAATGTGTTCTAATACAAGATAAACATGATAACTAAAAAAATAAGAAAGAACCATTTTGATTTTATTTCTAATTCTATTCTCTCTAAAAATATATAATTTATTATAATTTATTAATAGTTAACTGATGGTTAAGAATTTATCAAAATTTCTAATCGTAACTGTTAACCAGTACTTTTAGCAGTTCGGTTAACTGAAATTGTTTAACCTTAATGGTTCGATTAATTAACATGTAAAATGTAACAGTTACACCGATTAACGATTACAGTTTAATTTGAACTACATGATTTGCATTCGTAGATAGTTTTCTCACGATGTTCGATTCTGATTTGCGATTGTTGTTGATCTTTCGACAATTTAATTCTCTGTTGTGGTTCGTTTGCCGATTCAGTCAGATTTATTTGTATCTATCTTTTATTCGAGGATCTTGGATGAGTTTTAACTCTCTTTGTATGGTCCTTAAAAGAAATTGATGACTAGTTTATTGTATCAATGACTATAGAAAAATATTTTAATTATGTGTTTAGTTTTCAAATTTCATTACAATTTTAAATATTTTCTCACTTTAATAAAATTTACATTAAAATTAAAACAAAAATATTTTCTAATGGCCTAAATTTGAAATATAATTTATTGGAGGGTCAAACCACGATATGACTATATATTACATGTATGTATTATGTATAATATATATATTTAAAAATATTTTAATTTTTTTATAATTTATTATTTTATAACTTATGATATATATTTAATTTTTTTAAAATAATATAATTTTATTATTTTTAAAATATATATATATATTTTATTTTTAGTATTTTTATATTTAATTTTTTGAATATTTATTTTTTATATTTTTAATTTTAAATTTAAGATAATTTTTATTTTTAAAAATTATATAAGCGTCTAAACTTTTAAAAAAATCAATTTAGTCCTTGAATAAGATAAAAAAACTAGTTTAGCCCATTTGTCGGGTTTGTCTAAGGAAAGGCAGACTAATATACGGCTAAGAAACAAAATCGGTTAAACGCTACCGGAAATGTTGACTAATAATAATGTCGTAGGTGGAAAACCGGTTAAAAGTAGACATGTATCGATACAATTATAAGTATATGTATAAAAGTATCGATACTTTAGTAATTTAAAAGAATTGCAATAAAAGTGCATATAAAGTATCAATACCTTACACACATGTATCGATATATGAAAATATAACAAGTGAATTTGACAAATTCGGTTTCAAATTAACAAAAGAGGTAACGAATTTGATAAAATTGGTTGGTAATTGACAAAACCAGTTGAAATTTGATAAAAGCGGTTTCAATTTGACAAAATAGGAAAAGAGATATCGAAATTGTTGAAATTTGTATTGATATGTTTATAAGTATATGTACCAAAGTATCAGTGCTGTAGGAATTTAAAAGAATTGCAATAATAGAGGCTAAATAGTATCGATACCTTACACACATGTATCAATACATGAGAATATAACATATTAAAATTTGACAAAACCGATTTTAATTTGACAAAACCGGTAAAGAGCTATCGAAATTGTTGACATTATCGATAGTTTTATAAGTATGTCCAACACCCCAAACATCGATGTCTAACACCCCAAACATCGGCCTAGTGACTAAAGTGTAAGATTTTAAAACTTTGTCATTAATTTTGATAAATTGAAAAGTTCATGGATTTAATTGGAATTTATTTGTATAGGATTAATTAGAAAAGATTGAAGGATGGAAGGGCATAATGGTCTTTAGGCAAGAATGAATTTAAAATTCATTCTTAGTGTATTATATACATGTGGAGGAAAGAAAGAAATCTAGAATTCTCTCTTCATCTTTTATTCCTCCTCTCCACTGTGACTTCATATCTAATGTAAGGAATCTTTAAGTTAGTTATTTCTTGTAATTTTTGATTGGTTTTGATTCTTGGGGTATTAGGGAAGCTTGAGAAAGCTTAAAGAGGAGTAGAAATTAAAAGATTGATAAGTTATTGGTGATTAAGTAAAGAGGGTTTTTGAGAGAATTGATAAAAAAATGATTAGTAAATGGATTTTGAAGCTATATATGACTTGTCATAAGTTAGAATAAGAAGTTTAAGGTGATGGAAAAGGATTTGGGATATGTTGAATAATGGGTATTATTTTTAGTTTCAAGTGTTTTAGTGTGATTTTTTATGTTTAGGAGTGTTAAGGTAATATAAGTTGGTTTTGATAAGTGAAGTTGAGTTTAAAGGCATGAAAGAAGATAAATATGGGAGATTTAGGGGAATTTTGGTTAATTTTTGAATTGGAATAAGTAATTTATGGGCAAGGGTATCGGTATTGGAAGAACATTATCGATACTTCAAAGCAAAAATATGTGAAATTGTATGAAACAATAGAACATTATCGATATTGAAGGAGTAACATCGATACTAGGAGTATCGTTACTAATGGACAAGTATCGATACCATTTTTGGAGACGAATTCCAGAATGTAGATTGGGTATCGATACTGAAGGATAGTATCGATACCATAGTGAGGAAATATCGGTACTAGGAATAGAGCATCGATAATATTCAGTCTAAAATTGTGAATTATGTGTTTCTTTTATCTTAAGTTATTGATGATTGATTAATAGTAATATGAACTTCGATATTATACTCGATCGTATTATTGTGTAAATATTGAATGAAGGCAAGTTTCGGACTATTCGACGGTATAAGATATCTACCAATAGTGATAAGGATTTTGCTTTGACTAAGTGAGGCAAAAAGGTGAGTGCATACTACTATAATATATTGTTTTATGGAAAAAAGACTTACGATGAATCTACTTTCAATGTTTTGATTAAAACAATATTTTAAAAGTTTATTAAATGTTATGAATACATGTTTACATGAATACATGCATGGTTTTGATTCTAATAATACGTGTACATGCACTGTTTGGATTTTTTACTATGTGTTATTGATCTATGTGAATATATGAATATGTGATATAAGTTCTGGGAAATGTACAAATGGTAAAGACCAAAGTATGTGATATGAGAGCTAGAGGTATAATTGGCATGCCAAGAGTCGAGAGTTCTACGCGGTCCTTCGGGACAATTCTATATGGTCCTTCGGGACAAACTCTACGCGGTCCTTTGGGACATTTCTACGTGGTCCTTCGGGACATTTCTATGTGGCACTTCAGTGTATATTCTACATGGCACTTCGATGCTATTCTATGTGGCAGTTTCGACTATAAACCAGTGCACAACCTCAATGTACTTACATACCTTGAGTTCTCAGTAATATATCATGGGCTATTAAAAAAAATGACATGAATGAACAATGTATGATAATATATGTTTTTGTTTTATTAAATGTACTATGGTTTCTTTATCCTATGATTTTTATAAAAGTCTAAGAATAAGATTAACTATTTTAATGTTTTATTATGCACATTATGCCTCACTAAGGCAAAGACTTAGCGTGTGAGTGTTTTCACACATAGGTTCAAAGAAGCCAAGAGAACAAAGCTAAGTCAGGATAGGACAACATATATCTCTACTATAGATTAGATCAGAAATGAATTGAACAAAATGTTATTTTGTTGTACTAAATTTTATTGGTATGTAATTAAATGTTTAAATCGTGTATGTTATGATCAGTTTTTGTAAATATACTTTATTGTATTTATGTAAACATACTTTATTGTATTTAAGGGTTCCATCATTTTAATACAAATAAATATTTAAATTTTCAACTACTTTTTAGAAGTCAATGATTTGAAAAGTTAATGTGACACATCGGATCAATATCTGGGTCAGATACGAATTGGGGTGTTACATTTAATGGTATCAGAGCTAAGGTTTAGCCGATTATAGGCTTAATCTGAAGTCATTTGTGTACATGCCAACTAAAAAAGTGAAACATTTCTTATATGATAGTATAATGAGTATGTTATCCTTGATAATATAGTTAAATGGTTATATCTTATTAGATGTTTGACTACGAGGGCTCCCGAAGTGAAGATGGACATGAGGGTAGTAGTAATTCACCCACCCCGGCCAGGCAAGGTGAAGAACAGGCGCCTCAAGGAGTGCCTGTACAAGATTAAGGAGTGTTTTTTAGGACGTTGGATGCTATTCTGACGCATTTCCAACCACATGCTCCCTCAACTCCTAGGATGAATATAGCAAAAGAGTTAAAAGGGTTAGGAGCACCCAAGTTCAAGGGTGAAGCTGAGGAAGGTCATGTTGCTGTAGACCTTTGGCTTAATGACATAAAGATCATGTTGGAGGGTCTCCACTGTTTAGAAGTAGAGAAGTTAGATAGAGCAATATCGTTGCTACGGGGGCAAGCTCGGGTATGGTGGACTAATGTGATGATGCGAGCTATGAGGGACCAGGTGACATGGTCGTTCTTTCTAGAAGAGTTCAAAAACAAGTACATCGGTGATCAGTTTATTAGGAAAATGAAGCAAGAATTTATGAGTTTGAAGAAAGGGAATCGTACAGTGTATGAGTATGAGTGCAAATTTAATAAGTTGAGTAGATTTACATCGGAGTTGGTTCCGACTGAAAAAAATTCATGTGATTGGTTTGTAGAGGGCTTGCGCCCCAAACTGAAAGAGTTGTTAATAACTTTGAATCTATCATCGTTTCAAGAAGTGGTAAATCGTGCTAAAGCTCTAGGGATAGCTCAGAATGAGAGGATTGGAGAGCAAAAAGTTCAAATGACTAAGAGAGATGGTGCTTCATCGAGCTCAGCACCATCAAAGAGAGGCAACGATTCAGGTTTTTGACCTCATACTAGATCCGAGTCAACTGCATCCTCAGGCAGATGATCAAATCCAATAAGAATAAGATAGACTTAATCAACAGGGTATGGAGCTGGAAGATCAAATCAATGTCAATCGAGGCAGTGTCAACGTTGTGGGAAGAATCATACCATAGTATGTCGAGTGGTATTCGAAGCATGTTTCAGATGTGGGGACACTGGACATTTTATCTGGGATTGTCCATTGATGACCAGATAGCCTGTACAAACAGAGGATCTGCTATGGTACCTCAGAGAGGTAGGGGAAGAGGTCAAGGAAGAAACCAGTCTAAGTTGTCCACTCAATATGAAATACGTTCAACAGCTCGAGTCTACAATATTAAGAATAATGAAGATCGTAATGATCCGGAGATCATTGCAAGTACTTTTCAATTATTTGAAAATTTTGTTTTGGTTTTGATTGATCCGGGATCAACCTATTCTTATATTAGTAGTAAATTGGTGAGATAAGTGAAAATCCAATTAGAAGCTATAAGTAATGATGTGATAGTAACAAACCCATTAGGGCATAGTGCTCGGGCGAATCACTTGTGTCGAGGGTGTCCCATAAGGATTCAGGGAATTGAATTCCTTGCTAATCTGATGAAATTACCCTTTGACGAGTTTTAAGTAATCTTGGGAATTAATTGGTTATATCATTATCATGCCCATGTCGACTATAGATTGAACATAGTAACTTTGATAAGTCCTGATGGATTAGAAGTGATTGTGATCTTTGAAAGATTTAATCCATTAGCTAATGTAATATCGGTGATGTCAGCTAAGAAGTTAATGTTACAAAGATGTCAAGCTTTCATTGCCAATGTGATCGATACTTGAGTCAACGAGAGAGAGGACTAGAGGACATTCCGACGGTCCGAGAATTTCCAGATGTATTTCCAGCTAAGTTGTTGGGATTACCTCCAGATAGGGAGGTCGAGTTTCAAATTGAGGTAATGCCTGGAACGAAACCAATTTCAAAGGCTCCTTACCGAATGGCTCTGAAGGAACTGAGTGAGTTAAATACTCAATTGCAAGAGTTATTGGATAAAGGATTCATCAGACCTAGCATGTCACCTTGGGGTACTCCATTGTTTTTTGTAAAGAAGAAAGATGACTCAATGCGTCTCTGTATTGATTATCGACAACTTAACAATGTGACAATAAAAAACAAGTATTATCTCCCAAGAATCGATGCCTTATTTGATCAACTTAAGGGGGATTCAGTGTTTTCCAATATTGATTTGCACTCTGGCTATCATCAATTGAAGATTCAAGAAAGGGATATTCCAAAGACAACTTTTAGGACTAGATATGGTCATTATGAATTTGTAGTTATGTCGTTTGGGTTAACTAATGCACCAGTTGCGTTTATGGACCTCATGAATAGAGTGTTTCAACCTTATTTTGATCGGTTTGTGGTCATCTTCATTGATGATATCTTGGTGTATTCAAAGTCCAATGAAGAGTATAACACACACATTAGAGCGATTCTTCAAATACTTCGAGACAAGAAAATTTATGCTAAATTGTCTAAGTGTGAGTTTTGGTTTACTGAAGTAGCATTTCTTGGACATTTGGTATTTGTATAGGGAATCCATATGGATCATCAGAAGATAAAAGCTATATTACATTGGGAAATTCCAAAGAATGTATCAGAAGTTTGGAGTTTCCTGGGTCTTGCAGGTTATTATCGAAGGTTCATTAAGAACTTTTCGATGATAACATTGACTTTGATTAAGTTACTAAGGAAAGATGTATCTTTTTCTTGCACCCTTGAATATTAAAAGTGTTTTGAAGTGCTGAAGCAAATTTTTACGGAAGCTCTGGTATTAGTCCAACCAGAATCTGGCAATGATTATGTGGTTTATAGCGATGCATCCCATAATGGTTTGGGATGTGTATTGATGCAAGAAGGTAAAGTGGTGGCATATGCATCAAGGTAATTGAAATCGCACGAGAAAAACTATCCGACATATGATTTGGGGTTAGCTGTAATAATGTTCGCTATGAAGATATGGCCTAACTACTTATATGGTGAACGTTGCTACATCTTATATGGTGAATATTGCTACATCTACACAGATCATAAGAGTTTGAAGTATCTGATGACTCAAAAAGAGCTAAACTTGAGACAACGAAGATGGATTGAGCTTCTTAAAGATTATTATATGGTAATTGATTTTCACCCTGAGAAAGAAAATGTGGTAGCTGATGCTCTGAGTCGGAAGACGTTCTCAGCTTTGCGAGCTTTAGATACGAGATTGTCATTAAGTGGAGATGGTACATTACTTGAGGAGTTAAATCTTAAGCCGATGTTACTGGATCAAATCAAAGATTTACAAAGTAAAGATGATAAGTATTTGAAAAGAGTGGAGCAAGTGAAAAATGAAGGAAGTAAAGACGTGGGAGGCTTTTTATTCTAGATGATGAGGAGTTGAAAAATGACTTGTTGTTGGAAGCTCATTGTAGTCCGTTGACTATGCACCTAGGAGGAAACAAGATGTACATGGATCTTAAAAGTTGTTATTGGTGGCTAGGAATGAAAAAAATGATCACTGAATTTTTGTCCAAGTGTTTGACGTGTCAGCAAGTAAAAGCTTAGCATCAGGTTCCTTTGGGATTGTTGCAACCAATCTCTATTCCTTAGTGGAAATGGGAAAATATTACAATGGATTTTGTGATGGGGTTACCCTTGACTCCGAATAAAAGAGACTCAATTTGGGTGATAGTTGACTGATTTACCAAGACATCACATTTCATTCCCGTATAAGCTAATTTTTATATAGACAAGTATGTTGAATTGTACATCAAAGAGATTGTTCGAATGCATGGTGTACATGCTTTGATAGTATCTGACCGAGAACCACGATTCACTTCAAGATTTTAGAAGACTTTATATGGAGCTTTAGGGACTCGGTTGAATTATAGTACTACTTTTCACCCTCAGAAAGATTGACAGTCCAAGCGAACTATCTAAATCTTGGAAGATATGTTAAGGGCATGTGTTATCGAGTTTAAAGGATCTTGGGAAAATTATTTACCTCTTGTAGAATTTGCCTACAACAATAGCTACCACTCGAGCAATAAGATGGCTCCCTATGAAGCTTTATACAGGAGAAAATGTCGTACACCATTGAATTGGTACGAGCTTAAGGATCGGAACGTTCTTGGTCCTGACTTGATCAAGGAGGTAAAAGAGAAAGTTCAAGTGATTCAACATAATCTCAAAGTAGCAGCCGATAGGCAGAAATCATATGCTGGTTTAAAGAGAAAAGATATTGAGTTCGATGTTGGAGATAAATTATTTTTGAAAGTCTCTCATTGGAAGAAAGTGTTACGTTTTGGCCGGAAAGGAAAACTTAGCACTAGATTCATTGGCCCATACAATATTGTTAAGAGAGTGGGACTAGTAGCATATCAGTTAGCTTTGCCACCAGAAATGGAGAACATTCATAATGCTTTTCATGTTTCCATGCTTAGAAGATATCATTCTGATGCTTCTCATATCATTACGCCGGAAGAGATTAACATTCAACCAGATTTAACTTATAAAGAAGAACCGGTGAAAATTTTAGGTCATGGAGTTAAGGAACTTAGGAACAAGAAGATTTCGTTAGTGAAAGTTTTGTGGAGGAATCACAAAGTAAAGGAAGAAACATGGGAACTTGAGGATTATATGCGTAGACAATTTCCCCACCTCTTTGTGCTGTGAAAATTCGAGGATGAATTTTCTTAAGGGGGAGAATTATAACACCCCAAACATCGGGCTAATGACTAAAGTGTAAGATTTTAAAACTTTGTGATTAATTTTGATAAATTAAAAAGTTTAGGGATTAAATTGGAATTTATTTGTGTAGGATTGATTAACAAAGATTGAAATATGGAAGGGCATAATGGTCTTTAGGCAAGAATGAGTTTAAAATTCATTCTTAGTGTATTATATACATGTGGATAAAAGAAATAAATCTAGAATTCTCTCTTCATCTTTTCTTCCTCCTCTCCATCGTGGCTTCATAGCTAAGATAAGGAATCTTTAAGTCAGTTATTTCTTGTAATTTTTTATTGGTTTTGATTCTTTGGGTATTAGGGAAGTTTGAGAAAGCTTAAAGAAGAGTAGAAATTAAAAGATTCATAAGTTATTGGTGATTGAGTAAAGAGGGTTTTTGAGAGAATTGATGAGAAATGATTAGTAAATGGATTTTGAAGCTATATGTGACTTGTGATAAGTTAGAATAAGAAGTTTAAGGTCTTGGAAAAGGATTTGGGATATGTTGAATAATGGGTATATTTTTTAGTTTCAAGTGTTTTAGTGGGATTTTTGGATGTTTAGGAGTGTTAAGGTAATATAAATTGGTTTTGATAAGTGAAGTTGAGTTTAAAGGCATGAAAGGAGATAAATATGGGAGATTTAGTCGAGTTGTGATTAATTTTCTAATAGAAATAGGTAATTTTTGGGCAAGGGTATCGGTACTGGAAGAACAATACCGATACTTCAAAGCAAAAATATGTGAAATTGTATGAAACAATAGAACAATATTGATACTGAAGGAGTAACATTGATACTAATAGTATCAGTACTAATGGACAAGTATCGGTACCATTTTTGGAAACGAATTCCAGAATGCAAATTGGGTATATATACTGAAGGATAATATCGATACCATAGTGAGGAAGTATCGGTACTGGAATAGAGTATCGATACTATTCAATCTGAAATTTTGAATTAGATGTTTCTTTTAGATTAAGTTATTGATGATTGATTAATAATAATACGAACTTCGATATTAATATCGATCGTATTATTGTGTAAATATTGAACGAATGCAAGTTTCGGATGGTTCGACGGTATAAGATATCTACCAAGAGTGATAAAGATTTTGCTTTAACTAAGTGAGGAAAAAAGGTGAGTGCATACTACTATAATATATTGGTATATGGAAAGAAGACTTACGATGAGTCTACTTTCAATGTTTTGATTAAAACAATATTTTGAAAGTTTATTAAATGTTATGAATATATTTTTACATGAATACAAGCTTAGTTTTGATTATAATACTACGTGTACATGCACTGTTTGGATTTTATACTATGTGTTATTGATCTATGTGAATATATGAATATGTGATATAAGATGTGGGAAATGTACAAATAGTAAAGCCCAAAGTATGTGATATGAGAGCTAGAGGTATAATTGGCATGCGCAGAATCGAGGGTTTTACGCGGTACTTCGGGACAATTCTATATGGTTCTTTAGGACAAACTCTACGTGGTCTTTTGGGACATTTCTACGTTGTCCTTTGGGACATTTCTATGTGGCACTTTGGTGCATATTCTACGTAGTACTTCGGTGCAATTCTATGTGACAGTTTCGACTGCAGACCAGTGCACAACCTCTATGTACTCACATACCTTGAGTTCTCAGTAATATACCATGGGCTATTAAAACAAATGACATGAATGAACAATGCATGATAATATATGTTTTTGTTTTATGAAATGTACTATGGTTTCTTTATCTTAAGATTTTTTATAAAAAACTAAGAATAGGATTAAATGTTTTATTATGCACATTATGCCTCACTAAGTCAAAGACTTAGCGTGTGAGTGTTTTCACATGTAGGTTCAAAGAAGCCAGGAGAAAAAAGCTAGGTCAGGATAGAACATCATATATTTCTACTGAATATCATATCATAAACGATTTGAACAGTATGTTATTTTGTTATACTGAATTTTGCTCGCATGTAATTAAATGTTTAAATCGTATATTCTCTGACCAGTTTTTTGTAAACATACTTTATTGTAATTATTTAAATTATTAAGTATTTATTTCCAGTGTGAGTTTGAATTTTCAATATTTACTTTCATTTAAGGGTTCCATCATTTTAATACAAATAAATGTTTAAATTTTTAACTACTTTTTAGAAGTCAATGATTTAAAAAGTCAATGTGACACCTCGGATCAGTATCTGGGTCGGATACGGGTTAGGGGTATTACAGTATGAGTACCAAAGTATCGGTACTATAGGAATTGAAAAGAATTAATTAATAGCACCTATAAAGTATTGATACCTTAGAAACATGTATTGATACATAATAATATAACATGTTGAAATTATATAAAATTGGTTTGAATTTGACAAAACCGGTAAAGCACTACCGAAATTGTTGAAAGTTTCGATACTTTTATAAGTATATGTACCATAGTATCGGTGTTTTAGAAATTGAAAAGAAATGAAAAAAGGAAAATGTCTCGAAAGTATCGATATCTTACATAAAAGAATCGACACTTGGTGAATGGTATCGATTAAATATAAATAGGTGTAAATACCAAGTACTGATACTGTCTATATGGGTATCGATACTTCTATTCCAGTATGCTTCTCAAACAATTTGCACGTAAAATGCATCGATACACATATATAAAGTATCGATACTTATAATTTCAAAACCAATTACTTTAAATTTATAGGTAAATTTACAATGTAAACGGTAAAAGTGTATCATTTTAATGATAATAGGCGTAAATTCCAAGTATCCATACTTTTTATATAAGTATCGATGTTTTCAATCTAAACAACACTGATTCTTTCAACACAAGTATCAATATTAAACAAATTAACCGGTTAGGTTAACAATATTTTACCTGTTACATTATTATTAGCCTATAAACAAATTGGTACCAATTTTCAAGTATTAGGTCGCGCTTTGTTTTTATTCGGTAAGCACATTTTTTTTTGTCTCATTTATTTAAAAAAGGATCGATCCTCCATACTTTTATTGAAACGTCGCTCCCCTAAAAGGCAGATATCTCTTCCACTCCGATGAATACCACTGTTCACGAAAATTGCACCATTCAAGCTTATTTAAATATCCCCTCCACTGGAGACATTTCTTGCAACTATTACGATAAGATTTGTAGGTAAATTTATATAGATTTTGATCTAAATTAGGGTTTTAGTGATTTATGGATTTGAAAGTTTTTTCTTAATGTGCTTGTGTTTCATGTAACATCCTCTATATTCACTACTAAAAATGGTTCCAAAACGTCCGAGACGTAGTTTTTCTCAACCAAAACCTTCTTATCAACCAAGGTCATCTTCTCAACCAAGGTCATCTTCTCAAGTAAGATCTTGTGATCAAATCATGTTGTTTGATACAAACAACTTTAGAACCAATAAAGAGAAATAAAAATTTATCGGCGTTTCAAAGCAAGAAAATTCGTCCCGAACGTGTTATTGACATGGATTTCATGTTTAATGAAAAATATAAATTTGATTTTAAACAGATATTTACAAAATGGGGTTGGCTTGAATTTCTTAGTGTAGAACCAAAATATTTCCCAAACCTTGTTCGAGTGTTCTACAATAATGATTCATTCCACCGTGAGCCTAATAGGAACAAGATCATCGAAATTAATACTCAAGTATTGGGGAAGGATATATATATATATATATGGAATCTATTGTTGCAGGTATAGGTGTCGAGAATAAAGAGGATTCCGATGAAACTTATTTAGATCCTACAATTAAACGTGTGGATAGAAATAGTCTCATTCACCTAGATGTGGAGGCTAGAGTGTTTCAAAAAATTCTCACTTGGTTTATTTGGCCTTCCAATGGAAATTTTTCCATAATTCGAGATATCGATTATTGGTGGTTAGCAAAGTATAGCTCAAAAACCGCTCCAAAATTTGTACAACTGATATCCGAGACACTTGTTAATTTAGTCAAAAATGGGTGAATCCATTACAACTTCACTACCATATGGATGTGTCATTACCCATCTACTGAAGAAGAATGAAGCAGATTTTTCTCTTGACTACCCTATTCGTTTATCCCGAAAGATTGACATGTTATCCATGACTAAAGTCAGATACAAATTTATTGAAAATGTCGGTTGGAATAAAAAAGATGGCATTTGAGCAGAATAAGAGAAAGAACAATTGAACTCCATTGATAATGATGACCAACAATCGATGGAAGAGGCTAGGGCTGAAGAGGATATTGTAATGAAGTCAATGATTGAGTGCATGGTTAATTTTCGAGTGCACTTTGATTCTTGTGTGGGACACATTAATGACCAAATCGGGGAAATGTGAGCCGATATTCCATCATTGAATGATGAAGTCTCCAACTTGTGTAACGAATTCCATCAACGACATCATACGGGTTAGGTAATTCATTCTTTATGTTCTAATTATTTACATGTTGTAAAACATATTTGCTTTTCTTATAACAATGGTGGAGAAGACAGTGGACAACCAAGTGTTGAATGAAGAGGATGACATTATAGATGATGATGATGAGGATGAAGATCCAAACAAATATATATGGTGTCTGCAACATCACCGGCAAGAAAACTTGTCATTTTTATGTCAATGGATTCTTTTCCTACATTTCAAAAAATACCAAAGGTTTTAAATTTGTTTATTTCTATACATTATTTCTATACTGAGAACAGGTGTATATGAATTTTTTTCATTTTTGTTTAGAAAACTTTGTTGTTGCCATTTGGTCTTCGAAGTTGAGGTAAGCATTGTTAAGCTATTGAATTACTATAGATAAATGGATAATTTACAATTGGATGTTTCTCGTGGTAATTGTTAACAATTTCATGCATAACATCGATCGTGCACTTGACAAACTACCTTTATTATCTGACCACTCTATATTCATTTAGGTAAGATGCATGTTTTTTGTGTTGCTTACTTTTATTTGTTTATGATTCCTATAAATTTATGTTTGACTATTTCTATAAAAAGGATAAAGGAAAGTGCAAAAAATAAGATAAAGTAACCTACTATAAAGGTCTGCAAGATGTTTGGAATGCGTATTCTGAATACAACCCGAAAAATACACTCTTGATGGATGATTCAGCATAAAAAAAATGATTTATAATCTAGTCAGTTACATGTTTTCCCTATGTTCTTTCTGTTAAGTTATATGTTGATGTTGAGTTAATCGAATGATGGAGTTGGCCAAGAAAGGGGTGAATTGGCAAATAAAAATTTTGGTAGAAGCTTTGCAGAAAATTGAAAAGATTTGCACAACGTTTTAGAGTGGTTCGACTTTCTCAACCAAAGTCTATGTCCACTACCTTAGCTATCCACACTAAGGATTTTCCACAAATTCACTAATTTGTCTTTCTTTTGAGGATAAAGAGTAACCTTACAAATGCCTCAAGAATTATACCCCAAATTCTTGAGAACACTTTCTCCCAAAGAGAATAATACAAATTTTGCAAACTTACAAGAAAATCCTCACAAGGCAAGATGTTTGCACAATTCTATAACAAAGAAAGAACACTCAAGAATAATACAATTGAGCACAATAAGTGTTCTTGAAAGTAAAAATGAATATTGAATGAAATAGGCTTGAAAATGCTCAAACTTGAGGTTTGATGCTTTCTCTTTGATTCTCTCTTGATTCTTGTTGATTGTTGTTTTCTTGTTATTGATCAATAGCTTCTAAGCTTGTTTAAATACACCTTCAAATGATTTTGAACGTTGGGGATGCTTAGTGGAGTCAATAGAGCCATTTAAGTGTGAAAACAATTAATTAAATTCAGTTGGGAGCATCAGTGCATCGATGCATACCCATGGTGCATCGGTGTATCAGTGTAAAATTCAAATATTTTGACCTTTGGACCCTTAGTGCATCGGTGCACTAAGAGTGCATCGATGCATCAAGTGCATTCGATGTTTCAAAATAGCCAGAGTGCATCGATGCATGGCTAATGCATCGATGCATCAAATGCATTCGATGTTTTCATAAAATCCCTAGTGCATCGATGCATGGTGTGTGCATCGATGCATGAAATACATTCGATGTTCAATTTATTCCATGGTGCATCGATGCATGGATTGGTGCATCAGTGCATCAGTTTGAAAAATTGATTTTAGGCTTGATTTTGGTTCAAAAATAGTTTGTGAAAATTGTTTCAAAAATATATTAAGTATAAAATACAATTTTACACTTTTATTAAGGTTAGAAATTGATCTTGAAAGATTTGGAGTAATAATTTGATATTCGATTAATTAAATCGAATATACTTAAAAAATCACTTGTAAATCTTAAAATTCATTTAAACTTAATTTGTTATATCGAAACATCAAAAATGTTTTCAACAATCTCCCCCTTTTTTATATAACAAAACATTTGTGTTATTTTAAGATTTTCTAAAAATTTGAAATCAATTTTGAAAAATTACTCCCCCTTACTATAACACTTCTCATTTTTAACACTTAATATTTCTCCCCCTTTTTGTTAAATCAAAAAGATATTAAAACGTGTTTTTTTAAACAGGATTTTTGAAAAACATAGCCAATTGTTATAAGTAAATATAGCTTAGACTGCTAAGATCACAATCAAAAGAGAGATTAGCCATTAGTTTCATAATCAATATTCATAAACAAATGTGAAATGGCATAATTGGTCATAATGTAACTAGTATGTAAATGATGCAAAAATAAAATTAATAAACATTAAGCTCATAAAGAAAATTCAAACCAAATATATATAAATATTAATTTCAAAAATCCATAAAACAACAAATAAGTTCAAAACATCCAACAACCATCAAGTTTAAACATCTAGAAACATCAAAATCAATCCAAGTTTGAAAATCCAAGAAATCATAACAAGGAAATAAATTCATTCCATTGGAGGATCGGGAGGAGGAGGATAATGAGCTCGAACTTTAAGAGTGAGCATGTCCATACGTTCATGCATCTCCCTCTGAAACACAGTAATCTGAGACTCCATGGAGGCAAACCGCAGATCAAACGACTCCAAGAAGGATCAAAAATATGGTGGCATTTGATCTTCTTATCGTGTCGGTTCCGGTGCAGGCTCATCGTCTAGAACGTGATCGTCGATAACTTGCATAAGTTGTTGAAACTCAGGATCATCGTCAGCAGCCGGTGCCGGAGGAGGAGGAGCACGAGAAGAGCTAGGAGCAGCTCGTGAAGAACTCGCTCCCAGAGTTTGTTTACCGGGTCGAAAGACCCAAAGACCGGTTTCCTCATCTTGTTTCCATCCGCTTTCTTCAAGGAAGTAAGGTTGATTTGATTTTGGAGTATGATAGGATTGTCGAGAGAGACGTCTAGACCGAGTTTGATAAAGAGGTTACTCAGAAGACATCCATAAATCAATGTTTCAACATGTTTTGAAGGAACAATGTTTATGATGTCCACTAGTTGACTAAATATAATGTGGGGCATATTTATTTTGATCTTATTCTTAATACAGTGCATCCACCATAAATCCCTAACACGTAGAGTGGAGTACCTACCTCCGGATGGTCTAAACCACCAAGAAATCATCAAATAAAGAAAATGATCGTGATGAGATCGTAGAGTACTAACACTAGAATTTGGAACATAGGGATATTCCACATTTTCATTCTCATTAAATAACCCATCATCATCTAACCCAAAATGGAAAACTATAGTCTCGGGGTCAATATTAATATATTTGCCTAAAAGATAGGATCTAATGGCTATAGTCCCACATTAAGTTTCGTTTTGAATACATACCGCATTGGAATAGAAAATGCGGACTAACTGTTGATAAACGATAGGTTTGAGCTGAAACATTTTATCAAACTTCCAAGCTTTAAGAATCAGAAGGTATTCAAAGTCAATATTTATCATAGCTTGAAGAGAAGGAATACGCTCTTCTCGGATTCTATAAGATTGAAAAGAATTTATGTACCTAGAGTACAATTCGTCTCTACGACGCTCAGGCATGTTAAAACAAGATCCTAATAGAGATGTAGGTAGAGGAGGAACGAGATTAGGAGGTTGGTTTGAACGAGAACGACTCGATGAAGTTATAGGGTGTTTGGGATTAGACATGGTTTAGGAATCAAAAAAAGGAATATAACCTACAAATTGAAACACATGTATACAATTTAATCAATCCCAAAACTCAATTGAGTCCTCAATAATTCAAGGTTCTCTAAATCAAATCCTAATGGGCAAGGTTTTGAAAACTATTTGAAAATATTTTTTGAAAAATCATAATATGTATATGAAAACAACATAATAAAAAAATTAAATTTAAAAATTAAATTCATATTTTCAAAATACAATTTTTTTTTTAATTTTGAAAATTTTGAAAATTTGTAAGTTTTTGATGAAATTGGCTGTAAAATCTAGTTTGAAATCATCAAATACTCAATGCCAAATATAATGTTCATCGTAGAACTAATCTAAACTAGTCCTAAGATCAAAAATCAATAAAATAGAGGTTTTTGAAATATTACCTTGAAAATTTTGGATTGAAGAGAATGAGATGTTGTTTTGCACGAATTGATGATAAAATCAGGATAAGGAGTTGAAAAGGTTGAAGATTCCGATCAAAAACCAAGGATTTGGAGCAATTTTGATAGCAAGGAGAGAGAGAGGAGCAGTGACCAAGAGAGAGTTTTAAGAGAGTTTTGAGAAACTGAGGAAGAAATAGGGTTTTTATCTAAAAACCCGATGGATGCATCGATGCATGGCCTTGTGCATCGATGCACATTCAAGGCGTGCATCGGTACACCTTCATGGTGTATCGATGCACATTCAAGGATGCATCGATGCACTGTTAGGTGTATCGATGCATTAAGCACAAAAATGCCAAAAATCCATTTTAAACACTCAAAATGCTAAATTAATTGGCTCTAGTGGTATTGGTAACTCATATATTGAAAAATTAATCATGTTCAATCAATCAAATTAATCCTTAAACTACTTTTGAACATAAAATTAATTTTCATCAAGCAACATGAACTCCCCCTTACTAATAGCAAAGAATGCAATCAAAAATTATTATTATAAGCATTTTTCATTTATACTTAAAAGTGATAAAATTATTTTAAACACTAAGTGAAGATAGGTCGGTTAAACCTAATTCTCTCCTAAGTGTCCAAAATCTTTCCTTGTCTAAAGGTTTTGTAAAGATATCCGCTAATTGGTGCAAAGTATCAACAAATTCTAGAACTACATCTTCCTTAGCAACATGGTCTCTAATGAAGTGATGTCTAATTTCAATATGCTTAGTTCTAGAGTGTTGGATGGGATTTTTAGTGAGACAAATAGAACTAGTATTGTCACACTTGATAGGAATGGTACCTACTTCAATTTCATAATCAAAAAGTTGTTGTTTCTTCCATAAAACTTGTGCACAACAACTACCGGCTGAAATGTATTCCGCTTCAGTGGTAGATAATGCAACACAATTTGTTTCTTTGAAAACCAAGAAATCAACATATTTCCAAGGAATTGGCAAGTACCGGAGGTACTTTTCCTATCTAATTTGTATCCTCTATAATCCGCATCAGAGAAGGCATGCAAGTTAAAGCTAGAGTCTCTAGGATACCAAAGTCCTAAACTAGGAGTGTCCTTAAGGTATCTAAAGATCCTCTTAACCGCTAGTAAATGTGATTCCTTAGGGCATGATTAAAATCTATCACATAAGCAAACACTAAACATAATGTCCAGTCTACTTGCAGTTAGATAAAGCAAAGAACCAATCATTGACCTATATAATTTAACATCCACATATTTACCTCCTTCATCTATGTCAAGCTTTGTTGATGATCTCATTGGAGTGTCATGTGGTTTCCCATTTTCCAGTCCAAACTTCTTGAGCATGTCTTTGACGTACTTATCTTGATTGATGAAGATGCCATCTTTTCTTTGCTTGATTTGGAGTCCCAAGAAAAATGAGAGCTCCCCCATCATGCTCATCTCGAATTCACTTTGCATTAGCTTAGAAAATTCTTGGCAAAGAATATCATTAGTAGAACCAAATATTATATCATCAACATAAATTTGAACTACTAATAAATCTTTACCTTTATGTTTTAAAAACAATGTAGTGTCAACCTTCCCTTTTGAAAAACATTTTTCAATTAAATAGTTTGACAATCTTTCATACCAAGCTCTAGGAGCTTGTTTTAAACCATAAAGCGCTTTTGTCAATTTAAGAACATGATTTGGAAATTTTAAATCTTCAAAACCTGGAGGTTGTTCCACATACACTTTTTCCTTTATAAAACCATTAAAAATGCACTTTTAACATCCATTTGATATAATTTAAATTCATGAAAACATGCAAATGCTAATAACATTCTAATTGCTTCCATCCTAGCTACGGGAGCGTATATTTCATCATAATCTATACCCTCTTCTTGAGTATACCCTTGAGCAACAAGTCTAGCATTGTTTCTCACTATATTACCACTTTCATCAAGCTTATTCCTAAACACCCATCTAGTACCTACAGTAGATTTATTACTAGGCCTTTCAACTAATGTCCATACTTTACTTCTCTCAAATTGATTTAACTATTCTTGCATAGCCATAATTCAATGTTCATCTTTTAATGCTTCTTTAATATTCTTAGGCTCTATGCATGAGATAAATGCAACATAATTACAAATATTTCTAAGAGAAGATCGAGTTGTTACCCCTTTGGATGGATCACATATAATCTCACCATCCTTGACATAGTTGTACTCTCTTGGGTAAGATACTTCCCTTTCTTCAATGGTTGGATTCTCGAGAGGATCTTAAGTTTCCTTATCTTTCGTTTCTTCCTTTGATGATGATTCTCCAATGTCTTGTTTAACGTCATTTATAATACCTACATCATCATTTAAACAAGAATCCTTTCTCGGAAGGGGATTATCATCGAAAACAACATGTATAGATTCTTCTACAACTAAAGTTATTTTATTAAATACTCGATAAGCTTTAGAATTTAATGAATAACCCAGAAAATTTCCTTCGTCACTTTTAGCATCAAATTTGCCAAGATTGTCTTTACCGTTGTTTAAAACAAAACATTTACATCCAAAAGGGTGAAAATAGCTAATGTTAGGCTTTTTATTTTTTAAAATTTCATATGGAGTTTTCTTTAAGATTGGCTTAATCATTACTCGATTTACAACATAACAAGCGGTATTTGTAGCATCCGCCCAAAAATATTTTGGCAAATTGTTTTCACAAAGCATGGTTCTAGCCATTTCTTCTAAAGTTTGATTTTTCCTCTCAATAACTACATTTTGTTTAGGGGTTCTAGGTGCTGAAAAATTATGGCTAATACCATTAGAATTACAAAAATCAGTAAATCCATGATTTTCAAATTCAGTTCCATGATCACTCCTAACACTAGTTATAGAGTAACCTTTTTCGTTTTAGATTACTTTTGAAAACGTGATGAATTTTTCTAATACTTCATCTTTAGTACTTAAGAATAGAACCCAAGTATATATAGAATAGTCATCTACTAAGACAAATGCATATTGTTTTCCACCCAAGCTAGTAGTCCTAGTTGGCCCAAAAAGATCTATATGGATCAATTGTAATACTCTACTAGTTGATACATCATTAATGAATTTAAAAGAAATTTTCTTTTGTTTTCCTTTAGCACAAGCATCAAAGATTATATCATTATCAAATTTAAGCTTAGGCAACCCTCGAACTAAATTTCCTTGAATTAACCGTTGCAAAACACTTATACTAGCATGTCGTAGTCTCCTATGCCATAACCAACTATCATGCTCATCCTTAGCAACTAGGCATAAATTAGTCATATTAATAAAGTCTAAATGCACCATGTATATGTTTCATATTCTATGACCAACAAGCATAATCTGATTAGATGCAATGTCAATAACTTTACAACCATTAGTTTCAAACATGACATTGAAACCTTTATCACATAATTGACTAATACTTAAGAGATTATGCTTTAATCCATTCACATATAAAACATTTTTAATTTGTATGGAAGAGGTATTTCCTATGGTACCTATACCTTCGATGTGACCTTTTGAATTATCACCAAAAGTCACTTCTCCTCCATTTTTGGCGTTAAGCTCTATGAACCAGCTTTTGTCTCTGGTCATGTGTCTTGAGCATCCACTATCAAGGTACCATGAGTTTGAATTTGTTTTCCGTGCCTTGTAGCAATGCTTCTTTTCCTACAAACATAGTGTAGACATCCATTTTGTCCGGATTATAAATATTATATTAAAATTATATTATTATTATTATTATTATTATTATTAATGTTACATATTATTTTTTTCAGGCTCGAGACCCAGATTACAAATTTCCTATAACTCAAGCTCAACCCAGTGACCATTACCCCAGTTACCGGTTTCCATCAATGCATGAGCCAATCACCAAGCAAGTCACTGCCACCAATCATGCCATCCATTGAAGCTGATAAAACATAAGCAAATCAATAAACAAATCAGTCACCAAGGTCAAAGAGATTTGACAAACCTTTACCTAAACCTTTGAAATGGAAATAAATCCCGAAAATTATGGGATTAAACGTACCTGCTTCAGCACTAATCCAACCAAGAAGGAAAAAGATGGATCGGAAGCAACCATAAAAGGGGGGGGGAGCTCATCAACAGGGAGGAAAAAAAAACACTCATCAAGTGACGGAAATTTCTTAGTTGAAAGAGAGAAATTTGTAAAAGTTTTCCTTATTCTCTTCGACAGAAGTAATACCAAGCAAGATACATCTGAAGGTTTTCAATTTACTTTTCTACTGTATTTTATTTTCTGCTTTTTTTATTTAAACTGATTCCAAGGTGAATACGTTTTTGCTTCATTTTTTACAACATTGATAGATAAGCATAAACACTGGTTAAAAGCAGTAACAGATAACCATAAACCATTCGAAGTAACCAAACAAGCATTAACAATGATATTGTTTTAAAAGAAATTCCATATTTGTTATTTCCAAAAACCTCCTATATTTTGTTTTTTTTAAAAGTATACAGATAATAAAAACACAAAGGAAGAGGAGAAAGCGCGATGTTTACCTGAGATGTTCGGGTTCCTTCACGGGAACCTATCACGTTTAGGTCAGGTTATTGTCGCCGATGAACGACAGTTGCATGCTATTTTAATTGCTGGAATTCAGGGAACGTAAGAGCCGGTTTCCATTAGTCACCATTCGAGAGCTTAAGAGAAAAAAAAAGAAAAAAAAAGAATAAAGGTATATTAGAAAACAAAACTAAAAATGAGAGGAGTTTACCTTTAGGGTCGGTTCTTATGTTCGTTAGGTCACCATAGATAGTGTACACGGGAGAGTGGCGTCGATCTATAGCGAAGAACGAAGAACTAGCCAGCGTATGAAGGGGTTTAGTTGACCCTATACTTTGGTTTAGGAGTTGTAATAAAAGGGGAATTAAGGTTTACTTATAAGTTTTTAGTGATTAGATCAAGATTAGAAGAGAAAATATGTGAGATTTTAGGGCGATCAGAGTAAAACCCATTGTTGATAATGGCCAAGCAAGCGTGGAATAATAGGGATTCTCGGCAGTGTGGCGTGAAGGAGAAAGTAGAGAGGAGAAGTGCGGCTGTGTAAAATATTATTTGTGTGAATGGTAGCTTAGGTTTAGTTTAGGTTACTTATAAAAAATATTTGGTAAAATTATAGTTTAGTCATTGGAATCTTAGGGGTGAATTAGTTATAGACTTATATTTATGCATATTTTGATTTAGGCCACTAGTTTATTTTAATTTACATGTTTAATCTCACACTCATTTAAATTTAGTCATTATTTCAAATATATATATATTTTAAATTTATTACTTTGGCATTTTATGTTTTTATTTTTATATTTAAGTCACATTTGTACACTATATGTTAGTATGTATGGTTTATAATTTATAACTTATAATTACATAGTACGTGTAAATATATTTTTTTTGTATTAAGATGGTATATTGTTTAGTATTTTTTAATATATTTATTAAGTAGATAATTATTATTTTTAATTAATATTTGCATGTTAGCCTTATGTATATGACTCAATCAAATTACATAATCGAATTAAGGGTAATACCCTTTTAATTTAAAATTGTCGAAATGGCTTTTCTTAACTTACAGGAAAGTTGTTCTTGACGATTTTAAATTATAAGTGTATCCTGTCATTGTCACTAAAAATTTGATTTTTCACTTTAAATTAGGGAGTGAAAGAAAAAGAAATGTTCGGCTATTTAAATTTGTTGAGAAAAGGTCGTTAGAACTGACCTAAAGATCTGGTCTCAATATTTTTAAATAATCGAATATACTTTATCTTTTTAATGGCTAGTAATTTTAATTTAACCTATTTTATTGCGTATTGAATGTTTTAAAATTTGCATTTTTGTTGTTTTAAGGGATCATAAATCAAATTAAATTCGAACTTGTGAAATTTGTTGTAAAGACATTAATTAATCGACTAGGTACCGATTTAGGGCGTTGTGGGGGTGCTAATCCTTCCCCACACGTAACCGACTCCCGAACTTGGATTTTGGTAACGTAGACAGTAAATTTGTCATTTTAATTAAATCAATTTTTTATTTAAAATGACAACGTTTTTGGGTGCCCAATCACACCCTAATCAAGATTGGTGGCGACTCCTCGAACATATGTTTTTAAAAACTTTAATTTGGTTTTTGATCCCTGATTTGTTTAAATTGTTGTTTGCATTTTAATTTACGCTTTAATTAACAAATAATGTTGTACTAACGTGTGATTTACATGTTTCAGTTTTGACCTTCACTTTAGTATGTTGTGTTTCTTGGATCGAGGGAAAGGATTATGGGTTTCTCCTTTACTGTCGCAACAACCATTTTGATATTTAGAGCCTTCTTGCTCTGTCCCGTTAGGTAGGGGTGAACACTACGCTTACGTGAGAAAAATTACTTTTCTCCGCATGGGCTTTAGCAAGTAACCTCTGGGGTACATGCCTTATGTTTACGAGTGAAACATTGAGTTTCCTCGCATGGACATAGGGAAATGTATCCTCTCGAATTGAACTTGATCCATTTTAAGCCTATAATGGGTGAAAATCGAGGGTTTGGCAAGCCCAAGGGGGCACTAGCAAAGGACAATTCGAGGACCTTATTAGTGATACCAAAATTCTGCCCGTTTTGTACCGAACCTCTGCCCGTTTTTCTTCAAAAGTCGTAGAGGGGAAATTTATTCTAACCTTTTCCTCGAATATATTCATTTTTTGCAAAAAGTATGCGAACTAGAGATCATGTGTTAGGTTTATTTTTTGAACAAGCATGTGAATTAATACCATGCGGTTAGGATTTTTTTTTTTGAATAACAAGCATGGGTAGATCAGTTGGGTAGAATCTACTACTAAAGCATGATTGGGTAGACACCATGTTGGGATACCATATGAATAAAGTTTAGGATGCATATTTCTATCTTATGTTTGTTTATTTTTCTTCGACTATTCATTGTATATACTAACACCATTTTTATTTTGTTTTGTGTTTTGGCTTTTTATTATTGCTGCATTGCATCATCATTCATGAAGAAAGGTGTTAGTTCACGAGGTGTCATAAAAGTAGAAGGCGGTCATAAATGGACAAGAGCTTTCATAACAAGGAAGTGGATAACGCAGAGCGAGGTCGTGGTCCGAGGAAACTCAGAAGAAGAAAGGCGACAGTTTGATTGAAGATTACATATCGATACTACCAGAGGTTGCTCCGGTCAGTCTAAAGCAAAACGATTTACAGGCGTTACGCAAAATTTGGGAAAATTGGAATTCCGATTTAAAGTACTCTTTCTGGCAAAAGTATGGTGACATAGCTCTTCTGTTGTACGTAAAAATAAACGAACCCCTTATCAAGCTCTTATCCAGTTTTGGAATCCAGCATATAGCTGCTTCACTTTCAACAAGGAAGACATGACTCCCACGTTAAGAATACACCTCATTTTCATTTCGAGACGGTACACTTAGATCGAATCTACTCAAAGGCCTCAAGGACACAATCCTTCAAGAGCAAACTCGCAAGGATTACTGGAATGGGAGAGAAGTGGGTTGTTGATCGAATCCAAAAGAAAGGAGAGTTTGATTGCTTCCCTTGGTCATGCCTCAAAGAGCTTATCGTCAACCATAGCGATATCGAGAAGAGCATGGAAATGTTCGCCTTGGGAATTTATGGTTTGATGATTTTCCCTAAAGTTCATTACCATGTAGAAGCCGCAGTGGTCGATTTATTCGAACGTTTGGAAAGGAAGGTGAATCTTGTTCCTGCAGTTTTGGCCGAGACATTCAGAGCACTTAGCAGTTGCAGAAGCTGAGAGTAGCCGCTTCACCGGTGTGTCCAGTTGCTCACTGTTTGGATACGCAGTCACTTCTGGAAGATTGACCGAGAGTATAGTCGACGTTTTCTACGGCCTATTCACCCTTAAAAGATTTCCTCACTAAAGAGTGGCCAGATCATCTCACCAGGAAGGATTGGGTTTCACTCTTCAGAAATTACAAGAGCATGATATAGTGTGGCGGGTCCCCTGGTTAGCTTTTGTGGATGTGTTGTACAAATGTGGGGATTTCGATTGGGTAACCCTATTAGGGTTATGGGGTACCGCTGATGGTACTAAGGCAATATGGGGCACGCCAATTCGTCCCAGCTACATCTGGTCTGAACATCTGAATTTGTGTACTGTGGAGATCACTACAAAAATTGCTCGTGCAATGTCAGATACGTGGAAGTCAACATTCAGAACTGATTTGGTAGCACCGAGGTCATGCTGACACCAGATTATGTGGTATGGAGAGCAGGACGAAAAATGATATCATTCCTTTAGCAGATCGGATCAAGCAATTCCTTTGGAAGTACAGTTTAGATACGTACCGTCTAAGTTGGAGATGCTAAAGAGCGAATTCGAAGCGAAAATCGCCAAAAGGAATCAGAGTGTGAGGCCCTTAGACAAAATTTCATGTTGGATATCGATAAGGGTTCTATAATACATAATTTGAGCTTATGCGCAAGAGAAAAGTCGAAGTCGAGGCCAATCTTACTAGTTTACAGAATGATTACCAAAATGAGTCGAGCTCGGGGAATTGATGGCCTCGGAAGAACTTCGGAGCAGTGGCGGGTGGAACTCGGCTGAGAGGGATCGTCGAGTTAGAGACGTCCGAGCCAAAAAAGCGCCAAGTCAGAGAAATGGAGACAGAAAAAAAGAAAAGAAATCAAGAACTTGATCCGAGAGAAGGTCCTGGTTAGGGCACTGAAGAGCGAAAAGGACAGAGGCTAAAGAGTTAAGACAAAGGTACACCTTGAGCAAGAAGCGAGAAGAAGAGTTAGAGCTAATATGAAGAAATCAAGATGAAGGCAAGTAGCATGCAACATGAACTTGAGATTAGAAAGCAAAGAATTGACGAGCTCGAAAATGAGAGAGCAACAAGAAAGAGGAACTAAAATTAGAAAGGCAACATCGAGAGAGTGTGCTCCAAGGCAAACAAGATGAAGTATTCCTCTGGATGCAAAGGTGCGGAGCAAAGAATGAGCGGATAGAGGCACTCAATCAAGAGATGCATGAAATGGAATTAAGGCATGAGGAAGAGTTAGCTCAAGCCAAAGCAAAGAATGAAGAGTACAGTGCCTACGTTATGCAGCTTGAAAGTTCCTTATTTGCAGAAAGCAGTCAGCGTTGCCCAACGGATCAAAGTGTTGGCCTTGAGGAGAGCGTTGTTTTGCAAAAGAAGATTCATAATTTAGAGGTGGCCTTACAAAGCTGCCAAACACAAATTGCTGGTCTTGAGCGGCAATGGCAAAACTCAAACGATCACTTTAGAGACTGGAAGACAAACGTGAATCATGTGATCCGAGAAACCATGAATCAGTTAAGCGGCGTTGCGAGGCAGTTGGGAGAGATGAACCTCCAAGCAAAAGTCATCCAGAGCTACACAAATCCAGCATCAGATATAGAAAAGAGGGTTGATTGGCTTGTCAATCAGATAGTGGAGCTGAACATTAGAGCTAGGCCTTTTCTGTGATGGATTTTTCTTGTAAAGATGATGCTTTTGTCCTGAATGAAAGTTGTTCTAAGACTGGTCACGTCTTATGAATCAATGCCTTTCTGCATGCATTTGCATTTTATTTACAATTTAAGTTTTGTGTTGCATTTTTTTATCGCACTTTACATAATTTACATTCACCCTCAAAGCATTAAAATTAACAATAAGGGATACATTACAGAATACTGGGAAATTACAAGCATCATTATAACACCAGGAGGGCCATGGATGATAAGATTGCTCAAATTGAAAGAACTCAACTGCAGTTGCAAGACGATCTAAGGAAAATGCAAGAAGATATGCTTAAGGCTCAAGAGGATATGTTGTCTAAATTGGCAAGTATGCTGGGAGGGAGAAATCCAGAGCACGGAAAGGCCCATGAGCAAATAAGTGAAGAACCACATTACCCTCCGGGGTTTACCCCGGCGCAGTCTCCGAATACCCAAGGGACGTCTGTCCCTACTAAAGTACACATAAATCCTATTGGCATTTCTGTTAATCCGCAACCTGGATCTTGCTCGCATCCCGAAGAAAGTCCATATCACCAGGTCCCGGACCTTGATGAGGAAGCAGAGAAGAAGGAAAACAAGTTGTTGCAGGAGCAGTATAAGCAGCTAGCAAATGAAGTACAAGCTATGAAAGAAGACACCAGCTTGTATGGTCTCGACGCTAAGAACTGAGTTTAGTTCCTGATCTGGTCCTACCTCCCAAGTTCAAAACTCCCGACTTCGAGAAATACGACGGTACCCAATGCCCTTCTGCCCATATCACAATGTTTTGCAGGAAAATGACTGGTTATGTAGGGCACGACCAGCTATTGATTCACTGTTTCCAGGAAAGCTTAGTAGGTTCAGCACTACGGTGGTATAATCAACTAAGAAGGGCTGATGTTAAGTCCTGGAAAGATTTGGCCAAATTATTTCTTGACCAGTATAAACATGTAAAGGATGTCAGGCCTAATAGAATGGTGTTGCAAGCAATGGAAAAAAAGCATAATGAAAGTTTTAGATAATATGCTCAAAGATGGAGGGAAGTAGCAGTACAAGTCCACCCACCGTTGGTAGAGGAGGAAACGAACCTACTTTTTGTTAATACCTTGAAGGCTCCCTTCTTCTCACACTTTATTGGTATCCTTCTCGAGTTTGCTGATATAGTTACGGCGGGAGAAATGATTGAAATGGCAATTAAAATAGAATGGTGTGCAAGCAATGGAAAAAAAGCATAATGAAAGTTTTAGATAATATGCTCAAAGATGGAGGGAAGTAGCAGTACAAGTCCACCCACCGTTGGTAGAGGAGGAAACGAACCTACTTTTTGTTAATACCTTGAAGGCTCCCTTCTTCTCACACTTTATTGGTAATCCTTCTCGAAGTTTTGCTGATATAGTTACGGCGGGAGAAATGATTGAAATGGCAATTAAAAGTGGGAAGCTCGAGGGAGGAGAGTCCAGCAAGAAACCACCGATGAGGAAGAAGGAAAACGAAGTTAGCAACGCTAGGCAATATGATTCCCATAACATCACAATGTCTCGACCTCAAGGTATGGTGACACCCCCACAAATGGACAATAGACAAGGGGCAAGGGATCCGAGGAGAGAGAGGCCTCAATTTGATCCGATTCCTATGACTTATAAGGAGTTATTCCACGAATTATATGATCGACATGTAGTCTCACCTTATCATGTGGACCCCATACAACCCCCTTATCCCAAATGGTACGATGCTAATGCTAAATGTGAATACCATGCGGGGGTTTCAGGACATTCTATTGAAAATTGTCCTACGTTCAAAAAAGTTGTCCAAGCTCTGAGAAGAAGAAATGTCATCAATTTTGGTGACAGCGAACAACCAAACATAGCCCAGAATCCCTTGCCAAACCATGCAGGAGCCGGGATTAACGCAGTTACTGAAGGGAAAGGAAGAATGACTATAAAGAATGTTAGTGAGGTGATGTCACCCATGTCTTGGGTATGGTGCCAAATGGTTAAAGTAGGACTATTAAAGACCAATCTGCCATGCGAACAGTTCAACAATGAAGAGATGTGTCATTACCATAACTGCACAGGACACAATATACAGCAGTGTCCTGATTTTTTAGAGCTGGTGCAAGAAATGATGGATAGTAAAGAAATCGAGTTCTTCAAAGAAGTGGCTAAGAAAGAAGAGGCAGAAGTTTACGCCTCTGAGGGATCATCCAAAGGGGTATATGGTTCTAGTTTTCCCTTCGTCATTACTCCCAAGAATCGAGTGGTTGAGAAGGTAGCTCCAAAAGTGATTATTACACCTCCCTCGCCTTTCCCGTACAAAGATAATAAACAGGTGCCCTGGAGATATACTTGTCAAATAGGAGAGGTAGCAAAGCAACAAGAAGAAGTAGACGAAGTGGGACATATGACCAGGAGTGGTAGATGTTATCACAAAGAGCCTGAGAAGAAGATTGCTGTCGAGAAAGGAAAAGGTATTGACGTGCAGATAAAAGAAGATGAGCTCGTCGTCAATGAGCCAGTAACGGAGAATGAAGCAGTGGAATTTTTAAAATTTTTGAAACATTGTGAATATAGTATTGTTGAGCAACTGCACAAGCTGCCTGCCCGTATTTCTGTCCTATCACTTCTTCTGAGTTCAGAGGCTCATCGCAACGCCGTGTTAAAAGTTTTGAACCAAACCTTTGTCCCTAAGGAGATACCCACAGAAAAACTGGACCGACTAGTTGCCAACATACAGGCCGATAATTTTTTATATTTTTCTGAGGACGAGATCCCTTCAGGGATGATTGGCAATCATAAGGCTTTGCACATTACAGTTAGGTGCAAAGGGCATGTTTTATCCAGAGTACTGATAGATAATGGTTCAGCACTAAATGTGATGCCCTTGGTGACCCTAAAAAAACTGCCAGTTGATAGTACCCTGATGAGAAACTGTCAAAGTGTGGTTCGAGCTTTTGATGGAACAAAAAGAGAAGTTCTAGGCAAGATTGATATTCCTCTGACTATTGGTCCTGCGATATATGAAGTAGAGTTTCTAGTAATGGACATAATACCTACATACAACTTCTTGTTGGGAAGGCCCTGGATTCATCAGGCCGGTGCGGTTCCATCAACTTTGCACCAGAGGATAAAATTTGCAATTGATGGGAGACTTATATGCATTCATGCTGAAGAAGACATTATCGCTTCAGTTTCGACTACGGCTCCATACATTGAAGTGGAAGAAAAAGCTGTTGAATGTTCTTTCAGATCTTTAGAATATGTCAATGCCACGTTCGTGGCGGAAGGAAAGAAGATCCCGAAGCCTAGATTGTCAAACTGCACCAAAATGGGGCTTAAACTAACTCTTGGAAGGGGAGCGAGAGTTGGCAAAGGGCTTGGACGTCAATTGCAAGGACTGGTGAGTCCAATCTACCCTATAACTAAAAGAGATAGGTTCGGTTTAGGGTATCAGCCGACTTTAAAAGAAAAATTGAGAAGCATCAAGAAGAGTCAGGAATTGAGGAAGGCAAGATTGACTGGTGAGCTCCCAATCTGGGAGCCCATGACATTCCCTCCATTGAGTAGCATTTTCGTATCAGGAGGATATATGTTTCAAGGGACTTTGGAAAACAGTAAAGTGATAGTTTATGTGAACAACTGGACTGCGGAGGAACTGCCTGTAGTTTACAAATCTTTTGCAGAGTAATACACTAGAACTCTTCACTATTGTTCATACCCTAGGACAATAGGTGATTTGATGTAAAGGGTTAAGTTGTGTATTTTTACTTGTTTTCAATAAAAGATGTGTTTTGATTCCCAAATGGCAAACATTTTTCATGCATATCATTCTTGGTTGTATACGTATATATTATTTCTTTCTATTTATTATATGGGAAAAGATTCTCCCGTATGCATATGTATATATATCTCTCTTTCGTTATCCTTTCAGGAGCTCAGTATCAATGATACGAATGCTAATGACTCTGACCCGGAGATTGATTCGAGATGCCCAATGTCAAGGGGAAGTCGAAGGGTGATGATGATGAGGATGTGAATTACCTTCTGAATTGCTAAAGATAGTAGAACAGGAGGATAAACAGATTCTGCCTCACGAAGAGCATACTGAGATTTTGAATTTGGGAACGGATGAGGATAGAAAAGAAGTTAAGATTGGTACTACCTTGTCTATTGAAGGAAGACAGAATTTGATAGAATTACTTCAAATTTTCAAGGATGTATTTGCTTGGTCGTACGAAGATATGCCAGGTTTGGATACAGAATTGGTGGTCCTAAACTGCCAATAAAGCCTGATGTAAGCCTGTACAACAGAAGCTGAGAAGAATGAGACCTGAGATGCTGCTCAAAATTAAAGAAGAAGTGAAGAAACAATTTGATGCCGGGTTTCTTACAGTGGCCAAATATCCTGAGTGGGTAGCAAATATTGTTCCGGTACCAAAGAAGGACGGGAAAGTTCGAATGTGTGTCGACTATAGAGATCTTAATAGAGCTAGTCCGAAAGACAATTTTCCTTTGCCGCACATAGACACATTGGTGGACATACTGCCGGAAACTCCTTATTCTCATTTATGGATGGTTTCTCTGGCTACAATCAAATTAAAATGCATCCTGAAGATATGGAGAAAACAACGTTTGTCACTATGTGGGGTTATAAAGTTATGCCGTTTGGATTGAAGAATGCAGGGGCAACCTATCAAAGGGCTATGGTGACATTGTTTCATGACATGATGCATAAAGAAATTGAAGTATATGTCGATGATATGATTGTCAAAGCCAAGACAGAGGAGGATATCGAATTTGAGGAAGCTCTTTCAAAGGTTAAAGAAGTGCCAACTCAAACTTAACCCAAATAAGTGTACTTTTGGGGTGACATCGGAAAACTATTGGATTCGTAGTGAGTCGAAAGGGAATTGAAATAGATCCCGATAAAGTAAAAGCCATTCAAGATTTGCCAGCCCCAAGAACACAGAAAGAGGTTCGAGGATTTTTGGGGAGATTAAATTACATCGCTCAGTTTATCTCACAGCTGACCGAAAATGTGATCCTATATTCCGCCTTCTTCGTAAGATGATTCAGGAGAATGGAGTGAGGATTGTCAAGAGGCTTTTGAGGCGGTAAGAGATATCTTTCGAATACTCCGATCTTAGTGACACCTATCTCAAGCAAGCCTTTAATTCTTTATTTGTCAGTTTATGACAATTCAATGGGTTGTGTGGGGCAACATGATCAAACTGAGAAGAGGGAGAGGGCTATCTATTATCTCAATAAGAAGTTCCTGAGTGTGAGGCCAGATACCCACCAATTGAAAAGCTGTGTTGCGCTTTAGTGTGGGCTACCAAAGACTTAGACAGTATATGTTGTATCATACTACTTGGATCATATCCAAGCTGGACCCTTGAAATATCTAATGGGTGTGCCTGCATTGTCTGGGAGATTAGCTCATTGGCAAATCTTGTGTCCGAATTTGACATCCAGTATGTAAGCCAGAAAGCAGTTAAAGGGAGCGCCATAGCAAATTTATTGCAAGTAGGCTTCAGAGGAATATGAACCATTGAACTTCGATTTTCCAGATGAGGATTTAATGGCTATCTCGAGGAAGAAACAGTTGCGCTCACCAGTAAATACTGGAAGATGAACTTGATGGTGCTTCAAACGCCTTGGGGCATGGGATTGGGGCAGTCTTGGTCTCACCAATGACATTATCCTTTTACCAGTCGACTCAATTTGATTGTACGAACAATATGGCTAAATATGAGGCTTGTGTTATGGGTCTTAGAGCACTATTGAACTCAAAGCAAAAATGTTGAAGGTATATGGGGATTCAGCTTTGGTAATTTACCAGCTCCGAGGAGAATGGGAACTAAAGATTCGAAATTGTGGAATATCGTAAATTAGTTCTGGGACTTATTGAAGAATTCGGAGTGACTTTTAATTATCTCCCCAGAGAAGAAAATCAAATGGCGGACGCCTTGGCTACTTTGCAGCGGCCTTTAAGATGAACGATTCCAATATATGCCTATTGAGATGAAGGCTTATGAGTATCCAGCCCACTGCTTTAACATTGAAGAAGAAGAGGATGGAAGACCTTGGTACTATGATATCTCCCAATATATACGATATCAAAGTTACCCTGAACAAGCAACTGAGAATGAAAAAAGGACCATTAGAAGAATGGCAGCGGGGTATGTGCTTAATGGTGAGACCCTATATAAAAAGCATGGACCAGGTCTTATTAAGGTGTGTGGATACTAAAGAAGCTAAATGATCCTGAAGAAGTACATGAAGGGATATGTGGCACCCATGCTAATGGGCATGTAATGGCCAAACAGATTATGAGATTTGGATATTATTGGTCAACTATGGAGACTGATTGCATCAATTATGCTCGAAAGTGTCATAAGTGTCAGATTTATGGGGATAGAATGCACACCCCTCCTCATCCGTTGCATGTGATGACAGCTCCGTGGCCGTTTTCTATGTGGGGCATGGATGTTATTGGGCAAATTTTGCCGAAAGCGTCAAATGGCCATCGCTTCATTCTGGTAGCAATAGATTACTTCACCAAGTGGGTAGAAGCAGCTTCCTATGCAAGTGTTACCCAGTCAACGGTATGTAGGTTTTTGAAGAAAGAAATCATCTGTAGATATGGCTTACCGGAAAGGGTCATCTCTGACAATGCATTGAATTTAAACAATAAGATGATGAAATCTGTATGTGAGCAATTCAAAATTAAGCATCATAATTCCACGGTTTATCACCCAAAGATGAATGGGGAAGTGGAGGCGGCTAATAAGAACATTAAGAGGCTTATAGAGAAGATGACTGAAACTTATAAAGATTGGCATGAAAAGTTGCCATTTGCTCTGTTTGCCTATCGAACTTCTGTACGGACATCAACTGGGGCAACTCCGTTTTCTCTAGTTTATGGGATGGAAGCTATCCTCCCTATTGAAATAGAAATTCCTTTGCTCCGGGTTTTATCAGAGGTGAAGCTAAGTGAGGCGGAATGGGTGCAGGCCAGATATGACCAATTGAATTTGATTGAAGAAAAGAGATTGAAAGTTATCTGTCATGGTCAGATGTACCAGAAGCGGATGATACGAGCACATGATAAGAAAGTTCACCATCGAGAAATCCACGAAGGAGATCTGGTGCTCAGGAGGATATTGCCCACTCAAAAAAATTTTCGAGGGAATGGATGCCCAGTGGGAAGGACCCTATGTTATCAAGAAAGCCTTTTCCGGAGGAGCTCTAGTCTTAACTGAGATAGATGGGTCTGAATTACCTTATCCAGTGAACTCTGACGCGGTTAAGAAGTATTTTTCTTAAAAAAAGGATTAAAAAAGGAAAAAAAATGAAAAAAAGAAGAAAAAGAAAAGGGAGGGTTCAAGACGAAAACTCGAGAAAAGCGTCTTGAAGCCAAAGGAGGTCTCAAGCTGAAAACCCGTAAAGGGCGGCTTGAGTTTTAAATTCAAAGTTCGTGCATAGAGGAGGATCTGAATTATTTTGGAAGTAGAAAGGACTCCGACATGGTAACGACAATGGCAGTGGGTGATCAGGATTAATGAGTCTTGATGGAAATAACCAGGGGAGAATTGAATGCACATGAGATTCAATACTGGTTTAGGGAATCCGACAATGGGAGATTTGGGAGTTCAGAAAAAGCTTCACACTCTTAGGCATCATCACAATTTTGGAAGTCCTTTTGACAGAAGCTACGCTCGAGTCATTCTAACGGCGTGCCAGTTCAAAAGCATTTGTGTCATTGATATTTGAAGACGCCTATCCTTTTGTTTTGTTTCCAATTAAAGTTTGTCATGTAGGTGCCTAAAAATTCTCTGTATTTATAAATAAAGAGATATTTTTCCTTGTTGATTTCCCTTTTACAAGCATCTGATTTTGAAAAAGTTAAAACGCATAGCTTAACTTGTGATACATGAGATCATTTTGTATTGTTATGCAAAAGGCTTTGGAAATTGCATGTATTCTGAAGCTAACAATGGTTTTAACATGTAAGCTTGTATGGTTACGAGAAGCTCAAACTTTGGAATTCACAGAAAATCTCAGCCATTAATAGAGGACCCAAAGATATTGTCATTCATCAAGAAGATTGGTCATGGGTACAGGCAGGTTTCAAGAAATAAAGAAGTCAAAGTCCTATCAAGCCGAAAGTTATGGTATTGAGATTGTTAATTGGGGTGAACTGGTCAAATGCTCTATGCCCGAAACGAAACCAAGGTCCATCAAGATTAAAGGAGATGGTGTTCCTTTGAAGAAGAAAATGCATTAAATTGCATAATTGCATACATTTTAGGCATGAATAGGATCATACCATTGCATGATAACTTGAAAGTCTACAGATTTCCCAATGATAGTTGAAGATTGAAGATATTGAAGCATGAAGATGAGGGTTTAACCTTTGAAGAAAATCAAACTTAAGCCTTCACAAGGAAGTAGTGAAGAAGAAGAAGATGTTCGAGTTCTATACTCCCTAGAGAAAGAGGGAGCGAACCCGTTTGAAGAAGATGTCCGAGTTTTATACTCCCTAGAGAAAGAGGGAGCAAACCCGTTTGAAAAAGATATTCGAGTTCTATACTCTCTGAAGAAAGAGGGAGCGAACCCGTAAGAAGAAGATTGTTCGAGTCTCATACTCTCTGAAGGAATAGGGAGCAGAAATGATAGTTGAAGATTGTTCGAGTCTTATACTCTCTAAAGGAATAGGGAGAAGACATGATTGTTGAAGATTGTTCAAGTCTTATACTCTCTTAAGGAATAGGGAACAGACACGAGTGTTGAAGATGTTTGAGTTCTATACTCCCTGAAAGAAAGAGGGAACGAACCCATTGGTAGAAGACTGTTCGAGTTCCATACTTCAGGAGCGAACACGTTTTCAAAAGATTTCTCGAGTTCTATACTCCCTGAAGCAATAGGGAGCGAACCCGCTGGTCGAATTTTGATCAAACAAAAGGGAGCAGATCCCTCATCAAGTTTCAAAGCATGAAGAAAGAACTGGACAAAAACGCACTGTCTTTTTTTTTTATCGTTGCCCTATTCTTGTTAACACAAGAATGGGCAAAGAGGGGCAGCTGTAGACATCCATTTTGTCTGGATTATAAATATTATATTAAAATTATATTATTATTATTATTATTATTATTAATGTTACATATTATTTTTTTCAGGCTCGAGACCCAGATTACAAATTTCCTATAACTCAAGCTCAACCCAGTGACCATTACCCCAGTTACCGGTTTCCATCAATGCATGAGCCAATCACCAAGCAAGTCACTGCCACCAATCATGTCATCCATTGAAGCTGATAAAACATAAGCAAATCAATAAACAAATCAGTCACCAAGGTCAAAGAGATTTGACAAACCTTTACCTAAACCTTTGAAATGGAAATAAATCCCGAAAATTATGGGTTAACGTACCTGCTTCAGCACTAATCCAACCAAGAAGGAAAAGATGGATCGGAAGCAACCATAAAAGGGGGGGAGCTCATCAACAGGGAAGAAAAAAAAAACACTCATCAAGTGACGGAAATTTCTTAGTTGAAAGAGAGAAATTTGTAAAAGTTTTCCTTATTCTCTTCGACAGAAGTAATACCAAGCAAGATACATCTGAAGGTTTTCAATTTACTTTTCTACTGTATTTTATTTTCTGTTTTTTTTATTTAAACTGATTCCAAGGTGAATACTTTTTGCTTCATTTTTTACAACATTGATAGATAAGCATAAACACTGGTTAAAAGCAGTAACAGAGAACCATAAACCATTCGAAGTAACCAAACAAGCATTAACAATGATATTGTTTTAAAAGAAATTCCATATTTGTTATTTCCAAAAACCTCCTATATTTTGTTTTTTTTAAAAGTATACAGATAATAAAAACACAAAGGAAGAGGAGAAAGCGCGATGTTTACCTGAGATGTTCGGGTTCCTTCACGGGAACCTATCACGTTTGGTCAGGTTATTGTCGCCGATGAACGACAGTTGCATGCTATTTAATTGCTGAATTCAGGGAACGTAAGAGTCGGTTTCCATTAGTCACCATTCGAGCTTAAGAGAAAAAAAAGAAAAAAAGAATAAAGGTATATTAGAAAACAAAACTAAAAATGAGAGGAGTTTACCTTTAGGGTCGGTTCTTATGTTCGTTAGGTCACCATAGATGGTGTACACGGGAGAGTGGCGTCGATCTATAGCGAAGAACGAAGAACTAGCCAGCGTATGAAGGGTTTAGTTGACCCTATACTTTGGTTTAGGAGTTGTAATAAAGGGGAATTAAGGTTTACTTATAAGTTTTTAGTGATTAGATCAAGATTAGAAGAAATATGTGAGATTTTAGGGCGATCAAGTAAACCCATTGTTGATATGGCCAAGCAAGCGTGGAATAATAGGGATTCTCGGCAGTGTGGCGTGAAGGAGAAAGTAGAGAGAGAAGTGCGGCTGTGTAAATATTATTTGTGTGAATGATAGCTTAGGTTTAGTTTAGGTTACTTATAAAAAATTTGGTAAAATAGTTTAGTCATTGGAATCTTAGGGGTGAATTAGTTATAGACTTATATTTATGCATATTTTGATTTAGGCCACTAGTTTATTTTAATTTACATGTTTAATCTCACACTCATTTAAATTTAGTCATTATTTCAAATATATATATATTTTAAATTTATTACTTTGGCATTTTATGTTTTTATTTTTATATTTAAGTCACATTTGTACATTATATGTTAGTATGTATGGTTTATAATTTATAACTTATAATTACATAGTACGTGTAAATATATTTTTTTTGTATTAAGATGGTATATTGTTTAGTATTTTTTAATATATTTATTAAGTAGATAATTATTATTTTTAATTAATATTTGCATGTTAGCCTTATGTATATGACTCAATCAAATTACATAATCGAATTAAGGGTAATACCCTTTTAATTTAAAATTATCGAAATGGCTTTTCTTAACTTACAGGAAAGTTGTTCTTGACGATTTTAAATTATAAGTGTATCCTGTCATTGTCACTAAAAAATTTGATTTTTCACTTTAAAATTAGGGAGTGAAAGAAAAAGAAATGTTCGGCTATTTAAATTTGTTGAGAAAAGGTCGTTAGAACTGACCTAAAGATCTGGTCTCAATATTTTTAAATAATCGAATATACTTTATCTTTTTAATGGCTAGGTAATTTTAATTTAACCTATTTTATTGCTTATTGAATGTTTTAAAATTTGCATTTTTGTTGTTTTAAGGGATCATAAATCAAATTAAATTCGAACTTGTGAAATTTGTTGCAAAGACATTAATTAATCGACTAGGTACCGATTTAGGGCGTTGTGGGGGTGCTAATCCTTCCCCACACGTAACCGACTCCCGAACTTGGATTTTGGTAACGTAGACAGTAAATTTGTCGTTTTAATTAAATCAATTTTTTATTTAAAATGACAACGTTTTTGGGTGCCCAATCACACCCTAATCAAAGATTGGTGGCGACTCCTCGAACCATATGTTTTTATCGTAAAAGGATTTCCAAATTTTCGCAACGATAGATTTTATAAAGTCACATTGTTTTTAATTAAAATTCAATCGTAAAGAAGATAATTAAAAATTGAGGCGGTTTTCAAAATCTCGTTTTTTTTTTAAAAAAAAATTGTTTCGACACATAGATTAATTTCTAATTTTTGGTACCCAAATTCATTTGGGTCCATATTCATTAGTTTCCAAAATTCTAGTCCCCTTAGGTATCCATTTGTGTAGGATATCTTTATCTTTAGTAGTAATGAGTCCTTTAGGAACCCATATACTTCTAGCGATTTTTCCATTAGAGGTTCTTCGGGGACCTCTATGATTGTAGTTTTTAAAACTTTTTCTAACAAAGTTGGATTTTGAATTTTCTCCATTTTCAAAACGTTTTGTTCCAACTTTATCAAAAGAATCTTTAAGATCATCAATTTTCTTTTGATGATCATCATTGATCTTTGAAAGTAAATTTTGCAAATCCGAATTTTTCTTTTCAAACTCTTCTAGTTTGATTTGCAAATATTTGATTTTACTTTCAAAATCGTTGTTGGTCTTGGATATGAGCTTATTTTCATTTTTCAATTTTGAGACATCATTTTTATATTTTAAAAATAATTTCTCATAATCTGAAGCCAACCCATTATATCCCTCTAATAACTCATCATAAGATAAATTATCTAATTCAGATGAGTTAGAGGTTACCTTAGAATCTTCCCCAAATGCCATCAAGCACAAGTTTGCTACTTCTTGTTCCTCTTCATCGGAACCCTCTTCATCGCTCCATGTAGCCACATGAGCCTTGTGCTTATTCTTTGATTGACCCTTTCTTTTTCAATTGTGGACAATCATATTTGACATGTCTCGGCTTTTTGCTTTCATTGCAAATGATAGGGTCCTTCTCTTTTGGTTCATTGTTTAGGCCTTCATTTCGTTTGAATTTTCTTCCTCGGTAAGGTCTCATCATTTTTCTGAACCGTTTGGCAAACAATGCCATTTCCTCGTCATCGTCATCTGAATCACTCTCATCTTTTGTGGATTTGAGAGCAACTCCAATGTTTTTCTTCTTTTCTTTCTCCTTTGGTGTCTCGTCAATCTTATCGAGGTCTACCTCATCTTCAAGCATCATTTCATGAGTGAGGAGGGAACCGATTAACTCTTCAAGAGTTAAAGACTTTAGGTTCTTAGCCTCGATGATTGTAGTCTTCTTGGATTGCCATGATTTTGGAAGTGAGTAAACTAACTTCCTCATAAGCTTTTCGTTTGGAATGATCTCTCCATATGATTTGAGACCATTGACAATCGTTGAGAATATATCCATCATAGCTTTGATATCTTCATTTGGTTTCATCCTGAAATTTTCATAGCTATGTGTTAGAAGGCTAATTTTAGATTCTTTTACCTTGTCGGTGCCTTCATGAGTGACTTGTAGTTTATCCCATATTTCTTTGGCGGTTGTACAAGATGAAATTATTCCATATTCATCTGGTCCAAGAGCACAAAAATATGATATAGATGGCTTTGGAGTTGAGCTGGAACATTTTCGTCTCTCATTCGCTCTACAATCTTGGATGAGTGAGAGGCTTGATATATCCGTCTTCTACAATATTCCATGCTCCCATCTCACTTGCTTGAATGAAATACATCATCCTATTCTTCCAATAGGCATAGTTAGCTCCATTTAATAAAGGAGGCTTGTTGACGGGCATCGAATCGAGACCGAAGTCGGAGTTTGAAGTACCAATCATTGATGACTTTGAAAATTGATGTAACTCTTCCCGGATCGACTCAAGAGGCGATTAAACCTTTAAATGAGTGAGGCTTTGATACCAATTGTTGAGTTAATCGATCGATGGAGTTGGCCAAGAAGAGGGGGTGAATTGGCAAATAAAAATTTCGGTGGAAGCTTTGCAGAAAATTGAAAAGATTTGCACAACGATTTAGAGTGGTTCGACTTTCTCAACCAAAGTCTATGTCCACTACCTTAGCTATCCACACTAAGGATTTTCCACAAATTCACTAATTTGTCTTTCTTTTGAGGACAAAGAGTAACCTTACAAATGCCTCAAGAATTATACCCCAAATTCTTGAGAACACTTTCTCCCAAAGAGAATAATACACAAATTTTGCAAACTTACAAGAAAATCCTCACAAGGCAAGATGTTTTCACAATTCTAGAACAAAGAAAGAACACTCAAGAATAATACAATTCAGCACAATAAGTGTTCTTGAAAGCAAAAATGAATATTGAATGAAATAGGCTTGAAAATGCTTAAACTTGAGGTTTGATGCTTTCTCTTTGATTCTCTCTTGATTGTTGTTTCTTGTTATTGATCAATAGCTTCTAAGCTTGTTTAAATACACCTTCAAATGATTCTGAACGTTGGTAATGCTTAGTGGAGTCAATAGAGCCGTTTAAGTGTGAAAACAATTAATTAAATTCAGTTGGGAGCGTCAGTGCATCGATGCATACCCATGGTGCATCGGTGCATCAGTGTAAAATTCAAATATTTTGACCGTTGGACCCTTAGTGCATCGGTGCATCAAGTGCATTCGATGTTTCAAAATAGCCAAAGTACATTGATGCATGGCTGATGCATCGATACATCAAATGCATTCGATGTTTTCATAAAATCCCCAGTGCATTGATGCATGGTGTGTGCATCGATGCATGAAATGCATTCGATGTTCAATTTATTCCATGGTGCATCGGTGCATCACTTCGAAAAATTGATTTTAGGCTTGATTTTGGTTCAAAAATACTTTTTGAAAATTGTTTCAAAAATATATTAAGTATAAAACACAATTTTACACTTTTAGTAAGGTTTGAAATTGATCTTGAAAGACATGGAGTAATAATTTGATATTCGATTAATTAAATCAAATATACTTAGAAAATCACTTGTAAAATCTTAAAATTCATTTAAACTTAATTTTTTATATCGAAACATCAAAAATGTTTTCAATAGTTGATGAATTTGTTCATTCACAATTTATGTATTTATATAGCTATACAGTTACACATGTCCACACCCCTTTGACAATTCATCTTTGAATGACAATGCTTTAGGCATGACACAAATTTATGTCCACTTATGAAAAATTGGTTTATTATTACATTATTAAACATGTTTGGTTTACTAATTTCAATTATTTATATATGTCCTCAGCAAAAGGAGAAAACACCCGCAAGTATTTGGAAAATTTGTCGAAGGCGCCTAATGTTCCGGACTTTGTCAGAAATAACCCTTTTTCTTTGGTTTAAATTCTTTATGGGTGGACAATTAGAACATGCTTAATTTATTTATTGATGACATGATTGTTATGTATAACATTGTTTTGTAGGTTTGGTTTACTTATATTGTGTGTATATTTTTTATCCATAAACATAATGCATTATTTTCAATTTTAATGAACTCCAACATATCAAACAATAAATATGTATTTTAATATTCCTATCCACAATACAACATGTTACTTACACAGTAAAGATTCCATTCTAATGGGGCACTGTAAAACTTCCATTATAAGATGTGATTTTCTCGTCTTGTCTTCCATTCGCGTGACTGTTTTCTTTCTATGACTCAACTCAGCTTTGAACAAGTATTACATGTGAGTGTTTTCCTGCTTTTAGGTTGTTAGAACATGTTACTTGAACAGTAGGAAACAATTATGCATATTTGAATTTTAATTTTAATTTTAATTTCAATTTCAATTTCAATTTCAATTTCAACTTGAGCTCCACTATAAATAGGAGCTTTTTTGATTTGTTCCCTTCAAACAACAACATGCTCATTGCCTCGGGAGGTTCTGCTGCTGTGAGGCTCCTGTCAAATGTTGTGATATATGCGGAGATGTTGGTTGGAAGGAACTAGTTAATATATGTTGTGTTTGTAACATCAAATGCCATGTTAAAGATTCTTTTCCTATTAACTTACACAATTTTCATGTTAGCATTGATTAATCCTAATTTTCATTTTTTCTTTCCTACATCAAACGCTAGGTATAGCATGACCATCATCCTTTTGAGGCACTAGCTAGAAGATTGGATATGTGAAGAATCATTTTCGGATTGAATCCTTTTCATCCAGCTCATGAAGATAGGATAACCGTAAATCAAAACCGTTGAAGAGAAACATACCTGATGTAGAAGCAGATGAAGATTTAAAATCTTGATGGCGATGCATTTGGTTCTCAAACAGTTAAAGCATCAGAAGCATATTGAACTTATGATTTGGGTGGTACATGGGAAATGCAACCAAATGCAATAAAAAATCCCGAGAATTAAAGGTACATCTTTTAATAATAATAAAAAAAATTGAAGGATATGCATGTATAAAGTATCGATACTTAGCTAAATTAACAATGTAAGCGGTAAAAGTCTACCAATATAATGAAAATAGGCATAAATAACAAGTATCGCTACTTGTTATTTACGACTATTTTCAATATACCGGAACACTTTTATCCGTTTACATTGTTAATTTACCTACTACTTTAAAGTAATAGGTTTTGAAATTCCAAGTATTGATACCTTTTATTTACATGTATAAAGTATTGATACTTAGCTAAATTAACAATGTAAACGGTAAGAGTCTACCGGTGTAATGAAAATAGGCGTAAATAATAAGTATCGTTGCTTGTTATTTACGGCTATTTTCATTATACCATAACATTTTTATCTATTTACATTGTTAATTTACCTATTACTTTAAAGTAATAGGTTTCAAAATTCCAAGTATCGATACTTGTTATTTACATTTATAAAGTATCAATACTTAGGTAAATTAACAATGTAAATGGTAAAAGTCTACCGGTGTAATTAAAATTGGCGTAAATAACAAGTATTGCTACTTGTTATTTACGAGTATTTTCATTATACCGGAAAACTTTTATATGTTTACATTGTTAATTTACATATTAATTTAAAGTAATAAAGCACCTATCATGCATCCATACTTACATTTTTGTATCGATACCCATACTATAAGTATCTGTATTTTAAATTTGATGATTGTTGAAATATCAATAATAGTTATTAAAGTATTGTACACCTACTCCAAGTATCGACAATATTAATTTTAAAAAATCAATTAAAGGGTAAATTATTTAAAACTTAACTGATTAAAATAAAATAGGCCCTACTTATTACGTTAATCACTTACCGGTTTGTTTAAAGGTTACTACTAATGTAAATGGTAAAATAAAATAGGCGCTACCTATTACGTTATAATACCTACCGGTTTGTATAAAAGGTTACTAATAATGGAAACGGTAAAATAAAATAGGTGTAAATGTCCAAGTACCGATACTTCTCATGCCCATACCAATACTCTTATTCCATTATGCTTCTCAAACAATTTGCCCGTAACAAAGAATCGATAGCCATATATTAAGTATCGATACTGGGAATTTTGAAACCTATTACTTTAAAGTAATAGGTAAATTTACAATGAAAACAGTAAAAGTCTATCGGTATAATGATAATAGGCGTAAACATCAAGTATCTATACTTTGTTTCTCGGTATTGATACTTTTATTCTAGTATGTTTATCAAACAATTTAAACACAAAAAGTATCGATACACTTATATAAAGTACCAATACTTGGAATTTCAAAGCCTATTACTTTAAAGTAATAGGTAAATTTACAATATAAACGGTAAAAGTCTACCGGTATAATGATAATAGGCGTAAACATAAAGTATATATACTTTTATATCGGTATCGATACTTTTATTCCAATATGCTTCACAAACAATTTGTACGCAACAAAATATCGATACTCATATATAAAGTATCGATACTGGTAATTTTGAAAACTTTTGCTTTAAAGTAATAGGTAAATTTATAATGTAAGCGGTAAAAGTCTACCGATATAATGATAATAGGCTTAAATTATAAGTTTTAATATGTTGATATCGATACATTTATTCTAGTATGCTTCTCAAACAATTTGCACGCAAAACATATCGATGCACATATATGAATTATCGATACTTATAATTTCGAAACCTATTACTTTAAAGTAATAGGTTAATTTACAATGAAAATAGTAAAAGTATATCGGTATAATGATAATAGGCGTAAACATCAAGTATCGGTACACATGTATAAAATATCGATACATGGAATTTCAAGATCTATTACTTTAAAGTAATAGGTAAATTAACAATGTACACGGTAGACATTTCTACCGGTATAATGAAAATAAACGCTACTTGTTATGTTAATATGGTTGATAATGTTTCCAGTAATTAACTTATTTTGTTATCGTCGGATTTCTAAGACTCTATCAGCTTAAACTTTGGTAACATTTTAGGCACTTTCTAATATATTGATAATATTGATAACAAATAAAGTAATTAACCTATTTTGTTATCGTCGGATTTCTAAGACCCCATCAGCTTTAAACAGTCGCTACCTATTACATTAAATAAGCGTTACTTGTTATGTTATTATGGTTGACAATGTTTCCAGTAATTAACTTGTTTTATTATCTTCGGATTTATAAGGATGGCTCCATTAGCTTAAAATTTGGTAACATTTTAGGTATATGTTGATAAAATTGATAACAAATTAAGTAATTAACCTATTTTGTTATCATCGGATTTCTAAGGCTCCATCAGATTTAAACATGCGCTATCTATTACATTAAATAAGCGCTACTTGTTATGTTATTATGGTTGATAATGTTTTCGGTAATTAACCTATTTTGTTATCGTCTAATTTCTAATACTCCATCAACTTAAACTTTGGTAACATTTTAGGCACTACCTAATATGTTGATAATATTAATAACAAATCAAGCAATTAACTTAATTTGTTATCGTCAGATTTCTAAGGCCACACCAACTTTAAAAATGCTCTATCTATTACGTTATATAAGTGATACCTGTTATGTTATTAATGTTTCAAGTAATTAACATATTATGTTAAAGTCAATGTTTTTTTGGCTTATTTTACATACCACGATAATATTCTTGGTTATTAACATTATTATTATCAATACAAATAATATTTACAATGAAAAAATATAATATTTTCGGTAGCGCTTTTAACCGGTCACATCGTTTTTTAGTCGCATATTAGTCCGCCTCACAACATAACCTCCCCCATTTGTCATGTCATCCGTCATGTCAACAATCACTTTAAACCGTCACTTTAGCACTATAAACTATCATATTAACACTATAACGGTCAACATAAAAATTTTTGATCAAAGAATCACAATAAATTTATTTTATAAGTTGAAGTACTACATTAAATGAAAAATAATTCAAAGAACTCGTTGACTTTATTTTCAAAAGTTTAAAGAACTCGTAACCTTTTTGCCTAAAAAATTCAAATGTCATTTTTATTGTAATCAAATTAGACCAATCAATTTGAGCTATGAATTAATGGTCTGACTAATAGTACATGACGAGAATTAGAGCAAACCGTTGTGAGCCAGTAAAAATACAAGAAATAGAGACTAATAATTGGTGGTTCAAATAGTACCATCGATTACCACGTATATATGATTTTTATTTAATTATTATTTAATTATTTTAATAAAAAAATAACGATCTCATATAGATGTTCATAATTTAGTTAAAATCGAATTACCCGATTGAATCGAATTTTTTCGGTTAATTTTGGTTTAATCGGTTAATGATTAATGATTTTTTCAAACATCAATTATTAGATAATTTGATTCGAAATTAATTAATTAACTAAATTAACCAAAATTATTAAATATTATATATATTATTTATATATTACTTAGTATTAGTGGTGTTTAAAATTAGATTTTAATCGAAATAACTGACCAAATTAACCAAAAAATTAAATATTTAATATAAAATATATATATTTATAAATTTCGGTTAATTCGGTTAACCGATCAAATTAATCGAACTTAGTTTGGTTCGGTTAAAATTTTTTGAAAAGAAAAATTGGTTCAATTAACGATTAAAAGAGAAAATTTTTGTTAATAAATATTAAATAGTTCGGTTCAGTCGATTAACTGAATTAACCGATTTAACACCCAATTCAATTACAGTCTGATTCTCATCATACAATAGATAATTTAAAAATATTAAAATATAAAATAATTAAAATTTAGAATTTTAGTATGAATAATTATAAATGGCTGTCCCTTTTTCCCATATGTGTCGTAACCGTTTTCCGGCGGGACAATCTTTTAAATTGTTTTAAAAACAGTTACGACTTTTAATTTTGGAAAATGGGTGATTTTGGAGTAATTTGAAATAAATTAAAAAGAATTAAAAAGAGTCGCCATCAACCTTTGGGTTAGGTAGGTCGAATACCTAAAAACGTCTTTTAAAAACAATTTTAAGAAAAATCATTTTTTAAGACAAAAGCTGGCCTGCGTTTACCAAGATTCGTTTAAAACGAGTTCGGGAGTCGGTTACGCGTGGGGAAGGATTAGCACCCCCACAGCGCCCAAAATTGGTACTGTTTCGCTTACACATTGTCGTAAATGGTGAAAATCATGAATTAAATATAAAATTAAATTATGATCCATTTATTGAATATTAATTAATTTGCTTTGAATTAATAATTTTAAAAGTGTTTTTGAAATATATTTAAATAAACTAATAAAATAGTGTTTGCTAAAAATTTGTAGTAAAATATATACATATAAATATATAACATTTTTAAAATATAATAAGTAACAAATAAATCGATCTACATAATAACATTAATATAATTGAAATTACTTTACATGCTTATAACAAAATCAAGTGAATTTAGATTAATTATATATATATATATTAAGATTAATATAGATGTTAACACTACACTTAAATACCAATTTACAGCATGAAGTAACAAAGATTAGCAAACTAAATAATTAAGGGACTAAAACAAAAGAATAAATATTGAATAATCCAAGTTAATATATGAATAAATAATAATTTAATATAATCTACATTTATTCCACATAAAACATTTAAACAATAATATACAAATGATGTTGCACACATGTACAAGTATGTAAATAGAGACACAAAGGACTAGATTAAACTAAATTTAAATTTAAAGAATTAATCCAAAAAAACTTTAAATTATGACTAAAATATTTACAATCTAATCTATGGGCTAAAATAAATTAACATAATTACTAATATTTAAATTAAAAATAAATTCCTAAACATGTATTGTATTGAAATGGAAAATTTCCAAAATAACAAACCGAATATTAAAAATACAAAAATAAATTAACTTAGACTAAAAACAGGGACTAAAATAAAACATGCAAAAACTTGGAGCTTTGATGTGTAAATGAAAGAAAATATTAGCGTTCAGGACTAAAATAAAAAACGTACAAAATATAGAGACAAAATTATAAACACATAAACCTACGATTAGGGACTGAAATGAAATAAGCATGAAACTTAGGACCTACAATCAGAAACTAAAAACTTAAGGACCCAAATGGAATACTTCGAAGATTAAAGGATTAACCAATGAATTTACTCTTCCCTTTGCAAAACACGGGAAAACATAATGAAACAATGCAATTTTGATGAATATATATATATTATTTTAGGTGAAAATGCTTAACCTAACTCTCATTATAATTTTCCTTTCAGCCGCAACCCCGCTCCCCATGGCTTCTCCTATTTCTTTCCTTTCGTCTCACTCCCGAGAGTTTCGAAGCTCTTAACGCCGGCCGCCATATGATTCAACCGATCAAGGTAACAACCAAACCTCCCTTTATTTTGTTTATTTGTATTTTTATTGATGTAAAAAAAACGAAACACAAATACCATTCAAACTAGTAAAATAAAGCGAAATACCTTTTATTTTTCTGCGAAAATGGGTGAAGAATTGCCAATCTTACACTGCTTTCGAATCTAAAAAAAATAGATAAAAAGTAGAAGCCAACCCACTGTTACAATTCTTTTTTATTCCTCTTTTTGTTCATATTTTTTTTCTCCCCGAATGGTTCTGGTTTTTTTTTCTTTCTGATCAGTGTTCTCTTCCCCTTTTTTGTTGTTCAAACACCCTTTAATTTATGCTTGATATTCTCACCAAATCTTCATGGCTGCATCTTGATTTTCTTCGTATTTGGTAAGATACTGACTAATTTAGGTGAAATCATTAATTTTCTTGACTTTAGCTGATTGAAGCAGGTAATCTATCACTGTAGATGATTTGTGCAAATCAATACGTCGGTGTTGGCTCAATGACTCGGTGATGGCTCAGCTCATGTCTGGGAGTTGGTCTGCTGCTGATGGATTACTGAGTGGATCCGGTTCTTGGGCTTGAACTGGGTTGTATCTTATAATTGGGCCATATTTGGCCTGCACAAAAATATAAACACACTTAATAATACTAAAATTAATAATAATAATTTAATAATATTTTTTTAACCCTGACAAAAAAATGGGTGTCTACAGCTGCCCCTCTTTGTACATTCTTGTGTAAACAAGAATAGGGCAAAGACGAAAAAGATAACCATTTTTTTTATTCTTCCTTTGTCGTTAGATTAAACAAATTCTTCTCCTCATGAACTTCTCCTTTAGGACGAGTTCTTCTCATTATGAACTCTTCAGGAAATGTTGGTTCACCTCCATCTGTGGTGAATTTGAAAGGAATAAGTTCTTCTCATTATGAACTTTCTCTTTTATGATGAGTTCTTCTCATTATGAACTCTTCATTGGAAATGTCGATCCCTCAAGCGAGGCATCATTGATTCGAAATGTCGTGAATCAAGTGATAGGTCAAAAAAACTCTTCTCATTATGAACTTCTTCTCCCTCTATCGGATGAGTTCTTTTCATTATGAACTCTCCATTGAAAATATTGATGCGAAGTTGAACAAGTTCTTCTCATTATGAACTTCTTCTCTCTCATTGGATGAGTTCTTCTTATTATGAACTCTCCATTGGAAATGTTGATCCATCTCTTTCTGTGATGGACTTGAAAGGAACAAGTTCTTCTCATTATGAACTTTCTCCTTTAGGATGAGTTCTTCTCATTATGAACTCTTCTGAAAATATCAATCCCTCAAGCTAGGTGTCACTAATTCGAAATGTCATGAATCGAGTGATAGGTCGAACAAGCTCTTCTCATTATGAACTTCTTCTCCCTCTTTCGGACGAGTTCTTCTCATTATGAGCCCTCCATTGAAAATGTTGATGCGAAGTTGAACAAGTTCTTCTCATTATGAACTTCTTCTTCCTCGTTTGATGAGTTCTTCTCATTATGAACTCTTTACTGGAAATGTTGATCCCTCAAGCGAGGTGTCACTGATTCGAAATGTTATGAATCGAGTGATAGGTCGAACAAGCTCTTCTCATTATGAACTTCTTCTCCCTCTGTCGGATGAGTTCTTCTCATTATGAACTCTCCATTGGAAATACTGATCCTTCAAGCAAGGTGTCACTGATTCAAAATGTCGTGAATCGAGTGATAGGTCGAACAAGCTCTTCTCATTATGAACTTCTTCTCCCTCTGTCGGATGAGTTCTTCTTATTATGAACTCTCCATTGGAAATGCTGGTTCACCTCCTTCTGCGATGAATCTTAATTGTTATTGACTTTCTCTGAATTTCTGCAAAACATTCAAAGCATTTCAATGAATATGAATGAATGAGCATGCTCCTATTCATAGATGCTTACTGATGTATGCATGATGTCATTTTAATATTATGAACTTTGTGGTCCTGCAAATCTTCATTTTAAATGTTTCATTTGTCCTTCCACATTTTGCTTGGGCTATTTTATGCAAATTCTCATTTCTCTTGTTCCCATGCAAATCCTTTTATGTTTCTTTTTTAACTGCTCATCTTTATCAGCGTACCAAAATATCAGTTTTTCAATATGCTTTCTTTTCTCAACTCATATGCATTTTCTTTGGCCATGTCTTACCCTAATCTTTTCGATCATTAGGGTTAGAATCTCTGCTATGGAAGTATTTATTCAGAGTAATACCAAAAATCTTTTTATTTTTTAATGCCATGTCAATCTACTTATAAGAAGAATGAATAAAATTGGAACTTGAAATAACAAACTTCGAATTTACTGACAAGAAATTGAATTTACAAAGTTATGGCAATCACATGAATAATGGAAATTTAAAACCATAAGTCAAATGTCCTTATGGATCATTAGCACGAATGTTCCTGAATCAATCCACTTGATAACTATTGAGTTGAGCTTCTGTCTGGAGGACTTCGAGAATTGCCAAAATGTCTATAGATGTGAAGCTTCTCTCAAAATATCAGACCCTCAAGAAGATTTAGTTGTCTGATGCCTGATCTCAAAATGCTTTTGAGCCGCCTTTTCAGGTTTTCAACTCAAAGTCTTCCTTTGGTTTCAAAATGTCCTTTGCGGATTTTCATCTCAAACCCTCCTTTTTCTCTTTTTATTTTTTCATTTCTTTTTTCATTTTTCATTTTTTTTTCCTTTTCATTTTTTCATTTTTCATCTTTTTATTTGTTCCCTTTTTTTTCTTCAAGCATAGTACTTCTTGACAGAGTCTGAGTTTACTGGATTTCTCAATTTTTCTCCATCCATCTCTGCCAAGATCAACGCTCCCCCAGAGAAGGCCTTATTGACAACATATGGACCTTCCCAATTAGGCATCCATTTCCCTCGGAAATCTTTATGAATTGGCAGGATCTTTTTTAGCACTAGATCACCCTCTCGAAATTCTCTTGGATGAACTTTCTTATCATGAGCTCTCATCATCCGTTTCTGATACATCTGACCATGGCAAATAGCTTTTAATCTCTTTTCTTCAATGAGATTCAATTGGTCAAACCGCGCCTGAACCCATTCAGCTTCATCCAATTTCACCTCTTTCAAAATTCGAAGTGATGGGATTTCTACTTCCACTGGCAAGACTGCTTCCATCCCATATACTAAAGAGAAAGGTGTTGCCCCTGTCGAAGTCCGCACTGTAGTTCGATATGCATACAAGGCAAAAGGTAATTTATCATGCCAATCTCTGTAAGTATCAGTGGTCTTTGTGATGATCCTTTTAATATTTTTATTTGCTGCTTCCACTGCTCCATTCATCATTGGACGGTAGGCCACTGAATTAGAATGTTTTATCTTGAACTGAGTACAAAGTTCTACCATCATTTTGTTATTCAAATTAGTGGCATTATCTGTGACAATTTTTTCTGGCAATCCATACCGACAAATTATCTCTTTCTTTATGAATTTGCAAACTGTAGATCTCGTGATATTTGCATACGAGGCTGCCTCAACCCACTTAGTAAAGTAATCAATTGCCACAAATATGAAACGATGTCCATTCGAAGCCTTTGGTGTAATTGTCCCAATGACATCCATGCCCCACATAGAAAACGGCCATGGTGTGGTCATCACTTGCAAAGGTGACGGAGATGTATGGATCTTATCCCCATAGATTTGACATTTGTGACATTTTCTTGCATAATCAACACAGTCTGAATGCATAGTGGCCCAATAGTATCCATATCTCATGATCTTCCTGGCCATAGAAAGCCCATTTGCATGTGTTCCACATATCCCTTCATGCACTTCTTCAAGTATACCTTTTGCTTCTCGGGCATCCACACATCTCATCAAAACTTGATCACTACCTTTTTTGTACAGAACTTCCCCATCTAATACATATCCGACAGCCATTCTCCTTATTGTCTTTTTATCGATCTCAGACGCACATTGTGGGTAAGTTTGATGCTTGATGTATTGCAAAATATCATAATACCATGGACGACCATCTACCTCTTCTTCGATATCATAACAGTGTGCCGGGGTATTATACATTTGCATTTTAATTGGCATCATGTCAACTCTTCTATTTGCTTGGAACATTGCAGCAAGTGTGGCCAAAGCATCAGCCATTTGATTATCTTCTCGAGGGAGGTAATTGAAAGTGACATCTTCAAATTCTTTTACCAATTCAAGGATCAATCTTCGGTATTCCACTAAATTTAGATCCTTCGTCTCCCATTCTCCTCGCAATTGATACACCACTAGTGAGGAGTCTCCATATACTTGGAGCACTTTGATTTTTCTTTCTATAGCTGCTCTTAACCCCATGACACAAGCCTCATACTCTGCCATATTATTGGTGCAAAAGAACTCCAATCTGCTTGTAAAAGGATAATAGACATTTTCTGGGGAAATCAGTACTGCTCCAATTCCTTGTCCTAAAGCATTAGATGCTCCATCAAAATACAACCTCCAAGATTTATCATCTGAATTTGTTTCCTCCTTGGTTGTGATGCACATCAGATCCTCGTCTGGAAAATTAAAATTTAAGGACTCATAATCATTTGAGGCACGACTTGCAAGGAAATCTGCTATGGCACTCCCTTTGATTGCTTTTTGGTTCACATATACAATGTCAAATTCTGATAACAACATCTGCCATCTAGCCAATCTACCAGCTAAAGCTGGTGATTCCATTAAAAATTTCAAAGGGTCAAGCTTAGATATCAACCAAGTAGTATGGTATAACATGTATTGTCTGAGCCTTCGAGTAGTCCATACCAACGCACAACATAGCTTTTGAATTGGCGGGTATCGACTCTCACAATCAGTGAACTTTTTGCTTAGATAATAGATAGCTCTCTCTTCTTTCCAGATTCGTCATGTTGCCCCAATACACATCCCATTGAATTTTCAAATACCGTTAGATAAAGGATCAATGGTTTACCAGGGACTGGTGATACCAGAATTGGAGTATTAGACAAATATCCTTTGATTATCTCCAAAGCCTTTTGGCACTCGTTGTTCCAAACTTCGGGGTTGTTCTTTCGAAGCAATTTGAAAACTAGGTCACATTTTTCAGTTAATTGTGAAATGAATCGAGATATATAATTTAACCTTCCTAAGAATCCTCGAACTTCTTTCTGTGTACGAGGCGGCGGAAGATCTTGAATGGCCTTTACTTTATCTGGATCAATCTCAATTCCTTTTTTACTAACCACGAAACCCAAGAGTTTCCCTGACGTTACCCCGAATGTGCATTTAGTTGGATTGAGTTTCAATTGATATTTCCTCAACCTTTGGAAAAGCTTCCTCAAGTTTTGAATGTGTTCACCTTCAGTCCTGGACTTGGCAATCATGTCATCCACATACACTTCAATTTCTTTGTGCATCATGTCATGGAAAAGAGTCACCATAGCTCTTTGGTAAGTTGCCCCAGCATTTTTCAAACCAAATGGCATCACTTTATAGCAAAATATGCCCCACATAGTCACAAATGTGGTTTTTTCCATGTCTTCAATGTTCATTTTTATTTGGTTATACCCCGAGAAGCCATCCATAAAAGAAAACCACGAATGACCAGCAGTGTTATCCACTAAAGTATCTATATGAGGCAATGGAAAATTGTCCTTCGGGCTTGCTTTATTAAGATCTCTGTAATCCACACACATGCGAACTTTACCATTTTTCTTTGGCACAGGGACTATGTTGGCAACCCATTCTGGATACTTTGCTGCTTGAAGAAACCCTGCATCAATCTGTTTCATCACTTCCTCTTTAATTTTCAATAACATTTCTGGCTTCATTCTTCTGAGCTTTTGCTGAACTGGCTTACACTCAGGCTTTATCGGAAGCTTGTGCACCACTATGTCTGTACTCAGTCCTGGCATATCTTGATAAGACCATGCAAAGATATCCTTGAATTCTCGGAGCAGATCTATCAATTCTTGCCTTATCTCGACAGAAAGTGTGCTGCCGATTTTAACGTCTCTCTTGTCATCATCAGTTCCCAAGTTTATAACCTCAGTTTCTTCCTGGTGAGGTAAGATCTGTTTGTCCTCCTTTTCTACCAGTCTTAATAGTTCGTTAGGAACATCACATTCTACCTCATCCTGACATTCATTGATTTCTTCCAAACATATGGGCTGCTCAAAGTTTATCTCAGTATTAAATTCAGAAACATTCATGCTATTGATATTGTGACACCTGCAAATGGAAAAATTGAATCGAATATATATTTGAAAGGAGACCAAAATTTATGAAATGAATATAAAGAATGAAAATGAAAATGTAAATAATGATAGCCATTTAAGAAACAAAAGACTGTCTTTTATTGAAAGCAAGTAGAGTTAACATAGCTGCCCTTATGAAAATTCCTTAATACTTGCGGGCACAAGTATAAGGATTAGTATTGGGTATTACTCTGAATTAATCTTAAAAACTACAGGGAGATCCTCTGCAGTCCAATTTTTCAGTGTTTCCCCTGGGAAGCAAGGACGGATTCCAGCCAAATATCTTCCCGCTTTATCATCCCCAGTTATCATGTTAATGACCAAACCCTCCATAGCTTCATTGAACAAGCCTCTGTCTTTCATCTGCTCTTCTTCATCAATTGCTCTGGCTAACTGTTGCTCCATATCAAAAACTCCCCCAAACTTGAAAGAGCTTTCTAGGGGAGGGAAAAGCATACGCTCCCATGGAATATCCTCTCCTTTCAGTCTAGCTCTTCTCACTTCACCTCTCTTTTTTATTTCTTTCTTTCTTTGCTGAAAATCAGGCTTAAATCCCAGCCCGAAGCGATCGTTCTTCATCATGACAAATTTGGGATATAAACTCCCTTGCAAGCATATACCGAGACCCTTTCCTGTCTTGGCTCCTTTTCCTAGAGTCTCTCGCACAGTCATCTTAGTACAATCAGATAAACGCGGGTGAGGAATCTTGTTTCCTTCAGCAATGAAAGTAGCGTTGACAAATTCTAAAGCTCTGAAGGAACACTCTAGGGCATTCTCATTCGTCTCAATATATGGGGCGTCAGTCGTCACAGAAGCAATAATCTCTTCCTCTGCCCCAATACTAATCAACTGGCCATTTGTCACGAATTTTAATTTTTGGTGCAAGGACGAAGGGACTGCCCCTGCAGAATGAATCCATGGCCTCCCAAGCAAACAATTATATGAGGGATTGATGTCCATCACCACAAAATCAATATTGTAGACAGTTGGTCCAATCAACAGTGGTATCTCTATCTTTCCAAGCACATCCCGCTGGGTTCCATCAAAAGCTCTAACAATGTTTTGGTAGGCCCTCATATGTGAGCTGTCCACCGGTAACCTCCGTAATGTGGCCATAGGCATAACATTAAGTGCAGACCCATTGTCAATCAAAACGCCTGACAAGACATGACCATGACAATGAGTTGTGATATTGAGGGCTTTTACTGATCCCATTCCACCATCAGGAATTTCATCATCAGTGAAAGTTATGTAGTTGTCAGCAGCTATGTGCCCTACAATTCGATCCAACTTGTTCACTGATATATCCTCAGGCACAAATGTTTGATTGAGCACTTTTAACAAAGCATTCCGATGTACTTCTGAATTTATTAACAAATCCAGAATCGAAATCCGTGCTTGTTGCTTGTGTAGCTGTTCAACTACATTATACTCACTATGTTTTAAAAACTTCAAGAATTCTTGAGCTTGCGTTTCTGTTACCGGCTCATTGATCATTGGTGGGAATTCATCATCAAATATCTTTTGCGGTACCACCACAGTTTTTCCTTTTGCCTTCACTTTGTCCATTTCTTTTGACATCTCAGGAGAATAACACCTCCCACTTCTTGTGAAGTGCCCGACTTCATTCACTATTCCAGTCATCAAGTTGCCTACTGGTGCTTCACCTTCAACTACCTTTATTTTCTCTAGCGAACCAGATTCTCTTATTAATGAAACATTGGCAGTGTAATTCCAAGGCACCTTGCGGCTGTCTTTAAACGAAAATGGTGAAGGAGCTGTGATTACAACTTTTGGCGTTGACGACCCAGAATTCATTGCTGATGATTTCACAGTGATGACTACTGGCTTGTTTTTTTGTGAACGGGCTCAGAATTTTCTGTCATGAAGACGTCTTTTTCTCTTTTTTCCTTATCTTCCTCAAAGAACTCTACCTCCTTATTATCCATCAATCTTTGTAGTAACCCCCTAAATTCAGGGCAAAGCTGAATTTCATGCCCTTCTTCTTGGTGATATTCACAATAGTGTTCACACTCATTGGTCTTTGGCTTAAGATCTTGTCGAATCATGCCAGCCTGATAGAGTTGTTGGAATACCCAACTGAAGGGAGATTTGATTTCATGAATGTTTGTCTTTGCCTTCCTCCTATTCTCCTCATGGATGGTATTTATCCCTTTACCTCCATGATTCGGTAGTGGGTGTGTTGAGGCATCTGGTGAATCAAATTGTAATCCTCCTGTGTTAATCAGATTCTGCACTATCTTTTTGAATGCATAACAATTCTCTATAGAATGGCCAGCAATTCCATCGTGGTAATCACAATGCGCATTTGCGTCATACCAATGAGGGTACGGTGGTTGAAGAGGGGTCAAACGGTAGGGGCGTACCACATCTGCCTTGAATAACGAGGCGTATATCTCTGAATAGGGTACGGGTAATGGTGTGAAGGACACCTTCTCTCTCTCCTTACGAGGTCCCCTGAAATCATTTCTGGTGGTGTTCATGTCATTCCTCTCAGCCCTTGATTGGGTTATTGTGACACTATTTGCAGTATTCTTGTGGTAGACATTTGCACTGTTAACTTCATTTTCCTTTTTTCGGTATACAGGTTTTTTGGAGCTAGACCCTTCAACTACTTCAATCTTGCCACTTCTTATAGCATTTTCGATGAGCTCACCAGAGATGATCAAATCAGCAAAATTTTTGGTGGCATTTCCAAGCAAATGCCCCAAATACGGAGCTCTCAAAGTATTGACAAAAATTACAGTAGCCTCCTTTTCGAGTAAAGGGGGTTGGACCTGTGCAACAACATCATGCCACCTTTGAGCATATTGTCGGAAAGTTTCATTGCTTCTTTTTTCCATATTTTGAAGAGTCCACCGATCAGGAATTATATCTGTAACATGGCGATACTGTTCTAGGAATGCTTTTGCCAAGTCCTTCCATGATTTGATATGAGCCCTAGTTAATTGGTTATACCACTTAGCGGCAAAACCTGTCAAACTGTCTTGAAAACAGTGAATCAACAGTTTTTCATCGTTCACATGGCCAGCCATCCTCCGGCAAAACATGGTTATATGAGATGAAGGACAAGTGGTTCCATTGTATTTTTCAAACTCGGGAACCTTGAACTTTATAGGGATAATCAGATCTGGGACCAAACTCAGCTCTCTGGCGTCAGACCCATAGAACGGTTCAATCATTTCTACTGATTTTACCATTTCTTCCAATTTCTTCAACTGTTGAGTTATTTGTTCATTGGCTTTTTCCTTTTCAACTAACTCATTTAGATCTGGAGTTAAGTGTTCAGTAACAGGCTGATAATTGTTTGGGAATGCAGATCCCATGTGGTGTTGCTGATTCTCATTGCTGACATATACATGAGGTCGTGCTTCTTGAGGTACCGAAGGGTGAGCAGAGGTGTGTACAGGTGTGAAACCAGGAGGAGGACCAGATTCTGGTGTAAACCTTGGTAGGTGTTGGGGATCAGAAGTAAACCCCGCAGGATGTGATGCCCCTGGTTCAAACCCTGGAGGATATGATAAATCTTGCTCGGATGACGTTATTTGGCCATCCGTGATCCTTCTACCTATAGCATGTTTCTTAAACATTTCTTCCATCCTTTGTAGTAGACCAGTTTGCGAATTTGTTATCTCTGCTTCCATCTTATTTAATCTCTCTCTCATTTCTTCTTGAGCTTGTTTTTGTTCTTGCTCAAGTTGAATCATTCTAGCTTCCATTTTCTTAGTTGTATTCCGAGTACCGTACGGGTGTGAGTTGAGTGCCAGAATAACTACAATGATTGAAAATTTTATTTTACATTATTTTGGGTGTTTTAATGAATGAATGCATGTATTAATGCAAAATATTTAAAATAAATGCAATGCAGAATGAATGTATGTAAAAGGTATTGATCTCAAAAAGTTAATTATCATAGAACAACTTCCATTGGAACACAAAGTTTTTATTACACAATAGTTCACTTCTACAGATACGGCCTAGCCATCCGATTAAGTTCGACAACTTCTTTAATCAACCAAGACATTTTCTTCCCAAACTCAGAAACCGGATTGATGTGATGCTCGATGACCTTTGCTTCGACAGCTAATTCCCCAATGTATCTGGCAACTTCACTCATCTGTATTATAGCCTCGACTACCATGTTGCTTCTATCTGCACTCTGTTCTTCATAGAAATCATTCGATGTTTGCCACTGTTCAATAGTTCCTTGGAGATTTCCTTCTAGCTCAGTGATTCGTACTTGACAACTCTGCAGTGTGCTTTCCAGGCTTCGAATTCGATTTCTCAGTAAGGCATTCTCTTCATAACTTTCCTGAAGGTTACTTGGTCCCATGATAATCCTTCCTCGGAACAAGGATTCTTCGAGTTGCAGGATATAATCACTGGATTTTGTGATTTTAGCCCGACATTGAGCCAGATCCTCTTCAAGTCTTGTTTTTGTTTCCTGCATCCTTCGATTAAGACTCTGTATTTGTACATTTTTATCTCCACACCTTTTTATCCAGCTGTTGATTGTCTCTTGTCTTGCTTCGAGCCTAGTATTGAAGTGTTTCTTTTGTAGTTCCCACCTATTTCTTTTAATATCAAATTCTTCGATTTTTTGTCCTCTAATATCAAGTTCGACAAGCATATTATTTATTTCAGTTTCAAATCCCCTGATCGTGATAGTCTTCTTAGCTTCTAACTCTTTGACTCGATCTTTCTCCCTTTTTAGTTCTTCCATAGCTTTGCGATTCTCGGCCTTGTATCTTATGATCCGCTCCCTCTTATCAAGCTCAAGCTCTTCTATTTTTTCTTTCCCTTTCTCCAAGCTCTTGAGTAGACGATCGTTTTTTTCCTTCAGATCTCTATTTCGATGTTTCTCTGCGTTTAACTTTTTGGTTAACTGGGCTGATGCTCTACTTGACCCAATTGTTATCCTAGATTTTTGCAGCTTGTAGTAACCCTTCTTCAGATTTTTCAACTCCGAATCTACTTTTTCTTTCTCTTTCTTAGCATTGCAAATTGTGCGGCATGAAAGTCAACATCAATACTCAATATGAATTTGTCTTGTCGAATCTCTTCTAGTTCTTCGACCAACCTTCTTTCTCAGCTTCGAATTCTGCTCTTAAGATCTCTATCTCCGATGGGACTATCTGAATTCGTTCCTCCATAGTTATATCCTTACTTTGGTCAGGTAGAGGAATATTTTCATTCTTTCTTATAGACCTCCATTCCTCATAATTTGGCGTCAACATTACCTTGGCTGCATCGGCTCTAGTACAGAAAGTCTTCTTCCATCCTCTAACTGCATTCGAGATGTTTTTCTTGTAATTGTTCCCGTAGAATACAAACTCAGATGAGTGCAATCCAGCAGTGACTGGGATAAATTGATGGCCACCATATTGCCTCATAACCAAAAGTGGTGCGTACCCAATTGCTCCCCATAAACCGAGCAACATCACCCAATTATAGTCACCGCACTTATATAGGAACTCACTTTGTATTTGCCAAGGGGCACGCCAAACGATATCCTTGTCTTGTATATTCTTAAGGGCATCTATCCACATGTCTTTAGTGACTCCTTTTGGCCAATCTTTCTCTATAAATTCTCTCAAAGGCGAGTAACTTGTACTAAACCGATGATATGAAATTTTTTCAATTTTCCAGAAGTGGCTACGGATCCAGACATATAGTAATTGCGCGCATCCTGAAAATCGACCACCTCCAAGCCTTCGACAAGCATTCAAGGATCGAAAAGTCTCTGCTAAAATTACAGGAGCAGGGTTGACCTTTTTTTGTAATTGCTCGAATAAATCCACAACTGCAGCCTCAATAAATCCCAAGGCCTTCGGGAAAATGACTAAGCCATAAATGCCCAGTGCAAAGAGGTCAAATCACACCTTCTCGTCAGGATGACTTTGAATGATTCCTTTAATAGCAATCCAAGAAATGCCTTCACTTTCACCTTTTTGTTTGGTACGAGCAACCACCCATTCCTCACGCACTCCTGCGATTTTGGCTAATTTGATTCTGAAGGGTTGAGTTTTGATGGACTTGGAATAAATCCGATTCTCTTGAGCATCCTCTATGCGCAACAAGGCAATATATTCTTCGATGGTAGGAACCATGTCTTCTTTATTAAAAGTGAAACAGTTGTACCCTGGATTCCAAAATTGAATCAAGGCTCGGACCAACTCATCATCTATATCAATATATAACAGATAGGAAATATCCCCATAACACTGGTAAAACTGCCGCTTCTTACTCGACTCCCATTTTTCCCAAATGTCTCGTAAGTCCTGGATGTCATTTCTTTTAAGAGAAACGGAAGCATAACCCGCTAAATCTGACATGTGATCAGCTAGCAAACTGTCCCCTTCCAATCTTTGCAATGCTTCAGCCCACTGTCGTACCTCAGAGTTTTGAACTACTTGATTTAAATACTTTTCGTCCATTATTGAAAGCTTTCCAATTTGACGATTAACTAAAGATCAACACCCTTAATCTTGAATGATGCAATGCAGATAACAAAAAAAACACAAAAAATGAAAATGAATTAGTACAAGTAAGAAATTGAATACAAATAAAAATGTCATTTAAAGATGAATAACATCTACCCGTCATGATATCTACCCAAACATGTTATATACCCACAATGATTTTTCAAGAAATTAATCCTAACCACATGGTATCTAGTTTGCATGCTGTTATAAACAATATTTAAAGCAAAAAAGAAAAAGTTCAGAAACGCTCCTCCTTTGTGTACACCTATTTTGGGTACCTACTGACAGACATAGGTTCGATATATCTATACCTCAGGTGATCGTTCTACGGTTCACTATATGCGTGGTTGCGTTTCTAACAGAAAAAGGTACTCGAATTGTCCTTGATGTTAGTGCCCCCTTGGGCTGCCAAACCCTCAATCCTCACCCATTATAGGCTTTAAACGGATCGAGTTCAATTCGAGAGGATACATTCCCTTATGTCTATGCGGAGAATAAATTCTCACGAAAACATAAGGTATATGAATCCCGAAGGTTACTTGCTAGGCCTGCACGGAGAATAAATTCTCACGAAGGCATCGCTTTCGCCCCCACTTAGAAAGGTTCGGAGCTCGGGTATAGAACTTATGTTATGCAAATGCTCGTGACGTGTGTGAGGAGGAACATTCAACCCTTTGACTCAATAGGAAAATAACATCATTCGACAAAATTTTGGACAAATCTGAAAACAAAGATAAAAATGTTAGTAAAACAATAATAAAATGAAGCAATTAAAAACTTCAATAAAAGGATGATAAATTAACTAAAGACTCGAACTCATAATTTCTACCAAACGACAATGTGTAAGCGACTTACAGACTGACTCTCTAAAAAAGGTCCCCAGCGGAGTCGCCAAGCTGTCGTAACCGTTTTCCGGCGGGACAATCTTTTAAATTGTTTTAAAAACAGTTACGACTTTTAATTTTGGAAAATGGGTGATTTTGGAGTAATTTGAAATAAATTAAAAAGAATTAAAAAGAGTCGCCATCAACCTTTGGGTTAGGTAGGTCGAATACCTAAAAACGTCTTTTAAAAACAATTTTAAGAAAAATCATTTTTTAAGACAAAAGCTGGCCTGCGTTTACCAAGATTCGTTTAAAACGAGTTCGGGAGTCGGTTACGCGTGGGGAAGGATTAGCACCCCCACAGCGCCCAAAATTGGTACTGTTTCGCTTACACGTTGTCGTAAATGGTGAAAATCATGAATTAAATATAAAATTAAATTATGATCCATTTATTGAATATTAATTAATTTGCTTTGAATTAATAATTTTAAAAGTGTTTTTGAAATATATTTAAATAAACTAATAAAATAGTGTTTGCTAAAAATTTGTAGTAAAATATATACATATAAATATATAACATTTTTAAAATATAATAAGTAACAAATAAATCGATCTACATAATAACATTAATATAATTGAAATTACTTTACATGCTTATAACAAATCAAGTGAATTTAGATTAATTATATATATATATTAAGATTAATATAGATGTTAACACTACACTTAAATACCAATTTACAGCATGAAGTAACAAAGATTAGCAAACTAAATAATTAAGGGACTAAAACAAAAGAATAAATATTGAATAATCCAAGTTAATATATGAATAATAATAATTTAATATAATCTACATTTATTCCACATAAAACATTTAAACAATAATATACAAATGATGTTGCACACATGTACAAGTATGTAAATAGAGACACAAAGGACTAGATTAAACTAAATTTAAATTTAAAGAATTAATCCAAAAAAACTTTAAATTATGACTAAATATTTACAATCTAATCTATGGCTAAAATAAATTAACATAATTACTAATATTTAAATTAAAAATAAATTCCTAAACATGTATTGTATTGAAATGGAAATTTCCAAAATAACAAACCGAATATTAAAAATACAAAAATAAATTAACTTAGACTAAAAACAGGGACTAAAATAAAACATGCAAAAACTTGGAGCTTTGATGTGTAAATGAAAGAAAATATTAGCGTTCAGGACTAAAATAAAAAACGTACAAAATATAGAGACAAAATTAATAACACATAAACCTACGATTAGGGACTGAAATGAAATAAGCATGAAACTTAGGACCTACAATCAGAAACTAAAAACTTAAGGACCCAAATGGAATACTTCGAAGATTAAAGGATTAACCAATGAATTTACTCTTCCCTTTGCAAAACACGGGAAAACATAATGAAACAATGCAATTTTGATGAATATATATATATATTATTTTAGGTGAAAATGCTTAACCTAACTCTCATTATAATTTTCCTTTCAGCCGCAACCCCGCTCCCCATGGCTTCTCCTATTTCTTTCCTTTCGTCTCACTCCCGAGAGTTTCGAAGCTCTTAACGCCGGCCGCCATATGATTCAACCGATCAAGGTAACAACCAAACCTCCCTTTATTTTGTTTATTTGTATTTTTATTGATGTAAAAAAAAACGAAACACAAATACCATTCAAACTAGTAAAATAAAGCGAAATACCTTTTATTTTTCTGCGAAAATGGGTGAAGAATTGCCAATCTTACACTGCTTTCGAATCTAAAAAAAATAGATAAAAAGTAGAAGCCAACCCACTGTTACAATTCTTTTTTATTCCTCTTTTTGTTCATATTTTTTTTCTCCCCGAATGGTTCTGGTTTTTTTTTCTTTCTGATCAGTGTTCTCTTCCCCTTTTTTGTTGTTCAAACACCCTTTAATTTATGCTTGATATTCTCACCAAATCTTCATGGCTGCATCTTGATTTTCTTCGTATTTGGTAAGATACTGACTAATTTAGGTGAAATCATTAATTTTCTTGACTTTAGCTGATTGAAGCAGGTAATCTATCACTGTAGATGATTTGTGCAAATCAATACGTCGGTGTTGGCTCAATGACTCGGTGATGGCTCAGCTCATGTCTGGGAGTTGGTCTGCTGCTGATGGATTACTGAGTGGATCCGGTTCTTGGGCTTGAACTGGGTTGTATCTTATAATTGGGCCATATTTGGCCTGCACAAAAATATAAACACACTTAATAATACTAAAATTAATAATAATAATTTAATAATATTTTTTTAACCCTGACAAAAAAATGGGTGTCTACAATATGTATAGGGTAAGGAGGAGGTAAGATAGTAGGCTACCCCCAACACCAGGTTAAGAGCAGCTTCCGTAAGAGACCTCCGAATTATGAAATGCCCTCCGTGGGACTCGATCCCACGACTCCACAATAAGTTTTAATTTACCGTTGTGTCTTTAATAAATACTTAAAAAATCAAATAACAGATGTGATGATGGGTTAAAGCTGTTTGTAAAGCTATAAAATTTCATTCTAAATATATCAAACAATAATAATTTTATATTAAAATATAAATTTCAAATAAAAAAATTATTTAGACTTTTCTTTTTCCAGAATAAATAGTAAAAAAAGTAAATAAAAAAGCATCTACTAAGGTTTTGTGTAAGTTTCTGTTGCTTTCTATTTAGATAAAAAGTAATTAGTGTGAAAAATAATCTAAAAAACAAGAGATAAATAACAAAAGGCAAAAAAGAAACGAACATAGACGACTTAATTGGCTAAATAATTCAGACGAAATATTTTTAAATATATATATATAGATGTTGGAAAATTAAATTAGATTCTAAATTATTTTTTATAGTACGTGTGGAACTCGTCATAAAAGAATGAAAAATTCCATAAAATATAATAAATAATTAAAACTTGTCATGACGACATGACAAGTTTCTATACAATTTCCTTCTAATTCATATTATAAATTCTATTTTTTATTCTCTTATGACGAGTTTTATGTATATTATAACAAAATGATTAAATCTCAAAATAAATTTTCAATGCGTGTATTTAAAAAAACAAAAAGCTTATGTATGTATAACCTCATGTGTGACGCAATTGCACAAGGAGAATATAGTAAATTCCACTATTATTACCCTTTGTTTAAGAATCTCTCATGTGAAAACGAAAACAAAATCTATATAAAAAAAAAGGTAGTTCTTTTTCCATGCCTTAATTTAAGGTGCTTTGGAGGCTAAATCTCAAACATAACTTGCATAAGTCTCCCAAGGCCACTGTCAACCAACATGATATGTGCAGAAACAAACAAACACTTTGACGGTCACCATCTATTTGTATTTTTTTTTTCTTTCATCCTTTTTATATAAATTCGTTCAAACTGAATTTAAAATTTAAAATTAATTAAATTATTATTTTAATAAAAATATAAATATTTTATCAATATAAGATAAATTTAGTTTATTCATAATTGTCACATAAACTTGATAGTAAAAACAACATTGTCTCGTTAATCGTTGTGAATTTATCCCTTCTAGTATAGGAGGAGAGTCATGGTCGGTGAAGGAGCGATCATTAACCAATGTTGTCATGTGAAGGGGACGAAGTCCTAAAGAGAAGATAAGGGTCGTTATCAGTGACGAATCCAGAAAATATTTATAAACTATGTCAATATAAATATAACAAAAATTTATTTAATATAATTAATATATATTTTTAATTTAAAACATAATAAAAATTATATATATATATATGAATTAAATCTATAAAAAAAATATTAATTGGAACAATATAATTTTCTTAACATAATTCATACACATTTTTATTTAGGGTAAACTACCTATTTGGTCGCCTATTACTTAATCTATATTTTGGTCATTCAACTATTATTTTTTCAAAATCATACCTAAGGTTACATTTTGGTTATGTTTTGGTCAAATGTCGGTAAGATGTGAACAATGATACTAACATGACATTTATTATTATTATTTTTGGATCCTGATGTGGCATTATCATATGATGACACGTTAACATCATTGTTAGTTTTTTAAAGATGAGTGACCAAAACATAACTAAAATGTAACGTTAGATATGATTTAAAATAAATAATAGTTGAATGATTAAAATAAAAATAAAATAAGAAGTGAGTGACTAAATGAGTAATTTACCCTATTTTTGGGCATAGAGTGTGCCATATACACTACTGGTAGTTATGGAGGAAAGTAGTAAGGGGATCCCTTCTCAGTTGTGATTGAGGGGTATTTATAGTAACAAGGGTGGAACTAAGATGCAAATATGAGAGGGGCAAAGTTGCTTATCTTAGAAATTAACAAGGTTTTAAAAGATAATTAAACCACAAAAATAGATGATTGGGGCTTAATTTCACTAAATTCAAAATTATCATGTCCAAAAAATAATTAATCAAAAAAGTTAGAGGCAAGACTTAATTTAATTTAACTTTAAAACTCATAATGTCTTAAAAATAATTAAACTAGAAAATTATAGGAGGGTCAGAACTTAATTTTAATAGCTTCAAAACTTTTGGGGAATTAAAATACAATTAAACCATAGAAGTTGGGGTGGGTCATGTCCTCTTCCGCCCCCCACGTGGTTCTGTCACTGTACATTGACCTTAGCTAATGATTTTAGATATAAGATTATTATGACTACTAGTAGATTAGTAGTTTAAATAGATCTGACATTCAAATCTCAAATTTCGTTCTAATAGATCAGATGGTCTTCTCAAAAGTTTTTGCTATATACTGTAATTGACTCAAATTGTTATGTATTCCTTGAAAACTCTGATAAGCGAATGTGATTTTTTGAAAGTCTTATATAATATAAAGAGCTGACAATTTTTAGAAATGATATTCGGAAATATAACAAAATTATTTTTATATATTAATATTTGTATGTTGTGTCGTATTTATATGATCTTAGTGTTAAAAATTATTAAATAGAGAAGTCAAGAAAAAACGGAGAGAGCTCCATTGCATGTGCAAGCACGAGGGATATGGGGCCAATACTATGTTCACTTCACAAGAACGTGTGGTAGGTTGTTTGTTGTTGTTGTTGATAACTCTTGAAACAAAACCATAGACTTTCGTTAAGAAAAGGGAAAGAGGGAATTAAAACAATATGAGAATTGCCGATAATCAATTGATCTAATGAGATGCGGTATTAGGTCTCTTAAGTAAGATTAAGAGTTCGAATTATGGTATTTGCAAATAGAGTAAATTGGTTAGGATGGTCACTCTTGCTTCTACAGTATCTGATCCAGATTAATCGATTAATAAATTAGATATCATTATAAAAAAAAACATGAGGAATTAATAGTATTTATTCTCAAAGAGAGAGAAAGGGGAGAATTTGTAATATATTGACGTTTTTGACTTTGACTCAAGATTTTTTGTCCCGTTTCTTGATTTTTAAGATTCCTCTATTAAGAAAATGAAATTATTTTTTTAAAAAGACAAAAAGAAAAATGAAATTATTTTTTTAAAAAGACAAAAAGAAAAATGAAATTATTTCCCAATCCCTACGTCTTATATCTGCCAAGATTGTGGTAGTTGTACTTTCTTTTATGGTTTAATATCTATTTTGTCTCATATATTATAATAAAAAAATTATCTTAATCATCGATCTTAATATTATTTAATCAATTTAATTTTTTTACTTTCATTTTATTATTACATTAATCTTTTATTTTTTTAAGAGTACATGGTGATTATAAATTAATATTTATTTATAATTTTTTTAACAATTGATAACATAAAACATATTTTAAAGACGCAACTGATCGAACTTATAATCTCAAAGAAAAATAATATTCTCTTTAACCATTGTTATAAAGTAATATTTACGATTATAACCTACAATGTTACCCTTGTAATTAAGTTGGACTCAATTTAATTTTTAAAATAACATTTACAGTTACAATCGAAAATATTACCACAACTTATAACATTTTACGCTTCGAACCTAATTTAGAAATTGAGGTAATAATTTAAAAATGTTACATGAATATATAATTTTTCAGATTACAACCGAAACTGTTACCACAACTTATAAGATTTTCCACTCCCAATCTAATTTGTTACCATCGATATTTTGATAGACCCAATTTTCGTTACACGGTAATATTTTTCGGGTGCAATCGAATCTGTTACCACAAAATAACAATTTTCGCTTCTAACCTAATTTGTTACCTTCTATATTAATTTGGATCAAATTTATGCTACAAGGTAACATTTTTAGGTGCAACCAAAATTGTTACCATAAAGTATAACATTTTCCGCTCCCAACTTAATTTGTTACCATCGATATTAAGTTGAACCCAATTTATTAACTCGAATAATATTTTTAACTAAAATCAAATAATTTATAAATATATATAACATTTTAAGTTACAAAGCATAACATTTTGTATTCCAATACCATATGCCTTCTATCCCAATTACTATATACCGAATGATCATCCAATCCTTTCCTTTTGCCCATTGGCTATATTATTATCTTGAAAATTAACTTTCCCCGATCTAAGCTTCCTCACATAATAGTTCGCCATAATAACATTGGTTAATGATGTCCAATAAAAAAATATGATTTCGAATAAATATTTCATACCATTAAAGAAAAATATGATTGGTTAATGTCGACACCGTTTTTCGCCCGACGGGGAAAGAAAAATACTGACTCGGGGTTTTCTCTTTGAAAATCGTTTCGAAATGTGAGGAGTCGCCACCAATCATTTAAGGTGAGATTAGAACACCGTAAAAAACTGGGTGATTTTAATAAAATATTTTATTTTAATAAAATATCGAGTTTTGGGTCTACGAAAATCCAAAAATCAGGTTCGGGAGTCGGATACGCTTGGGGAAGGATTAGCACCCCCACAAGCACCCAAAAATTGGTACCTAGTTGATTACCCTATATTTAAAATCGGAAACTTTGAGTTCGATCTTTATTTAATTTAAAAATCATTAAGGATGCAAAGTTTGAAAAAGGTATTCGTTTATTGAGACCGATAGCATTCGCCCCCGAGCGTAAATGCGGGAGATCAGCTATTGTGCCTAATAACCGAATATTGCCTTATTTTTAAAAAACATGATGTAGTTTTGAAAAAGATGTTGACTTATTCAGGGAATTACCAGTAGTCACCCCCTGAGCACGATCGCGGGAGATATACTATTAATTCCTTAATAAGTGAACATTGCCTTAAGTTTTAAAAACAATACAATCAAGCAAAATTTTATTTAATCGTAATTATACTAAAAATAAATTAAGGCTTTTTCTAACCTACGGTGTCAAATTATGAAAATTAAGGAACCTAGAAACTTAAATCTAAATGTAAGTTCTAATATTAATACTTAATGCTATATATTAAAATAGATTAAATATTCACGTATTAGAAAGTTTCTTTTATAATTTTAAAATGATAGAATAATACCCTTAGTCAATTTATTTAGATTTGAGTCAAGTAATACTCTTGAGGATATCATATAAAAACTAATTAACTAATGTAATTATTTAAATATTAATAAGCACTTAAAAATCCTACAAAGTAAATACTAATCAAAAATTAAATAAATATAGTTTAACTAATATTAACAAATTATATATACATGCGTATTAAAAATAATAATAAAATTTAACTAAAAACATAAACACGAGATTTCAATGTACAAATTTAAAAAAAAAACTGATCATTCTTACTAAAAGGGCTAAATAATAATAAATAGAAATTTACTTCTTTAACTACAAAAATAATAACAATCTATGTAAAAAAAACTAATACGCTTCTTTAAATACTAAAACTAAAATAAAACTATGATTAATATAAAAGACTAAAAATATAATAAACCCAAATATACATAGGACTAAAAAAGACATGCGAAAGTTTAAAGGTTAAATGTCTAAAATAACAAAAATTTAATATAATAACAGTTAGGGACTGAAATTAAATGCACATAAAATAAAGAGACAAAATTATAAACATACAAACATTGATTTATGGACCAAGTTAAAATGCGCATGAGTTATAGGTTCTTATATACAATTTATCCTATTCAAATTAAGTTAAAACAAAATGTAAAATAACTTAAATGGTGCCTGGACATTTGAAACAAAACTGGAAATTTAAACAAATAAGGAACCGTTTTGTAAAAATGGTCATAAATATGGATGGCCTAAGGCTAATTTACCCCTAAAGTTGTAATATATAAGTACTACCTAAAATACTAAACATAACCTAATTTTAAACTACCCATATCAGCCGCACCTTATTTTCTTCTTCACTCCTTCATTCTTTTCACAATCGAGAGTTCTAACACTCTTCCTCTTCATGCTCATGTGGTGCTACCAAGAACCCCCACCGTCCAACACTCACCCAATCGAAACCTTTCACGCATAGCCAGAATTAACAACGACCATGGACACCAAAACCCAACTCAATCGGCTCAAACACCTTATTTATCTCTAAACAAAACTTTAACCCAAACTAAAATTTAAGACCCTCTCACACGCTCAACTCTGGAGATCGAAGACCAACTACTACCTAGCCAAGGAGACCACACATCTAAGGTTGATCGACACTCTCCCTCATTTTTACTGCTTTACTTTTGTTTTCAAAAAAAATGAAAATGGTTGCTGGAAAAATCAAATAGACGATGAAGAAACACCTTTAGTTTTCTGTAATCTGGAAAAAGAAAAAAAAACTCTTGTTCTTATTTGATCGAAAATCCACTACAATTGTTTCCTTCGTTTCTACTTGAAACCCCCCCTTTCATATTTTGATCGGTTTTATATAGACCGATTTCAACATAAAAAAAATACAAATTGATGGGTGATTTTGCGCCAATTTCTGCAGGGAACAAGGATGATGGGAGTAGGTGTGGTGGGTGAACTGTCTTTGACTTCTGATGCTGAAAAATAGTGATTACAGCTGCCCCTCTTTGCTCATTGTTGTGAAACGGGAATGGAGCAAAGATAATAAAGCACCATTTTTCATCTTGGTCTCTTCTTGTCACGCTGTAAACTCTTCACTAGTGAATGTCAATTCTTCTCCTTATGTGAAATCGTCGATTCTTTGCTACAAATGATGCCATCTTTGCTTCGTTCTATTGGTTGAGTCTTCATCTTTAGTTCTTCTGATTATGAGTTCTTCTCATCCTGGTCTTTCCACTAGAAATGTTGATCCCTCTAGAGAGGTGTTGCTGATTCAACTCCATATGTGATGAATCGAGCAAGAAGTTGAAGCTGATCCAACTCCTTCTCCTTCTGTGATGGAATCGAGCTAAAAGTTGGAACTGATCCAAATCCTTCTGTGATGGATTTGAGCGAAAATAAAAATGTCGATCCACCTCCTTCTGTGATGGAATCGAACGATATGTCGATGCTGATCTACCTCCTTCTGTGATAGAATCGAGCAAAAAGTTGACTCTGATCCAACTCCTTCTGCGATGGATTTGAGCGAAAATAAAAATGTCGATCCACCTCCTTTTGTGATGGAAATCGAACGATATGTCGATGCTAATCTACCTCCTTCTGTGATAGAATCGAGCAAAAAGTTGACGCTGATCCAACTCCTTCTCCTTCCGTGATAGAATCGAGCAAAAAGTTGAACAACCTCTTCATTACGAATTATGTATTGGAAATGTTGATTGGTTTATCTTCTCTTTGAAGATTTTAAAACCTGTAAAAGATTATTATGTGTCAGTAATTTGTGTTTGAAGTACCCGAAGGTATTGACCCAAAAGAACTCGAATTTTGCTGAGATCCACATTTTCAATTACTGAAAAGTGGACTAATTCTTTTCTGAAATCTTTTTCTTCACTATCCCAAGTGAAATAAATAAAAAAATATTTCGAGGGAAACTGTCTATAGAGAGATAAAACTTTGTTTCAAGAGAAACTATCTCAACGGAGAAAAAATTCATTTAGAGGGAAATGATCTCAAAGATTTGTGTTTCAAGAAAAATGTCTCAAGTGAGACAAAATTTTCTGTTTCGAGGGAAACTATCTCAAGTGACACAAAATCTTCTGTTTTGAGGGAAACTATCTCAAGCGAGATAAAATCTTCTGTTTCGAGGGAAACTATCTCAAGCGAGATAAAATCTTCTGTTTCGAGGGAAACTATCTCAAGTGAGACAAAATCTTCTGTTTCGAGGGAAACTATCTCAAGCAAGACAAAATCTTCTGTTTCGAGGGAAACTATCTCAAGCGAGACAAAAACTTCTGTTTCGAGGGAAACAATCTCAAGCGAGATAAAATCTTCTGTTTCGAGGGAAATTATCTCAAGCGAGACAAAATCTTCTGTTTCGAGGGAAACTATCTCAAGCGAGATAAAATCTTCTGTTTCGAGGAAAACTATCTCAAGCGAGATAAAATCTTCTGTTTCGAGGGAAACTATCTCAAGTGAGACAAAATCTTATGTTTCAAGGGAAACTATCTCAAGCGAGATAAAATCTTCTTTAAAAAAATCTTAAGTGAAGTGAAATATTTTCTTTCGAGTAAAAATTATCTCAAGCGAGACAAATCTTTTTAAGAAAAACAATCTCAAGTGAGATAAATCCTCTGCATTAAATGAGATTGTCTCAAGCGAGACAAAATTTGTTTCGAAATGTTGAATCTGAAGATGATTGTTCCCTCTTTTGAGAACGTCTCATTGTCTTGTAATCTCATCTTCCCCTGAAAGATTTGTAAAATGTATCTGGATGTAACTATCCTGATGATGGATGTTTGATGCAAAAATGCAAATTCATGTGTGTAATGCATGTTTTTCTTGATTAATAGCAGTGAAAAGGTGCTCATGCAATCTTGGTTCTCTTATTGATCTGTTCGTCTTCATTCTTCTCTCACACCAAGGTGTACCATCACATTTCTTTGTAAACATCTATTTTCTTGGCTCCCTAACATTCAAATTCTTTTCCCCAATTTCTAATTATGAGCTTCTAGGTCTGAAGGACCTCTGTCAATTTCTAGGCTAGACTCTCCATAAAGATTGTCCTGTTTAAAAATGTTTTCGTTCTTTTTATTTTCAAAATATGGAAAGTTTGTTTAAGAAAACGTCATTCTTTTAGGCTCACAATTGAAGCAAATCTCAGAATATGAGTTCAATAAATATCAAGAGAATCAACAGCTCTTTTAATCTTTCAAAGTTATACCTCTTTGCCAAGTATCAAAATTGATGGGTTGGTTTCAAGTTAGCTCTCTTAAGTTTCTAAGGTTTCAGTCATCGAAATGTCCTATCTTCTTCGGTCCTTGTGAACTTTACGAGATGCCCCTCTTCTTTTGCTTGGCATTTTAATCGGATGCGGACAAAATGACGCAACTAGCATAATCAATCACTAGACTTTCTAGAACACTTTTGTTTCAGCTCTCTGAAATCTTTCGTTTGTTCAAGCTTAATAGATTTCCTTTAACAAATATAGTGCAGAGACATCAGTCTAAACATAAAATTCATGCGTGCTTGTGTGAGGTTGACTATAACAAGTGTTCCCTGATTCCCTTAGTCCATTTTCATCGAAACTCATTATTAGATCAATTTGATTTAATTTGCCATTTTTGGCTAGCTTAATTCAGCTTTATTGTATATACCTTATATTTGCCCTTATTGGACTAGCTGAAGGGTTCGTCTCATCACAAGATCTTTGACTTGACAATTACAGTGGAGCAAACACCGAAATGCCGAGTATCCGAATAATGTCATGGTTCGAATGCAATCTATTCATAAAGCCAGGGCTTTTGAGTTACCTCTATAACCAATTGCTTTAGCAGAATAGCTCATCTTTATTATATAATATATATTAATATTTATTAGCCTTTCAAGTATTCAGATTTAGAATTTCTTAAGCTCATCGAGAAGAACCTGTTATAGTCTAGGTGTCCTTGATTGTCAGGAAATATCACATTTAGAGTTCAGTTCCCAAACAACTGACCTAAACTAAATTCATCTACTCCACCATTTCATTTGTTAAGACTAGTATCATCACTGAACGTCTTCAGCAGAAGTATAGTCTAGGTAGTTCTGCAATGTCATACACAAGAGATGCCCCATGTTGTCTGCTCCTATTCATACATGAATGTCAAGCCTTTAGTCGTTTTCTCATGAGAGAAGAAGGCTATAGTGGTCCCTGTAAGAGAAGGGTATGGGGTTCGAGTGTATCATCTGTGGTAAGGTCAAGGGTCTTTGTTTTATCAGTTTTCAATATTGTCAATTTATCAAAGATCTATAACTCTGATTCTTAAAAGAGCTTTTAATCCATTGGATATTTAAATAATTTCGAGTCTCAAAATTATTCTTTGTTCATAACCTCTGAAGGTAGTATTTTACTTAAAATGTTTGATTGTCAAGTGACTTACAAACTTTTTAACGAAAAGAGAAAGAAAATAAATTCAAACAAGACAATATGCGAGTGCATCAAAAGTTCGTAGTGGCTACAGTGATTTTTCTCGGTTTGCGTCAGAATGCTCTATCATCCTTTGAATGTCCATGCCCCTGAATCGATTAAGTGTTGAACCTTGTGCTTCAATGCCCCACAATTCTCAGTAGTATGCCCCGAGCTTCCCATGTGATAGCTATATACTGCATTAGCATCATGCCCCTCAGGAAATGGAGGTTCTTTCGGTTTAGACGTAACTGGAGCACGAGATTCTTCTCAACTAGTACTGGGAGCAGCTCTTCATATGTCATTGGAATTTCACCAATAGGGGTCTTCTCTCGGGTCATTTTATAAGGTTTATCCCTACGATTAACTGAATAAGAACTCACTGTATTGACATCAGCTCCTTTCTTAACGTCGGTATTGTGAGAGCCTCCTATCTTACCATTCCTAATGGCATTCTCGATTAATTCCCCGGAAATGACCAGTTCGGCAAAGTTCTTAGTAGCATTTCTTACCAGATGCCCCAGATATGGAGCCTTCAAGGTATTCACAAAGATAATTGTAGCCTCTTTCTCCAGCAATGGGGGTATTACTTGTGATGCCACATCACGCCATCTTTGGGCGTACTACCTGAAGGTTTCGTTGTGTCTCTTTTCCATGTTTTGCAACGTCCACCTGTCAGGTACCAGGTCAGTGACGTGACGATACTGCTCCAAAAATGCTCGTGCCAAGTCCCTCCATGATTTAATATGGGATCGAGTCAATTGATTGTTCCATTTGACCGCTGATCCAGTCAGACTATCTTGGAAGCAATGTATTAGAAGCTTCTCATTTTCAGTATAACCTGTCATTCTCCTGCAGAACATAGTGAGGTGGGCCGATGGGCAAGTGGTCCCGTTATATTTTTCGAAGTCTGGTGATTTAAACTTCGGGGGAAATATGAGGTCAGGAACCAAACTTAGATCCCTTGCATCACTCCCATAGAATTCATTGACCATCTCCTTGGATTTTACCATCTCTTATATATTTTTCACTCTTTGGACAATCTTTTCCCTTTCAGCTAATTCATTTAGGTCAGAAACCTCCATATTAGTACATCGTTCACATGGCTTCAGCCCAGACGAAGTAGGAAAATCAATGGGGAATGAAGCTCCGACCTGATATTGTGGGTTCTTGACTGTGAAACAGACTGGTGATTTGATTTCTTGTCGCGCAGAGGTGTTCTCTAGAATGTGAACATGTGTGAAACCCGGAGGATGTATGGGGTCTTCCATAGTGGTCTTTCCAGCAGTCAAACGTCCTCTAAACATTTTTTCCACCTTATTCAGTAGATCGAGATGAGAGTTTGTGATACTAGCTTCCATTTGTGTCAACTTGTTTCTCATTTCTTCTTGCATCTCTTTCTGTTCTCTCTCAATTTTGGCTAACTTAACCTCTATTTCTTCAAGCATTTTCTTTTGCATGCAGATGATAAGCGTTCTCACTACTAGTGTAAACCCAGATAACTGCGATCGGAAACCTTATCTTATTATCATTATTTTAATGAATGAACGGTTTAATGCATGGTTCGACAATGTATTGATGAATGCAAATGTCATGCAAAATGAATGTATGCAAAAGATAATGATCCCAAAATAACTGTTCCTAGAACAATTCTTAAAAAACCGACAATGTCTCGGTACACTGGGGAAGTGAAAATCTGATCCATCTGTAAGTTGCCTAGCTCCTGCAAGCATCTGGTATTGCATCGTCTTCAATGCTTCTACCTCACCTCTTTCTTTCAGAAGTCTTTTTTGAGCTGGTTCGTGATATTCAACTATTGGCTTTAGCGATGAACCTTCTTGAATTCAACTTATTACCTCAGTATGTATACGTCCGGCTCTTCTCCTTGGTAGGTAGACTCCATCTAGCTACTCGATCTAACGTGGAGCATCTTCAAAATCCTGTCGATCCCAGAGAAAGACATTGTTGTGGTATTGTTTTTCAAGAACCTTCTAAATGATCAGTTATTTAAGGATCAATACCTTTGAATGATATGTCATGTTCATGCAAAAATGCAATAAGAGTAGACAAAAGGAAACCAATGTTAGTAGAAACAAAAGAATCAAGTTAGTTGAAAAGATTAGTCCAAAGATGTAATCTTAGCAAAAATAAATAAATATGACTCAAAGTTGAGACTGAAAAAACAAACATACAATGAAAATTAATAATCCTAACCGCATGCGTTCTAGTTCTCCTAGGTATCCACATGGCTCTAGAGGGGAAGGCTTACTAAATTCTCTATATGAGGTTGGGTTCTAGCAAAGGTTCCCAAGCTATCTTTACAACCTGCTAAGGTTGCCCCCCGATTCTGGCCCGTTACAGACTTTGCGAATCAGGTTCAGCTCAGGGGATCACACCATTAAAAGCGTACCTCAGATCCGATATCCGGATAGGCAACTTAGGGTGCATTCTAGAGATACTTTATCAGACCCACACAAGGAAGCCCAATGCTCCTCGTGAGGTGTGACGTTTCTCCCTACTTAGGTAAACCAAGTTTGAGCTCGGGTTTAGAGCTATGATATGCAACAATCCTAAATATTCACAAAAATGTAAGCATTAACCAGAGTGAAATCTATTTTTTTTTCCTTTTTGAAATAACATAATGAACAGTAAATTAATACATGGTAACCAACTCGTGGCTCGACTCTCAATTTGTTTTAAAAACAAAAGTCCCCAACAGAGTCGCCAAGCTATCGACACCGTTTTTCGCCCGGGCGGGGAAAGACCGATACCGACTCGGGGGTTTTCTCTTTGAAAATCATTTCGAAATGTGAGGAGTCGCCACCAATCATTTAAGGTGAGATTGGAACACCGTAAAAAACTGGGTGATTTTAATAAAATATTTTATTTTAATAAAATACTGAGTTTTGGGGTCTACGAAAATCCAGAAATCAGGTTCGGGAGTCGGTTACGCGTGGGGAAGGATTAGCACCCCCACAAGCGCCCAAAAATTGGTACCTAGTTGATTACCCTATATTTAAAATAGAAAACTTTGAGTTCGATCTTTATTTAATTTAAAAATCATTAAGGATGCAAAGTTTGAAAAGGGTATTCGTTTATTGAGACCGATATCATTCTCCCCCGAGCGTAAATGCGGGAGATCAACTATTGTGCCTAATAACCGAATATTGCCTTATTTTTAGAAAACATGATGTAGTTTTGAAAAGGACGTTGACTTATTCAGGGAATTACCAGTAGTCACACCCTGAACACGATCGCGGGAGATGTACTATTAATTCCTTAATAAGTGAACATTGCCTTAAGTTTTAAAAACAATGCAATCAAACCAAATTTTATTTAATCCTAATTATACTAAAAATAAATTAAGGCTTTTCTAACCTACGGGGTCAAATTATGAAATTAAGGAACTAGTGACTTAATAGAAAGTTTCTTTTGATAATTTTAAAATGATAGAATAGTACCCTTAGTCAATCTATTTAGATTTGAGTCAAGTAATACTAATGAGGATATCATATAAAAACTAATTAACTAATGTAATTATTTAAATATTAATAAGCACTTAAAAATCCTACAAAGTAAATGCTAATCAAAAATTAAATAAATATAGTTTAACTAATATTAACAAATTATATATACATGCGTATTAAAAATAATAATAAAATTTAACTAAAAACATAAACACGAGATTTCAATGTACAAATTTAAAAAAAACTGATCATTCTTACTAAAAGGGCTAAATTATAATAAATAGAAATTTACTTCTTTAACTACAAAAATAATAACAATCTATGTAAAAAAAAACTAATACGCTTCTTTAAAAACTAAAACTAAAATAAAACTATGATTAATATAAAAGACTAAAAATATAATAAACCCAAATATACATAGAACTAAAAAAGACATGCGAAAGTTTAAAGGTTAAATGTCTAAAATAACAAACATTTAATATAATAACAGTTAGGGACTGAAATTAAATGCACATAAAATAAAGAGACAAAATTATAAACATACAAACATTGATTTATGGACCAAGTTAAAATGCGCATGAGTTATAGTTTCTTATATACAATTTATCCTATTCAAATTAAGTTAAAACAAAATGTAAAATAACTTAAATGGTGCCTGGCCATTTGAAACAAAACTGGAAATTTAAACAAATAAGGAACCGTTTTGTAAAAATGGTCATAAATATGGATGGCCTAAGGCTAATTTACCCCTAAAGTTGTAATATATAAGTACTACCCAAAATACTAAACATAACCTAATTTTAAACTACCCATATCAGCCGCACCTTATTTTCTTCTTCACTCCTTCATTCTTTTCACAACCGAGAGTTCTAACACTCTTCCTCTTCATGCTCATGTGGTGCTACCAAGAACCCCCACCGTCCAACACTCACCCAATCGAAACCTTTCACGCATAGCCAGAATTAACAAGGACCATGGACACCAAAACCCAACTCAATCGGCTCAAACACCTTATTTATCTCTAAACAAAACTTTAACCCAAACTAAAATTTGAGACCCTCTCACACGCTCAACTCTGGAGATCGAAGACCAACTACTACCTAGCCAAGGAGACCACACATCTAAGGTTGATCGACACTCTCCCTCATTTTTACTGCTTTACTTTTGTTTTCAAAAAAAATGAAAATGGTTGCTGGAAAAATCAAATAGACGATGAAGAAACACCTTTAGTTTTCTGTAATCTGGAAAAAGAAAAAAAAACTCTTGTTCTTATTTGATCGAAAATCCACTACAATTGTTTCCTTCGTTTCTGCTTGAAACCCCCTTTCATATTTTGATCGGGTTTATATAGACCGATTTCAACATAAAAAAAATACAAATTGATGGGTGATTTTGCGCCAATTTCTGCAGGGAACAAGGATGATGGGAGTAGGTGTGGTGGGTGAACTGCCTTTGACTTCTGATGCTGAAAAATAGTGATTACAGCACGGAAGGAGAAGGAGTTGGATCAGTGTCAACTTTTAGCTTGATTCTACCACAGAAGGAGGTAGATCATCATCGACATATCGTTCGATTTTATCACAGAAGGAGGTGGATCGACATTTTTATCTTCGCTCAAATCCATCGCAGAAAGAGTTGGATCAGCGTCAACTTTTTACTTGATTCTATCACAGAAGGAGGTTGATCAGCATCGACATATCGTTCGATTTCCATCACAGAAGGTGGTGGATCGACATTTTTATTTCGCTCAAATCCATCGCAGAAGGAGTTGGATCAGCGTCAATTTATTGCTCGATTCTATCACAGAATGAGGTAGATCAGCATCGACATCTCGTTCGATTCCATCAAAAAAGAAGGTGGATCGATATTTTTATTTCGCTCAAGCCATCGCGGAAAGATTTGAATCAGCGTCAATTTTTTGCTCGATTCTATCACAGAAGGAGGTAGATCAGCATCGACATCTCGTTCGATTTCCATCACAGAAGGAGGTGGATCGACATTTTTATTTTAGCTTAAATCCATCGCAGAAGGAGTTGGATTAGCGTTAACTTTTTGCTCGTTTCTATCACAGAATGAGGTAGATCAACACCAACATTTCACTCGATTCCATCACAGAAGGAGGTGGATCGACTTTTTTATTTTTTGCTCAAATCCATCACAGAAGGAGTTGGATCAGCATCAACTTTTTGCTCATTTCTATGACAAAAGGAGATAGATCAGCACCAACATTTCGCTCGATTTCATCACAGAAGGAGGTGGATCGACATTTTTATTTTCACTTAAATCCATCGCAGAAGGAGTTGGATCAGCGTCATTTTCTTGCTCGATTCATCACATATGGAGTTGAATCAGCAACACCTCTCTAGAGGGATCAGCAATTCCAGTGGAAAGACCAGGATGAGAAGACCCCATAATCAGAAGAACTGAAGATGAAGACTCAACCAATAGAACGAAGCAAAGATGACATCATTTGCAGCAAAGAATCGACAATTTCACAGAAGGAGAAGAATTGACATTCCCCAGTGAAGAGTTCACAGCGTGACAAGAAGAGACCAGGATGAAAAATGGTGCTTTATTATCTTTGCTCCATTCCCGTTTCACAATAATGAGCAAAGAGGGGCAGCCGTAATCAGTATTTTTCAGCATCAGAAGTCAAAGGCAGTTCACCCACCACACCTACTCCCATCATCCTTGTTCCCTGCAAAAATTGGCGTAAAATCACCCATCAATTTGTATTTTTTTATGTTGAAACCAGTCTATATAAACCCGATCAAAATATGAAAGAAGGGGGGGTTTCAAGCAGAAACGAAGGAAACAATTGTAGTGGATTTTCGATCAAATATGAACAAGAGTTTTTTTTCTTTTTCCAGATTACAGAAAACTAAAGGTGTTTCTTCATCGTCTATTTGATTTTTCCAGCAACCATTTTCATTTTTTTTTAAAACAAAAGTAAAGCAGTAAAAATAAGGGAGAGCGTCGATCTACCTTAGATGTGTGGTCTCCTCGGCTAGGTAGTAGTCGGTCTTCGATCTCCAGAGTTGAGCGTGTGAGATGGTCTCGAATTTTAGTTTGGGTTAAAGTTTTGTTTAGAGATAAATAAGGTGTTTGAGCCGATTGAGTTGGGTTTTGGTGTCCATGGTCGTTGTTAATTCTGGCTATGCGTGAAAGGTTTTGATTGGGTGAGTGTTGGACGGTGGGGGTTCTTGGTAGCACCACATGAGCATGAAGAGGAAGAGTGTTAGAACTCTCGGTTGTGAAAAGAATGAAGGAGTGAAGAAGAAAATAAGGTGCGGCTGATATGGGTAGTTTAAAATTAGGTTATGTTTATTATTTTAGGTAGTACTTATATATTACAACTTTAGGGGTAAATTAGCCTTAGGCCATCCATATTTATGACCATTTTTTCAAAACAGTTCCTTATTTGTTTAAATTTCTAGTTTTGTTTCAAATGTCCAGGCACCATTTAAGTTATTTTACATTTTGTTTTAACTTAATTTGAATAGGATAAATTGTATATAAGAACCTATAACTCATGCGCATTTTAACTTGGTCCATAAATCAATGTTTGTATGTTTATAATTTTGTCTCTTTATTTTATGTGCATTTAATTTCAGTCCCTAACTGTTATTATATTAAATTTTTGTTATTTTAGACATTTAACCTTTAAACTTTCGCATGTCTTTTTTAGTCCTATGTATATTTGGGTTTATTATATTTTTAGTCTTTTATATTAATCATAGTTTTATTTTAGTTTTAGTATTTAAAGAAGCGTATTAGTTTTTTTTTACATAGATTGTTATTATTTTTGTAGTTAAAGAACTAAATTTCTATTTATTATTATTTAGCCCTTTTAGTAAGAATGATCAGTTTTTTTTAAATTTGACATTGAAATCTCGTGTTTAGTTTTTAGTTAAATTTATTATTATTTTTAATACGCATGATATATAATTTGTTATATTAGTTAAAGAACTAAATTTCTATTTATTATTATTTAGCCCTTTTAGTAAGAATGATCAGTTTTTTTTAAATTTGTACATTGAAATCTCGTGTTTATGTTTTTAGTTAAATTTTATTATTATTTTTAATACGCATGTATATATAATTTGTTAATATTAGTTAAACTATATTTATTTAATTTTTGATTAGTATTAACTTTGTAGGATTTTTAAGTGCTTATTAATATTTAAATAATTACATTATTTAATTAGTTTTTATATGATATCCACATGAGTATTACTTGACTCAAATCTAAATAAATTGATTAAGGGTACTATTCTATCATTTTAAAATTATCAAAAGAAACTTTCTAATACGTGAATATTTAATCTATTTTAATATATAGCATTAAGTATTAATACTAGAACTTACATTTAGATTTAAGTCTCTAGGTTCCTTAATTTTCATAATTTGACACCGTAGGTTAGAAAAAGCCTTAATTTATTTTTAGTATAATTAGGATTAAATAAAATTTTGCTTGATTTCATTGTTTTTAAAACTTAAGGCAATGTTCACTTATTAAGGAATTAATAGTATATCTCCCGCGATCGTGCTCAGGGGGTGACTACTGGTAATTCCCTGATTAAGTCAACATCCTTTTCAAAACTACATCATGTTTTCTAAAAATAAGGCAATATTCAGTTATTAGGCACAATAGCTGATCTCCCGTATTTACGCTCGGGGGCGAATGCTATCGGTCTCAATAAACGAATACCCTTTTCAAACTTTGCATCCTTAATGATTTTTAAATTAAATAAAGATCGAACTCAAAGTTTCCAATTTTAAATATAGGGTAATCAACTAGGTACCAATTTTTGGGCGCTTGTGGGGGTGCTAATCCTTCCCCACGCGTAACCGACTCCTGAACCTAATTTTTGGATTTTCGTAGACCCCAAAACTTGATATTTTATTAAAATAAAATCTTTTATTAAAATCACCCAGTTTTTTACGGTGTTCCAATCTCACCTTAAATGATTGGTGGCGACTCCTCACATTTCGAAACGATTTTCAAAGAGAAAACCCCCGAGTCGATATCAGTCTTTCCCCGCCCGGGCGAAAAACGGTGTCGACAGTTAATAAATGTAAAACTATTATTTCTACTATCTTACTAAATGTGTCCATTATTGATTTTTTTAAAAAAAATTAAAAATTTAAACTTTAACAATGATTATTTTAAATATTTTAAACAAATAAATTTTATAAAATATATATTTAAAAATTACTTGATTTAAATTTTTTAGAATATATTTTTATCAATAAAAAATTTAAATAATAATGAATCAAAGTTAAAAAAATTTGACAAAAAGTCAACAATAGACATATTTAATGGAATAGAGAGAGTATTATTTTTAGGGTAAATTATGCATTCAGTATCTAAACTATTAATTTTGATCCGTTTTAGTACCTAAACTTTCATTTTTTTTCAAAATTATACATAAAGTTTAGTTTTTGTTTCATTTTTAGTACCGAAACTTAAGTGTTGAAAAAACTGAAAGTTTAGATACCAAAACACGTTTAGTACCTAAACATACTTAAGTTTTGATTATTATTTTTTGAAACTTTAGGTACTAAAACATACCAAAACTGATAGTTTAGACACCAAACGCGTTAAGTTTTAACGTCGACATACTAAAATGAAATAAAAATTAAATGTTAGGAACGATTTTGAAAAAATTAAAAGTTTAAATACTAAACGGTTAATTTACCCTTATTTTCATCAAGGAGGGGATGTTTCTCACGTTCAACAATCATCCTAAATGCACAATAAGAAGAATTTGTGAATTCCAATATCTTTATTGAGAATTAAAATATTATTTTCTTTTTCATTTTTATTACAAAACTGAGGTTGTCATTATATTTAAATTTATCTTTAAATTAATTATATCAATAAATACAATCAAACTGGTCGCTATGGTTAAAACTATTATTGAATAATATCGTACTCATGTGACGTGATGAATGTTTATAAGTTCATGTTACAATTAGTTGAGCTTAGCAATGATTTGATATCTAAACCCAACAATTGACTTGCTTTTCTTCACTAGTTTAAACCATACATTTATTTTTGTAATTATGCTGGCATCTTTTGCACAATTTCTTATTAGTGAATCTAAAAAAATATTATAAGTTATCGTAAATGAGGTGAGACATACCACGATGTATTCGAGATAAAGTTGGTCAAATTTCGGTCAATTCTTGAATTGAGTAGATTTGACTCGCGCTCGAACTCAACTCAAATTCTTAACAAGCCGAAACAAACTACTGAATATCCGACTCGAAAAGCTTGCGAGTAACTCGAAAAAAAACAATATATTGAATTTCTAATATTTTATAAATTAAATTATTATTAATATTAACATGTACAAATACTATTAAATTGAGGGATTAAAAAAAGGCAAATGAAGTTTCTCTGGGCGCACGTTAGCTGGACTAATGGGTCCTCAGTTTTTCCTCTTTGCCTCTGATTCTTTCTACGCATGGATTTTCGTAGTTGGTACTTGATTCATCCGTATGGATTCGACGCACTTGAGTCTCGATTGGAGGAATTTATTTGTGGGATCGAAGAATCAATCGCTCGATTTTCCCCCTGAGATCCAGGATGGAGCTGTCACGGTTAAACCTCCACTCGAGGTGATTGAGGAAAGCATTGCTGATTGGAATCATGCCCTAGTGGGACAGTTCATCAGCGCGGCTCCGAGTTTTGTTTCAATACAGCGTATCATTGATTCGATTTGGGGGAATTCTTCGCAGGTGATGGTTAGTTTAGCTGACCCTAACCTTTACATATTTTTATTTTTGGATGATAATCTGAGGGACTGGGTGCTTGAAAACGGCCGCTGGCATGTCCAGAACAAACATCTGGTTCTGAGGAGGTGGGAACCTGGTTTGCAGAAACTCAATTTTGGCCTAGTTTTAATGTCTATTTGGGTACAACTTTACAATATTCCACTCGAGCTTTTCTCTCAAAAGGGGCTAAGTTACATAGCTAGTGCGCTAGGAACCCCCCTTTATATGGATTCCATTATTGCTTCTCGTGAGAGGCTGGAATTTGTTAAACTTTGGGTGGAGATTGAAGTTGGTAGTATTCTTCCCGACTTTATTCATGTAATTCTTAAGGATGGGTCATCTATGAGAATTAAGGTGCATGTGCCATGGATGCCTCAGTCTTGTTCTAAGTGTAAAGTGTTCGGGCATCATGTCAATTAGTATACAGAGGTTAGGAAAACTTCTGTGAAGCCCAAATAAGTCCAAGTCTGGAGGAAGAAATAAGGCATCTATAATGGTGAGTCTGGAAGTAAGGAATCTCTGAATGTTAATGTTGATGCCCCTAATATAAAGATCACTAATGTTGTTGAGTCTCAAGGTTTTGATTCTATTCCTGACAGTTCCTTTGGGGGGACTCATCATTCGGATCTCCAGGTTGGTATTGCCATGGAGTCCTCTATTCATGATCTGCAGGAAACCAGTGAGGTTACCCAGATTGCTAGCCTGGGGACTGGCTCTATGCAAGTTGTTACTGTTGATAAGATCACTGTAAAGGATGATCATAATGTTGACTCTAGTGGACTTGTGAGCAGCTTGGGGGTTGAGGGAATGGGTATTAATGTTGTCAAGCCTAGTGATTTCCCTTCACTTCAGGATTCTCTGAAGAAGAAGACTAGGGGAAAGAAAAAAGAGGCTACTGGATCCTCTAGTAAGTCAGAAAACTTGGTGAATGGTCCTAGGAAGACTAGGGTTGCCTCTATGGCTATAGCCATGTTACTTAATGAGATAAAGGTAAAGAAAGATGGATCACCTGGATAAAGCTAAGTGTAATATGGTAAATTTGGGCACTAGTTATGATGTTCTTATCTCATCTTGATGATAGTGAGCTTTTGGAACGTTAGAGGGATTAATAACCCCCTAAAGCAGTTGAGAGTGTTTAAGAGGTTGGATTCTTGTGAAGTGGATGGTATTTGCCTTATGGAGTTTAGGATTAGAAGGGAAAATTCTGCCAAATTCTCTTCTACTCTTTCTGTTGACTGGAACTTGATTGATAATTATGATTGTGTAGATGGGGGTAGATTGTGAATTCTTTGGAAGAAGAAGCTGTCATTTCCTATTTTGAGAAGATGTGATCAGGTCATTTCAGTTATTGGTACTATTGATGGGTTTAGAATAGGAATAACTGATGTTTATGGAAGTAATAGTGGTGTTACTAGAAGAGGTCTTTCGGAGTATTTGAGGATTATTGAGAATGATCTTGGCTCATCCTCTTGGGTGATTGGTGGGGACTTCAACATTATTGCTAGAGTTGAGGAAAGTTCAGACTTTAAGGTTATAGGAGTTCACAACTCCTCTGACATGAAGGAGTTCTAAGACTGTTTAGAGGAGCTTGATTTAATGGACTATCCTTTCCTTGGGCCTATGTTCACGGTCAAACAGGCAGGAATTATCTTTTTTAGCTCGAAAGCTATATAGGGTTATGGTTAATCCTTAATAGTTGCTAGATTACCCCGAGTCTTTTATAGAATTCAAGGCACAAGGAGTCTCTGATCATTGACTTGGGTTATTATGGACACATAAGGGTGTTATGATCAATAAGCCTAGGCCTTTCAAGTTTTTTAATTTTTGGGCCTCACATGATAAATTCCTAAGTACAGTTAAAGATTCATGGCAATTGCACTGTGAAGGTTCTGACATACAAGTTCTGTTCAGTAAATTGAGAAGGCTTAAGCCTCTCTTAAAGGAGCTTAACAAGGAGTATTTTTCTGATATTACTGGCAGAGTGAATGGGAAAAGATCTGAACTGGAGCAAATTCAAATTTTTAATCTGACTCATGTTGAGTAGAGGAGTGTTGATGATGAGAAAAAGAATTCATGATGAGCTTGTGAACTTGGAAGTAGCTGAATATGAGTTCTATAGACAGAAGGCTAAGATGCATTGGTTAAATGAGGGGGATCTCAATATTAGATTCTTTCACCAGATGGTAGAATCTAATAAGAAAATGAATACCATTAGAGTAATTAAAGGAGAAGATGGTCAATATTATGACACTTTTGAGGGCATGGCTACTGAGTTAATGAGTTTTTTCACTAACCTGATTGGTGTTGAGGACCCTTTTGTCAAGAGCAGTTTTGTTGAGGATCTAAAAGGTATGCTAAACTATTCCCTGCTAGAAGGAGCTGCTGATTTTTTAATTAGAGAGGTAAGTGATATGGAGATTAAGGAGTCCAAGTTTAAGCAAGAAAATTACAAGAGCACAGACCCTGATGGGTATACCTCTGGGTTTTTCAAGGTTGACTGGGACATTATAGGTACTGGTTTTACTTCTGCTGTGAGGTATTTTTTCCATTCCTCTTGTTTACTGTCTGCATTCAATTCCACTTCCATAGTTTTGGTATCTAAATCCCTTAATGCATGCCTAGCTAAAGAATTCAGGCATATCTCTTGTTGTTCAGTAGTTTATAAAACTATCACAAGAATTCTTGTTAATAGACTTGCCCCTTTCTTCCCTGGCATGATATCACTTAGTCAGTTAGCCTTTTTCAAGGGTAGAAACATTGTTGATAACACCTTGCTAGCTCAGGAAATTGTTAAAGGCTACTCTAAGAAGAGCCTTTCACCTAGATGTGCAGTTAAAATTGATTTACAGAAGGCTTTTGACTCTGTTAGTTGGGAATTCTTGTTGAATGTACTTGCTACTATGGGGATCCCTGGTATTTTCTGTAATTGGATTAAGGTCTGCATTACTACTCATATGTTCTCTCTTTCTTTAAATGGTAGCTTGGTGGGTACTTTAAAGGAGCTAGGGGGATTATGCAAGGATATCCTTTATCTCCTAATCGATTTGTCATTGCCATGAATGTTCTGTCCACTCTCTTAGATGTCACTGCAAAACATGTATCTTTAAATTCCACCCTAAGTGTAGAAGAATATGTCTCACTCATCTTTTCTTTACGGATAATTTGCTTGTTTTTTGTCATGGCTCTTTGGATGCTGTGTTGGGAGTGAAAATCACTTTAGATAAGTTTTATGAGTTGTCTGGCCTTAAACTGAATGCTCAGAAGATAGAACTATATGCTTGTGGTTTGAATATGCTTGACCTAGAGCAGATCCGATTGGTTACTGGGTTTAGGTTGGGATAACTCCCTCTGAGGTATCGTAGGGTGCCTCTGGTGACCCGTAAGCTCACAGGTAAAGACTGTGAAGCTCTATTGACAAAGATTAAGGACAAGCTTAGGCATTGGTCTGACAAGAACCTGAGCTATGGTGGTAGCCTCCAATTGGTTAAAACTGTCTTGTTCAGCATCTTTAACTATTAGAGTAGGCAACTGGTTTTACCCAAGGGAATCATCAGGGATATTAAATGCCTTTGTATGTGTTTCTTCTGGAAGGGCAGTGATTCCCTAGCAAAAGGAGCTAGTGTGGGATGGAATCAAATCTGCTCCTTGAAGTCTGAGGGTGGGTTTGGTCTTAGAAGCCTAGTGGTCTGAAATAAAGCTTGTTGTCTGCTACTTGTAAAAAACATATTGGCTAATGAAGGCTCTCTTTGGATTGCCTGGATTATAGAGTATTGTCTCAAAACAACTAGCTTTTGGGATGTAGAGTGCAAAGCCCACTTTAGTTGGATCTTGAGCAAACTTTTGAGTATGCGAGAGGAGGATAGACGGTTATTCTTTCCTTGTGCCAACTGGAGCCTTATTAAAGGTAAATGGATTTGGGACAATATTCGGGATTATAGGGCGAAGGTAAACTGGCACAAGCTGATTTGGTTCCCTGCTCACATCCCCAAATTCTCTCTAATCTCGTGGATAGTCATTCTCGATAGGTTGCTTACCAAAGATAGGCTTGTCCGTTTTGGTTTGGCCATTGATAATGTTTGTGGTTTGTGTGGCCTTGGCATTGAATCTCGAGATCACTTCTTTGTTGAATGCTCTTTTGCAAAGGAAGTGTGGGATATTGTTCTAACTTCCTGTGATGTTTGTTATGACCTGAACAATTGCGATGATCTTTTTAATTGGTTGATTGCAAATTTGAAGAGCAAATCCCGCAGAGTGCGTATCCTAAAACTTGCTTGGACTGGCCTGCTGTATTCTATTTGGGAAGAGCGTAACCATAGGCTCTTTAGGGGCTCGTCTCGCTCGGTTGATGTAATTGTAAATAGTATTAAAGTGGATGTAAGAGTCAAGTTGTGTAGATATGGCATGTTTAGGCTTGATAATGTTAATAGGTGTTTATACTTGAATTGGGGTCTATCTTAGTGAGGTAACTTTGTTGGTTATAGCAGCTAGTCTGCATTCTTGGATGAAATATAACTTACTTATCCAAAAAAATACATGTAAGTTGTGTGTTTTTATATATATATATATATATATATATATATATATATATTATATATATAATATCATGCTTTCATGTACTTAAGATTTGAGTTTGAGTTTGAGCTTCAATCGAGTTAAGCCTGAGAATATTTCAAGTTTAAATTTTTTCAAGCTCGAGTCAAGCTTCAATTTTTTTATTTAGAGTCGAGCTAGAAAATTTTATGCTCACAAGCTTTCGAGTCAAGTTGAGATTCAATTTTTAATTTCAAGTTCGAGTTGAGCTCGACAATTTTAAACTCGTGATTATTCGAGTCGAGTCGAATTCAATTTTATACTTTTCAAATCGAATGGAGTTCAACACTACTCGAACTTAGCTCATTTATAGCCCTAACTAGGAGTGGAGCATAAAACCTATTTTAGGGTATCGGAATTGCATTTTAAGATTTTTGAGAATCAAAATATAATTATATTATCATATTGATTCATATGTTTAAAAAAATTCAAATCAAAAAGAAAATTTTCCATTTTAAGGAATCCAAGATCACAATTAAACATATGAAAATTCAAATAAATATAAAAATATAATTTTAAACTATAAAAAAATATTACTATTAAACATTCAAATATTTAATCGATGAAAAGAGATCTCAATATTTAATTTTATAAATATTTTACTACCAAAAGATCATAACGTATTTAAACATGTATTAGTATTAGATGCATTGATATTGAAAAAAATCAAAAATACTATTAATTTTAACAAAGAAAATTATATTAAGGAAATCATTTTTATAATGAATAGTTACAATATCTAATCTAAACCAATTAATTACTAAATTAAATATACATAGTTATAAAAATAAAAATATAAGTTTAAAACTACACATATTAATAAAAATATATGTCTACCAACAATCAGTTTGTCTAATGGGATGAGATACTATATCCCTCGAGTAAGGTCAGGAGTTGAATTATGAAGTTTGTGAATTGAGCAAATTGGGTTGGGAGGGTGGGTCACCTTCGTCTTTTTAATATCCGACCTGAATTAATCGATTAAGAGATCATATACCCATGGTTATACTAAAAAAAATAAAGATATATGCCTATTTTATTTTCAAAAAGTATAGAAAGGACAACCATGTTGAAACCAATATCAAGGTTGGGAAAATTATAATAAAATAACAAACAACAAATTTTGTCTCAAGTCACCCATGTGACATTTCCCCAACTACCATGTTCACTTGTCCAACAGGAAATTCAATAAACTCAAATACTATCATCAAAAGTGGATAAGGTGAATAACCATAAAATTGTGTAGACATTACACAATAAAGTGGATAAAATGAATTTTTTAATATTAAATTGAAAATCTCAGGTCATTTCTTTAATTTATTTTAGTACTTAATATCACTCTCACAGAAAATATTAATATATTTTGGTTATAATTATTTCCCATATATGTAAAAAAATTTGATAAATTTCATGTATATTATTCAAAAGAAATATAATTCTATTATAAGCAACAAAGAGTCAAAAGGCCCTTAACAATAAATTCTCCGAATATTGTAATGGTGAAGATTAACCATTGCCCCCTTAATCTAATTTGGATCAGTTCTTTAATAACAGAGAACACCAATAGCAACTCGAGCCTGATCTCTAAATTGTCTGTGATTCCTCTCTTTCCTGATGAAATATTTATGAGCATTCTAAGCAAGCTTAAAGATAGTGGCTAGAAGAGACTTTCCTTTAAGATTATGTATTGCCCAAGTCAGCTTCTCCTCCCATCGAAAAAAGGCCTTCTCTAGAGACCACACATTATCTCGATACTACCTCAAACTTTCCTCATAAAGTCATGTTCACACAACAAATGACCTCTAGTCTCCAAAGCATTATTGTAACCCCCTAGACCCGGCCTATGCATTTCGACTAAGTCTAGTGGATCACATACATGATTCTTAAAGACATTTTCTGAAACCGTTATCCAATCAATGTAAAACCACATTATTCATGACATGAAATTATAATAAATTATACTATTAAAACTCAACTCTTAAATATAAAACCAATCAGTAATAAATTAATTTAAAACATATCTTAAAAATCAAAACCACGATAAACTGAATAGTTTTAGCAAAAGTATCATAATTATAAAATCCAATACTTTAAAATAGATCCATGTCACCAGAATAAAGTTAACTTGCAAGTTTAAAATATTACAATCAGATATACTTCAAGAGATATGTTGATCCTCCAAGTGCTCGAACCGAGGTATCTAACCAACAATATCTGAAAGGGGAAAAATATTTTCGAAAGGTGAGCTAGGCTCAGTGTGTCCCAACATTACCATAAAATCACAATAGGTACATTAAACAAATTATAGTCCAGTAAATCTCACAAATTCGTAAAAGAGTTTAACTTTTGAAAATCATAGTTTAAACCCTTTTCTGGTACACCATCAGTAGTTCCCAAAATTATTTTTCATATAGCTTACTTTATGCACATAGCAAAAAGAAAGCCGACTTAAGGATAGGCTATGAAGCTTGTATCCTTAAGCCCAAGTCAATAAGTCCATATAGCTTACCCTAAGCACACAGCAAAGGAAAGCCGACCTAATGAAACATCTTGGGGCCCTCAAGAGTCACATTAGGCCCGTTTATTAGCTTGATCAGAGCTATACAATTTTAGTTCAATCCATCCCAAAATCAATATCCATATACCAGTCATCAAAGTCCATAAATCATCAACAATAAATCGGTGTACCAACATAATAAACCATATATTTCAATGTACCATATTTCAAAACATATAAAACCATTATGTAGTAAACAGGAACACACTTCGATAATGGGTTCAGATAGTAGATCTACTGATTGCTGGTTTCACCACGCTCTGTTACAGTTTTCGAACGGGTGAATACTGGTATACGTGGTTTAACTGATCTAGAAGAGCTGGGTCGAGCTGTCGAACGATCCGAAGAGTCTCTTGTACCTTCAAACAATAATAATTAATCAACTCCAAATCTTACTTAATTGTTCAAAGCTAAAATTCTTAAGTATATAAGCATTTTTTGGGTTTTACTATCATTTTGGGGAATTTCGAGTCTGAATTTGGCCAAACGGATTACGGAATCGGAATCAGGACGTCGAAAAATATAAAGTATAAATTTTCGAAAATTCAGATTCTTGGTCAAAGTCAAAGTCAACCACTTTGACCGTCAATTTGGAGGCCTTCAGGTTCGAATTTGACGAAACAGACTTCAGAAATTGATTCGGGACGTCGAAAACTATCAGAATAGGTATACTCGGAAAAGATTTATGGTCGTTTAAGGGTCGGTTAAAGCCATTTTAAGTTTTGGTCAAAGGAAGTCAACGGTCAACGGTCACGGTCAACGGTCGGGTCGGGTCGGTCGGGTTGGGTCAGACCGGTCAAATCGGTCAAAACTGGTCAAACCGGTTAGAACCGGTTGAAAACCGGTCAAACCGGTTTCCATCCCTCCACTCTCCCTGCGGCGACGCGTGTGGCGCGTGAGGCCTCCTCCGGGGGTCTAAAAATTCCGGAAAATTTTCTAAAAATTATTTTAAGCGGTTTCGAGATACTTACAAAGATCGGTTCAAATTTTTGAACGGCGGAGAGCTCGATTTCAACTCAGCTGAATCTTTGACTGCTCCACCTCCTCACGCGCCGCCGTCGACGGCGAACAAGGTTGACACCGGCGGACTCGAAACGACACAAGGAACACGATGGTGCAGGAGGTGTCGAAAATCGATCAACGATCGAAGATGAATTTAAGATTTTCCCGGCGGTGGTGCTAAAAAACGTTGATACTTTGACTCGAAATTCACAGCGTTTGGCAGCGTTTTACTAAAATTTGTTTATTAGCCTTTGTTCACTAGTCCAAGATGAACACGATGGTGGTTTCAATTTGACGATCGGATGTCGAACGGCGTCGGGATCAGACTTGCAAGAAGGGTGCGAGAGGAGGAATTTTGTTTACAAAAGTTTCTAATTTTAAAATCAGAAACGCAGTGCATGTATAAAACCACATAACCTGCCGACACTCTTTGGCTAAATTCAGGGCTTAGTCCCTGAATTTCCTTTAACTTCTAAAATGGCCTAAAATTTTGAAAACTTCCGATTAAATCCTCAAATTTTGCCAAATTACTTAATTAATAAAAAAATTCCAAATTTTATTCCGGGTTGTTACAATTCTCCCCCTCTACAAGCAATTTTGTCCTCGAAATTTACCTTATGAGAGTAGTTGAGGAAACTGAGCCTCCATTGACTCCAATGTCTCCCAAGTAGCTTCAGAGGGGCCTCGGTTACTCCATTGAACTTTTACCATTAGAATGCGCCTATTCCGAAGAACTCTCTCATCTCTTTCAAAGATCTGAATAGGCTCCTCCTCATATGACAAATCAGGTCTTAGCTCTACATTCTCAACCTGAATGATGTGATCTGGATCTAGACGGTATCGCCTCAACATTGATACATGAAAGACATCATGAATACGATTAAGCTGGGAAGGCAACTCAAGCTGATATGCAACAGGTCCTACCCTCTTCAAGATACTAAATGGTCCAATAAATCTTGGACTCAATTTACCCTTACGCCCGAATCTCAATACTTTCTTCCATGGAGATACCTTGAGAAAAACCTAATCTTGAATGTCAAACTGTATATCCTTCCTCCTTTGATCTGCATAAGATTTCTGCCTATCAAATGCCTCTTTCAGACGGTCACGGATCAATCTGACTGTGTCCTCTGTCTCCCGCACTAACTCATGTCCCAAAGTCTTCCTATCACGCAACTCAGTCCAACAAATCGGGGTGCGACACCTACGACCATAGAGTGCTTCATAGGGTGTAATACGAATGCTAGTCTGGTAACTGTTATTATAAGCGAATTCAGCCAAAGGCAAAAAGTTCTCCCAGCTACCATGAAAATCAATTACACAAACCCGTAAAATATCCTCCAGAATCTGAATTACTCTCTCAGATTGACCATCAGTTTGTGGGTGGAAGGAGGTACTATAATCCAATCTCGTACCCAAAGCCGTATGTAGCGCCTTCCAAAATCTCGAAGTAAATCTCGGATCTCGATCTGAAATGATAGATAACGGAACACCATGCAATCTAACAATCTCTGAAATATACAACCTTGCCAACTTGTCCAATGTATAATTTACCCGTACATGAATGAAGTGAGCTGACTTTGTAAGTCTGTCAACAATCACCCAAATTGAGTCCTTTTTCGAAGGAGTCATAGGTAAACCAGTAACAAAATCCATAGTAATACGCTCCCATTTCCATTCAGGAATCTTGATAGGTTGTAACAAACCTGATGAATGTTGATGTTCCGCCTTAACTTGCTGACAAGTCAAACACCTCGCCACAAAATTCGAGATGTCCTTCTTCATGCCAACCCAATGATACCTCTCTCTCAAATTTCGATACATCTTATCTCCACCGGGGTGCATAACATATGGACTACTATGAGCCTCCATAAGGATAGTCTGCCTCAACTCAGCATCATCCGGCACACAATACCGACCTTTGAAGCAAAAAACTTCATCCTGATCAAGGGCGTAATCTGAGCTTGTCCCTTGCTCTACTTGCTCAAAGATGGAAAGCAAGGAGCTATCAAGGGGCTGCTTAGCTTTGATCTCATCAACCAAGGTTGGCTTAACTTGTAATTCTGCTAACAGAGTGTCATCGTCATATAAATTCATCCTGGCCATTAAAGATCTCAACTCTGTTACTGTCTTTCGACTCAAAGCATCCGCTACAATATTAGCTTTAACAGGGTGATAATCAATCACGCAATCATAATCCTTTAGAAGATCTAGCCAGCATCGCTGTCTCAAATTAAGCTCCTTCTGGGTCAGAAGATACTTTAAACTCTTATGATCCGTGAAAATGTAACACTTTTCTCCATAAAGTTAGTGTCTCCAAATCTTCAAGGCAAAAATCACTACTGCTAACTCCAAATCATGAGTAGGATAATTACACTCATGCGGTCGTAGCTGACGGGATGCATAAGCCACCACCTTACCTTCCTGCATTAGAACACAGCCGAATCTTGAGTGTAACGCATCACTATACACTGTAAAATCCTTCCCGGACTCTGGTTGAATCAATACTGGTGCTTGAGTCAATATTGCCTTTAATTTCTCAAAGCTCTCCTATTGTGCCTCACCCCAGTCAAACGGCACATTCTTCCTTAACAACTTTGTCAAAGGAGAAGCAATGATCGAGAAGCCCTCAACAAAACGTCGATAATAACCAGCCAAGCCCAAGAAATTGCGGATTTCAGAGATATTCTTGGGTCGTTTCCAATTCACAATAGCCTCGATCTTGCTTGGATCGACCTGAATACCTCGCACAGAAATAATATGCCCCAGAAACGACACTTCTTGAAGCCAAAATTCACACTTGCTTAGTTTGGCATATAGACGATGCTCTCTCAAAGTCTGTAGAACGATTTTCAAATGCTTGTCATGCTCTGCCTCAGTACGAGAATAGATCATAATATCATCAATATAGACCACCACAAATTGATCCAAATATGGTCGAAACACCCGATTCATCAAATCCATGAAAGCTGCAGGAGCATTCATCAAACCAAAAGGCATCACTAAGAATTCATAGTGACCATATCTAGTGCGAATGGCCGTCTTGACAACATCAGATCCTTTAACTTTCAATTGATAATAACCCGAACGAAGATCAATCTTAGAGAATACAGTAGCTCCTGATGTCTCCCTGAACCAGGTCTTAAAACTTCTGACGTCTCTGAGCTAAGTAACGCTCTCCCAGAAAACGACTCCGAAAGCGATCCTTAAAGAAATTCCAGGTCAAACAATCGGTAGGAACACTACTGGTCACTGACTCCCACCAAGTATAGGCATTGCCATCTAACATCGCCACAGCACCCTGATATCTCTTAGTTGAGTCTAAACCCAACTGATCCATGCGTCTCTCTGTATCCTGGAGCCAATCCTCAGCTTCAGTAGGAGCTCCACCAATCTGTCCCCCAAAAGTTCTAACTCCATTGGCAATCAAAGTCTGCGAAATAGGAACCTCTTATACAACACCAGTAGCTCTGACTGCTCCCTGTATCAATTGCAGAAATTGTCTACCAAAATTCTCATCCAAAGCAACTCCGGTAGACTCTGACTCAATATCGGTCGCTCCTATGATCGGTGTAGTCATGCCAATACCAGCGGCAGGAGGCAGATTCGTTGGGGTCGTAGGAGCAGGATCACCTATCGGAGGTGGGGGATCTACCCGTATCTCATCAATCGGATCTGCAAATCTAGCCACTCGACCTCGTCCACGGCTAGTTCGACGACCACGTCTAGCACTCATTTTGATGGATCTCAAGTTTACTACAGAAGATAAAACTTAGGGTTAGATAAGCACTTGGAGTCTCGAACACAATTTAAAAATCTTAATAATTTTGTGACATGGCCTTTGTAACTTGTTTTGTAAAATATTTCAAAATCGTATTTTCAATATGGACTCGTACACGGTCCGATGGTTAAAAACCAAAAGCTCTGATACCAATAAATGTAACCCCCTAGACCCGGCCTATGCGTTTCGACTAAGTCTAGTGGATCACATACATGATTCTTAAAGACATTTTTTGAAACCGTTATCCAATCAATGTAAAACCACATTATTCATGACATGAAATTATAATAAATTATACTATTAAAACTCAACTCTTAAATATAAAACCAATCAGTAATAAATTAATTTAAAACATATCTTAAAAATCAAAACCACGATAAACTGAATAGCTTTAGAAAAAGTATCATAATTATAAAATCCAATACTTTAAAATAGATCCATGTCACCAGAATAAAGTCAACTTGCAAGTTTAAAATATTACAATCAGATATACTTCAAGAGATATGTTGATCCTCCAAGTTCTCGAACCGAGGTATCTAACCAACAGTATCTGAAAGGGGAAAAATATTTTCGAAAGGTGAGCTAGGCTCAGTGTGTCCCACCATTACCATAAAATCACAATAGGTACATTAAACAAATTATAGTCCAGTAAATCTCACAAATTCATAAAAGAGTTTAACTTTTGAAAATCATAGTTTAAACCCTTTTCTGGTACACCATTAGTAGTTCCAAAAATTATTTTCCATATAGTTTACTTTATGCACATAGCAAAAAGAAAGCCGACTTAAGGATAGGCTATGAAGCTTGTATCCTTAAGCCCAAGTCAATAAGTCCATATAGCTTACCCTAAGCACACAGCAAAGAAAAGCCGACCTAATGAAACATCTTGGGGCCCTCAAGAGTCACATTAGGCCCGTTTATTAGCTTGATCAGAGCTATACAATTGTAGTTCAATCCATCCCAAAATCAATATCCATATACCAGTCATCAAAGTCCATAAATTATCAACAATAAATCGGTGTACCAACAATAATAAACCATATATTTCAATGTACCATATTTCAAAACATATAAAACCATTATGTAGTAAACAGGAACACACCTCGATAATGGGTTCAGATAGTAGATCTACTGATTGCTGGTTTCACCACGCTCTGTTACAGTTTTCGAACGGGTGAATACTGGTATACGTGGTTTAACTGATCTAGAAGAGTTGGTTCGAGCTGTCGAATGATTTGGAGAGTCTCTTGTACCTTCAAACAATAATAATTAATCAACCCCAAATCTTACTAAATTGTTCAAAGCTAAAATTCTTAAGTATATAAGCATATTTTGGTTTTTACTATCATTTTGGGGTATTTCGAGTCTGAATTTGGCCAAACGGATTGCGGAATCGCAATTAGGACGTCAAAAAACATAAAGTATGAATTTTCAAAAATTCAGATTCTTGGTCAAAGTCAAAGTCAACCACTTTGACCATCAATTTGGAGGCCTTCGGGTTCGAATTTGACAAAACGGACTCCAGAAACGGATTTGGGACGTCGAAAACTATCAGAATATGTATACTCGGAAAAGATTTACGGCCATTTAAGGGTCGGTCAAAGTCATTTTAAGTTTTGGTCAAAGGTAGTCAACGGTCAACGGTCACGGTCAACGGTCAATGGTCGGGTCGGGTCGGGTCAGACCGGTCAAACCGGTTCAGACCGGTCAAACCGGTTTCCAGTCCTCCACTCTCCCTAGGGCAGCGCGTGCGGCGCGTGAGGCCTCCTCCGGGGGTCTAAAAATTCCGGAAAAATTTCTAAAAATTATTTTAAGCGATTTCGAGATACTTACAAAGATCGGTTCAAATTTTTGAACAGCGGAGAGCTCGATTTCAACTTGGTCGAATCTTTGACTGCTCCACCTCCTCACGCGCCGCCGTCGACGGCGAACAAGGTTGACACCGGCGGACTCGAAACGACACAAGGAACACGATGGTGCAGGAGGTGTCGAAAACCGATCAACGATCAGAGATGAATTTAAGATTTTCCCGGCGGTGGTGCTAAAAAACGTCGATACTTTGACTCGAAATTCACGGCGTTTGGCAGCGTTTCACTAAAATTGGTTTATTGGGCTTTGTTCACGAGTCGAAGATGAACACGATGGTGGTTTCAATTTGACGATCGGATGTCGAACGGCGTCGGGATCAGACTTGCAAGAAGGGTGCGAGAGGAGGAATTTTGTTTACAAAAGTTTCTGATTTTACAGTGCATGTATAAAACCACATAACCTGCCGACACTCTTTGGCTAAATTCAGAGCTTAGTCCCTGAATTTCCTTTAACTTCTAAAATGGCCTAAAATTTTGAAAACTTCTGATTAAATCCTCAAATTTTGCCAAATTACTTAATTAATAATTTTTTTTTCCAAATTTTATTCCGAGTTGTTACAATTATCACAAGGAACGCATCTATCATATAAGCCTATTTTTGTTGGGAAGCCTCTCCCATCCATATAATAATACCATGCTTAGGAATATAGTCAGAGAACCAGATAAGTTTATCTCAAGCCACATTAACCCTCTTAACTCCCAACTCCTATATACAATTAATCTTTTGCAGATATAAACTATCTCAAATTGACTATTTTAAAAAATAATAATATTTTATCAATAATTCACATGGTTTTTGACTCTTCAACTTTTATATGAAGAGTTAATAATGTTAAGTTTTTTTTAAAGCATTGTATAGCCTATAAATTGGATGATAAGTATTTAGTGGAAAAGATAAAGGGGAAGTGGGTGCGAGTCCAAGGGGTAAAAAGCCCTTAAGATGCCTAAGAGCCCATCCACAAGTCGTCTATTGCTAGCAAATAAAAAGTGATACACCCCGCACCAGAGCTTAAGTAGTGTTGGAACAAATTATTTTTTTAATAAAAATATTTTAAATAAATATGTATTCAATCTATTTATTGTCATAACCATTTTTATATAAAACAATTAAATATTATTTTAAAAACAATTATGACTTTTATTTGGAAAATTTGATCTTTTTTAATCGATTTGAATAAAATGGAAAAGAGTCGTCATCGACCTTTGGGTTAGGTAGGTTGAATACCTAAAAACGTCTTTTAATTTTTTTTAATAAAAATCAATTTTAAGACAAAAATAGTCTGCTTTTACCAGAAATTCGATTTGATGGGTACAAGAGTCGGTTACGCGTGGGGAAGGATTAACACCCTCACAATGCCCAAAATTGGTAATGTGTATCTTACACCTTGTCGTAAATGGTGGAAATCATGAATCAAATATAAAGTTAAAAATATGATCGATTTATTGAACATGGATTAATTTGCTTTGAATTAAATATTAGGGAAAATTCTTTAACTTGAAAAGAAATATCGAGATTAACAATCCTCCATCAGGAAATCTATTTCGACTATTTCTTATCCATAAAGAATATTCCCTCTTTGATAAAACATGAATCGAATATAAATTGAAAATCGTCATTTGCGTAAAATGAAATAAATTGATTTTTAGAAACATGCATTGCATTGTTCAACTTAAAATAAAAAGAATTAATTAGCAAAATAAAATTAATTTTATTTCAAGTTCACATTTGTTCGGATTACACCACTTCATCAAGCGATGCTTTCCACGCCCATTCTACAAATTGTTGTTCTTGAAAATATTCAAATAAAATTTAGTAGATAAAAATACAATAGAAATAAATGAAATCGAAAATATATGAAATAAAATATTTATAGTAAATAGAACTAATAATATTTATTTAATACAATACCAATAACCACAATATGTAAAAAAACCCATTCATACTTAAAGGACTAAAATAAAAAACAAACAAACATTACCAACCAAAATAAAATACCAAAAATAAGCATTTAAGGGACCCAAATAAAATTAACAGAAACATAAAGGATCGGAATAAAATTACAAACAAACCAAAGTCATAAACACAAATATTAAACAAATAAGGTACTGGAAATGAAAATAACTCATAAATAATATAAAAGGACTAAAATCAAATAAACAAAAACATAAAGGAGCAAACAATGATTAAACCAAATGCCTAAATAGTGACTAAAATAAAAGATTTACAAATGTCATGGCCAAATTTGAACATCAAGGAAAATATCATAACACACTAAATCAGTGACCTAAATAAAAATAATAAAGATTAAAGGAAAAATTCGAAACAAACAAATAATATAAGAAGTGACTAGAATAAAATAAAACAAAACATGCAGGCTTAAATCAAAACTAGCAAATAAAATAAATCTAGTGACCTAAATGTAAAATACGCTAAACATACAGGGACTAAACTGAAAATAACCCTAAAAATATATAACATACATAAAAAATGAGAAAATCACAAAAACAGTCCCTACAGGTGACTAACATGCAAAAACATGCTAAACATAGGGGGGGCCTAAGTACAATTTCCCCCTAAAGTTTGTTATAAATGTCAACATTTTCTTCTTCTTTTTTCATTATTTCATTTTTAAATAAGTTTTAGAGAGAGAGAGGGGATACCCTCTCTCTAGGAATTTGGTGAGCAGTCGATGGGTACCTTCGCCGGTCGTCGTGTCGGTCGTCGACGTCACCACTGGTGGCCGATGGCCACCAAATTTTATCAAGAGATCCGTCTCGGCCTCCTCATCTTCGATATGGGGTCCATTTTACGAGAGGAGGTGTCGTTTGTCGTGAAATAGTCGAAGACCGTTCGGTTTTCTTCTCTCCGATCCGCCATCGCCCGCCGTTCGATTGTCGTGAATCTTCAGTATATTGGTCTCCTCCTCCAAGTTCACATCCTCACCATTTGAATCGTGGAGAAAAGGCCCCGAGCACCTCAAATGTCATCGGCCAAAGGTAGTATTCCTTTCACTCTTTTGTTTTTATTTTTTTTATTTGTGATTTGTTACGTAAGAAAGAAAAGGGAAAATATTTTCTCAAATGTTTTTTATTGATGATAATTAGTTGTTACATTGCTTGAAATCATGGGGAAAACCCCTGTTACAAACCATATTTCGAACCAAAAACCCTTACATTGTTTGGAAAACCCGAGAGCCCTTGTTTCCAGAGACCCTCCCTCTGTTTTTTTTCGGTTCGATTTCCCTCTCATTTCTAGTTCCCTCTCCCTTTCTTTTCAATATCTCTCCTTCCTCTTTATTGATGCATGTTCCTGTCTCATAAATCCCCTCGGGATTTTGTGTGGTTCTTTGATTTGTTTGTTGATGGACTGATTGATTCAGTCACTGTGTTGGTGCAGCAGGCGGGAACAATTCGACGGCAGAAGCATGATATCCCTAGCGTTAAGTTTCAGAAACCTAGGGGGTCGGGTCAGATCCTGGGTCGGGTCTGGATCCGGGTCGGGCTTGAATCAGGCCATTTGGGTTTGTTGGGTTGATGTAATCTGGACTGTAATCGGGTTGTTGGATTGGGCCAGTTGGTTTGGGCTTCGGGTCATTGTTTGGGCCGGCTGTTTTGGGCCTCGGTTGGTCTGCACAAAATGTGTAAACAGAATAATTAATAATAATAATAATAACAATTATAATAATAATAATTAATAATAATATTAATATATTTGTAGACCCGGACAAAAACGAGTTTCTACATTTATGTTTATGATTAAATTTATTTATAGACTCATTTATTAGTTCATTTCTATTCACAAACAACTTTGTTTACCCCAATAAAACTAGTTATGTTTATTTCATTTATTTATAATTATTAATTTTATTTGATTATCTTATATCCAAAAAAGTAAGAAATAAATTCATTTATAGTTTTTTTTTGTTTATCAATGAATAAATTTTTAACTGTTTATAAATATGTTAATTATATGTTTGTAAACATGTTGAATGAATATATTCATGAAAATGTTTCTATTCTTTCTCATTTTGATGCTTTTCTTTTTTTCTTTACCACATGCTTTCACTTGTTTCTTGCTATGGCAGTTGGACCTCTTAGTTTTTGTTTTTAAGACTTAATATAAAACTAGGTGGTTAAACTATATGTTAAGTTAATTTTAGGTGTTTAAAGAGTTTTCGTTAAAAATAAGTGTCTAATTTTCGTTAAAATTATGCGTCTAACTTTTTCTCTTTTATACTTTTAAATGCCTACACAATAATTACCGTTAAAAACGTTAAATGGCACGTGTTACTTTTATAAAATTCCAAATTTTTTATCTAAATTTAAATCTTAAAGATATATATTTAAAAAAAACCCAAATTTTATAAATTTACAAAAAAAAAAACTTAAAATCTCTAAAATCCCCAATTCCAATCCTCTTACCCTTGCCGACCTCTAGAAAGTCGTCCGTTGGACCAATTTTCTAGTCAAATACGTCTTCCCCAACGTTGCTGTCAAAATCTTAACACTCAAATTCTTAAATTTTAAAACCCTAAACTCCAAAATTCCAATTGGATTGAGAAATATGCTCACCAATGTTGATACACGGAGGTGGGTTTTCATATACGGGGGTTGAGATGACCCCAAATTGCTGAACCAAGAAAGGGAGATTTAAGGGCTAACGACATAGGGCTTGGGGAGGAGAAGGCACGCAGGGGAAGGAGTTGGGAAATTAGGATTTTTATATTTTTTTCTAAAAAGTGTTTTTTAAAAGATTTTATTTTTTTATTTTTTTCAAAAATAGAAATTTTAAAAAATTGTAATCGCGACACATGTCACTAAATGATTTTTTAACGGTTGTTACTGCGTAGGCATCTAGAAGTATAACAGAAAAAAAGTTAGACATATATTTTTAACGAACAATTCTGTGGACACCTAAAATTAACTTGAGATATAATTTGTACATTTATTTTTACATTAAGCCTTATAATAAACTTCTTATTTTGATCATAAAAATAAAAACAAAAAATCTCTGTTGAGAGACTCACTCACCAAAGTCAGGTATGCGACGCAAGTCGATCTGGATTAGTCAAGGTGAAGTCTTGAAACCGGAAGGGCAACAAAAAAATCTTATTAATCTAAGGGTTTTTTCCTTAAAAAATATGATAAAAAAATAAATATACATGCAAATAAAATAATTTAATTGATTTTCATTATATAGTACATTATAAATATTTTTAAATTTGGATTCTTTAATAATTTTTAATTTTATAATTTTTAATATTGCTAATTTTTTATTTTTTATTTGAAAAAAATAATAGGTTATATATATATATATATATATATATATATTACCAACAACAAGTTGGTTTAGTGGGATAAGCCACTAGGTAGGGGTATTCATTTTTCGATTTTAACCGAATTAACCGACTGAACCGAATTAGTTTGGTTAATTAGGTCGGCCATCGAATTAGTTCGGTTCGGGAATTGTAACACCCCAATTTAGGGGTTAAATTTTAGAAATTATAAAGTATTGGATTTAATTGGTATTTTGGAAGAAATTGAGGATTAAATTGTAAAATCGTAAAGTTGGTAGATCGTTTTAAGAAGTGCAGGAAATTCAGTGACTAAACTCATGGTTTACCTATTTTTATGGGATGAATTATAAACCCTTTCCCGATTGTTTCTATGCATTTTTCCCAGTTTTCCCTCCCCCGTCAACCCCTCTTTGAACTCCGATCTACTCACCGTCCGACCTCCAATCGACGAACCGAAACCACTATCGTGTTCGTTGTCGACCGATGAACAAAACCCCTTAAACCTTTCATCGTGAATCGTCTTCGTTCGTCGTTAATTTCAGTCGGAAGTATCGTTGGAATTAACTCGATTTCAGTTGGTTTTTCGTCGATTCACGACGATCCGACCATCCGTTTTCGACACCTCCCACACTATCGTGTTTCTTACATCGTTCTGACTCCATCGATGTCCTTTGTCTCTCCGTCGTCACCGGCGCGTGGAGGGGTGAGAAAATCAAAGTTTTCGATGTTTCGGAATCGAGCTATCCGCCGTTAAAAATTGTGAACCGAGCTCGGTAAGTGTCTCAAAATGACTTAAAATAATTATTAGGAATTTTTCCGAGAATTTTCCGACACCGTATCACTGTTCACGCGCTGCATGCGTTGTCACTGCACGTAGAGGGTGTTAGTTTTGTAATTAATTTCTGTTAGGGTGATAACAGTCGACTGTTGACCGTTGACCTACGTTGACCATTGATCGGGCGTTGAACGACCTTTGACCGGGTATACCTATCCTGACATTTTTCCACGTTCTGAGTTCGATTCCGCAGCCCGTTTTTTAAAATTCGGATCTGAATGCCTCGAAATTGCCAAACAAACCCGTTGACTTTGACTTTGACTGAAAATTCAAAAAAATTGAAAAGTCTTATTTTATGTTTTTGACGTCCCGAATCTGTTTTTGGGGTCTGTTTCGCCAAACTCAAACCCGGTAAGCTGTTTTTTACTGATTTATCACCCGATTTGATTTGTTTTTCGGAATTAAGCTCCGTTTTTTATGTAATTTCTATTGATATGGATCCGAGGAAATATGGGAAGTTGAATTAAAGATCAAAGGAGTTCGAATGTAATTTATATGGTCGATCAGTATGGAACAGAAATCGAGGTAATACTTTACTACCTCTTTATGTTTTATGGAACATGTGAATATTGGTAAATGCATGATTAAGATAATATTGGTCTCATTTGTGTAGTCAATTAATTTCTACACTCAATCTGAATACGGTAAAAAGGTTCAGTAATTTATTATGGTTCAAATGACTTTTATAAGAAATTGAAAGATTGTTAGAATTAAATTACAAGTTATGTGCTCAGTGATAAAGAAATCAACCTGGATCTGTAACTTATAACTTATTTCATCAAAGATTAAATGTTAAAGGTACTTGGATGAGAAATTATGAGAATACTCCGGTAGGGTAAAATTACGAAAATACCCTTATGTTATAAAAAGACAAGATTTGACTATAGAAGTTGGATAAGAGGTTTTTAAAGACAGATTTGATGAAACTACTGATGTGCATAAGAAATGCTAGTTTTGCTTAGAAAATATAGATAATCGATTTTAACCCAAGAGGGTTTGTGCAATAATATAGGAGTCTGTTAAGGGAATCATTTCAAGATCAGAGAATGTTCGGGAAAGCAATTAATCATAGGATCTCTAAATTATATTATTTGGTTAAGAGTTAATACCGAAATTATTTGGTTAAGAAATTACAAAAATGCCCTTGAAAGGTAAAAATAGTCCGAGTTGACTCTGAATGGGAAAGTAACCTAAGAATTTGTACTTAAACCGATAAATTACTGATTTGATTGTTTATATCCTACTTTTGTATGAAAAATTCCTGATAATTCGTTAGTAACATCTAAAAAGACTTTTAACCTGGAAATCTCCGATTTAAGAATAAATTATCAAGAGTGCTCTTTTGTCAGAACTATTCAAAAGGACTGGAAAACATGACACTTTTGAATTAAATAATAAGATCAGATGAATGGAAATGATCGAAATACATCGGATCTGTCAGAATAGTTCGATGGGACTGACATAAATGATAAGTTTGAATTTAATAATAAGATCGGACGGAATGAATTATTAGATTACAATGGATCTATAAAATGACCAGAATACCCTTAAAATACAAATGACCAAGAATATCACCAAGCTCAGGAATGATTGGATATCCTCGAGCTCTGAAATGAATGGAATAAAGCTGAACACCAAAATAACCAAAATACCCTTATGGCCTATACTAAGTAAATGACTTGGATTAATTAAGGAATCCAAATAAGCATAGGTGTTGGACTACCTTTAAAAGTTATGGAACACAGCTTAAGTGAGTCGATCAACCTTAATGATATGTCAGTACCTAAACGACATAGATATTACTTGAATGCGTGTTCGTCTTCTCAAGTTTGACTCGATGATAATTTTGGAAGTATACAGCTAAACTCTAGATTCAGTACTAAGAATTGGATATTTGTTCGACAAATCAACCACGAGACCGAACTGAACGAAAGTATAATATGTATCTAAAATTCAGGAACATCTGAATTACTCTAGAAAACCCCAAAGTAAATAGAATGGACTTGACTGCTAAATGAGCTAAGTAACCACAATGACGGAGTATTAAGTAAGTGATTTGGATAAGTCTGGAAACTCTGATGAGTTTATAAGATGTATTGTCCTTATGGGTCATGAACTACAAATTAAGCACGTCGGTATTTCATGATATCGTGGAAGCGTGGAAATGAAATAAAGACCATTGGAAGACCTATTCAGTGATGATTCTGAAGATGATTTATGGACAATAATTTTTTGTATTAAAGAGTGAATACCTGAAGGACAAAGAATGACCCGATCAACATGAATTAGTTATGGGAGTTGTTCAGCTTGAGTTATTTCAATAATCTGATAGATCGACACAGACTGTAAATGTCTCGAACCTTCATTTCTTCCTTATCAGCTCAAGTCTCATTCTGAATAATTGATGATTCCGTCAGTTATTGAACTTATCCAATAATGATTTTAAATTCTAACATTCTATCGGTATATTGAAGATCCGTGTTTCTCTACATGCTAAGATTATCCAGTACCTCTGAATAATATATGTAAACTCTAGTGTGTTCCCTAACCACATGAATATTCTATCTGATTTCTGATTTGAATTCTTTATGATACTTGACATGGATTCTGATTTGATACTTGACTTGGATTCTGGTCTGATACTTGACATGGATTTTGACATGATACTTGACCTGAATTATGTTTTGATTTTTTATATATCCGTTTACGGACGGAACATGTTTTATTTGGAGTGTTTGGTTGGACTGATTACTATGGTTTTTGATAAATATTTTATGGGAGGGTGTTGTTGGAGGAAGTTACTATTACTGTTACTGTAGACTACTCTGCTTTGTGCTCAGGGCCTTACTTGGAGTGTTGGTGGGTGTATGGTTCTGGGGAACCTACACATTATAGAGTGTTCGGTTGGAGGGATTAATATGGTTTTTAAATAAAGATATGTTTTAAATTGCCATTGTTTTAAAAGAAAAGATCTGAATATTTTCATTGGTTTTGCGGGAACACACTAGACAATCTGTTATGATCTCCTAAACCCAGTCATCCGAAATATTTCCCTTCGAACGAAAATATTATTGTCTGTTACTACCTGAGATATCAATGGGACCTCAGCTCAGCCTAAAAATATGTATATGTCTGAATCAATAAGGAAATATACGTTTATGTGTATCTGCACGTTCTTCAGCATCATCTGGTAGTTTTGTATTACTGAGCTTTCAAAAGCTCACTCTGTTACTCACCTTTTCAGGTTAAAAGAATTGAACTAGTGCATCTATCGATATCAGTAAACAAGTTATTTCGGCGTTGTTTGCAGAGTATGGTACATGTGATTAGGGAGCATGTAATTGTATTTTGTTTTATATACGAGTCTGAAAATCTGTTTTATTTCTGCATACTATTAAATCATTTTTTTAAGTTACATGTTTTAATAAAAAATTTAAATTTTCCGCTATTTTTACAGTGGGTCGCTCAGGTGGCCCTAATGTGACACTCCAGATCGGATCGGGTTACCCGCATCGGTCCGATCCGATCTGAGGGGGTTACATGAACAATTAACATTTTTTCAATATTCTGTTAATGGTTAATTCGATTCAAAATTTGTTAATTAACTGAATTAACCAAATTAACTGAAATTATTAAATATGAAATATATTATATATATTATATACATATTTTAAGCTCAAACTCATTAAGAATTAAGGCTCAATTATTTTTTAACCACACTAAACTCATTAAAATATCAATACCTAATTAAAATTTTAATCCAAATAAAAAATATTATTATTATATTCAAATTAATCTAATTAAATAAATTATAAAAAAAATCGGTTAACCGGCCGAAATAACCGAACTTTGTTCGGTTCGGTTAATATTTTCAAAAAAAGTTTGATTCGATTAACGGTTAAAGAAAAATGTTCAATTAATGGAAATTTGGTTCGGTCAGTGGCTGAATTAATCATTTGAACACCCCTAGCACTAGGTCCTTTAAGCAAGGTCAAGGGTTCGAATCCTGGCGTTTGCGAATGGAGCAAACTAGGTTGGGATGGTCGCCCTCGCCTCTGCACTACCTGATCTGGATTAGTCGGTCAATAGATCGGATACCAGTGATTAATTCAAAAAAATATGTTTATATTTTTAATAATTATCAGTATTTATTTTTAAATATTTTAAAATTTCAATAATTTTTAAAGATTGAATAAAACCTCAATTTTTTTAGTAAAGATAGGGACGTTAAATTAGGTAATGGTTCATGTTTTAGGTTAGGTTATGTCAGGTTAGGTCAAATCGAGGATGAATCATTTGAGATTAATTCAATGATTTGACTCGAGTCAAGCGGGATCCAGAACGACTAGGATTCAAGTCACTTTTAAGTTGATTTCAAATCATATTTAGTTTGAGTATAGGTAGGATTAATTTTAGGTCAGGTCAATATCAATCAAAACCAAAATAATTTAGGTCTGAATCAGTTAAATATCATATTAATTGAGGTTTGGATGGATTTTAGGTCGAGCATAATTTAAATAGAGTCATGTCATTAACGAATAAAATTCAGGTAGACTAATATCAATTTTGGGTAAAATTGACGGATAAGATTCTTCCTTTGCAAGGTAAATAATATGATTTACTTTATATTTATTATGTTTATTTAATTAATATTTGAAATTATTTATTAATAATTCTATTTTGCTTTTATAGGGTATCTTTACAACAAGCATATTTAAAATGGTTTGTGAAAGACTTTGTTTTGATTCTTCCCGTTAAATGTAAAAAATTTTATTATTTTTATATTTATTTCATTAATATTTGAAATGATTTATTAATGATTCTGTTTTTACTTTTGTAAGGCATCTTTACAATAAGCATATTTAAAAAGGTTGGTAAATGACTCTATTTTGATTCTTCAATTTAAAAGTAAATAATATTTTTTTATATTTATTATATTTATTTCAATAATATTTAAAAATGATTTATAATGATTATGTTATCGCTTTTGTATAATAACAAAATTATCTTTCAATGTTTGTACAAATGGTTATTTTGCCTCAATTTTTTTAGGAGCATTTTAGCCCTAACGTTTTATTTTGGAATAAAATGCCTCTTGTTGGATGGAATTTACTAGTTGACTAACAGTCAATACTTCTTATTGACATGACAGGTCCATGTTGATTCCACGTCATCAATAAAATATATTTTTATAAGTGTATGTATAATTAATTACAATTATAATTTACTCTAAAAATATTTTTTTTGCAGGTGTGGTATCACACATGGACTTGCCATGTCCACATGAAACATTAACCGTTAATCAACCAACGATTTTCATCCAATCAGGGGATATTGATTCAATTGAATGGATGAAATAGCCAAGAGGGGTGAATTGGCAAATAAAATTTTCGGTGGAAGCTTGAAGAGAAAATATAAAAATTGAACACGAGAATTTAGAGTGGTTCTACTTTATAAACCAAAGTCTACATCCACTATCTTAGCTATCCACACTAAGGATTTTCACATATTCATTAATTTGTAACTACATTTGAGGATAAGGTGTAACCTTACAACTCCCTAAAAAATTATACCCCAAATTCTTTAGACTCTCTCTCAAAGAGAAAATTACAAATTGCAAACTTATAAAAACCACACTAGGAATGTGTTTGTACAATTCAAGAATAAATAAGAAAACTTGAGAAATAAATACAAATGAGTACAAAAGTGTTCTTTGAAAGCAAAAGAAATGTTGAAGAATGTTGACTTGATTTTGGCTCAAATTTGTTATTTTTTTGATTTCTCTTTGATCTTTTATCTTTACATATGACTTGGAATCTTTTTTATACTCCCTCTATTAATTCTAACAGTTTGGGTTGTTGTGGGAGTGAATAGAGCCGTCGGAAGGTAGTTTCACACAATAAATGTTGTCCAGAAGCTTGTAGTATTGATACTCGGGCTTTGAGTAACAATAGTCCCTGCATTAAATACAAAATATAATCGTTGGAGAAAGGTAGTATCGATATTGGTACAAGGGGAGTCGGTACTACTATAATAAGTAGTATCGATACTAAGACTAGTATTGGTACCAAATGAGTATACTAGAATTTGACAATTTCAAAAACAAAAGGGTTGTATCGATACTATCATGTGGGGTATCGATACTACTATGAAAAGTAATATCAGTACTGAAATAGTATCGGTACCAAAATAGCATTATGTTTTGTCAGACCTATAGACAGTATCGGTACTGCAACTGTATCGATACTACTGTGTAATTTTGGGCTTCAGCATTGTTAGTTGTATCGATACATCATGAACAATATCGATATTGCTCTTGTAGTATCAGTACTACTATACTTAATGATACATCATTAATAGGTTTATAAGAAGTTCTTTTGTGTTTGCCTTTAGCACATGTTCACAAATTTTACCAAGATCAGTTTTTATCTTAGGCAAGGCTCTTATTAGATTGCTTTGAACATGTTTTTGTAAAACACTTATGCTAGCATGTCCAAGTTTCCTATTCCACAACCAACAATCATGCTCATCTTTAACAATCAAACATACATTAGAAATGTCAACATTATCTAGATGCACCATATAAATATTTCCTATCCTATGACCAACGAACATAATCATATTAGATGCAATGTCAACAATTTTACAACCATTAGACTCAAAATAAGACATTATATCCCTTATAACATAATTGACTAATACTAAAAAGATTATGCTTTAACTCATTCACATATAAAACATTTTCAATAAGAATGGAAGAGTTGTTACTAATAGAATCAATTCCTTCAATATGACCTTTTGAGTTGTCACCAAAGGTTACTACTCCTTCACTTTTAACTTTAAGCTCCAATAACAGACTCTTATCACTTGTTACGTGTCTTGAGCATCCATTATCAAGGTACCATGAGTTTGAACTTTTGTATTGTGCCTTGTAGAAATGCTCTTCCACTTACAACATAGATCAAGCTTTGATTTTTGGTACCTAAATTCTTTTGGTCCATAGGCATTAGTTCCCAACAATCTAGTCTCCTTAGGTATATACTTTTCTAGGATATCATTGTCCTTAGTAGTAATGAGTCCTTTGGGGACCTATATACTTCTGAAAACTTTCTCATTTGAGGTTCTTTGCGGACCTCTATGATTGTCTGGTCTAAAGCTATTTCTAACATAGTTGGATTTAGAAGTTTGTCCTTTTTCAAAATGATTTGTTCCAACTTTGTTAAAAGAAGCCCTATGATCATCAAGTTTCTTTTGATAATCATCATGAACCTTTGAAAGTAGGTTGTACAAGTCTTAATTTTTCTTTTCAAACTCATCAAGTTTGACTTGCATATCCTTGACCCTATTTTCAAGTTCATTGTTGGTCTTGGATAAGAGATCATTTTCATTTTTCAATTTTGAAATATTTTTCTTATGTTTTGAAAACATGATCTCAATTTCCGAGGCCAAGTTATCATAAGTCTCTTGCAGCTCATCAAAAGAATATTCACTTAATGTGGATGAGTCAGAGGTTACCTTAGTTTCTCTCTCAATGGCAATGAGACACAAGTTGGCTACCTCTTCATCCTCTTCATTGGATTACTTATCATCACTCCATGTAGCTACATGTGCCATGTGTTTCTTCTTAGATGATTCATTCTTCTTCAATTGTGAGCATTCAAATTTGACATGCCCAGGCTTTTTTGAACTCATAGCAAATTAGTGTTAGAACAAGATGATATTCTCCCATATTCATTTGGGCCAAGTGCACAAACTAGGATGTGCATTGCCTTTGCATTGAGTTGGAACAATTTCTTTTCTTCTTCACTTCACTTCTTCATTTCTCTAGTTGGAGTAGAGTGACATTTCATCATAATGCTCAATGCTCCCAAATCATTTGCTTGAATAAAGAGTTTCATCATATTCTTCTAATAGGCATAGTTAGCTCTATTGAAGTATGGAGGCTTGTTCATGGGTTGAGAATTATTAACAATGTCAAAACTTAATGTAGAGGCAATTAATGACTTGAATGATGATTGAACTCGTCTAAGATCTTCTCAAAAGGTGGTTAAACCTTCCAATGAGTCTAGCTCTGATACCAATTATTGAGTCAATCAAATAGATGAAATAGTCAAGAGGGGTGAATTGGTAAATAAAAATTGAACACAAGAATTTAGAGTGGTTCGACTTTATAAGCCAAAGTCTACATCCACTACCTTAGCTATCCACCCTAAGGATTTTCACAAATTCCCTAATTTGTAACTACCTTTGAGGATAAGGTAACCTTACAACTCCCTCAAGAATTATACACCAAATTCTTTAGACACTCTCTCAAAGAGAAAATTACAATTTGCAAACTTATAAAAATCTCACTAGGAATGTGTTTGCACAGTTCAAGAACAAATAAGAATGCTTGAGAAATAAATACAAATGAGTACAAAAGTGTTCTTTTAAATAAAAAGGAATGTTAAAGAATGTTGACTTGATTTTGGCTCAAATTTGTTGCTTTTTGGCTTTTGTTTTGATCTCTTATCTTCACATATGACTTTAAATCTTGTTTTTATATTCCTTCTATTATTTATAATTGTTTGGGTTATTGTGGGAGTGAATAGAGTCATTGGGAGGCAGTTTCCCGCAATAAATATTATCCTGAAGCTTGTAGTATCGATACTCAAACTTTGAGTATCGATACTCCCTGTATTAAATACAAAATATAGTCATTGGGGAAATGTATTATTGATACTGGTACAAGGGGTATCAGTACTACTATAATAAGTAGTATCGATACTAAGACTAGTACCGATACCAAATGAGTATACAAGAATTTGACAATTTCAAAAACAAAATGGTAGTATCGGTACTACCATGTATGAAAAGTAGTATCGGTATTAAAATAGTGTCAGTACCAAAATAACATTATGTTTTGTCAAACCTATAGACAATATCGGTATTACTGTGTAATTTTGGGCTTCAACATCGATAGTTGTATCGATACTTCATGAACAATATTGATATTGTTCCTGTAGTATCGATACTACTATACTTAAAAAGGATTTTTAACTTGATTGAATTTCGAATTCCTTAGTAAAAATTATTTCAAATAGATTTCTAGTATAAGACTCAATTTTTCAATAGAGTGGGGAGTTAAAAAAATAGAGTTTTTAACCTTAAAAATAATTTATATATTTGATTGACCGAATCGAATATAATCTTAAAATTTGTTAAAATTATTTAACATTTTTGGTATATCAAAATATTAAAGTGTGTTCAACAGGGGACATTTTGCTCCAAAATGAAACCTTAAGGGATAAAATGCTCCATAAAAAAGGATAAGGGCAAAGTGATTGTGTGTGCAAATGTTAGAGAATTATTTTTTTCATTATACATTTTATATTTGTAGGGCACCTTTGCAGTAAGTGTATTTAAAATGATTATGAATGATTTTGTTTTGATTTGGTACTAGAGGCTATAATAGTTTGGTAAAGTCGAAAATATTTAACACTATTGAATATTTCATCTCCTTTGGCTTATCACTTACTTGACTAGACTGAAATAATTGGATTGGTTTGCCTGTTGATTGATTCCTACCACCTTGTAAATTGTGACGTTGGTTTGATTGGACTAAATTATTGTAAATTTTTATCTAAGTAGTTACTCGTGGTTAAATTATGTTGGTAGCATTTTGACTTTCAAAGCTAAAAAGTTGTTTGTAATTTAATAGCATTAATAACATTTATATCTTTTGTGATAAATAGAAACTCGATGAAGAAATTTTTAGTAACAACGTTGGGATTTTAGGTTCTACACTTGTAAAGCTTTTACTATAAGATCCAAGAAGTTAATTTTTTACATAAATTTATTTAGTTGATTCAATTGTAATTTTAATTTATTAAATTGTAATAAATTTGATTTGTAAAATTTATAAATTATGTAAGTTTCGATATTTATAAATTTAATAAAATTTTCCATCACAAGTAAAATCATGTCTAAATTGATTTATTAATTATAATAATGATTTAAACTTATTTATATTTTAAAACTATTTTATATAATTTAATTTATAGTCTAATAAAATTAATATAAATAAAAGAATTAATAGTTTAAAGTAATTATTATTAATAGTTTTAACAATACAAATAATTAATTGATTATAATTATTTACATATATAGAAAGTAAGTTTATTAATCTAATGATCATTATTAAACTTACTAATTTAATTATCATATCTAATAATCTGCCTTAATGATGAAAAATTATTTATTAATATATTTTTATCACTTACAAACTATTGATTTAATTAAACTTTGAACTATATTTATAAATTACAATTATATATATATATATATATATATATATATATATATAATAAACTTATTAATCTAATTATTATAATTAATCTAATTATTATAATTAATCGTGCACTTTAAATAGTTAAATAAATATCAAATTTGATCAATATCATATATTGAATTATTTCAAGTTGAGATCGTTTCAAATCGAGTTATATAAGTTATTTACTAAGTTAATCTCGTGCTCGTGTTCATATCAAGTCAAATACAAGTCAGGTTCAATTATCACATTATCGAATTCAATTCAGATTCATGTCATTTTAAGATCGGATGCAGATCGAGTTAAGATTTGAAATAATCAAATCCAATTCGAGTTCAAGTCAATACCATTTCGAATTCGAATCAACTTCAGGTGGTAAGTCAAACAATTCTGACTCAAGTCGGGTTTCTATTAGTTTTTCAGGTCGCGGATAAGTTTCTTACATACTGACAACACAGTAAGTCGGTAATACAATTAATTTAAGCATTAATTTTATATCATGTCATGATTTTATTAAGCTATTTTCTATTAAAGTGATCATCTCTTACTCTTCATTTCATATCCTATGAGAACCCTTCAAAGTTCAAACATACAAAAAAAATCATAAAAAAAATTACTCATATCAGACATGTTACACCTAATGCAAAACCTGAGTTTCTGAGTAAAATGGATCACAAAGCAACACTCTCTTTCCAATGAATCAAATTCATTCATATATATAAAAAAAACAAATTCATATGTTTATTGGAGGGGCAATCAAGTCTAAACTGTTAAAAGCGCATGCTAGTATGATAAGATTCGTATTCGAACACACACCGGGAGTTTACTTCCACTTCCTGCCAAAGAACTTGCCCTTATGTCTGCCAAACATGCCATGCTTCCAGCGCTTCCCAAATTTCCCATGCTTAAATTTCCCATGTTTGAATTTTCCATGACCATGGCCGTAGAAACCCCCGTGTGCAAGATGATGAGCTCCATGTGACAAATGGTGAGCCCCGTAAACAGCAGCCGCTGCCGCAGCACCTCCGGCTAGTAATCCTCCCACACCATGTCCATGTGAACTGTGCCCTGTAAATTTCACAATTCAGGTTAAGTCATGGTATATTGATGCAAATGAAACTACAATGTATGTATGTAAATTAGTGAACCTCATTCAAGAAAACTGAGACTTTTTTAGTATCAAAGAAGATGAATGTATACTTCAATCCAGTCAACAATAAAAAACAACAGCAATAGTAACAACAAAGGGTGATGGAACATACCCCCATGATAACCGGCTGGTGGATATCCACCATGAGATGAATAAGGGTATCCTCCTAGAGGAGGATATCCCCCTGGTGGAGGATATCCAGCTGGTGGGTATCCCTGAGGAGGGTAGCCTTGTGGTGGATATCCATGTGGAGGGTAGCCTTGTGGTGGTGGATATCCTTGTGGAGGGTAGCCTTGCGGTGGATATCCATGTGTAGGATAATGCCCAGTAGCATAGCCAGCAAGATGAGAAAACAGCCCTTTGTCACTAGATTCGCCTTCATTACCACCTCCCATTTTTCTTCAGCTTACTATTAGCGAGTCCAGCAAACTATAGGACATTCAAGTTGGTTCAAAAAGAAACAGAACAATGTTAGCTGAAACACACTCCCAACAAATATATTGAAAAGAAAATACTACAAAAAGAAAAATTAACAAAAATAATCAAGACTTGGGTGGGTAGTTTAATAAAGTTGGTTCACAACTTAGGAGGTACATATATACATATATGAAGAAAAAAAATCAGTATTATCTTCATGTCCATATATGGAGTGCAGAAAACAGTAAAAGATCAAGAAGTTTCAGCGGCATTAAAGTTCCATAATCTACATAAGTCCCACTCATGAGACAGATGCAATCATACAAGCTTTCCAATACCATTAACAATGCATTAATGATCACAACTGTGCTACTGTGGTGATATTAGCTAAGATTGTTAATTTGATTAGATTTATACAGTAAATGAAAAAAAAGTATCAAAGCAGATCATAGTGTAAGATCAAGAACAATTCCGCAAACGAACAAAGAAATTTGACACGAAATGATAACACTACATTAACATAAGTTGATAATTTCAAAATCGCATTACTAGACTAAAAGAGAAAAGGATGGAAACTTTTTTTAACGCATTGATGGATGTCCATACGAGGGATTCAATTACTACTACTTTTACACGATTCGCCTAACCTAATTTAGCAATATAATTGCACAATCACTTACCACTCATATATTTTAGGATGAGTCAGACTTATAAAATTCAAAGGGATGCAACATATTATTAATAAAAAAATAAAAAAATATATCTAAAATATACGATAATTTAAAATTTTCAGGCCGACCTCTCCGCCTATATACTTGATACATCGTTGTTCCCACTAATTTTACAGAATTCGCCTAACCTAATTTACCAATATGAGGGTAAAAGGTTCTTATACACGATAAATAATGAAATATTTTAAAATTCGAAACGATCTGTACAATTAACAAAACTTGAAAATAGAGTACTAACAATAGAAAAAAAATCAAGTGATTAAACCCCACATGCACAATAATTAAAAGGAAACAAACCCAAAGATAATACAGGATCAAAGATTTCATTAATTAAAGTCGAAAAATATCGAAGCGATGGATTAAACAAACGCGATAAACAAGCTTATATGAAGGAATCAAGAATTTTGGATCAAAGGAGAGATGAAATTCTTGAACACGAAAGAAAAGACGTGAGAGAGAAATTACCTTGCTGTAGCAGATTCTTCACCAAGAGATTTTATTGAGCGGAGATGTTTGAGGATGAACTTCCAATAAAAAATTTTAACTACTATTTATAGGAAATGAAAAGAAAGAAAGATGTGATTAAAGGATAAACTATAGATTTAGTATCTAAATTATTATTTTTATTCCGTTTTCATACTGAAATTTTATTTTTTTAATCATATCTAACGTTTTGTTTAAATTTTATTTTGGTATCCACCGTTAAAAAATTAATAAAATTGATAACGTGATATTTTTCAGTAATTAGGTGTCATTATCTTATGGTGAAACTTAAACATCACCATTAAGCTTTTAATGACAAGATACTAAAATGAAACTTAAACTAAAAATTAAGCATGATTTAAAAAATAAAGTTTAAGTACTAAAACAAAACAAAAATAATAATTTAAGTGCTAAATGTATAGTTTACCCTAATTTAAATTGGTTTTGTTGGTGGTGACGTGTTTTTGGCTCTGCGTTTCTTCAACGAGACTGCTTTTATGTGAACAACATAAATAAAAAAAGAGAAAATAACCTCAGTGACCGAAAATGTCTTATAATATACGATTTTGACCAATTTTTTTTCGATTTGCCAAAATGACCAACAAAATCGTAATGCGATCTCTAAATCGCAACGCGATCTCCAGTATCGCAAATCCGTTTCCAGATTCGCAAAGCGATTTTGACTATCGCAATGCGAATATGTAAATCGCAACGCGATTCTGACTATCGCAATGTGATTTTCAAAGCGTCATTAGTATCGCAATGCGTATTTTATTTTCAAATTCCAAACACGAATATTAATATATCCCGTAATCGCAACTCATAACCTAAAACCCTAAATCACAACTCAGTCCCATCTCCATCTCTCACTCTCTAAAGCGACATTCGTCCCCATCTCTGACGAAATCCATCCCCATCTCCGGCGAAATCCATCTATCTCCATCTCTCAGAGCCACCCTCACAATCATTCACGGTCAGAAATGGAAAATCAACCAAATCAACCACCGAGGGTTAGTTTTTTTAATTATTTTTATTTTGAAATTTTTGCATTATTATTAGGTTTTTCATATTGAAATTGATGATAAGTTTACTGGTAATTTCAATAATAGATTAACCATTTCACTTAGATTGCTTATTAAATTCATTCGATTGCTGCAATACTGCTAAACTGTTTAGTCTTTAACCCTGTGAAGTTAGTATTTGTCTTTGTTTTGTCTTTTGGTTGAAGTAATGCAATTCATTCAAGTTTCAATTTTAGACAATGACTATTTGAAACCGAGAATCACAACGTGAAATGAAAATCGCAACGACAAAATCGCAACGCGATTTTAGTTTCGCGTTGCGATTTTCTCGTTGCGATAGTCAAATTCGCGTTACGATAGTCATTTTCGTGTTGCGAATTTCATTTTCGTGTTGCGATTTTAAGTTTCATAAACTATTCTTCTTCTGCAAATTGAAACTTGAATGAATTGCATTACTCCAACCAAAAAACAAAGACAAATACGAAATTCACAGTGTTGCAAATTTAAGTTTGAAGAATAAACTACTACTACTCTTTATGTTTACTATTGTTTTTGGTTTATCTTCACAGTGTAGTTTTTGATATATCTAACTTGGTATGTTTATTGTTTTTGTAGAACTTTTTTTCGGCTCAATTGACCTTAAGGAATAAAATAAGCTTAGTCACTACAATTGCGTCGAAGCTTTCACCTGTACAAAGAAAATTGTTTGAGGATACTTGCTTCGGGCCATGGCTGAAAGTACAACATCCGGGTGGAGATGCTATGTTGACCCATTTGTGGCTTCAGTCCATGACTAGCGATCTACCCGAGAGTATAAAACGTGGTAATGAAGAGATATGGTTTCATTTTCCACCGGCGTATACGTGTTTTGGGCGGGAGGAGTTTTGCTTAATCACTGGTCTACGCTTCGGACACGATGATGTAGGTCGATACACTAGTCATATTACCCGCCCATCATGGTTATCCTGGGTTTTTCATGAGCTGTCAATGGAGAAGCCGAATTTAAATGTCGACGACTTGACGAGATTATTTAATAAGAAAGATGGTTTTACTCGGATGGATGACGTCGATGTTGTCCGAGTATGCCTTTTAGTACTTTTGCATGCCGGCTTTTTAGGCAGAGAGGCCAGACAACCTATTCCTAAGGACCTAGTATTATTGGTAGAGGACCTAAATGCATGGAACTTGTTTCCGTGGGGTTCGTATATATGGAAAGCTACCTGGAATAAGTTGTCGTCTGCCTTTGATGACCGAAAAAGTTTGTGTGGCGATGGTTCCAAATACATTTTGTCAGGCTTTATTTGGGCCTTTAAGGTAAGAATTTCTATATAATGTTTCCAAAATTATAATTAATTATTTAACAATTACTAATATTTGTGTATTATATTGTCTATAGATTTGGATATTTGAGGCTTTTCCCGGCATGCAAACATATGCATTAAAAACTTCAAATGATATTCCTAGGGCTATTTCCTGGAAGAGGAAACGGCGGCTGTTGGATTGGGAAGAGTTACTACGGTATACAACAATAAATGATGTAAGTTAACACAAATACTACCATATATAAACAAGTTATTACTAGTACACGTTTAACTTTGTTTGAGCTTTTATATTGTTAGGAGGCCAACACTCCATTACAGAGGCTGACACCCACGGAGGCTGAGCTTGCCACTGATTGGTGGCAAGCTAGTAAGCGTTTTTTTGATGGCACGGATGATGAGCAACCTCCACTTCGAGAGCCATCACCTGATCGACCACACTATACACCTCTACAACGAGAGCCATCACTTATTCCCTCACATCATCGAGCCTCTTCTCCACCATCACCTCATGATAGGCAACCGGCAAAGATGCCACGACATTTATCTCCATGTTCTCCACCTCCACCTCCACGGGATGAGTTAGGGGAGTTACGTGATGAGGTCAATGCCTTGCATGAGGAGGTCGGTACTTTACGCGATGACAATGGTGCATGGCGTGATGAGGTATCTACTTTACGTGGTGAGGTAGCCGCTCTACGTGAGATGGTAGCATCATTACAGAATGAGGTTTATACTCTACGTAACGAGGTAAGTTTAAGATTTTTCATATTTAACTTGATTTACTCGTAATTTCACTTAGATTAACCATTTCACTTAGATTGCTTAGTAAATTCATTCGGTTGCTACCAATACTGCTAAACAGTTCTAAAATAACCCTGTGAAGTTAGTATTTATCTTTGTTTTGTCTTTTGGTTGAAATAATGCAATCCATTCAAGTTTCAATTTACAGAAGAAGAATAGTCACAACTCGAAACTTAAAATCGCAACGCGAAAATGACTATCGCAACGTGGAAATGACTATTGCAACGCGAATTTGACTATCGCAACGGGATAATCGCAATGCGAAATAAAAATCACAACGTGAAAATCGCAATGCGAAAATAAAAATCGCAATGCAAATTTAGTTTCGCGTTGCGATTTTTATTTCGCATTGCGATTATCTTGTTGCGATAGTCAAATTCACGTTGCGATAGTCATTTCTGCGTTGCGATTTTAAGTTTCATGTTGCGATTTTAAGTTTCAGAAACTGTTCTTCTTCTGTAAATTGAAACTTGAATGGATTGCATTACTTCAACCAAAAGACAAAGACAAATACTAACTTCACAGTGTTGCAAATTTAAGTTTCAAGAATAAACTACTACTCTTTATGTTGTCCTTGAACATGCACTAAACCTATATGTTGTCCTTTTAAATGTTTATATAAGTGCTTACTTCTGGAATGTTATCTGATGCATTTATGAACTATGATAGAATAATGACTTGGGTGAATGCCGTGCAAGTTTGAAACATATTTGTCTTTTTTTTCACTGTTTAATATCATGTTTGTTTATTTACTAATTTATGTATTAATTTACTTTTAGCGGCTCGATAAGGTGGATGCTTTACGTCGAGTTTTTCTTGTACGACGGGGTTTATGCATCAGACGGCGTGCACGTGCCATTACGTCTTCGTTCACCCCAATAGTGCAAAGACTCCATAAGAAGAAGCCCGACTCACCTGTCATCGTTCAAGAGGCCTCTCCTATTGTTCAAGAGGCCTCTATCATCCCTCAAGAGTCCCCTCCCACCGTTCAAGAGGCCTCTGTCATCGTTGAAGAGGTCCCTCCCACCATTCAAGAGCCCGATTCACACGGCGTAATATGTCGAATTATTGAGAAACCCTCTCACGTGTCGAACATGATGGATGAGTGTTGGCTTTTGTATGAGTTACCGACCAGTACCATTCCGGCAGATGAAGTGGATAGGAGAAAACTACCGGAAACAATTTTGGATAATACCCTTTGGGCTAAAACCGCATTTGATTTTTATCTACATGAGCGGAGCCAGGGGTGTTACACTGATATATACAAACTCAACGATGATATGCATTTGTTGCTTGATCGGTCTTTGTGGGGTGTGTTATTAGGGGTTGAAGACAATGGCTATTTCGATGGGGGGTAAGTCTTATATTTTTCTTATATTTCATTTTGATTAATTTTTTTTTAAATTTATGTAATTCACTAATATATGTCTTTTTTTTTTGTAAAACAGCATATTGATGCATGGGTGTCACGTCTTCTAATAATAAGGAAAATAAGGAAAAAAAAAATAAGCGATATACAATTATGCCGACGTCTTTTCACGTAGTTCACTTGAAGAATCAACGAGATGAATCATATGTGTTGGGTAATGGACAAGCTAAACTTTATCCTGCATGGTGGGAGGTCGATAAGGTTAGTATTTATTTTTTAAATATTTTAAAGGTGTTCATAAATAAGTGCGTAATTGAATTATTACTTATGATTGCAGGTGTTTATCCCTGTTTTGGAACATAATCATTGGTTTCTCGTCGAGCTTCAACTCCCATCCCTGAAGACAATAGTATATGACAGCATGATAAATTACATATCATTGTATGATTTGAGAAATTCTTGGATGTGATTAATTATTGGACATATTCTGGAAACAAGAAGCCAAAGAAGTTCAATGTTACAGTTATCAGAGACGAGACCGCGCCACAACAAACGCAGCGAGCCAAGGGGATTGTGGTCCTCTCGTATGCATGTTCTTGGAGCGTTTGACGACAAGAAGTATACAGTTTCTACCTCCCACCGATAGAGATAGAGGTGCAGTAGGCTTGTGGTTTCGGTATTTTATGGCTAGAGCGATATATGCGAGACGCTGCCTACCTGCATCCGCGTTATGAAAGTGTCCATAAACAATTGGTAAGTCAAATACAAGTGTTGTTAAGTACCTAAAATTCAATAATTTGTTGTTTGTTGGTTTTAGATGTGTAGAAAGTGTTGTTTGAGCAAATGTTTGGTTTCTGCAGGTTAATCCTGAAGTGAGCTGCGTGAAATTGATGTATGGGTGCATAAACAACTGTCTAGGGTACACTTTTTTTGATTGTTTAATTGATTCTTAAAAGTTGATTTGTTTAATTGATGAGGAAAATAATAATTATTATTATTTTTTGCTTGTTTAATTGATTTGTAAAAGTTGATTTGTTTAATTAATGTGTAAATAATTCTTATTTGTGCTTGTTTAATTGATTGAAATGTAAAAGTTAATTTGTTGATTTCAATCTGCATCATATTGAAGGCAAAAGACCTGTTGAAGGTACACTTTCGCAACGCTAAACTCAAAATCGTAATACGAAAGTCAAAATCGCAATGCGAAAGCCAAAATCGCAATGCGAAAGCCAAAATCGCAACGCAAAAGTCAATTCGCGTTGCGATAGTCTAATACGCTTTGTGATTTTCTCGTTGCGATAGTTAAATTCCCGTTGCGATAATCAAATTCACGTTGCGATAGTCAAATTCGCGTTGCGATAGTCAAATTCGCGTTGCGATATTCAAATAAACGTGTAATAAGTGATAAAAACTGAACAGATCATAGCAATGTTCAAACTCAAGTTACTAATACATGTCTAACTGAAAATGTTAAAAGTTTACACATAAAATACACATAAAATGAATCTTTTCTCTGATAAGATAGCCTAAATACACTTAGAGGCTCTAAATTCATTTTATTTGCAACACGTAACATTATAGTTTCATAAGTTAACTTTTTTAATGACAGTTTTAGTAGAAGATTCATGAGTAAAGGAATATATTGTAAAACACCATAAACATTCTCCCATGACCCTCCAAAACACAAATCTATCCAAACATGATCAACATTAGATGATTTCATTATTGTAAATTAATTTACTAAACAAACGAGCTGCGAAACTAAAACATGTTGCCGGATGGGGAATGATGTTGTTGGATATAGGATGTCGTTGGATATAGGAACGGATGTCGCCGGAGAGAGTGATAGATGGAGATGGAATGAGTTGCAATTTAGGGATTTAGGTTATGAGTTGCTGATGCTGCGTAGTTATATACCCAAAACATTTGTGTTGTGAAACTAAAACCTGTTGCGAATTTGAAATTCAGCGTTGCGATAGTCAGAATCGCGTTGCGATTTTGTATTATCGCGTTGCGATAGTCAGAATCGCATTGCGATTTACATATTCGCATTGAGATTTTCTAAAATCGCAACTCGAATTTGGAAAATCGCAATGCGATAGTCAAAATCGCGTTGTGAATCTGGAAACTGATTTGCGATACTGGAGATCGCGTTGCGATTTAGAGATCGCATTACGATTTTGTTGGTCATTTTGGCAAATCAAAAAAAAGTTTATCAAAATCGTATATTATAAGGCATTTTCGGTCACTGAGGTTATTTTCTTATAAAAAAAAATAAACACGGCCGCTTTGTTTCCATGATATCTCTTTATTTTTGGTTAAAATATGTATCGAGTCCCTACACTTTTTATTCCCTTTATATTTAGTTCCTTATTTTATTTTTTGGAATTCAGACATTTTACTTTTTAAATGTAAAGATTATTGTATATTTTTTTATTACTTTGGGGTGAATACAATGTAGTATATGTTAGAGATGACTATCCAGCTCAGTTGGTAGAGCACAAGTTCTTAACCTTGAGGTCGAGGGATCGAGTCCCACGGAGGGCATTTCATAATTCGAAGGTCTTCTACGGAAGCTGCTCTCAACCTGGTGTTGGGGGCAGCCTACTATCTTACCTCCCCCTTACCCCATTACATATGGGAACAAGGGACAACCATTTTACAATGTAGTGTATGTAATTAAAATAATTTTCGATCATTTGATAATGAATGTTCATACACTCTTGCATACATGGTGCTCAAACCCGAGACTTAAAAAAATAATCTCTTAACTATTGAGGTCTCTTGGTTGGTGCAATTAAACTACAATTGTTAAAATTGTTAAAACTCTTTTATTAAATTTAAGCTCGTTATAGTGTCATATTTTATTTTAAATTACCACATGCTAAATTAATTTTTTAATTTTAAAATATCATATGAAAATATTTATAAAAAACTAAATTGTATTAAAAAATTAAACTTAAATTTTAAATTTGAAAAAATTAAAAAAAGTTAGATGTATGAAAACAAGAACAATATGTTTAAAATTTTAATGGAATAATGTCAAAATTAGTTCCCAACATTTATTAAAATGATTATTTTAGTTTTTACTATTTTATAGGATCATTTTGATCCTAACGTTTAATTTTAGAACAAAAATGTTCATTATGTTTGATTGAATAGACCTTAAATCATTATTCCTTTTTAGAGTATTTTGACTTTCAATATTTTATTTTAATATAAAAAGATTCATATTTAGAGCGTTAACTATTTGTTAAATAATAATTATCATCTATAAAATATTCTTTTTACTTCAAAATAAAACGTGGAAAGATACTATTAAAATACAAAACCACAAACAACGAACATAAATGAAAAGCAAAAGGAATTAAAATAGATTTGTGGAGCTTCCAATAATTGCGAATATATCCTCAACTATTATATATTTAGCAGTGAAAGGACAAAAGGTGTGGAGTACTATTTATTTTCCTCTTGAGGAATGTACTATTTTTATTTTTAACTAAAACTTAATTAATTAATTAAATAAATACATAATTAATTATACTTATTTTTTACTTGAAATTTATCTTGAGCTTAAGAATATTAAAAACTATTTCTTTACAACAGAGGTAGCTGATGTAGTAATAAGAGAGTTGTCTTTCCCATGGGAAGACATGGGTTTGAGAATTCTTAGTCCCCAAACCTCTTCTTTTTCTTTTTCTTTTTCCTTTTAGGGTAAACTACACATTTAATATCTAAATTATTATTTTTGTTTCATTTTGATATATAAATTATTAAATTTTATTATTTTTTTAAAATCATATCTAACATTTAATTTAAGTTTCATTTTGGTACCATGTCGTTAAACTTAACAGAACTGTTGACCTGACATTTTTTATTTTATTTTCGATGATGACATAGTTTTACCTTATGGTGCAACGTCAACAGATCTGTTAAGTTTTTAATTGTGAGTACAAAAAAAAATTAAACTAAATGTTATGTATGATTTTGAAAGAAAGAAAATAAAGTTCAGGTACCAAAACAGAACAAAATTAATAGTTTAGGTACTAAACTTATAGTTTACATAACTTTTAAAGCTTACAACAATTGAGGAAAATTGCAGTACGCATCTGTATAGAATCCTAGTGTTCACAGAATGAACTCCAACGTTTCACCAGTTCGATATGATTCTTAATTTCCACAGAATCTTCCAATTGAGCCACCAAATTTAGATTTCATTTAATTTAGTCCCCTAAGTTTCAGGCTTTAATTCAATTAGATCCTTAAATTTCACATATTTTCAGATTAATCTCAATTTTAAATTAAATTCAACATTCAATAACCCTAAGGTTCAATTAACTTAGACAAAACTTTTAGATAGGATTTCGAGACATTACATGTTCAATTATACTTAACTCGAAATGATTGATGATAAATCTATTTTCAAAACATACTCACTTTTTGAAAAATTTATCGTCGAGCTAGAACGGTTTTGAAACATGCAATACGATTATAGGAATAACTAAAAGTTGATAAATCTTTGTTTCTAATAAACAATACGAATAAGAAATTTTGGTTATAAACTTTCAAATTATTTGTGAATTTAGTTTAATTTTAGATAGATTTTTTAAAAAAAATAAAATTTTAAATATTTTTATATTGATTATGATAAGCTCATCATCCACTTGACTATTTAAAATACCTAAAACCATAAAACAAAATAGTAATATTTAAGTAGTTTAAATCTTTAACTTTTTTATTAGTCTGGAGCGTCTATAAAGTATTATCTATTTAAAATATTCTTAGCAATTGTCACGGGTGCACACTCTAATGACGCAATGCTTGAATTTAGGAGCTCTAGAGAAAATAATACTCTTTTTACCACTTAAATCACTTAATGAATTAAAATATTTAATTATCTTTTGATTTAGTTGTAATGTAATTAATTTTAACTCCAAATTAACCTAATTGTTATACACAATTAACGTAATTAATTTAAATTTCAGCTTAACCTAAAACTTTTTTCTTACAATTTTACTTAAATAAATGTATTCTCAACTATGTAATGAATGCAACAATTGGACATAGTGGTAAGTAATTAGATAACCTAAACATGATAGACACATAAATATTTATTCTTATAAATTTGTGATATACATATTTAAGGTTAATTTTTAATATTAATCCGTGCAATATGTATAGATTACAAATTTAATTTCTATATTCTAATTTGATATTTTTTTACCTGTGCTTTTAAATTTTAAAATTCCACTCATAATTTTAAAATTAAATTTTAAATCATTTTTTATTAATTAATGTATTATATACAAATTATAGAATTAGTTGCGTTTACTTTTTAAATTAATTAATGTATTAATTTTAAATTTTAAAATTCCACTCATGTTTAAATTATTTTTTATTAATATAAACATTTGACCCATATTTAGATAATGAGATTATTCACATAAATAGATATTATAAAAAAGAAGTTGCGTTTACTTTTTTGGGGTCATGATAGTGGGTACAATGCCTTTTTCCTTAGATTTGTTTCAATAAATAAATTTATAATTGAAGATTCCAAAAGTTCCCCAAATAATGATGGTTATGGGCAGCGCCAAGTGATTCGTTAATACCCCAATCACAAATGCTTCCGAATATGTTGCATTGCAAAATTATATCAAACATTTTATTCTAAAACAAAGTTCTTTTAACAAGTCAAGTTGAGAATCCATCTAGTAACATTGATGATTAAAAGAAATGTTATTTTTTTAGAAGTCACAATTGCATCTGCATGATGTATGTACGTTATTAATAATAGAGAATTTTTTTTTCTAGTTTAGACTAAGAGTTCAAAGTGTACCACCATCATTTCGTATGCCTAACATTGATTTTCTTTTTCATTATTAATTAAACATATATTTTTGTAACACCCCCTATATGTACCCAATTTGGATACGAATCTGAGGTGTCACATTGACTTTCCAAAACTTTGACTCTTTGAAATTCATTAAAAATTTAAACTTAATGGTGAAATCCTCATACAAAAATAAATGTCGAAATTCATAATTCACAATGAAAATAAATACTTAATATATTTTCATTAAACTTAAAATAGTATTGTTACAAAACTGATCAGAGCATTCCAATTTAAAACTTTATGATACATGCCAACAAAATTTCAAAATAACAAAAATAAACACCTACAATTCAAATTGTTCTGATCTAATCGTCTTCAAATGTATGTTGTCCTTTCCTAGCTTCACTCCTCGGATCTTTTTGAACCTACGTGTGAAAACACTCACACGCTAAGTCGTGGATTTAGTGAGGCATAATGAGTAAAAAAATAAAGCATTTGCTTAACATTTTCAAGAAACATTATCTATAAAAACCAATATACTTTTCATATACATACTTATAATCTTATACACTATTTAGTTCATATCAATTTGTTTAAAGAGCCCAACGCATATTATTGAGAACTCAAGGTATGTGAGTACATTGAGGTTGTGCATTATAATTGCAGTTCAAACTAACGCGTAGAATTTGCACCGAAGTGCCACGTAGAATATGCATCAAAGTTCCACATAGAATTTGTATAGAAGGACCACGTAGAATTTTTCCCAAAGGACCACATAGAATTTTCCCAAAGGATCACGTAGAACCCTCGACTCTTGGCATGTCAATTATACCTCTAATTTTCATACATATACTTTGGGCTTTAACCATATAATTATTTTTCATTACATTATTCAAAGTATCTCTTATCCACGTATAACACATTCTCATAGAACATTTTTCATATAGAACACATTCACATACACAAAAAATCAAAACAGTACGTCGGAAAATAAAATTTATATAAAACATCAAGAAGACATTACATAAAATAAATAAAATTGTTTTCGATCGAAAACCTTTTAGGTTGGCTTATCGCAAGCCGTCCTTATATATACTATAAAATAATAAATTGCACTCACCTCTGCCTCAAGTAAGTCCTAAACGAAATCCTTTTAACTTTCGGTAAATCTCTTTTCTACGTCGATTCGTTCGGTACGCTTTCGATCCATATCTACACATCAACATATACAATATGAATACTGAATTCCAATTAATGACTAACCAATTTGCATTTACATAAATGAAATAAAACACCTAATTTAGTATTTCTGACTGAATAGTATTGGTACTCTATCCACAGTACCGATACTTCTTTTCTATGGTACCGATACATACTTCAGTATCGATACCATTTTGGCATTCTGGAATTTCATCTTTAATTACAATATCAATACCTTACCGTTGGTATTGATACCTCCACATCAGTATCGATACTAATTCAATCAGTATCGATATTGTTCATTTGATTCATACATTTTCCTTCAATTTAACCTTGTAGTATCGATATTGTTCTTCCAGTACCGATACCGTTCATCTGATTCATACATTTTTCCTTCAATTTAACCTTATAGTATCGGTATTGTTCTTCCAGTACCGATACCCTTACCCATAATTCACTTATTTTAAATTCAAACTTTACCCAAAATCCACTTAAATCTTTTACCCTTAACTCTATTCATGCCCTCAAACTCATTATCACTTATCCCAACAAACTTACATCCATAAATCCCCTTTTAACATCCAAATTTCACCATAGAACACTTAAAATTAAAAATCATACCCAACCTTAAAACATGTTTCCAATCCTTTCTAATACTTCTAATTTCTTATTCAAACCTTTGACAAGTCAAATATGGCTTTAAAATCTAACTACTAACCAAAATTCATGAATTCATTTAAAACCCCATTTTACTAATTCACCATTAAATCCTCAATCTCTTAGTTTCTATTCATTTTTAAGCTTTTCTTAAGCTTTTATATCAACCAAAGATTCAAAACCAACCAAAAAATGAAAGAAATAACCACTTTAAAAGAACTCACCTTGGCAATGGAGGTTTAATGTGGGAGATAAGAAGAAGTGAAGATAACCAAAGTTCCATACTTTTCCTTTCCTTATCTCTATTTCCTACATGATAAATATCCTAAAAATAAATATTAAATTTATTTCCTTCTAAAAGACCATAATGCCCTTCCATTCTCCATGCTTTAATAATAAGTCCTAAACATAAATTTCCAAAATCATTTCTTGAAATTTTTAAATTATCAAATTTAACCGCTAAATTTTAAATCCTTACATTTTAGTCACTAACCTGATGTTTAGGGTATTAGAATTCCCCCTTAAGAAAATTCTTCCTCAAATTTTCACTGTAAAAAGAGATGAGGAAATTGTCGTCTCATATCCTTTTCACGCTCCCATGTCACCTCTTTTACTTTGTGATTTCTACAAAGATCTTTAACTAATGGAATCGTCTTGTTCCTTAGTTGTTTATCTTCTTGTGCTAAAATATGCACTGGTTCTTCCTCATAGGTCAGGTCAGATTGAACTTCTATTTCTTCCGGTGCTATAATGTGAGAAGGATCTAATCGATATCTCATGAGCATCGAAACATGAAAGACATTGTGGATCTTTTCCATTTATGGTATCAATGCTAACTGATATGCCACTGGTCCAACTCTTTTTATAATTTCATATGGTCCAATGAATCTAAGACTGAGCTTTCCTTTAAAACCAAAACAAATAACTATATTCCAATGAGAGACTTTCAAAAATATTTTATCTCCTACCTGATACTCAATCTCCTTTCTTTTTAAATCCGCGTAGGACTTTTGTTTGTCTGCTACAACTTTAATATTATGTTGGATCATCTGGACTTTTTATTCTACTTCCTTAATTAAATCAGGGCCCATTACATTCCTATATTTTAATTTAAATCGATTTAATGGTGTTCGATACTTTCGTCCATATAAAGCTTAATAGGGCACAATCTTGATAACTATTATTGTAAGCAAACTCTGCAAGCGAGAGATACTTCTCCGACGATCCATGGAAATCAATCACACATGCCCTTAACATATCTTCTAGAACTTGAATCGTCCGCTTCGATTGACCATCTGTTTGTGGGTGAAAAGTCATGCTAAAGTTTAATCGGGTACCTAAGGCTCTATGTAAAGACTTGTAAAACCTCATAGTGAACCTTGGATCTCTGTTAGATACTATTGAAACTGGCACTCCATGTAGTCAAACTATCTACTTAATGTATAGTTCAGCATACTTATCCATTTAATAATCAGTTCGAACATGAATGAAATGCGCGATCTTTGTTAATCTGTCGATAATTACCCAAATTGAATCCTTTTTATTCGATCTCAATTGTAACCCCATTACGAAATCCATCGTAACTCTTTCTCATTTCCATTGAGGAGTAAAGATTGGTTGTAAAAGTCCTAAAGTCACTTGATGTTCAACTTTCACTTGTTGGCAAGTTAGACATTTTGCAACAAACTCTGTAATTGCTTTTTTTCATGTCTGGCCATCAATATCACCCTTTTAAGTCTTGATACATCTTGTTTCCTCCTGGATGCATAGTCAACGGACTACAATGTGCTTCAGAAAGTATATCTCTCTTCAACTCTTCATCATTTGGAGCACAAACTCGGTCTCTGTAGTATAAACATCCATCAGACTTTACTTCAAAGTATTTGAATTCACCTTTTTCTACTTATATCAATCATGTTAAACACTTATCATCTCTCATTTGGGACTCATTTATTCATTCCAAAAATAAAGGTCTTAGATTTAATTCAGTCATCAGAGCACCATTGTCCTTTAATGAAAATCGGGCATCTAACATGCATAAAGATGCAAAAGTCTTTCGACTAAGTGCATCATCTACAATGTTAACTTTCTCGGGGTAATAATCTATGATTGCATCATAGTCTTTAAGTAGCTCGATCTATCCCCTTTGTCTCAGGTTTAGTTTCTTTTGATTTAGCAAGTACTTTAAACTTTTATGACCCGTGTAAATATAACAACGCTCACCATATAAATAGTGGCATCAAATCTTTAGTGCAAACACCACCGTTGCTAACACAATATCATGCGTCGGATAATTCTTCTCATGAGGCTTAAGTTGTCTCAAAGCATAGGCTACTACTTTTCCATTTTGCATCAAAACACATCCCAGACCATTATGGGAAGCGTCACTATAAATTGTATAGTTCTTGCCTGATTCTGGTTGCACTAGTACTTGAGCTTCCATTAGCACATTCTTTAAAGATTCAAAACTCTCTTGGTATTTATCCGTCCAAATGAATGGTACATGTTTCCTTAATAGTTTTGTCAATGGGGAGGTAATCATCGAAAAGTCCTTTACAAACCTTCGATAATATCTAGTCAATCCCAAGAAACTTCGTACTTCATAAACATTTCTTGGAACTTCCCAATCCATAATAGTCTTAATCTTTTGAGGATCCACCCAAATCCCCTCTACAGATATCACATGTCCAAGGAATGTCATTTCAGGTAACCATAACTCACACTTAGACAACTTAGCATAAAGTTTTTTATCTCGAAGTGTTTGAAGAATCGCTTGAAGGTAAGTGTCATGCTCCACATTTGTCTTTGAATAAACAAAGATATCATCAATGAATACTAACAAAAACTGATTGAGGTACGATTGGAATACCCTATTCATGAGATCCATAAACGTTGCAGGTGCATTGCTCAATCAAAATGACATTACCACAAACTTATAATGGCCATAATAGGTTCTAAAAGTCATTTTTGAAATATCATTTTCTTGTATCTTCAATTGATGATAGCCAGAGCACAAATCAATCTTGGAGAACACTGAAGCTCCTTTGAGTTGATCAAGTAAATTGTTGATTCTTGTGAGATGATACTTATTCTTTATAGTCACTTTGTTGAGCTGTCGATAATCAATATAGAGTCGCATCAAACCATCTTTCTTCTTTATAAATAGCACTGGTGCACCCCAAGGAGGCACATTGGATCTGATGAATCCTTTATTCAATACCTATTCCAACTGAGCCTTTAACTTACTTAGTTCCTTTGGGGCCATTCGATAAGGAACCATCGAAATTGGTGTCGTTTAAGGCATAACGTCAATTTGAAATTCAATCTCTCTATCTAGAGGTAATCTCGGTAACTCGTTTGGAAACACGTCTGGGAATTCTCGAACTGTCAGGATGTCCTTCAATCTCGTCTCATTGGCTCGAGTATCGATCAAATTTGCAATGAAAGCTTGGCATCCTTGCAACATCAACTTCTTAGCTGACATTACCGATATCATATTAGCTAAAGGATTAAACTCTCGTTGACCAAAAATACTTCTGATCCATCAGAACATCTCAAAACTACTCATTTCAATCGACAGTCAACATTGGCATGGTAACGATACAACTAATCTATTCCCAAAATAACCTCAAAATCGTCAAAGGGTAATTTCATCAAATTAGCAGGGAATTCAATTCCCTGAATCCTTATGGGACACCCTCGAAATAATTGATTCACTCGAATTAGCGGGTTTGTCACAATCACATCATTACTTATAGCTTATAATTGGATTTTCAAATCTCTCACCAATTTACTACTAATATAAGAATAAGATGATCTCGGGTTAATCAAAACCAAAATAGGTTTATCAACTAACTGGAAAGTACCTGCAATGATCTCCGAATCATCACGGTCTTCAATAATCTCAAGGTTGTAGACCCGAGCAGTCGAGCGCATTTCAGGTTGAGTGGATGACATAAACTGATTCCTTCCTCTGCCTCTTCATCTTCCTCTCTGAGGTATAGTAGCAGATCTCTCAGACTGTGTGGGCTCTCTGGTATCCCTACACCTGAAACATGCTCCAAATACCATTCGACATACGCCACTATGATGTTTTCCATAATGCTGACATTGACTTGGCCTTCCAGTTCCTAATTCATTTGATTGTGTCTGCTTAGCTCTCATTGGGTTTGATCCTCTACCTGATGATGCAGTTGATTCGGATCTAGATTGAGGTCAAAAACTCAAACTTTGACTTTTCTTTTATTGTGATGCACTCGATGAGGTACCCACTCTCTTGGTCAACTAGGTCTTCTGCTCCCCATATCTTTCATTCTGAGCTCGCTCCAAAGCTTTAGCTCGATTTAGTACCTCTTGGAATGTAGAAAGGTTCAGTGCTATCAGCAGTTTCTTCTGTCTAGGGCGTAAACCCTCCACAAACCAATCACATGAGTCTGTTTTCGTCAGGACCAATTCATCTGCTAATCTGCTCAACTTGTTAAACTCGCACTCGTAATCATACACAGTACGATCCTCTTTATTCAAATTCATGAATTACTACTTCATTTGTCTGATGAACTGATCACCGATATATTTATTCTTGAACTCTTCCAGAACGAACGTCCATGTCACTTGGTCCCTAGAAGCTCTCATTATCACGTTAGTCCATCATATATGTGCTTGTCCTCGTAGAAATAACACTACTCCATTCAACTTCTCTATTTCAGAACAATGGAAATCATCAAGCATAATCATCACGTCGTTTAGCCAAAGGTCCGTAGAAACAAGACCTTCCTCAGTTTGTCCCCTAAACTCAAGTGCTCCTAAACTCTTTATCTTTTTAGCCACATTCATCTTCGGAGCTGGGAAAGCAGACAGTTGGAAACGCATCAGAATCGCATCCAACGTCATGAAAAAAAACTTTGTGATCTTGCACAGGCACTCCCTGAGGTGCTTGTTCTTCACCTTGCCTAATTGGGGCAGATGAATTAATACTTCCCACATTTCCATCTCCCGCTTCACTTCGGGAGCCCTCATAGTCTTCCATCTATTAAGATATAATCACTAGCTCTATTAGCAAGGATAACATACTAATTACCCTATCATATCAGAATTTTTTTTAACATTTCGTTAGCATGTCCACTTTTTAAAACACAATTTGCTTTATTTTGAACTTAAAATCAATTAAACCATATGTATTATACCAATAAATGTAACACCCCTAGTCATACCCTACCCGGATACGAATCTGAGGTGTCACATTGACTTTCTAAAACTTTGACTCTTTGAAAATTTGTTAAAAATTTAAACTTAGTGGTGAAATCCTCATACAAAAGTAAATGTCGAAATTCATAATTCAGAATAAAAATAAATACTTAATATATTTTCATTAAACTTAAAATAGTATGGTTACAAAACTGAATAGACATTACAATTTAAAACTTTATGATACATGACAACAAATTTTCAAAATGACAAAACTAAACACCTACAATTCAAAATGTTCTCATCTAATTGTCTTCAAATGTATGATGTCATTTCGTAGCTTTACTCCTCGGATCTTTTTGAACCTACGTGTGAAAACACTCACACGCTTAAGTCGTTGACTTAGTGAGGCATAATGAGTAAAAAAATAAAGCATTTGTTTAACATTTTCAAGAAACATTATCTATGAAAACCAATATATTTTTCATACACATACTTATAATCTTATACACTATTCAGTTCATATCAATTTGTTTAAAGAGCCCAATGCATATTATTGAGAACTCAAGGTATGTGAGTACATTGAGGTTGTGCACTATAATTGCAGTCGAAACTGCCGCGTAGAATTTGCACCAAAGTGCCACGTAGAATATCCACCGAAGTGCCACATAGAATTTTTCCCGAAGGATCGCGTAGAATTTGTCCCGAAGGACCACATAGAATTTTCCCGAATGACCACGTAGAACCCTCGACTCTTGGCACGCCAACTATACCTCTAATTCTCATACATATACTTTGGGCTTTAACTATATAATTATTTTTCATTACATTATTCAAATTATATCTTATCCACGTAGAACACTTTCTCATAGAACATTTTTCACATAGAACACATTCACATACACAAAAAAATCAAAACAGTACTTCAAAAAATACAATTTATATAAAACATCAAGAAAACATTACATAAAATAAATAAAATTGTTTTCGATCGAAAACCTTTGAGGTTGGCTTATCGCAACCTGTCATCATATCTACTATAAAATAATAAATTGCACTCACCTTTGCCTCACGTAAGTCCTAAACAAAATCCTTTTAACTTTCGTTCAATCTCTTTACTACGTCAGTTCATTCGGTACGCTTTCGATCAAAATCAATACATCAACATATCCAATATGAATACTGAATTCCAATTAATGGTTAACCAATTTGCATTTACATAAAGGGAAAAACACCTAATTTAGCATTTCTGACTGAATAGTATCGGCACTCTATCCACAGTGCTGATACTTCTCTTCATGGTATCGATACCTACTTCAGTATCGATACCTACTTCAGTATCGATACCATTTTTGCATTCTGAAATTTCATCTTTAATTACAGTATCGATACCTTACCTTTGGTATGAATACCTCCACATCAATATCGATACTAATTCAATCAGTATCGATATTGTTCATCTGATTCATACATTTTTCCTTCAATTTAACCTTATAGAATCGATAATGTTCTTCCAGTACCGATACCCTTACCTAGAATTCACTTATTTTAAATTTCTAACTTTACCCAAAATTCACTTAAATCTTTTACGCTTAACTCTATTCATACCCTCAAACACATTATCACTTATCCCAAATAACTTACATCCATAAATCCCCTTTTAACATCCAAATTTCTCCATAGAACACTTAAAACTAAAAATCATACCTAATCTTCAAACATGTTTCCAATCATTTCTAATACTTCTAATTTCTTATTCAAACCTTTGACAAGCCAAATATGCCTTTATAATCTAATTACTAACCAAATTTCATCAATTATTTTAAAACCCCATTTTACTAATTCACCATTAAATCCTCAATCTCTTAGTTTCTATTTATCCTTAAGTTTTCCTTAAGCTTCTATACCAACCAAAGATTCAAAACCAACCCAAAAAGGAAAGAAATAACCACTTTAAAAGAACTCACATTGGCAATAGAGGTTTACGGTGGGAGAGTATAAGAAAAAGAAGATAAAATAAAAAAAGTTACATATTTTTCCTTTCCTTATCTCTATTTTCCACAAGATAAATATCCTTAAAAATGAATATTAAATTCATTTCCTGCTAAACGACCATAATACCTTCCATTCTCCAAGCTTTAATAATAAGTCCTAGACACAAATTTCCAAAATCAATCCTTGTACTTTTCAATTTATTAAATTTAACTGCTAAATTTTAAATCCTTACACTTCAATCAGTGACCCGATGTTTGGGGTATTATAATTCTCATAATTTATAAAAGAAATTAAAAAAATAGGTTTTTACCAATAATCAATTGGTTTAGTGGGATGATGGTTTAGAATTTAAAGTTTAAGATTTAAGGTTTAAGATTTAGTATTTAGGTTTTAGGGTATATAGTATAGGATTTTGGGTTAAAGGTTTAGTGGTAAGATTTAAGGGTTAATGGTTTAGGGTTAGAGATCATGGTTAAGATTTAAGGTTTATGGATTAAGATTAAGTGTTTTAGATTTAAGATTTAGGATTAAGGGTTAAGAGTTTAAGGTTAAAAGTTTATAATCTCCTAGACCCGGCCTAGACGTTACAACCAAATCTAAATGGTCACCTATTGTATTCAGGAGTTCTTTTCATATTTAAAACAGAGTTGAAATTCATATAACAAAATAATACGAAATTAACTATCAGTAAGGTTCATACAAAAAATACATATATATATATATATTGGAAAAATCGTATAAAACATATATAGAACAAAATATTGGTAATACAGATATATCAAAACTTAGGAGGTATATATATATATATATGAAAAAAATCAGTATTATCTTCATGTCCATATTTGGAGTACAAAAAACAATGAAAGATCAAAAAGTTTCAGAGACATTAAAGTTCCATAATCTACATAAGTCCCACTTATGAGACAGATGCGATCATACAAGCTTTACAATACCATTAACAATGCATTAATGATCAAAACTATGCTATTGTGGTGATATTAGCTAAGATTGTTAATTTGATTAGATTATATACAGTAAATACAAAAAAAAATTATCAAAGAAGATCATAGTGTAAGATTAAGAACATATAAATCGGAAAATATAATAAAACGTAGCAAAAACAAGTGTCACCAAAACATAACAAAAATGACATAACTACTAGTCTATTGTCTACTACTATCTGAAAAGGTTAAAAATTTATAGAGTGAGCTAAAAATCCCAATGTTCTCCTTGTGGTGTATAAAAACATACATATAAAATACTTTGGTAAAAATAGTTCATCAAACATGTTATGAAAACATGAACACTACCCCCATTTGATCACCAGAATATGTAGGTTCCCTTGAACCATCCCCCACATGTACACCCAGTAAGTACCTTATATGTATAGATAAGGACATGAGGTAAGGACTTACCTTGTGCACAAAGCATAGAGCCTACGGTAAGGTCTTACAAGTCATAGACTAGGCCTAAGATACTTCCTCCAATAATAGCCCCATGACATTAATAAGAATGTATGTGTCTGAGTGAAAATGGTAGTTTAATTCATTAAAACATGAAAATATTCCATATTCAAAAATCAGATACATAAATACTATAATCAGAGATCGTATCAGAAATATATGTTCAATCTGATATCAAATCAAGGGTATTCAGAAAATCAGATATCGTGTCGTAAAAATATTCAATATCATCAAAATTCTAAAATAGTTCAGATAGATCATTCAAAACGATAATGTAACACGATCAGGAAATACACATATATCAGTCTAAGTAGTATGATCGGGAAGCCTACTATTGAGTCTACCTATCACGACTAACGACAGAGTAGGATCCTATAAATCGGGAAAACTATATCAAAATCCTAATATGAATAATAATAATCTTTATTTAAATAGTTTACGAAAACCTACAAGTAACTCTCGAAGTATGCGGATCGTGCAGATCTATCGAACGAAAAGCACAAGATCTAGTCGACCCTCAATCGGAAGAAACATGAGTACCTTCACAAAATTATATTCTTGAATCAATTCCATAATCAAATATTAAATAAATAAGCAAAAATGCTAAAATACTAAGCATTTTTGGGTTAATGGGATCAATTCAGGGCCTTTGGGTCAGAATTTGACAAAAAGGACCACAAAATCAGACTCAAGATATCGAAAAACGTCAAGAGGGAGGTTTTCAAAAAACGTCAATGCCGGTCAATGGTCAACGATTAGTTCGGTTCGAATTGGACCGATTAAGTTCGGTTCAGACTAGACTAGTTCTATTGGGTCGGTTTGATTGGTTGGACGGGTACACGGGTCAAACCGGTCAGATATAGGTATGTCGGGTCGAGTTAGCCAGGTTCTAGAAGCCCACCAGGTGGTGGACAACGAGTGAGGGCTCTTTGGGGCTCGAAAAAATTACAAAAAAATCTATACGCTCATTTTAAGGGGTTTTAAGCACTTACTAAGCTCAGTTTACAATAGTGAATAGAGAAGAGCTCGATTTCGCAACGTCAATAACTTTTTCTTCATCACCCCTTCACACGTCGGTGGCAACGGAGAAAAAGTGGACACTGGTGGACTTGGGATGGAACAAGAAACATGATGGTACGTGAGGTGTAGTAAATAGAGCTACAATCGACGACAAAAAACCGTTTGAAGTTTGATAGCTAAAAGATAAAACTTTAAAGAGAAAGAAGAGTTTTCAAATAAGAAAACTTTCTAGATTTAGGGTTATATAATCCCTTAAAGAGGAAAATGGTATAATTATGTCATACATCCTCAAGTTTTAGGTACTTTCTGAATTTGAATCCAAATTTAATTAAAAATTCACTTTGGTCCCTAAATTTAATTAAAATTTTAATTTAATCCTCAAAATTAATTTTAAGAAAAAATTAGGCCCTAAATTAAGGTATAACAAAGTTAATAGTTTATAGATAGAGTTTAGGGTTTAGGATTTAATATCAATGGTTAGAGATTTGGTGTTTAATATTTAGGGTTGAGGGTATAGAGTTTAAGGTTAAGGGTTAATGGTTAAGGTATAAGGTTTGGATACTTTCTGAATTTGAATCCAATTTTAATTAAAATTTCATTTTGGTCCCTAATTTAATTAAATTTTCAATTTAATCCTCAAAATTAATTTTAAGAAAAAATTAGGCCCTAAATTATGGTATGACAAAGTTAATAGTTTGTCGTTAAAGTTTAAGCTTTAAGATTTAATATTAGTGGTTAAAGATTTGGTGTTTAATGTTTAGGGTTAATAGTATAAAGTTTAGGTTTAAGGGTTAATGGTTAAGGTATATGTTTATATTTAAAGGTTTATGGTTAGGGTTTATGATTTAATGTTTAGGTTTTAGGGTTAAATATTAAGGATTTAGGTTTAAGGTTAAGGATTTTAGGTTTAGGGTTAAGGATTTTAGGTTTAAGGTTTAAGGATTTAAGGTTTAGGGTTTAGGATTTTATATTGATGTTTAAAGATTTAAGGTTTAAGGTTTATATGATAGAATAAATGGTTAATAGTTTAAGGTTTAAGATTAAGGATTTAAGATTAATGGTTAAAGTTTAAGGGTTTAGGATTAATTTATTTATAATTTGTGGTTTATGATTAAAGGATTAGGGTAAGTGTTAAGGTTTAAGGGTTTAGGATCTAGGTTTTAAGGTTAAAAGTTTAGGTTTTTGGATTTAGGATTTAATGTTTAGGATTTATGGTTAGTGGGTTCAGGATTTGAGTTTAGGGTTAAGGTTTAAAGGTTTAAGGTTTAGGATTTATAGTTAAGGGTTTAGGGTATAAGGTTAAAGGTTAAGTGATAAGGGTTTAGGGTATAAGGTTAAAGGTTAAGTGATTAGGATTTAGTGTTTAATGTTATGATTTAGAGTTAAGAGTTAAATGTTAAGTGTTTATGGTTAAGGGCTTAATGTTTATAGTTTAGGGTTTTAGGTTAATAGTTTAAGATTTAGGTTTTTGGGTTTAGGGTTTAAGGTTTTAGGTTTAAGGTTTTGGGTTTAGGATTTATGGTTAATGATTTAGGTTTAGGATTTAATGTTTGAAGTTAAGAGTTTAGGATGTAAGGTATAGGATTTATGTTTTAGGGTTAAATGTTTATGATTAAGGGTATAAGGTTTAAGATTAAGGGTTAAAAATTTAGGGTTTATAATTTAAGGTTAAAGATTAAGAGTTTACGGTTTAGTGTTAAGGGTTTTGAGTTTAAGATTTATGACATAGGGTTTTGGGTTTAAGACTTAAGGTCTCAAGTTAAGAGTTTTTTTATTTAAGATATCGTGCAAACCTTCTAGGTTAAACACAATTTGACAATTCTATAACTTAAACAACTTGAAAGAAAGTCTTTTCCTCATTTAATTTTCAGTATAAGTGCAAAAAATGATATAGTTCGTGATCTTTGCAGTTGTGTTACTATAGTTTATCATCTAGATTTTATATCCTGAGAGATAGACGACCGATAATCTTAAGCACTAAGGAGTGGTCGAAAATATGTCTTATGAAAATTATACAACTACAAACCTCAACTTGTTTTCAATTATTTATTCTATCTAAAGTTAAGTATTTATTTTTATACTCTTTTTCTTTATATTATTTTAATAAGATTTTTAATTGTCTAGAATTGTTATATTTATAACAATATACACACCTTGTAAAGACAACTGTTTAAACCTGTGAAAAAAATCATTCATTTTTACCGCTAATGTTATCATGTAGGTTAAGCAACTTTTTTTATTTTTAAGATTGCATGATACCATAAATACAAAGCGATGTAACATCTACCTTCCAAAATATCTCATACTATAATCTTCTTCTAACTCTCTTCTTTCTCTTCTTTTCTCTTGCCTATTATACTATCTTAAATTTCAAATCTTCATGTTATTTGTCTCAAATGAAATGTTTGTTGGATCCTAAAAGGTATTTACCTCACGAAATACCTTTAGGGTGCGTTTGGTTCACGGAATATAAGATTACCAGTGGGAATAGGATTACCGGAATGTAACATTACCTAACATATTACTGGGAATGTTATATTACTGTGTTTGGTTTGTTTGGCAGTAATGTAAGATTACAGTGTTTGGTTGAAGGAATAAAAGATTACTGGAATGTATATTTTACCAAATTGACCTTGTTCTATATTTTTTAACAAGTGAAATTTTAAATATTTAAATAAAAATTTATCGATAATATATTTAAATAAAAATTATTTATATAAAAAATCATCGATAATATATTATTTTATTATTTAAATATATCATGTATTATTTTAATTTTAATTAATATTAAATTTTACATAATTTATCTACAAATATATTAAAATTTTACTTCAACATTTAACTAAATGTTCAATATTTTAGGGATTTTTAACTTTCACTATGATATTGAATCGACCATTACAATGATTCCGTTGGATAATGTTTTCCACACAAAATAGCTATAACCATTAAAAATAAGTTTTTCATTCTTGTTGTCGAGGATTTATTAGATGAATTATTAGGGGTTAAATATTTTTCAAAAATTGATTTAAGCTAATATTACCCCACTAATATTCATAATCTGTTATAAGCGGAGATAACAAATATATATTGAGCCTGGGTTTATTCTTTTCCTTTTTTCTTTTCTGCTTCTTGTCGTGCAGAGAATCTAAATTATGGGAAAGCAGTGCATGACTATTCAAAAGATAGAAACCAAGTTTTGGCTATGTATGCAAGTTGTGGTTGCATGGATATGGCTCGGCAATTGTTTGGTCACGTGAAACTGTTGTAACGGTTTAGGGGTGTTCGATGCACACTGGTTGAGAATGCTTGACACCTTTGTAATGGTAACGTGATCGAAGTCAAGAATTTTTTTGATCGATTGGGCCGAACGCTCTAGGAAGGAAACCTGATCAAGTAAAATACTGAGTGATATACCAGTTTATGTGCATCTTTTTGTATTAGATAACCAAATAGATACATGTATGTATTGATATGAACGGTTTTGGAGGAGCTTTGCCTATTGATAGTGCGGATTGATATGTGTTCTAAATGTGGGAGGTTAGAAAGAGCAAGAGGAGTTTTTGAGAAAATGACAAGAAGAAATGTAATATCTTAGATTATTATGGTCAATAAAAACAGAGAGCCATAATAGTGTAGGGGGAAACTACTCTTGCATTTGGGACAACAAACAGAAAAGACAAGGTTTTTACTACATAACAAAAACTATCAAAAGTAATTAACATATTCGAAAACTAGCACATTACTTGCAAGTCATATACAACATAACAAAAAGAAGTATAACATTAACCATCAAAAGCTTGTACAATGTTCAGACTTACAAAAGATAATAGCCATGACATTCTAAACTTAATCATATACGTTGGCTATATTATATACACAAAAAATTTTGCAAGTTAAAACATTGACATATATCTGGCTAAGCCACACAAAAAAGTTGGGACCATATACTAAAGTCATAATCAAAAAGAGGTCGACATAATTGTAGAAGGACCACAGTCAAAATGATGGTCTAAATTGACGACATTCAACTAATTTCTTAATCACATAATCTTGCTTGAATTCTTTTGGCAAAGAAAAGAAGAAATCTACCTTATGTGCATCTTTGCTAATATATTCTCCTGCAGTAAGCATTTCATCAGTGGACAGTCCTTCAATTTTCATGATTTCAGTGAAAATCAATATTCTTCGGTCATTTCCTTCTGCCTCCTTTTTCAATAAAGTAGTAATATCCTTAATTTCTTTGGCAGTTTCTCGGTATGCAGCACCGAACTTACTTATCTCTTGTACAAGCTCGGTTAACCCATCATCACTTCGAGACCTTTTCTTGCTAGCTACTTTTTTCGTTGTAGGGGTAGAGGTCGTAGCATCAGATGTTTGGCAAGTTGAAGCACCAATATCCTCTCTTGATTCAGAATATCTTACTCCCTCTTCTTCAAGTAATGCATCTATAAATGCATTGTCTTCAACATCAATATGTTTGACTGCATCAGCTGTTGTCTCAACTGTTGTTCCTGTAGCTCTTTCTTTTCCAAATATATGAACAAAGTCATCAAAGAATGGAAATGACTTGTTTCTCAATCCAGCAGCAGTTGGATGACTCTACAATATAATAAAATCGTATATTTAATAAATCTTACAATTACCTATGTAGATAACAAAGAGTACATGAAGAATATAAATTCAATTAAAATACTTACTCTAACCCAATCATCAAACACATCCTTTGGTGCAGTTAAACATTTTTCTTCTTCATTCCATCCGAATCCACTTCCAATATTCAACATTTCAGATAAAGCATTGTATTGTCTTTTGAGTAGCTTCACTCTAGATTCAATATGTGGATGGGTCCTAATTTGTGATGTCGGAAGCTTGATTTCTAACATCTTTTCAAGATGAGATAGATAACCCGATCTAAATGTTCCATTATCAGCTTTCCAATATGGGTCTTCATCCAAAATGTGTAAGCATTCAACAAGTGCAACATCCTCCTCTTTAGTCCAAGTCCTTTTAGTTACTAAATACTTAACCTTTCCATATGTCTGTTTCCCCCCCCCCCCCACCTTTGAGATTCAATATTTGATGTTGACATATTGCTCTTTGAAACAATCTAAGAAGATGTATATAAAATATGTATAACATAACATAAAACATGTCATCATCGTCAATAATAATCATTAGATAAAATAAAACATGAAAGCCATACATAAATAATGAATGTCCATAACAAATAAAATTCGAATTTTATATAAGAGAGATACATAAAATTTAATAAAGTTTATGCCATAAAATATAAAGATGTCAAATACATTAAAGTAATTACCACTAGCATTAGATAAAATGGAAGGTGAAAGTACATACATAACATAAAATAACATCTATCCTAAAGTACGTGACGCCAACCAACTAGTAAACATATCTTCTGCTAATTTGTCTCTCCACTCAGTCCAAGCACTGCTTGGCTCACAATGTCTGATCATTTCTACCTCATTAATCTCCTCAACATGCCTACTATCTTCAGTATAGTTAGATTCAATAGGATCAATTGGCATCTCAGATCTTATGAAATTATGGAGAAGACAACAAGCAAAAATGAGTCTACATTATGTTTTCACTGGATAAAATGATTTTTCCCTTAAAATTGCCCATCTCGCTTTCAATATGCCAAAACATCTCTCAATGCAATTCCTAACTTGAGAATGTTTCATGTTGAAATATTCTTTAGGGGTGGTAGGTTGATGTCCTTCTCTCCAATCATTCAAGTGGTATCTTTGACCTCTATATGGTGCAAGAAATCCCTCTCCATTCGTATATCCAGCATCACATAAGTAGTAACACCCTATATTATTTTAATTTAAAAAGTGAATTAATAACCAAACACTTGTAAGAATTTTACATTATATATATATATATATATATATATATATATATATATACCTAATAATTTACCTTGTGGAACATTTAAACCATTTCTTCTACTAATGGCATCTCTGAGTATTTTACCATCAGCTGCAGAACCTTCCCACCCAGGTAAAACATAAATGAATTGCATGTTTGGTGTGCAAACACCAAGTACATTTGTCGTAATTTCATTTTTTCTTGTTCTGTATCTAGGTTTATCGATTGAAGCTACATTGACCTTAATATACGTTCCATCTAGAGCACCCAAACATCCCTATATTCATCAAATAAAGTTAAGTTACATTATTACTATCCATTTCTGTATTAAGTATTACTAATTAACTTAAAAGAAATTTCAGAATTATGATACAATACCTTAAACCATTTACATCTATCGTCTGTTGAATTATCTTGTATCGGTTCTGGTTTTCTAAAAAGACTCGGATGCAGTTTCAAGACTGAAGCTAACACTGCATGGAGAACTCTACTAATTGTTTCACCATATCTTATTGTTTGACGTTTTAGAACTCTAATCTTAATATGGTGGGATATAATATGAAGGAAAATAATAACCATTTCTTCTATAGACATAGACCGACTCTCTTTTAACCCACCTTGACTTTGTAATAGGTGACACAATTTGAGAAATGCTCTCCTATCCATTCGACAATTATCAACACTTTGTCTATCGCTTTCAAATACAATTTTATGTAAATTAAGTGATCTAATATTGTGTCTATGAAGTATTTCATGTGAATAACTTATTTTAGGTCTATTTTTATATTTTCTAAGAATAACTGAAATAACCATAAGTATATGACACACAATTTCCATCATTTGCAGTTGTAAAATAAGAATTGTGGCGATATGCATCTTCTTTCGCATCGGTAAACGAGCCATAACTGTTATTATGAACAAACATTTTAATATTAGAACATAATAATATTGAATAAGAACAATTGTGTGTCATCACATTAAAAATAAATGAAAACTAATTTAACATGAGATTAGAAAAGATAAAAGCGAATGCGATCAAGCAAAAACCAGTAATGTAACCACCAAATTTCTATTTCAAGCATCAAGAATTCAAGCATGTAAAGAAAAAAGTGATTCTTATTTGCAGAAAACTCGTGAAAAGTAAGATCATTCGATAACCAAAGATAAGCTAACTCTCAAGCCTATAAAATTGTAATAAAATTTATATTATACAATTTCTAGAAACTGGAAATTTATATTTATCTTTATTGCATTCTTCTGCAAAAAGAATGAGCTTCTTTTAGGTTTCTATAAGATGGTTACTTCTGATTATTAAAATACTGCATTCCTGTTAACCTACCGTTACGAAAAAGATCTATGCAGCAGTCTTTGAATGGAGAAAAAATAATTAGGTGGAACGATGTCCCATCCAGTACAAACTAAAATGTTGCTAGGGTCTAAAGTGAAGTTTATTATCTTAGTGAACTTATGAGGTTTAAAACTATTCTTATATTAGACAAACAATATCCTAAAAACATAATGCTATTCTTAGCTTGCAAGTATGTAAACGTGACAAAAATAACTCATGCTTGAATAACATCAAAGATAAATGAGAGAAACTCAGTGATTTATCATGCATATTCCACAAATAATGCATTGCAGCATGTTGTGCCCAGTTGATTTTGAAAATGCTAGGGGTTCTGAAATCGAAGGTCTGGTTTCAAAACCGAGGCCTTGGTTCCAAAACCAAAAAGCTTTCTGGAAAATGAATTTCAATACTGGCTTGAAATTTTGAAATTGGGGTAAAAATTGACTTGTTTTTGTATTTTTGACACTAAGAAAATATTTTAAGATCATGGATTAAATCAAAACACTTGAAACTCAATTTTGAATATATATAACTTAGTAAAACCATTTTAAAAACTTCATATGGCAAATCTCATTTTTTTACAATTTAATCACTTAATAAAACTTGTTATATCAAAATCAAATATTAGTTCAACATAAAAGAAGTTGGTGAAATTTTGAAATTCAAACAGGACACTAACAACAACTCTGGAGAAACTAAACACAACCAAACCTTACGTTCTTGTTTAGCACCAAATGCATCCTACGAAAGTGATTTTGCACAGCAATGTAAGGAATATATTACAAGAACTGAACCATGTGTTCAAGTAAACTCGGCCAAACAAAGTCGGGTACATAACTTCTGCTTCAGCCTCGGGTTTGTTTCTTTGACATTAACCTTCATTTTTGTATAGGTTCTTTTCAAGGACTTTGGATGAAGAAACCAAAGAAAAGGATGTCTTTGTAAGTTACTGAACCATTGAATGTTGTTCTAGCGGTACTCATATAAATTTCATGTTTCTATATTCATTTTTATGATAATTGGGAGTTAGCCAAAAGAGAAGGGAAGAGGGGGTTGATGAACTAATATGGAGGGGCAATGTTACATGTCTTTCGGACCAGATCGCCTTAAATTTTGATGTCAGAGAGATTTGAAGCAGTCCAGAAGTATTTATGCACTCTCTAAACGACACTTTGCTCATTTGGATTAAGACTATAGTTTAAGCTATAGCTTGTGCAGACCTTAAATCCTAGGCTTGCACTTGCACTTCTCTTTGTATCTTTATTTCTTTTTCACCTTGTTTCTGATTTGTCATTATTATTGTTAGCAAGGGATCATGTATGAACTATGAACAATGAACTTTTAGCAAGACTGTTTTTCTTTTATTTCAAAATAAAAGATAAAATAAATTATAACAGAAAATTTCATAAAAGATATTTCAGTAGACGGATCCATAAAAACACCCATCAAAACCATCAATTATAACTAAGTTCAAGCAAATTAACAACAAGCTTCAAGCATGAAACAAAACCCAGACCAACAAATCAACTAAGGATGAAGATAAACAAGTCAAAAGAAAAATCCAGAGAGCAAAACAATTGATCATCAATAAGGGGGAAACCCATGAACAAGACTGAATGATAATCAGAAAATGAACAGAAATTGGGGAAGATGAAACATAGAAGAAACATCAAAGAAATTGAAGATTAAACAAAGGAAAAGTATATATGTAAACTCACATCCTTGCTTGATTGTTTTCTGTTTTCCACATAATCTGCTTTCAGGAAGAGGAGCGTCCGCGGGAATTTCACATAATCAAGCAAAACAAAGGAAGAAGGTTATTTTAGACAACTGGGACGGGAATGATAAAATACCTAAGAAAGATAGGGGATATACATTCCTTGGAAAACAGGAAAAAAAAATTACTGTTGGTATTGGTTTTTAACTGGCACTTGGTAATGTGCTCCCATCCAAACGTGAGTATATCTATTTGGGAAAAAAACATTCCTCCCAAGAATGCATTATACCGTGAACCAAACGGGCTGTTAAGGGTTGTTTGGTTCAGGGAATGTGGGATTCCCATAGGAATGAAATCCACATTCCCCCGTTCGGTTGGCCGGGAATGTCATTCCCGATAATATTTTATTATCAATAGTGGGTTTTTTTTTATATTATCGCGAATGTTATTACCCCTTCCCTTAGGTATTGTTGGATTATCGACGTTTTAGACTAAAATGCCCTTAAAATATTTTTTTTTCAAAAATATTTTTTTTTCAAAAATATACTTCTGTCATTGAATAATAAAAATTCTACGAAGGTTAAATTACAAATTTATCCTTAAACTATTTTAGATTTACAAACAAAAATTTATAATTAAAATTTATCCTTAAATTTTTTTATATTTTTAATTTTGTAAAAAAAATTATATAAATTTTATGAATTTAAATTTTTTAAAGAAAATATATAAATATTTTTCAGCTTGTTAAAAAAACAAATATATGATAAAGACAATTTGGTCAAATATACATTCCAATAATCTTTTATTCCTTTAACCAAACATGGTAATCTTACATTCATGCTAATCCAACCAAACACAAAATACAACATTCTCAGTAATCATATTCCCTATTAATCTTTTATTCTCACTGGTAATCTTACATTCTGTGAATCAAGCGCACCCTTAAATATTGTGTTTTATGCACGCCTCAAGTTCTATATTTAATCCTTGTCTCAATTCAACCCCATATTTTGTATAAACATGAAGGTATTTTACCAGACACCTCTGCAAATCAAAATTATTACACGACCTCTACTGATGATCCTCAATTGTTATCAATGGACGATTAATTTAAGTGGTAAACAACTTGATATCGTTTGAGTAGATTTTAAGTTCGAGTTATTGCATATGAAGAAAATCTCTGTTGAGAGACTCACCCACTACAATCAGGTGTGCGATGCGAGCCAATTCATATTATCAAGAGCAACCATCAAAACAGAGGTTGGTTCAAGTGGTACGCATAACATCAAGTCAACTAAAGAGAGCTTGGTAAAATCGATCACTCGTTATGTTGCACACTTCCCACAATGCACACTCTATTCTTCTTTTCTTCTTTTGCTTCTTAAGTTGCATCTACTGTGGCATGTATAATATGACATCCATATGGCCTCAATCTAGTACCCTTTTTTTCTGGTACAACCTCCTGTAAATTTTCGCGCCTTCAAATTCCGCATGGATTTCTCTTTCGGTCCTGATACCCATTGGATTGTTCAGTAACCATCCCTTGTCGTCGCATAACACACTTGAATCAACCATGTCAATGGGTTGAAGTACATCAGACTCTACATCCAACTGCTTTCTCATGTCTTCAGCGACTTCAAGCACATCAGATTGTATAAAAACCTGTCCAAATACAATGATAAATCTTATACTAAAAGATTTCAGAGCTTGAATATATAGATGATTTTAGCCCTGTTTAGGCAAGGGACTCCTGAGATCAGATTCATAAGATCCAACATGATACGGGAAACTTCGAGAAATAGTTTTAAAAGGGTCTGTGACAGGTTATGGTATTCACATGCCAGTGCTACCTAATAAACCGATAATCGGACGGAAGGGCATACCTTTCCTTCGGGCATCAAACTAGTTAAGATGGAATCTACTAAAGGCTTCTGTACAACCCTTCTTTTATGATGCCTTTTCTTGAAATGAGGATCCGGGCACTGCATACAGCATATAAGTATTGGCATTTAACCTACTAAATCAAAAGGAATGATCCAGGGGCACAAGCGCACACACCAATATTGAAACTAGCGACAAAGGTCCGGGGTAAGCAGATACTAACTGTCTGAACGAAACGGAAGCATTTGCGAAAATGAAACGACTGCAATAACAGAAAATATGATCAAATCCCCAACAACACTGTTCTTCATAAAATGTGAGTTTTGAAAGCTTACATGTTACTAAGAGCCAGCTTCTTTACCCAAAACTCAGCACGTTTAACTAGCTGCTGGACAAGCAAAAATATATGACCAGGTAAATGTAAATGTACTTGGAAAGTACAATTGTTGAGTAAAACAGTAAAAGTCCGAGGAGTCCGATCTCATACTTTTTCTCTTATTTCCAGTCCCAAATAATTTTGTGAATCGGGATTTTGTTTCGCAAGCCATAAGAGAAACCTGCCACTTCCTGAGGAATGTTTTATCGTTGTTAAATTTATCAGTACTTGTCCATGCTTTATCTGGTAGCAGTTCTAAATACTTACCACAAACAAAAGAAACAAAAAGAAAGATACTTGAGACAACAATGTTAATAACTAAGTTCTGAAGCAAATCTTGACAGACATTGTGAATTATGTGAACAAAGTTTTTAACCATTGATATCGTATCAAAGATGATTAGGTAAATTATATAGAAAATGGAAGTCGACTGTTCAAAGTGTTGACCGAGCCATATTAAAGCTAAAAAAAGGCCAGCTAGAAAACGATAAATAGCTGAAGAAACATAGCACCACTAGGTCCACTATGGTATTCTGCTGCCTCAACATTAACCTACCTGCTCAAAATCATAATGGTATACATTATTGGATAGTATAAACAATTTACAGGTTCAGATTCTAATGGAAATGAAACCAGGAACCAAAAGGGAACAGCCACCTGCTTTCCCAAATTCTACATAGATCACAGGAAACCGCTTTCCGGCGACAGGATTCTTAGAGTGCTCCGTTCGTGCAAAAGGGGGAGTACAATCTATGTTGCTCCTACTCTTTATTTTTCTCAAAGAACCCAGGTCAGATGCATATCCAGACAGGGATATGGGGATATAATCCTGAAAGGACCCTCAAACATCATCCAGTAGCTAACATGTATTCATTTTTCTATCACTAATTGGAGAATAAATCGAGCATCTTCTCATGAATGAAAAAGGTGAAATTGCAAACATCATCAGGTAGCTAACATGTCTTAATTTGCCTATCACTAGCAATCACCTCTGAATGAGTTAAAAGAATTATCAAATGGATAGCATAGCAGCAGTTAGTTGATAATTTTGAATGGAGAGAGAGGTAACCACTTACCACTTCCAATATCCACCATAAGTGGCAATGCAGGATCCTTGAAGACTTCACCCCAATCAGGTACAGGCGCTGCCACCTACTCAGAGGACAATAATATAAGACTTCATTTAAGTAAAGCTCTTGATAGCAAGCCAAGAAGCATGAAAACCAGAAGCGAATGAGACAAAAGACATCACTTCTATTATCTACCACAAGAAATAACTTGTTCACTACTGCAATGCAAGAGAGAAATAAGAAGAAAAAAACCACAGAGATAACTCACAGAGAAAGATGAACTGAGAGGGTTGACATGTTGCCTGATTCTTACATGACCCAACTCCTGCAACCAAATAAAGGAGGGAAAAGGTTATCAATGTAAAATTATAATCAAAAGAGGAAAACTTGATGACCCATTATCAGGAAAAGATAAAGCTTGATAGTGGAGATAAATGAAAGGGCACCTGAGAAATCTTGTCAGTGAGGTTAAGGTCGGCATACTCGAGAGCCACTAGATCAGTACTCCTAAGCTCCTTTTTATCAGAAATGGAAACCGAAACAGAAGCAGAAGCTCTGGAAATGCAATATTTGTGTGGACGAAAAGAAGGGAGTTTGTGGAGCTTTATTGCCGATGAAAGAGTTTGTTTTGCAGCCCTTGGGACTGCACAACTGTTTAAGCAAAGGGAAGAAATCATTTTTGCTCTATAATTTTACAGGCTCATAATTAGTTCATATTATTCCTTCTTCCATCTTCCTCTGGCAATCTTCGTTTGCCTATTATGTCTATCTGTCTGGTTTCAAGACTAGAAAAATCTGCCAAAACCAGCCCATCTTCCAAGGTGCGTTTGGGTATTGGTTTATGTTTAAGGCAAACAACAAAATACGTCTGCTATTTAGAAAGGCCTGTAGAAGCCCATAAAACGAACACTTATGTTTTATCAATCCAGAATCCTTGGTGGATATGGTGCCAAGTTTCAGTTGATACCTCAAAAAGAACACGTTTTTAAAGGATGTGACGCAACTGCTCGAATCAAAATTCAAACTTGGAAGTATGAAATATATGGTTTTACAGATGTGGTTCCTTCAAGTTGATTCACATAAACCATACACGTTAAATAGTTGCTTAATAAACAAACTTTGAATAAGGAAGGGATTAATGACTAAAAATTGCAGTCTGGGTTATTGTTCCTAATAAATTGGGACAATCATAAAACGTAAAGCAATAGTTTTTGTTCTATAATGCATTTTCATATGCAGGTATCTTAGGGTAGCTCGGCTCCTTAATGACTCATTGCGCTGGAAGGAAGTCAGACGACAACCGATACCGCTTGCCATAAACAAGGCTGATCATTGAAATTCAATATCAACAGTGGCTTGCTCATGATAGAATAATTAAACCAATAATTGTTCAAAGATCCAGTTACATAAATAAGTTAAAATCAGGATCAAAATTAAATTACTTTTTCACTCCCTGGTCCCTACTGAATTTTTACACAAGTCCAACTTGGACCTTTTTCTTAGTTGCAAGGCTACCCCCAGACAGCTCAGCTCTCAAAACATGAATATACATGAAAAGAGTTCAGTTAAGAATGACAGAAGAGCTATATAGCTCAATGTTGGTTGGGCAACCAATGGCCAAATATGAAAAAAGGGGTCAGACAGACTTCACAAAGTGGCGTGATAGCATTTTCCCAATCTCCAGGAAACCGACCTTTTCTTTTCCATTGAAAATGGTCTTAAGCTTCTCATCACAAAAGATCTCCCTCTTGTTATCAGGATTCTGCAGGCAAATATTTCCATACGTTTCAGTGCATGTTACAAGAGAGTATCCTCATACAAAAATGTCAGTCGCTCAAAATATGGTATCTAAGCAAAATCTACTAAACACAAAGTAGTATAAATCAGCAACTTTGACATCACAACATGCAGCATATACGGCAATAATGACAGTAACCGCTTACATTATATATTCCACATAAATTTCTGTTTCTCAACAGAATCGCCATTTCTGCCTTAGGTGAACACAAATATAAAACACATAAATTTATGTTACTCAACTTCAACAGACAAAATATGAAACATATGAGGTTAGGAGGATCCATAAACACTGTAGAGAGAATCTCAACTATTATCCCATACTTATAGTCATTGTTCATTCATCATCACTTTTATACCAACAATAGCTACTCCATATTAAGGAACCGATCGAAATCCCTAAAAAGTTCAATTTCTCAACTGAGTGCGCAGAATATACATTGTGTGAAAGATATGTGAAAAATGTTCACCAATGGAAACTCTTAAGCAAACATTAGAGAAGATAAAGAAAGCAGAGGGTGAAAATGTTGCCTCGGAGGTAGAAATCTTAAAAGAGAGACATATCAAACACCAAATACAACCTGCATTTGGAAAACTCAAATGCCGAGCCAGCCCAGCATATTAATTGAAACTGTGAAAAAGGTAAATGATGTATAAATGAATACAAAATTTGTCACAAGAAACAGGAAAAATCCATTACAGTGTTCCAGTCTCAATTTTTTCTCTCCAAAATCCAAGCAAGAACTTATCTTGTGGAAAATCAGGAGATGCAATAAGAAGGGCTATGGTGGGATAGCCTATGACTTAATTAAAGCAAAGAACCCAAAGTTCTTAAATCACTTTTGGAATACTCCATTCTTTCCGTTCACCTTTACCCCACTTTCTTACAAGAAGAAACTGATATGCCTTCTACTCACATCACTTCTCTGAGTTATAACAAGTTTTCTCCTATAATTGTAACTTCAAAAACACAACAGGGAAAAATCCTTTCACAATAGCAATCCAAGCATAAATTTCAATACCATTAAAAAGAACTATAGTTAGATTCATGAACAATAAGAATCCAATCTCCCTCAATGGGACCAACATTAACATTCAGTGGCGGATATAAGTGACTAAGTGCTGTTCAGAGTGGACAAGTGTCCTCCCTAAAATATAAATTTCTTTATATTAGTTGTTAATTTTACTGATGGCGCCCACTAATACGAAAAATTTTTGTTACTAATATATATGTGCCCACCCTAAAAAGAATATTTCTGGATCCGCATCATTAACGGTTGAAGATTCACAAAACTAATCCTACTATAGTGCCAGCTTAACTTCTCTTCAACAATAAACACCAAAAAGGTGCAAAACTCATCATTATAAACAACATAGAGAGGGGAGAGAGGAAAAAAAACAATGAAAATGGTACAGAAACCTCAGAACGCCAGCAAGCAAGCAACATGGGGCGAAGAATCATCAATAAACCAAACTTATAAAACACCAAAGTTGAAAGCATTTCCTCAAGCCCACATTCATTTACATTTTGCATCATTCCGGAGATACTAAAATAAAGCAATTCCAATAAAAATAATAAACAAGAAAATAGTAAAGGAAAAGAAAGCAAAGACAACCCAGAAAAAAAAAACAAACCAAATAAATAATAACTTTATAAATGAAGTAAAAGAAACACTACAGAGATAGAGAAGACCTGGAGGTTGTGGGATTTGATATAGTTCCAGATCTGCTTAACAGCGTCCGTACGGGAAGCTTGTTGAGCTCCAAGGAATCGACCCAAAGCAGGGGAAACAGGGGCGATTTTAAAAATCCCGGACGGTCGAGTCGTGGTTCGGGGCGTAGCTGGTTTTTCAACCTTGGGTGAAGTGGTCGACTTTTTCGGAGTTTTATGAGCCGCTTTTGAAGTAGCTGATTTGGCAGCGGTAGTGGTCGAAGATGAAGAAGAAAACTTGGCTGCTGCAGCTGACGCTGCCGACGTAGACGCCGGGGAAGTTAACGGCGCCTTGAAACTGATGAAAACCCTAGAGATTGTTGATTGCTAGAGGGAGAGAGATAGGCTCGCCTTGAACATTGTTGCCGGGTGAAGTGCAGAATCTATATTTCGAGCTCGATCTTTTTGGAAAGGTCGTCGTGTAATTTGTGATCTTAAAATAAAACTCATTCATCTAAAAATAATTTTTAATTATCCGTTCTTTGTTCCCTTATAAATAAAAAGTTGAAAATTATAAGATTCATTCATCTAAAAATAATTTGTAAAATAATATACTCAAGCAAGTCATTGAACTCATATACCAAAACAAAGCATATCAACATATAAACTGAGTATAAATGTCGTACTTTATGCATGATGCGGAGTACGAATAATGAGTCCCAACTGCCTAACGACAACACAACATATCAAAGGGTGGATTTGGCATTCGAATCAGGGGAACCACAACAGAGGGCATATTTATCAACCCTAAAGGTGAATCGCAAAATTTCTTCCTCACAATCCTAAAACCCCAGTGTATACGTGTCATGTTATGTCAAAGGAGGTAATAACTTACCAAAGTTTCATCAATTTGGAAGCATCGTAATGCAGAGGTCATACATATGAAATCATATTCAGAATAATGTCTTATACGGAACATGCATATTATGTTATTGCATAAGCGAATAATCAGAAATTATAATCATTGATATTACATATTCAAGACGCAGTCACGCACTAAGACAATCCCAAAAAAAATCTATCATTAACAAGAAATTATAAAACATAGAACTCGACCAAAAAGGGAGAAAGAATGTAAGATTAAATCATCGGCACACATGTCTAAAACACATTGAATAAACTTTCAAACAGAACTCAAGTTTATACCAAGTTATACGGGGGAAGACACCCAATGTCTCTTAAAAGGCACAATTTGTGAACATTAGAACAAGTATCATTTCTCTAACCCGAACTACGCTAAGTCTAATACTTATATCGAAAGAAAGGATAAATTATTCAGAACTCATTTTGGGCACCAACTTAGAATCACCTCATTGAAATTGTTGAAATAAATACAACTTACCTGAATCGATGAAGCTAGCCTTCTAAATTTGATATTTGAAGTCAAAATTAACCTTAGAAAGATTAGAAACATAGATTGTATCAATAACAAAAAAAAATGGACTGAAATCAGATAAATGGTTCAAATTGAGAAGTTAAACGCAGAAAAATAGCTTACATGGGCAAAGTCTACAAAAAATCAACGGTTAAATCGAAAAGTCAATGTTATCAAAAAGTCAATGGAAGAAGTCAACATGCATGGGTCAACATTCGAGACAAGTCAGTCAAAATGTGTCAAATATTCAAGTCAAGTAGTTTTGGTCAACCTAGGTCAAAATGGGTTGGGTCAAAGTCAATCGAGTTAGATCGGGATAAAGATCAAATCAAATGGGTTAGATTAAATTAGTCAGATCAATTTGATTCAATCGAGTTGGATCTGAAGTCTTGGGTTGAACCATGACAAGTGACTCTAGGTACAGGCTTGGATCGACTCAGTCCATCAAGTTAGAATGGCTTTGGGTCTAGGTTATGGCAAGTTGAGCTTGTCAGACCTCTAGGCTTAGACAATATAAGCTCCAATATACGAGTTTAGATGATTGGGTCTTGGGCTTAAACAATTGAAGTCCAACCACATGTGATGGGTCATACTAAATAGGCTCGTTAGGCTCAATGGTTAGGTTTAGATCCAAAAGGAGTTGGTTAGACGAGCCGAAGTTGAATTGGGCTGGATGGACTCTAAAACCAACAAATTTTGATGGTTCAGTCAGCATCTTCTAGAAGACAAGCGGAATTATCTTGATATTTAATTAAAATTTATCTTGCATAAAGTTATCTGGAAGATGAAGTAGAATTCAATTAGAATTACAAGACTTAAATATTTATTTTTAATTTTTTTTGAGAAACCTATTAAATTTAGGGTTTTTAGGTTGATATTTTTTTATTATTTTATTTAAGAATTGATTATTTTATTAGAAGACTCGATAGGATTTTTAGTTTGATTACATCATTATCTTTTATTTAGGAATTAGTTATTTTATTTACTTAGAACTCTCTAGTTATAAATACCCCTTAGGTTCAACCTTTGAACTCAGATTGGAATTTATATTTTCTTGGCTATTTATTGAAGTTCTACTTTTCTTTCATCTTATTATTTTCTTTTCATTATGGTTAATATGATCCGATCCATACTTAGCTAAACTCCACTTAGCCTAAAGCTTTGTGGATAGGGAAGAGGTGTTGGATTAATGAACGTTACTCTTGTTGAAGAATCAAACCTAGAAAGCTCTAGACTCGATGAAGAATAAAGAATGATGAATAGTAGAAGGTGGCTCCCTTATGAAGGTGAACGGTAAAGATGATGATGGTGACGATGGATTTGTGGAAAATAGATGGATAAGTGTCCTATCGAACCCTCCTAGTCGCAATGAAAAGGCAAACTCGATAATATGGCTCTAAGTGTCATGTCGAACCCTCCTAGTCGCAATGAAAAGGCAAACTTGATAATATGACTCTAACCAACCTTCCTAGTCGCGATGAAAAGACAAATTGGAGTGTGAAGATTAATCTCCCTCACAAGAACTTGAAAGAACTCCATGAGAAGAAGCTTCGAAGGCACAAGACAATCAACACTTGCAAAAACGAACTCTCATTGTATTATTAAGCAAAGAAATATGTTTTACAAAGTTGAATGAAGCCTCATTTATATAGGAGCAGAGTTCCAAATGTCCTAAATAACTAATGAATAAAATAATAATAAACGTCTTAACTCTATTTCCTAATAAAATAATAATAACTAAAAACAATGTTTTTAACTCAACCTTAATTCTTAATAAAATAATAAATATAATCCTAAAAGATAATGCATCATCCTATATTAAATTATATTACAAATAATCAATATAAATATTGAAAATTCGTAATATTTACAAAAATCATGTATTAATCTCGTATAGGAATTTCTGCATGTGTTGTCTTCACTAAAATGGACGTATCTTGAGTTCACGATATCAGATTGACACGATTCAAGAACCTTTGGAAAGATAAGAGATATAAGGTTGTATATCTAGAAGACATGTCGACCAAATAAGATCAGGATCCCATTCAAAAAGTCACCGTAAGTCTGCTACTGTTCTGATCTTCTTTTCCAAGGCTTGGACGAGTGGATCATTTGGAATAGTTATTAATTCTTCCTTTGATGTGAGACTTGCGATGCATGTGTCATCCTCCCTTTCTTCAAAAATATTCGACCTCGAATATGAAACATTAAAGGGAGCAACATTATAATCGTTTAATAATTCATTCACATTATGCTTACCGAATATATATGCTTTGAATCTTCGAGACTTTGTTCTTCTAATAGGTTCGAGTAGAAACATTAGTCCAAAGAAGCATGTATTATGGACTATGGTGCATGTATCATTCCCCCACTCCTCAAAAGGATTCATCCTCGAATCTAAAAATCCAAGAGAAAATAAATTAGATATTTTGAAAGGAAAACTTGTGAAACATTTACCATGATCAATGTGATGTGTCTTTATGCGTTTTAGTCGAGGTTTCTTCTTTGTAGGAATTGCTTTCTTGTAGTCTTGAAATCCTCTTTTGGATACAAGTCTTGTAATCTGATGTTTAGGTTGAGAAAGAGTGTTTAAAAACCATGTCAACTGGTTTGTTAAAGTAATCCCTTAAGTTTCCTAAGTGTGGTTCATGAATTAAGAATTCTTAGGAGGAGATTTGTGGATTGTATAACCTTCGTGGTAGTGCATTGTCTACCGTGTTTTGCTTACCTCGGTCTTTAGACTCTCGTAAATCATGACTCTTCATTGATATGACATAGTGATTAGGGCTTTCAGGTTGTAACCGGTCATGAGGGTCACCTAGCACTATTCGACAACTCTTGGCGATGGAAGATGGTGTGAGCTAGTCCTGTGTTGCTTTTACTTTTTCATCATTTACATGGATTCCCTTTGCACAAACTATAAAGCCTGTGGAGTTGTTCAAATCCTGTTTTTTCATTAAGATGACGTCACGACTAAGGCTTTCTTGGATGTAACCTTTTTGTAACAAATCTAACTCTTTGGTTTCTTCAAAATTGTATGTTTGACGAGGTATGATAGAACCTTGAATTAGATTGGTTTGGTGTTGGTTTCCTCTTTCTAGTGGTAATCCGTCAGGTGGATCACCTAACACTTCTCAAAAATCATGTAACAAAGATGAAAACACACTAGACAAATCCTTGTTAATGTTAGAAATTGAAACAATTGATTCCCTAAAGCAAACAAGGATGCAAGGTTATTTGTAAAGAAGGTTCTATCTCAATTCTTTTGTGCTCATGCATAAATTTTGAGTCACTCTTTTCTTCTCACAATTAGGTTCACTCACCTCTCATGGGTCATTATTCATTTGGCTTTTGTAACTAGTGACCTCTTTTGCTTTTGCCTCTTTCTCATCTTTTTATTTTTTTTTTACTTTCCCTACCTCCTCATAAATTCTCATTTGATCTTTAGGGGATGAAAGTGTTTCATTCTTTGTTGGTCGTTGTTTCTTCTTGTCCGATTTGTCATCCCTCAACTTTTTTTGAGAATATGGAGCAGAAGATGAAGAATGATTTGAAGGATTACCTTGGTAAGAGGATAAAGTACCTTGGTAATATTCTCTGAATCGGAATCTCCTTTGGATTTGTTCTTCGATTGTTATTGTCTTCTTTAGTGTATCTTCAAGGTTTTCGTACTCATGGAGGTCAATAAGATTAGTGATGTTTGAGTTCAAGCTGAGAACGAATCTTGACAAGGAGTCCTCATCTTTTTCAATTATGTTAGCCCTACTAAGTAAGGAATGCATCTCCTTGTAATAGTCTTCAATTGAACTTCTACCTTGTCGAAGTTGGTATAGTCGTAGTTTAAATTCTCGTGTATAATGTATCGGTAGGAGTCAGTTTCTCATGGTTTGTTTGAGGTCGGTCCAAGAAGTGATTGCTTGAATTTGGAAGTTCTCGATCTTTATCCTTGTTTGCATCCACCAAGTGTGGGCATATCCTTCGAATTTCATGGTGATGAGGGGAACTTGTTCAGCTTGGGGGCAGTCATGGTATACTAACATGAGATCAACTTTTCCTTCCCAATCGATGTACTTGTCTGGATCGTTGTCTCATTTGAAAGTCGGGATCGTGAACTTTGGTTTTGCAAAGAGTTTGGGTGCTTGGAAACGTGGTTGTTCGTCTGGGTCCCAAATGTTTATCATTGTTTGGTCTTGGATTCTGGTTTGGTAGATTTATTTGTGGTTCTTATAATTCTCTCACGATATTGTTAAGTTTATCAAATCTTTTAATTTGAGTCGTGAGTCGTGAAAGTGCGGCTAAGATAGTCGTAAGTGTGTTGTTGTTATTGTTGCCCATCCTAAAATCATAACACTCAAAAGAAAATTTTAAAGTAAAATAAAAAAGAAAAGAAAATTCAACAAAACAAGAAAGCTCACAAGTCACTCCAAGAAAGTAACACCGTGAGAGGCAAGTAAGACGATCTTGTACTATTTAAAACTCACTTTACCAAGTAGTCTTCCACAGTTCGTATCAGAGTCTGATTACTAGCAAAGGCGATAAGGAAACCTAAAAGCTCTAAGAGGCCAAACAAGGTTTAGACTCCAAGATAACGAGAATGCAAAGAATGAAGAAGTATGCAAACTCTTTAGTCCTACTAACACAAGAAAGATAATGTGTTAGATAATGCAAAAGAACAATAAAAAGGAAAACAAAAGAACCTAAAGCACTAAGAGTCAAAGAAAAAAAGCCAAACCAGAAACCTAGAAAACACTGGGTCAAATTGAGAAACGTTTTTGAGGGGGTTACCAGTGTCTAAAAATTTTGGAAAATTTCTTGAATGTCTTTCGATGAGTCTAGAAACCACCTGTAAAATTTTAGAACCAAATATCTTCAGTAGTATCCAATAGACTATGTTGAACGATGGGTCCTCAAACAATCTTTTTTTTGTGATCTCTTTGTTCGAAGCTGTTTTTATCTCTAAAAATTCAGATTTTTTTGTGAATGATCTTCAATATATTTAGTTTCAATCTGGAAATTTTTACCACAAAATTCCTCATGTAGAATTTTCAAGAAATTCGACAAGATTCTAGACCGAATATGCCAATGAAACTTGAATGATGTATTTGAAGGGTCTAATGAACTCCGATTGGGGTGAATTTTGGATTAGAGATTACTCTTAGGATTAATATGAGATCTAGAGAAAATAAGCCCTAAATTCTTTTGTTTGCATTTTTTGAATTTTTGCAATTTTTTCAACTCTTTTTTTTTAAAAAAATAACAGGAAGGATTTGATTCTAAATTAAAATTAAATAAAAAAACCTAAAACGATGAATCTTTTGCGAACTAGATCCGTTGGGATACCTTGATGGTTTTGTGTGAAAGAACAAGAAAGATTGCTTGCTTCTTTCCAAGAATCAACCCAAATATGATACCAATTGATAGGGAAGAGGTGGCGGATTAATGAACGTTGCTCATGTTGAAGAATCAAACCTGGAAAACTCTAGACTCATTGAAGAATAAAGGAGGATGAATAGTAGAAGGTGGCTCCCTTATGAAGATGAACGGTAAAGATGATGATGGTGAGAATGGATTTGTGGAAAATAGATGGATAAGTGTCCTATCTAATCCTCCTAGTCGCAAAAGGCAAACTCGATAATATGACTCTAACCAACCCTTCTAGTCGTTATGAAAAGGTAAATTGTAGTGTGAAGATTAATCTCCTTCATAAGAACTTGAAAGAACTCCAGGAGAAGAAGTTTCGAAGGCACAAGGCAATTAGTACTTGCAAAAACGAACTCTCGTTGTATTATTAAGCAAAGAAATCTTTTTTAAAAAGTTGAATGAAGCCTCCTTTATATAGGGGTTGGGTTCTAAATGCCCTAAATAACTAATGAATAAAATAATAATAAACTAAACATGTCTTAACTCTATTTCCTAATAAAATAATAATAATAACTAAAAATAATGTTTTAACTCAACCTTAATTCTTAATAAAATAATAAATATAATCCTAAAAGATAATGAATCATCCTATATTAAATTATATTACAAATAATCAATATAAATATTGAAAATTAGTAATATTTACAAAAATCACGTATTAATCTCGTATAGGAATTTATGTATGTGATGTCTTCACTAAAATGAACGTATCTTGAGTTCCCGATATCGGATTGACACGATTTAAGACTGTTGGAAATATAAGAGACAGACGGTTGTATATACATAAGACATGTTGACCAAATAAGATCAGGATCCCATTCAAAAAGTCATCGTAAGTCTACTACTGTTATGATCTTCTTTTCCAAGGCTTAGACAGGTGGATCATTTGGAAGAGTTATTACTTCTTCCTTTGATGTGAGCCTTGTGATGCATGTATCATCCTCCCTTTCTTCAAAAAGATTCGACCTCGAATCTGAAACATTAAAGGGAGCAACATTAGAATCGTTTAATAATCCATTCACATCATGCTTACCAAATATATATATGCTTTGAATCTTCGAGACTTTGTTCTTCTAATTGGTTCGATTAGAAACATTAGTCCAAAGAAGCATGTATTATGGACTCTGGTGCATGTATCATTTGCGAAGCTCAATTCTAAATCGTGAGAATTGAGTCTTGTTCTTCATAACTTCGGATAGCATTTTTCGGTTCTTTGGAAATTAAGAGTGGCAATTGATCATTCCTTTAAAGTTACTACATATTCAATCCAAAAAGACGTCGTTGGCTTGAAAGTTGTTTTGGCTTACAGTTGAGAAGATGGATCAGTTGGTTGTAATTTAGCTTCCTGTGAACAAACTTAGCGACGGTCTGTTAAGGGAAATCAAGATCCCAGCAAGGATAAGATTTTAGAGATAGACTTGGAAATTTCGGTTAACTCAAGAGAATAGTTAGTTGCGGAGGTTGAGCTTCATTAACTGTAACCGACATGCATCAAGGAGAGAAAATATATTTCGATGATCGATCAAAATTGATGTTAAACAAAGTCTAAGGCTATATCATCTCAATTAAATTCTTCTATATTATTTACTTATTTACTTTCTCATTATTTATTTATTATTTATTTTTATTATTTTATTATTTTCATTATTTCTAAATCCTCCATATTTATTTTTGCAGTTTAAACCAAATGATCAAAATAAGTAAATTTTTCAGACTTCTTTAATCCCTATGGATCGACTTCTACTTCTTTATACTACTTACATTATTTATTTGATATTAGAGTATTTATTTATTTGACAAATTCAACGCTTGTGAAAGGGCTCTAACAGATGTAGGAAGCTACAACAATGGCGTATGCGATAGCCAACGTGAGTATTGTTCTCCGATAAAATAAGAAAACGACAACTAGGACCATGACCGTGGACTAGTCAAAATGACTTTAAAGACCTGAGGGTTTTAAATCAAGTCGTAACGTCGTCGAAGGATTTAAAGCTACGTCATAATACCGTTTAACCATTGAGTGAAAAAAAATCTAATATATAAAATTTAATCTATAAATTAAAATAAATAAAAGTACAATAAGTTAAATAGGGGTGAGAATAAATTTCAATAAATAAATTTATAATTTACCCTAAATAATAATTTTTATAAAACCGACTAAATTGATAAGATCTAAGATGAAGCTCCAATTGAATAGATCGATCAAGCTGTTAGAGTGGCGGACTACAAAATTCCCAAATCTCCAAATCTCGAAGAATTAGGGTTTGCGAGCATGAAGAAACCCCAACCCTCGTCCTCAATTTATTCTTCTTCGGCAGAAACCATAGCCCACAATCAGGACCTCCTCACCGAAATCCTCATAAGAATCCCTTCAAAACATCTCCTCAAACTTAAACTCATCTCAAAACAATGGTGTTCCCTCATCTCCAGCCTCCAATTCTCTCATTACCACTCCCTTCACCACCAAAACCGAGGCTTTCTGACCCCAACAGCTCTCTTCCTAGGCATCGGAAACTATTACCGACCACCCTTTGAATTACCCGCCCTTCCCTTAAACCCTGAAACCAGAGTTCCCCTCTTGGATTTCATTGCCGACCCACACTTCAAGATCCTCCAATCATGCAATGGCTTGCTCTTGGGTCATTTCTATTACAATATCAATGAAGGGTTGAGGTATTTCATCTGTAATCCTACTACCCGTAAGTTCAAAATGATATCTTTGCCTGTTTCACAATTGGGTTCTTTGCGTGCCGTTAATTTAGCATTTGATCCTGTTAAATCACCTTATTATAAGATCATTTGCGTGAGGAAATTGCTTTCTACAAATAAAAGGTTTGGTCTGTATATATATTCATCCAAGTCTGATGAATGGGATTCTTCTTGGATTAGCTTTCGAGCCAACGAGTACATAAGGTTTGACCATGGAGTTTTCTTTAATGGGATATTTCATTGGAATAGTAATGGTCGGAATTCTTTGCGGTTTGATTTGGAGAATAAAGTGTTAAAGAAAATGCCAATGTTGGCTCCTATGTTTCAAGCTCCCGAATCATCAGAGGACGAAGATAGTCGATATTTCGGGGAGTCTCGGGGCCATTTGCATCTTGGAGTTACATATATGCCACTTTGTTTTAAATTTAACATCTTTGAGATGGCGGCTGATTATTCCCATTGGTTCCATAAATACTGTCTGAACCTGGATGATACAATGAAAGCTTTCCCTGACTTGAGGTTTCCTGTTGTGGATATCTATTATGGATTCCATGTTTTATCTGTTATCCGATCCGAAGGTGAAGAGTCTAAAGTTGTGATTCTTGTGGATTATAAAGCAATTTGTTATGACCTAAAGGATGGAATTTTGTTAAATGTACATGAGCTGAAGCAGTGTGCTGAGACTCTCAATCGTTGTCCATTGAACTATATTGGGATTCAAGTCTATCAATATTTTGAGACCCTCTCTTGTGTTTGAGGGTCCTAACACTCTTTAACTTAAACTAGAAATCTGGCTTGATCGGATGGGAACCACATTTCTCAGGTCTTATTTAGTAAATAATCTACTTATTATGTTGTATGCTTACCATTGTGCCTGCATAAACTTTTCTGCAGTTATAGGAGTTTGGGCTATAGCATGCTCATAACCGAGGAATTTTTACCTGTATCAAGTGAAATTAGCAATCTAGTTTGCCTGTTCATTTTTACTAATTTCAATGGTCTTTGCTTCTCTTAAACAATACATACTGTATTCCTTCCGCACCTCTTGTTTATCTGGTTAATGTTTTTTCATATATGGTTCAGAATTTCTTGTTTGACTTCTAAGATCTTTAAGCATAGTCAATTAATCATCGGATCATCTTTCAACTTGTGGAAGAAACAGAAAGACATTGAGATTTAAGTTTGTTGAAATGGTAGATAAGGTAGAGTTGTGGCGATGATGATGTCCCTGTATAAACCTAGGAATTTATCTCATGCTAAGCATGAGTTTCTGTATGAAATCATTTCTCAACTGAAACTTGTGCGCCCCTTGAATTACCACTGTTATGATTCAGATCAGTACCAAAGCCTTTTTTTCTAGCATTCATTTACTCAATCGAACTAATGCTGGGCAAAAGCCTGCATCAACATGACCTTATCCTCTAAACCCGACTCGGGGTTAAGGTGATTTCACCCGACTCAAAACTTGACTTGCCTTTTGAGATAAAATTTGAACCTGATTTGACCAATGCAAATATATTTATAAAAATTCTTAATTTTATTCGATAAAATAAGGTTTTAATTGAAAAAATATATATAGAGATGAGTATTATTACAATTATCTCTAAATATATAAGGTATAATTACATTATATTTTAGGTCGGGTTAAGTCAAATATATTTCACCTTAAATTCGAACTCGTTTGAACTTCCAAATTCAAACATTTTTAAAAGATCCGACTCAATAAAATTGGATTAGATTCGAATCAGTTATTCTAGTAGGATGAGATACTAGATTCCTTAAGCAATATTATGGGTTCGAACCTAGTGTTTACAGATGGAGCAAATTGGGTTGGGATGATCGTCTTCCCCTCTACAATACTCAATTTGGATTAATCGATCAATAGATCGTATATCAGTAATTAATTCAAAAAAATCAATAAAAAAATTTTAAAAAATTAAAAAATAGTTCTTTTATTTAAATATCGAGTTTTTAAGATTTTTTATCTTTTGGAATTTTCAATATTTTTGTTTCCGTTTTACACGTGGCCAAAATATGATTGGGTTACATCACATTTTCAATAGAAAAATGTCGAACAGCCAACGTGTGTGGAGTATGGACGAAATGAAGGTTAAAGGGGTTAAATTGATTGAAAAAATAATAACAAAAAGCTAAAGTAAAATTTTCAGTAAAGTTGAGGGGTATTGTAAGTATTAAGCCTTTATAAAAGTAACATAAATTCTAGGATCCCTTGCTATAGCCAAAGTTGAAGTCAGGTATGGTCCTTTTAAAATGATGAGATTATACTTGAGTTCCTCTAAAACTTTTAGAATTATAATTTATATGGTAAAATTGTATCTTGATCTTTGTTAAAATAATAAAATTTTGATTTAATCCTTCTAAAAAATATAAAATTAAAAGTCAATAAAATAATAGAATTATATTTTAACTCTTTTAAAAAATTATAATTCAAATTTAATCATAATTTTTTATTGTACCTTTTAGGAAGAGTCTACAACGTACAAGACACATCGTAACACACCACTAATAAAATTGTCTTTATTATGTAAATATTAAAAAGTATAATAATTTATTTAAAATTAATCATTTATTAAAATATAATTTTAATTTTAATAGAATTATAATTAAATTATGATTTTTATTAAAAATAATAATTAATTTAATTGATTTAAAATTAAAATATTTAACTTATATAAATTTAGGGTTCACCATTCACTGTCGGTGATTATCTTGTCTCGTCGAAAAATCGTTTTATGCTTGGTTTAGAATCGCGACTCACCTGCCGCTTCTCCCAACTTATATAAATTCTATCGCGAGTCATCTAAAAAATCCCTGATAATTAAGTTGTTTACTTATCAACCATCTTTTTCTAATGATCAAATTCGGTTACTAGTCCTCATACTATTAGAAAATTATACATTTAATTCTTATACTCTTATTTAATCTATTTTAGTCCATATACTTTTTAAATGTTCAATTCTGAGTCAAATAATTCAAGGACAATATAATTGAATTATTGGGGCTGATTAAAATAATGTACTTGGAGAACTTGAACTAAATCTATAATTTACATGTAATATCAGACTAACAACATGATTTAATTTAACATATTTCATAGTTACTGTTTGAATACGCACCAAAGTTTTAAAATTTGATCAAACTATAATAGAAGGACCAAATCATCAACTTTTGTATGGTACAATAACTGATAGAATAATTTGGTTTTTTTAATCATTTATTTGAAGTTCCACAATATATATATATATATATATATATATGTATAAGTATAATTAAATGGTGTAAATTGATCCGTAGTACTAACTAAATTATAACTAATTTTGACAGAATATAGTTTCAGTAAAGGAAAGGCAGCACCTTTTTTTAGCTTTTCTTGCCTCCTTCCTATTTTCAAGTTCAGTACGACTAACAAACTTCCTGCTGAAACTTCAATTCTCATTCATACAAATATGTTCATACATTATAGTTACATAATTTAACAATCCCATAAAACAAATCTTCCATTATTTTTTGTTTTCTCGTGAAACGAACAAATCAAAACAGAAAAAAAAAACAATATTTTTGTTGTAATGCATGTTTAAAAAGGCTGGTAGGTAATTGAAAGTGAAGCAGAAGATTGGGTTGGCCTTTGGGTATCCTTTTACTGAGAACCAAAGCCATAGGAGAGTGATAAAGGAAGAAACTTTTCGAGAGAGAAACAATGGGAGGAGGAGGGGGAGGAGAAGACGAAGCATCGTTGGAGTACACTCCAACATGGGTTATAGCAGTAGTTTGTTTTGTGATTATTGCAATTTCTTTTGCTATGGAACGTTTGCTTCATCATTTAGGGGATGTTTTGAAGGAGAAACAACAGAAACCACTCTACGAGGCTCTTTTGAAAGTCTAGGAAGGTAACCCTTTTTTTTAATGTGTTTCCATTGGGAAATTCTTTTGTTGTTTCCAAAATTGTAACATTGAAGCGTTGGATTTTGGGGTTTTTTTGTTGGCAGAGTTGATGCTCTTGGGGTTTATATCACTGTTGTTGACAGCATTTCAGAGTGCAATTTCTAAAATTTGCATGTCAAAGGATCTACGTAAAGACATGCTTCCTTGTAAAGTTAACCACCATGATGATGATGATGATGATGATGAGGCCGGCCATAACGGTTCCAAATTGGAAATCTATTTTGCTTCTGGCACTCGACACCTACTGAGCGCAGATTCATCAAATGCGGCCGGATACTTCAGTTCCCAGGTAATATATAATCAAACATAACCAAATAAAATGGCCTTTTTACTGTTATTCATGCTTGATATTGCCTAGGGTTGTTTCTTTACTTGCTGAAACGAGGAAAAACAATTCTTTTGTCATAGGTTACATAGGAATTCATGGTTAAAGTATTAGTATGGTTTAGGATCAAATGTATGACCTTTCTTATTTAATACATTACTGCAGTTTCTGGCTCCTTTTTTTCATTGAAAAGCCAGAAACTTTGATTGATGTACTCTTAATCTCTCTTACCATTTCCATATATTTTTTGTTCTTTAGAATAAAGTACCATTGATGTCGATTCCGGCTCTTCATCATCTACATATTTTTATCTTCGTCCTGGCCATTGCCCATGTCACGTTCTGTGTTCTCACAGTTTCTTTTGGAGGGCTTAAGGTAATCTATCTAATATATATACATGTATTTATAATTTGCTTAATTTTCAACTTTTGGAGGGCTAAAGGATGTTGTTTGTTGATGTAGATACAAAAATGGAAACAATGGGAAGATGATATTGCAAAAGAGCATTATGATTTAGAGAGACGTAAGGATTAATACTAATCTAAATGCTTCCTGTTTTGTCCATGATATCTTTTCATTATTCAATGCACATTAGGACCTGCACATCTGGAATGCTGGTCACTACTTATCTATGTTGGTCCAACTTTTTTTATTCTCTTGAAGTACCCATTTCCAACACATTCCCAAACATGGATATCGATCTACTGTGTTAAGACTCGTGTTAGTGTACGATGTTCACATCCATGTGTCTCGACTCTCGAGTAATATAGCTTATGACAGACTATGCAACATATGTCTGCTGTAAAGTGATCTGCTGGTTCGTTTTCTTTTTCTTTGGTGCTTCTGATTTGTACATTGTGTAATTGCAGAGTTGGAGAAAAAGTTCATTCATGTCCAGCAGCATGATTTTATCAAACATCGTTTTCAGGGTTTCGGTAAACGTTCAGTTCCTCTAGGGTTGTTGGTAAGCTTCTATTTAATCCATGATACATTCTTTTTACCATTAACAACTATAACAACTGAACCTAATATGAAAGAGGTAGACCTTGGAATTCCTTCTATGTTACTTAAGACTCGGGTGTGTTCAATTTTCCCCAAGTTTTTCCATGTCTTTGGAGGGTCTTTGAAAGACCATATTCAATACCCCTGTCCGAAAATATGAACATATTCGTGTCCGGCACTCAAATCCCGAGAAACATAGAAGAGAACTGCAATACAGTAAGAAGTGATGCTGTGCCTCGTGAAGTTTCTAGTTCTGATCTGGTCTTACTTTTCCTTTATTTTTTAAAAATACAATTGAAACACAAGTTCTGTATGCTTTTTCTAACAATGACTCTAATCTTCTTCCTAGTCATCGTTTTTCAAGCAATTCCATGCATCTGTTACCAAAGCCGATTACGAGGCACTAAGGCTAGGTTTCATCATGGTAAGCTATCTGTGGAAAACTGGTTTCTCTCGAACGACTCTCTTACGGTTGTGTTGTCATTCCTTGACATAGTCAGTCATCAATACTTGTCATTTATATTTGCAGACCCATTGCAAAGGGAATCCCAAGTTTAATTTTCACAAATACATGATACGAGCCTTGGAAGATGATTTTAAGGAAGTTGTTGGTATAAGGCAAGTCATATTTGAGAGTATATTTCTGAAGATTTATGTCTCGTGGCCTCATTTTTTACTTCAAATCGTGCTTAGTTTCTTTTGCTTTTCTGCAGTTGGTATCTCTGGGCGTTCGTGATCATCTTCTTGTTGCTGAATGTTAATGGTATGGAATATCGATTGCTGTGGATCGTTCTGTTTTGCTTCAATGGCATGTAATAGATGTTATTTTTTCAGATTACCAAGCATTAAAGCTCCATAATGATGGACTGTGTATCGATTTTCTTCTGCAGGATGGTATACATATTTCTGGATAGCTTTCATTCCTTTCATTGTGAGTAGTTACAATACAGTTTCTTAAACACACATGCACCAAAGTAAACACATCCATTTACAGAAAAACAGGACTGAATGTTTTAAATCAATTTCAAATTGAAGAAACTAAAAGTCGCTCGAAAGGATCGATTCATATTCTTGTAAATCTTCCTATATCTGACACATATCCGGATTTGGATATGAGATATGATCCTTATTTTCTCTACATTTTTGTTTTGCTAGCTTCTTCTTGCTGTGGGGACCAAGATGGAGCATGTGATTACCAGTTTGGCTCATGATGTTGCTGAGAAACATGTAGCCATTGAAGGGGAATTAGTGGTAAGACCATCAGATGAGCTCTTTTGGTTCGACAATCCTCGTCTGGTTCTCAAGTTGATCCATTTTATCCTCTTCCAAAATGCTTTCGAGATTGCGTTTTTCTTTTGGATTTGGGTAAGCTTAAACTTTTGGGTCACAATTCTGCAATATGAAGTACAGTGTAAGTAATCCGGATGAACATAATGAAATTTTCTTCATCATCTGTAGGTTCAATTCGGGTTCGAATCGTGCCTAATGGGTAAACTTTATTATATCATTCCAAAGCTTACCATAGGGTAAAAATCAATGACCATTTCCTTTAATTTGTGCATTTTTTCCCCGAGTTCCCAACCTTTGATCTTATAATGATTCCTACAGGATGTTCATTCAAGTCGTCTGTAGTTACAGTACCCTGCCACTTTATGCCATCGTCGCACAGGTTAGTCGAGTTTCTCGCATGTTTATTTGAGTTTTCATAATCCGAACTCCGATTTACTTGCTTTTTTTACTGAATTGAAGATGGCAAGCTCATTCAACAAGGCAATATTTGATGACCATGTGCAAGCGAGTCTTCTTGGTTGGGCAAAGAAGGTGAAGAAAAAGCAGGCCCTAAAGCTTGCGACTCAAGCAAAGCCCTCGGAAAGCCCTTTCATGTCAATGCAGATAGTGGAGGATGCTAAATCCGATGCTTCTTCCGCGAAGGAGGATGATCCTGAAAAGGGTTCCAATGATGCGAAATGAGTGTTGCCGACGGGGTAATAAAACCGTGCCTCACCGCGACCGGGTGCTGGTTTTAAGGAACCATTTATCATGTAAATGGCATTGCTTATGTGTTTACCAAGAAAAAGAAAATTCAGTTACTGTTAGTTCTTATTGTTTTGTTTATCTTTTAGATTTAAACTTTTTATTTTAATTATCCAATCGATCTTCTCAAATGCATTTTAAAAAGTTCATTGTTCCCAAAGAAAAGACCAGAAACCTTGCTATGAAAACAAATGCAAGCTGTATAAGATTTAAGAGTAAAGTACACAAATGATCCTTAGATTATAGGGTGTTGTTTTATTGAGTCCTTTGAGTATTAAAAGTTATAAAATAGTCTCATACTATAAAATGTTGTTTTGTTGAGTCTCCAACTGTTAAAAGTTATAAAATGGTCACACAACTATTCATATATTCTAAAATAGTCATTTTCTATTAAAAAATTGATGTCTATCTGAGCTGGACATTAATCTGCTGACTAAAATATGGTAAAATTATATTTAAATGATGTCTACTGGAACTATCGTTGTTTTCAAGCACTGACTTGTCATCATAATGTTTCAAGCACTAGCTCAATGATATAGTGTAAATAGAGATTTAATCCATAAAATACAACTAAAACGATTTTGTGATCATAATTTATCATATCTCAGTGAACAAGTTAACATCCATCTCAGACGGCCACCTTTAATAGAAAAGGATGAATTTAGAACAAATGAATAGTCGGGTGACCATTTTGTAACTTTTAATTGTTCGAAAGACTCAACAAAGTAATATCCTATAATAGAGGAACTATTTTATAATATTTAATAGTCAAGGGACTTAACAAAGTAACACCCTATAGTCAGTTAAATTAAAGGTACATAAAATCATGAGCCAAATAAGGGTACTTAAACTTTTTTTGGGATAAATTATAGCGTTCATCGATTTTATTTCTCTATTTTAATCAATCAAATTATATTTAAATGTAAAATCATAGTTGATATTATGTTTTTTAAATTTTGTTATTACTATTAAAAACTTAACAATAATGTTAATAATGTTGATGTAATTTTTTTTAAAGCTGTTCAATAAAATAGTTGGACAAAAAAAGTACATTAAAATTTGGACAAAACTAATATCTAACTTAAATTCTATACGACCTTAAAAATAGCAAAATTACTACCAAGAAGAATCGAACACAAAACACATTACAAAGGGACCTTATGCTTAACCACTAAGCTAAGTGAAAAATATGCATTTAAGTTAAACTAAAAGAAAAGTATTCATAGTTATTCTTCAATTTTAATCATAGTTTAAATTAAATATATGTTTGGTTAAAATTTTAACAATTATAATTAGCAGAGTTGGTTCAAGTGATAAACAACTTCTCGCTTAAGGATATCTCGAATTCGAGGCTTTGTGTATGCAGAAAATACCAATTGAGAGACTCACTCATCAAAATCAAGTGTGTGACACAAGCCGATCTGGATTAGTCAGAACAAAAGTCTAAAAATCCGAAAAGGCAACAAAAAAAATTTATCAATAATATAATTTGGTTCAATAGTGAAACATTAGTCTTTCTTCACCGGTATCCCACTTTGATTCCTTTTATTATCTATTTTACATAATTTGTAATCACTAATGTTTTAGTTAAGTTTTTATTTTTATGAATAAAATTTGAAAAGTTATATTATAATCATTAATTGAGTTAATTGTATCATATGTCCCTAAATTATAATCTTCATTTTAAATTGGTTCTTAAATTTTTGAATATTTCAATTTCATCCCCAATCTATGAATCTCATTCTAAATTTGTCTTTAAACTTTTAAATATTCTAATTTTATCCCTAAACTATGACCATCTTTCTAAATTGTTTCCCGAATTTTTGAATGTTCCAATTTCATCCCCAAATTCATCAAAATATATAATTAGTTTCAACCATAGTTCAACCTAAATTTTGTTTATTTCAAACATATATTAATATAACTTGGCCTAACGATTTTATTAACAAGGGGTGTGACTAGCATATACATATAGTTTGGGAAAAAATTGAAATGTTCAAAAAGTTTGGGAATGAGATTGAAATGTTCAAAAGTTTGGGGGACCAATTTAGAAAGAGGGTCATAATTTGAGGATACAATTGAAATATTTAAAAGTTTAAGGACCAATTTAAAATGAGTATAATTCTTTGAGGACATATAATGCAATTAAATCTCATTACTACGGAGTATCAATTTATCTCAAAATGTCATTGTGTCATTAACTCCTAAATTAATGGCATAGCTTGTTAATAAAAGGATTAATATCTAATTTGAGTCCTACACTATTTAATTTTATCATTTAACAATTTTTTAAACTACATTTCTTTAGATTTTTTTTTTAAAAAAAAGCTGAATTAAATTAATTGTTTGTATTATTAAAACAATGAAATGAATTAAATAAAAATATTTCTTCCATCGCAAACTCATGAAACATGTACAAATTTCTTGCGAGGGTCCTTGCTAAGCTCCTTTCGTTGTGCATTGACGAAGTCATTGGCGATTCTCAATTCGCATTCACTCCTGGCAAAGAAAATCTGGATTGCGCTCTTATTGCTAATGAAGTGGTTGACATGGTTATTATTTTTAAAGTCGATTTTGAAAAGCCTATGACACTTCTTGATTGATCCTTCGTGATCTTTATGATGAGAAGAATGGGTTTTGGCTCTAAATGGATCAAATGGATGAGAGTTTGTTTCTCTACAGCCTCAATTTCAGTTCTGGTCAACATTCTCTCTCGGCCTTTTTCCGCCTTAAAAGGGGCTTAAGACAAGGCTGTCCATTGTTGCCTCTCTTTTTTAACATTGTTGTCGAAGGCCTTAATTTGGCTTTGAAGAAGGCAGTAAATATTGGCCTCTTTAATGGTATTTCTCTTGGTGGGGGCTTTCGATATCACACCCTCAATTTGCCGATGACTTAATCATCTTTGCAAAGGCTGATGTGCCCCAAGTTAAAAATATCAAGAGAGTCCTTAGATCATTCGAGCTGATTGCGGGGTTGAAACTTAATTAAAAGAAGATGAACTTGTTTGGAGTTAATATCTCTGAGGAGATGTTGAATTCGTTATCAACTTCTATTGGTTGCTGCAAGGGGTCTTTTCCATCGAGTTATTTGGGTATTCCATTAGGAGCAGTTGCAAATAACACCTCAATTTAGAGGCCGGTTGTTGACAAGTTTAAGAACATGCTTACTAGTTGGAAGGATCAAACATTGTCTTCTGGGGTAAGCTGATGTGTTGAATAATCTCTCTATCTACTACCTATCTTTATTTCAAATGCCTTCTTCCATCAGCTCTTCTTTAAACAAGATGACTGCAAAATTCATTTGGGTTAAGGTTGATGAAAGAACAATTTATTAGGTAAAGTGCGAGGATATGTGCAAACCATTAGCGGGGGGAGGTTTAGGCCTTGTTGACATAAGGACTAAGAATCGTGCTCTCTTGAATAAATGGATATAGCGACTGTCTTTGGAAGAAAGTCATTTGTGCTAGAAATAATCAATCTACAAACTCGTTGTTGCCAAAAGCCACTGTGAATAGACAATCCTCTTGGGTGTGGAAATCAATTGTCAAACCAATATTATCGAATTATTCAGTATTTGTCAATAATCTTCGTCCTGTGTTGGGTGATGGAAAACTTTTAGATTTCTGGACTGATTCATGGACTGGTGAGTCTCCTCTTAAAGATCTCTTTCCCCAAATTTTCTATTTGGCTACAAAGAAGAATGGGAAAGTCTGTATCAAATGACTCTTGGAAATGGTTGATTCCTTTAAAGAGGCGTCTTTTTTATTGGGATAATTTCCTTGGTCTATTGAATAGTTTTTCGGTCAAGAGCTCTGGTCCGGACACCTAAAGACGGCAGGTAAATTCGAAAGAGATATATAATTGGAAGCAGTTTTGTGATATTTCTGCTTCCCCTGCCTTGTTTGAGGATAAAGTTTGGGAAGCTGTTTGGGTTAAGTTTATCCCCCCTAAAGTCTAGTTCTTTTCTTGGAGATTGCTTCTAGGTAGATTGCCTTCAAAGTCAGAACTCTGCCCCCTTTGCAAAGCTGTTGAAGAAACTGTCGCTCACTTGTTCTGTCACCGCTCGGTGTCGTGGAGGCTTTGGCTTCGCTGCTGTAAATTTTGGAATGTTCGTTTAGTTATGCCTAAGGACCTGAAATCTTTTGTGCACTCGTGGTTAAACTGCCATGTTTGTTCCGCTTCTTTTCCAGTATGGTTGGTGGCGCTCCACGGGTTAGCCTGGTCGATTAGGTTGTATCCTAAGGAGGTGGTCTTTAACGGTGAACCTGTCCATGAAAAACAAATTTTTGATATCTTCGTTGCCAGGATTGCCTGGTGGCGTAAGAGTAATTGGCCCGATTAGATTATATCCGTGAACAATTTTATTAAAGATCCTACGATGATTTCGATTGATAATGCCTTTAAAAAGAAATTCTCACGAGGACTCTCTTTTTTGGTTCATATTGCTCTGGTTTCTAGGATTCTTTTGTGCTCAGATCAGTTTGTCCTGCGTGTTGGAGCATAGGGAGAGCGGTTTCTTGGGGTTCATGAATTTGGTTGCTGCCTTGGGCAATTGGGTGCTTTATGTTGTCTTGTTGTGCAGGATCGTGGCTGTTTCATTCCCATTGGGTATGTTTCGACTTAGTTTATGTATTTCTCGATTTGGGATGTTGCTACCTGGGTTGTTTTGCTGCCATTTTTCGGCTTAGTCTCTGCATTCTTTCATTTCAAGTGGGGTTCTGCTTTATTCTATTATGGTCTGATTTGAGGTCCACAATGGGGTCTTGGTTGTTCGTGGATGCTCCCTTCAATCCGAGGTTGTTTCATTGTTGTAGTGAGTGTTTTTTTTATTTGATTGTTAGGGTTGGGTTGATGCAGTAAATTGGATAGTTCACTGTAGCTCCCTAATTTTAATGCTATGTGTGGTTTTGAAAAATTTAGGTGCTGACTGGTTTATACAACCAAATTTTTAGTTTTATTAATTTTAGCACTAACATCTATTTTTAAGTGCGATTATATTTCTTCGTTGTTAATGATTTAACGAGACGATAATATGACAGCTACAGACCGTGACGTTAATGATATGGTTGTCTCATCAAAACGACGTCGTTTTGACGAGATTATTTTAATGTTCAAAAAGTCCAAAAGACATCATTTTGTTAGAGTTACTTTATGAAAAAAATGATTTCGTAAGACTCTAACCAAAAGGCCATTAGGAACTAAGGCTAAACACCCAATCACCAAACTAACTCAATAACTTGTTATATTCCTAACAAAATTAATATATATATTAAATATCAGTTTGGATTAATATCATTTATTTAATATCACTTTTATAATTATATTATTTTATAAATACGTGTTAGATTATCGAAGTGACTTTAAAAATTATAAGCACTCATCCCTATTTATTATGTAAGAAATTATTCGATTTCGAACTTCAAATTTTAAGCTTTATTCAATAACGATTAAGTTGAATATAAATTTTAGGATAAATTATGTGTTTAGTACTTAAACCATCAATTATGATATGTTTTAGTACATAAACTTTCAATTTTTTTAAAATCATATTTAACGTTTTGGTTTTGTTTCATTTTAGTACCCACTGTTAAAAATTTAACGCGTTTAGTACCTAAACTATTAATTTTTATCCGTTTTAGTACCTAAACTTTTTAAAAAATCAAAACATAACGTTACGTTTTTAACGAGTACTAAAGTGAAACAAAAACTAAATGTTAGGTATGATTTTAAAAAATTGAAATATTAGGTATTAAAACGAACAAAAACTGATTGTTTAGGTATTAAACGAGTAGTTTAACCTAAATTTTATTAAACAAATTAACAACACTGACTTAAAAAGCAAAATTTGAAAGTTTTGTGGCTTAGATTGAAATTATTATAATCAGATGAGCAAAATAAAAGGGTCGATTCAACTGAACCCGAACCCATCCAAGTATCACCATAAACACATCTTGTTCGTATATAAGAGTTTCTCAAATCTGCAAAACCACATTAAACCCTAAATCCTGAAATGCTTCACTAAAGTTAAAAGCTTTTGGAGTAGATTCAATCAACTCATTAAACCTTAGCTTCTTCCCACTTCGAATCTTTTCTTTTGAATAAAAATGACCATCCATTCGGTTGTAATCCAAAAACTCTTAACAACAAATGCTCACATCGGCCGTCAAGTTGCTACCCACCATTTCAAACAATTTACCTACGGCTTCCGAAACAGACAAGCCATTATCGATTCCGACAAGACCCTGATCTGTCTCCGCAATGCTCTCAACTTCCTCTCCTACCTCTCGCGTGATCCGTCTTCCTCTTTCCTCTTCATCAACACTAACCCACTTTTCCAACCCATTATCGACGAGATGACGACCAGAGTCTCGAGCTTAAGCCCCGAGAGGGCTAGCAGTCTCTGGAGATTGCGTGGGTTTTTGACCAACAGTTTTAGTCCAAAGAAGTTTCGGTCTAGGAACAAGAAACTGGTTTTTGCGCCTACCAAGATGCCGGATTGTGTTGTGATTTTCGATACCGAGAGGAAAAGTTCGGTCTTTTTGGAAGCGGAAAGGTTGGGGATTCCGATAGTTGCCTTGGTTGATTCAAGTATGCCGTGGGAGTATTATAAGAAGGTTACTTATCCGATACCGGCTAATGATTCTGTCCAGTTCGTTTATTTGGTGTGTAATATGATCACTAAGTGTCTTATGTTGGAGGAGAAGAAGAAAGATGGGGCAAAGGGGATTCGGACGAAGGCTACCAACGAGTATGTTTTTCTTGGTTTGAAATTTTAATGTTTTGAGCTTTGATAGCAATTTGAATGCTTTGACTAGGTGGAACTCTTTATTTTGGGATAGAATGTGGTTGATTGGATTTTGTCTTTCCGGGCTTTCTGATTAGGTGGAACATCGGTTTGGATGGAAATGTTTTGTGCTTTAGAGTTTGGCTACTGAAATGTGGATTCTACAGAAATGAGAATCACGTATGTTGAGATTTGAATCCTCTGTTTTTTTTTTATAGAAGATGGATATGGAGCTTGAGTGAGTTTTATCTCTGATCTGTGTACTCTGTAACCAAAATCGATTATATAAAGCATAGGCTTAAGATGTGGATTGGATGCTGATATTATTGATTTAACTAGAGAAGAAGTAAGAAACCAACTAAGTTTTTTGGTGGTTATTGTTATAAGTTAGGATGTGCATGATTGATGATTTAAGAGATTTGGGGTTGTGATGAGTTTCTCAATATGTTGAAGGCATAATTTTGAGTTATTACTATGTAGTTCCTTCCTTAAGTAGCTTGGTTGAGGATTTTCTTTCAGAGAGAATATAGATTTTTGGTTTGATTGGTTTATTTCTTATTTTCTGCTGTCTGTTTCAAATTCTTACTGAGAAGTTTGTCTATTTGATATGAGTTGAGTGTTCATGGTTTGCCTTTGCGCTGTTTCATCTGCTCTTTGGTTCTATATTGGTATTATTTCCAATTTTTTGGTTAACATGAAATCTAATATTTATTAAAGGGACAAAGTAGAGAGCATAGGTGAGAGCGAGGGAACTGCAAGTGATGAAGTGCTTGTTGTTCCTTATGACAACTTAGCACCTCTTTCTGATGGTAATGTTTTCTCTTTATATATTGTGAATTTATATAGCAACAACAACAAAATTATAGCATTAAATTGGAGTCCAGCTTGTATAACTTGTGTAATTTGTTTGTATACTTTATGCCCTGATGCAGATATTGCTGAATCTAAGCAGCTTTTGGATAAGCTTGTTGTGGTGAAGTTTAATGAAGCTTCTGGAAAACATATGGGTTTCAATGGTCCCAAGTAAGCAATATTCTAACCTCTAGGAAGTTGATGCTATTTTTATTTCCAGGAAAAGAGAGCATTTCTTGAGGAGGCCATATTTATATATTAAAGCTATGCTTCTACTTATTAAATATAGTTTCTGTGATATGTGTATTTTTTTTTGTTCCATGAAGACGGTTTGAATAGAATCTTGTTTGAGATAAATGGTTAAATCTTTTTGTAATATTATGATGGCATGCTTACTTCAGAATATCGTACTACTACCAGCCTTGTGGATGAGTTGTTTTTGTTATTATATTTGGCATTCACGCACCATACATGCTTATTCTGTATAAATAAATGATTCTTTACTACTAGTCTCCTTAGTGGTCTTAATATTTGAGAACAATTTAAGACCTGTCTAGTTTTTATTTGAGGGATCGATGTGCTTTGTCACTTTAGTCTTTGATGTATGAGTCATTCTTATCATAGAAACATTTTTGGCATTTAGTTGAATTTGTGCAATTTCTTTTTCCTTTGTGCAGGTCTTTGATGGAAGTTAAAAATGGGTCAACACATCTTGACTTAATTGTTAGCCAAATTCAGGTTGGTTACGGGCTTTTGTTATATGTAATTTTGTTCTATATCATTGGAGCTCACTAGTTTAATACTTTCAATTGTAGTCACTGAATTCCAAGTATGGATGCAACATTCCTCTGTTTTTGATGAACTCAAAGAGAACACACAATGATACCTTAAAGGTGATTTATTTTTTCCACACATTCTATTTGTATCCTTGTATTTCAGCAAAGGTACTGAGCCAAATCATCATGTGTAGGTTTTGGAGAAGTATTCCAGCTCAGACATCGATATACATCCTTTTGAACTGGTTTGAGAATCTAGCTTTTCTTGTTTTATTGCTTCTGGATTTTTTTGCAGTCCTTTACCTCGTGACTTACTCTTGATAAATTTCCGAACCTAGCTAGATATACATCCTTTTGAACAGTTTTGAGAACCCAACTAGTATTTTCTTATTGCATAACTGGCTCTTGAATTCTTTTCTACAGTCCATAAATTTGTGATTTCCTCTTGATAAAATAATTGGATTAATGTAGGGCGAACAAACTCTAGATGAATCAATTTTCAGTGAGGGTGGCGAGGATGAATGGTATGCCCAATTTTGCATCCTTTTTCACAGCTTCATTATTTTTTTTTTTTTCATTTTTTTGGTTAGTATAAGATTTTATGGTATGAATAAACTATGATAATAATATTTAGCAACTTCTGCAAGTTTTGGTAAATTTCATAGTAGAACTCAGCCATAAATTTGAATGCAAATAAAGGTAACTCAACAGCTATTACACTGTGAATTTATTCTTCATATTTTCTTTTTCTTTCCTCATTGTTCTTATGAAATACCAGTCCTTTAGATTGTTCTATTTTGGATGTATATTTTCCTGATTTCAGAATTTTAAGTACCTTTCATTTTGATGAACAGAAAAATGCCTAATCTAGTGTCAGTATCCTCTTTTTCTCTTGAAAACAATAGTTTGATCTTCAATTGAACACCATAGACATAGAGCTTGTAGCGTCCTTTTTCTTTTTGCTTATTATTATTTGGTATGCGATTAAATTGTGAGTATCAATTTGCTGAAAGCTCTTCTCAATGCTTCAATTTTCATTTTTGCAAAGGCAATCTTCTAATCATGGCGCTCAATTCCTTTCCCTCATGAATGGTGGAACTCTTGATGTATTACTTTCCCAGGTATTTGTGATATGGAAAATGTTTCTTTTTGTTTCTCACATCTATAAGAGAAAATATTCATGAGAACGAAAATGCAAACGAATGCCAGGAGGAATCCTGATGCAAACTGTTAATCTCATTGTTTCCAGGGTAAGGAGTATGCCCTTGTGGTTAACCCAGACAACGTGGGCAGTGTTGTGGACCCCAGTATCCTTGCATTGGTTTTGATACTTAATTTTCTGGTGTCTAATGACCTTCATTCTGTAGTTGTTCCCCTTGATTTGGTATTCAGAAATCTTGAACCATTTGTCCCAAAACAGTATTGAATATTGTTCGGAGGTATGCAAGGATGGTTTCCATTTATTATATTACTTTGGCTAAATTTTTTTTGTAAGTCTTTACTATTTTCAGGTGATGCCAACCACCTCAATTGGTTTAATCAATGTTATGGCTAGTTCACTCCAAGGAAAGTTCAAGGCAAGTGATCTCATGAAATGTGCTGGTGTCTGATAAACTCATTTGATATCTATGTATATTTCAAAACATCGTTAATTAACTTTGTTGCTTTCATCATGATATAGCTTGAAGATTTTACTTCAGAAAATACACAAAAGGTAAGTTGCTTATAATACTTATCCAAAAAAGAAAAAGACATGAAAATGTGTAAATGTGCACTTTTTGTCCAAAATTTCTATGTCAAAATGTACAGAACAATAGTGCAAATGTGCAATTGCATAATTTCTTTCAGATATTGTTTGGTTGATCTAACTGTTTGTTCCGTCTTCCTTTCTGTTTTGTCATGGTCATAACAAGTTTGTGAAAGGGTTCAAATTCATTGATACAAGAAACCTGTAAGTGAGCTGCTATGCCTCGTGAATTTGTTCTAACAAGACGCAAAAAGGCTAAATTATTGTTTCATTTTTCTCAGGTGGCTAAATTTGAAAGCCATTAAAAGGCTTGTAGGAACGAGTGCACTGGGTTTGGATAGCCTTTCTAATTCAAAGGTGCTTTATAATTGAAATTTTTGCAGACAGGTTTACACGATACATCAAGCAAGAAACTGATGGATTTTTTGTTGTTGTTGCTTTGTCATTGAGGCAGTTATTTAAAAAATCAGTTGGCATTTCCATTCCACAGTCTCGTTTCCTTCCATTGAATTCTACATCAGACTTACTTCTTCTCCAGGTGATTCTCTTCATAAACTATCCTATCAAAAAAAAAAAATTTCTCTTCATAAACTATACTTTTATGCTACATCTCAATGAAATTATTATTTCATCTGACTTTAGATTCTAAGCATCAATTTTGTGTTCTACAGTCGGACCTTTACTCATTTAAGGAAGGCATTTTAGTTCGAAATGGTGATAGGGTCAGTCCTAGTAACCCTCACATTGCTTTAGGACCTAAATTCAAAAAGGTGAGGGTTGCGGACTCACAATGGCATTATCTTTATTGTGGCTGCATTTATTTTCTTGAATATGTTATTAAACTCTGTTTTCCTCGTCAGCTAATCGATTTCAAAAGTCGATTTACAACCATTCCTAGCATTGTCAAGCTGGATAGCTTGGAAGTGGAGGGTGATGTTTGGTTTGGAGCTGATGTAACACTCAAGGTATCCATATTATTGCCCCTGCATCATATCTTGTTTACATTTAAACTTGATACTATCATATTTTCAGTACTGAAGTTGCAGACGAGTGTTGCTTGTTAGTATTTTCAAATCACTATAATTTGATAATTTGTTAATTATTGATTGATGTCTAGCAATAGGGAATATGTCCAATGGAAGTTTCTGTAAATTGTTATCAAAATAAAATTTCCTTTTCCCACAAAATGAAAAAGTGCCATCAGTTCTATACTTTCTTTGGGAACTTCAACTATTCTATTTGATTCCTATCGAAATTTCTCTTTTTGTTTTTTTTGGGTTGAAATTAATATTTACTATCTGCAATGTTTGGTATGGATTGTTTACTTGGTTTTTGAAACAAATCAAGAGTACAGCCAATACTGATATCGTGTTATGTGTATTGAAATACTCTTGTTACTCGGACTCGATTGTGAGTTTTGGACTTATGTATGTGTATGACAAGAGTATGTTCAATATTTTTCAAGATTTTCATGTATTTGGGATTGTCCATGGAAGATCATGTCCCCCTACATCCTATATCCAGAAAAGTGGACATTGGTACTTGAGAAAAATGAGAAGTCAGGGCAAGAAATATGCTTTGCATGTAGGTTTTCAGGGCACCACCGTGCACATACATGCACATATATTTGGAGAATGTACGGATTGGGTAAAAATGAATGGGTTTGCTTTCTTTGAGGTTTCTAAGTCTACTGTTTTTGTACTGCCAGTGAGTCTGGAACTTTGTCGTTTAACTCATTTTGATGGTTTGTATTCTTAAAAGGGGAAAGTTATAATCGATGTGGACCCTGGGCAACCTTTGCGAATTCCCGATGGAGCTGTGCTCGAGGATAAGGTAACTCTTACATATATCTCGGCACTGCTTGAAGATTGTGGACACTCAGACCTGTTTCGTTTGTTTTGCCTTTTGTGTTGTTCAGGAGATTGACAGTCCTGCAGACATTTGAGGAGAGAAATGGTTTCTACCATTTTGGTGGATGAACAAATAAAGACATTGTAAGATCATGTTATTCAGATTATGTTTTATTGAAACAGGAAATAATAGTTAGAGCTTTGAGCACAACAATTACAACCAGCTTAATGGGAGGTTTGATTTTTTATATTATTATTATTTTGATTTTGATTGAATTTTTATATCTATTTAATTTACAACTTGAAATGAAAAACTTTTGGGAGGTTTGATTTCAATTCATTGGGGGAGAATATTACGTTAGGTTTTATTATTTATCTTTTAGATTTAGGTTTTTTTTAAAGTTTTTATTATTTTTATTTTATAATTTTAAATATTTTTAGAAAGCTAATGACATTATCATTGTATGCCAATACTTTTTAAAAGTTAATATCTTTATTATTTTTATATACTAATTTAGAAAAGTATACTATATCCAAGTATAAAATGTATTTTGAACCTATTGAATTCGAGATATAATAGTGTATTAATTAATTATTTATATTAATATCAATTTAATGGGCTCAACTAGTGCTTCTTGTGATAAAATTTTAATGGGTAAATGTTGAATTATATATTTTAATATAACAATTAAGGTGAAATGTTTTTGGACTTGAATTGAATTCATTCAAAGTTTTTAAAAACAATTCAAAGTCTATTCAACTTGGAATTGAGCATAAAATAATTTTCTGGATTAGAAATATCGATATTGTTTTTACATTGTCGATATCTCATGAACAATACTGATACTATTCATATGGTATCGATACCAAAGGTAAGGGAGGTATCGATACTACCATCATTGCTCAAATTTCAGAATACAAAAATGGTATTGATACCCTTTTGGGTATCGATACTACTTTGTATAGTTGTATCGATACCATAGACATAGTATCGATACCATCAAGCTCCAATGGCTAGTAATGGCTAGTTGATTAAAAAATAACAAAGTATCGATACTCCACATAAGAGTACTGATACCCTCTGTTCTGGGAAACTTTATTTTACAGAGAAAAACATCCTTAACGGCTCTAAAAGACTTCCAACGGCTAGAAACAGCCACAACTTCATTCCAACATATAAATACAAGTTCAAGACACTTGAAGAAGGGTTAAAACACATATCCAAGTATTCAAACACAAGAGAAGAGTTTTTCATTCCTATTTTACTTTCTCTTGTAAATATTTTGTTCTTGTGAGCTTTAATTTGTAAACACCCTACCTTTAAGATGTTTTATTTGTTTACTTCTTTTTTCCTTTTGTAAAGGGGATTGGTTCTAATTTAGCCAAGTGAAAAACTAGAGAGTTTGTAAAAGTTACTCTTGATACTTGAAAAAGAAATAACAAATTAGTGAATTTGTTGGAAAATCCTTAGTGAGAAGCTAAGGTAGTGGATGTAGACTTAGTTGAGAAGTCGAACCACTATAAATCGCTATGCAAAAGTTTTTATCTTTTCATTCTCCTTACTCCCTAAACCGTTATTGCCAATTCACCCCTATTGCAACTTTTTCGGTTGTTGTTTTGAGCCTATTCGATTCTAACAATTGATATCAGAACTTGACTCATTAAAAGGTTTAACAACCTTGAGACGATCCTCGAAGAAGCTCTACCGATTTCTAACGCAACCGACAAGAGATGGCTTCAACCTCCAGTGCCTATTACATTAAAGATTCACAACCGGTCAACAAACCACCCTACTTCAATGGAGCCAATTATGCCTATTGGAAGAATATGATTATGCTCTTCATTCAAACAAATGATTTAGGAAGTTGGAACTCTATCATGAAATGATACACCATTCAAACCGGCGAGATGGACGATTGGAGTAATGGAGAGAATAAGAAGTTTCAACTCAATGCTAAGGCTATGCACATTCTCTTTTGTGCATTAGGCCCAGAAGAATATGGAAGACTCTCATCTTGTTCCAATGCCAAGGAGATATGGGATAAGCTCCAAGTTACTCATGAAGGAACCGATGATGTGAGGGAAACCAAGATAAGTCTTCTCAACCATAGCTATGAGAATTTCAAGATGAAACCGGATGAAGATATCAAAGCTATGACGGATATATTTTCTGTGATTGTCAACAGTCTAAAGGGATTTGGAGAAGTAGTCCCTAATGAGAAGCTTGTGAGGAAGATGATATACTCTCTTCCAAAGTCTTGGCAATCGAAGAAGACGACAATCATTGGGGCTAAGAATCTAAAGTCTCTCACTCTTGATGAGATGATTGGTTCTCTTTTCTCTCATGAGTTGATGGTGAAGAAAGAGGAAAAAGATGAAGATAAGCAAAACAAGAAGAAGGAGGAGGTAAACATTGCCTTCAAATCCACCAATGAGAGCAATCAAGATTCAAATAAAGACGTGGATGAAGACGACGATGATGATGAATAGATGGCCAAGCTCTTCAAAAGGTTCAAAAAATTCATGACTTCCAAGGTAGTGAAGCATGAATCAAGCAAGAAGAAGACTCCCCCGGTGTGCTTCAATTGTCAAAGAACGGGGCATGTCAAGTATGAATGTCTCCTCCTAAAGAAGAAGAGATCAAGCAAGAAAAAGACACTTGTAGTAGCTTGGAGTGATGAAGATGACTTCAATGATGAAGATGAAGTAGCCAACCTATGCCTCATGGCCATCAGAAAAGATTCAATGGTAACTTATAACTCAAATGAATTCTATTCTTATTCGTTTGATGAGTTACAAGTTGCTTATAATGAGCTTATTTGGAATTTGAGACCATGAATTCCAAATATAAGAAATTAATTTTAAAACTTAAAGTTGAAAATGAATTGGTTTTGAAAGCAAAAGTTGACTTTGAAAAACAAAATGAAAGTTTGAAAAATTATTTAGAGCTTTCAAAAGTCAAAATAAATTATTTAGAAAAAGAAAATTTTGATTTGAAAGTTAAGCTTAAAAACTTAACAAAAGAAAAAGAATTAATTTCTAAAAACAACTCATTATGTTTAAAAATGGCAAAATGGTCATATTGCCATTTTCGTGGTCATATGGAGCATGTTTGTCCTATAAAGAATAGATTTTTTTTAAAAATTAGACAAATATGAGTTCCTAAGGGAACAAGGGGCATTGAAACTAACGTCCAAGGATCCAAAGAATTTTGGATATCAAAATATACTTAAATGTCTCTTGTAGGTGTGTGGGAGCAATGGTGATGAAAATGAAGATGTTCAAATGCTCTAGCCATACTTGAAAAAGGAATGGGTAACCTCTAAGCTTAAAAGTTTTTTTATTTTGCATAATTGGTTGTTCATTTAGGTTTATGCATGTATGTGTTTTGATTTTAAATGATTTTATGTTTTCTATCTTATGTATATTAAAAAGGTGTTGTGATGAACATTTTAAAGTTTTAATGATTTTTCATATATTTTTGTTCATCATAATGAATTTTGGTCAAAATTGGGTTTAAAATGCAAATGATATATCTCTAACAATTGAAATCAATTTTCCAAATGTTTTGATTTTAAAATTTTAATTTTTTTAACCTAAATTTAAATGTTTATGCATGTGATTTAAAATGTAAATGATATCTATCTAACAATTGATATCAATTTTTCAAATGCATAACATTTTTGAAAGCTTTATGCATATGCACTTAATTTCAACATTTAGTATTGCATAAAGTATTTTAGGCTTGGATATATTGAATTTCATGTGCTACTAACATGTTTGTTATTATTTGTTGAAATTCAATTTTGTTTACGTATCAATCTTTTAAAGTCATTTTTTGTTTGGAATGGACTTTTTGAGGGGGAACTTTGATTTTTCAAATGTTTTTAATGTCAAGTTTATCACTTACTTTCCAATGTTATTTTAGAACTTTAAAGTTGAATTATTTTTTGATACAACAAAAAGGGAGAACTATGGTTTGAAAAAAAAATCAATTTCTTAATGAAAAAGGGGGAACTAAACATTTTTATACTTTTTCCAACAATTGGTATTTTTTTTCATTAAATATTTCATTAAGGGGGAGTTTTGTCAAAAATAAATTTTCAAATGTTTTATTATATCAAAAAGGGGAGATTATTGAACTATATTTTTGATATAACAATTAAGGCAAAATGTTTTTGGACTTGAATTAATTTATTCAAAGTTTTCAAAAATAATTCAAAGTCCATTTAACTTGGAATTGAGCACAAAATATTTTTCTGGACTAGAAGTACCGATATTGTTTTTACAGTATCGATACCTCATGAACAGTACCGATACTGTTCATATGGTATCGATACCAAAGGTAAGGTAAGTATCGATACTCACTAGGTAGTATCGATACTACCAGTGTTGCTCAAATTCTAGAATGAAAAAATGGTACCAATACCCAAGGGAGTACCGATACTTCTTTGTATAGTAGTATCGATACCATAGGCATAGTATCGATACATCGATACCATCAGGCCCCAATGGCTAGTAACGACTAGTTGATTTAAAAATAACAAAGGTAGTACCGATACTCTATATAGGAGTACCGGTACCCTCTGTTTTTTGGCAGTTTTATTTTGCAGAGACAAACATCTCCAACGGCTCTAAAAGACTCCCAACGACTAGAAACGACCACAAATCCAACATATAAATACAAGTTCAAAACACTTGAAGAAAGGTTAGAACACCTATCCAAGCATTCAAACACAAGAGAAGAGTTTTTCATTCCTATTTTACTTTCTTTTGTAAATATTTTGTTCTTGTGAGCTTTAATTTGTAAACACCCTACCTTTAAGAGGTTTTATTTGTTTACTTCTTTTTACCTTTTGTAAAGGGGATTGGTTATAGCTTAGCTAAGTGAAAAATTAGGGAGTTTGTAAAGGTTACTCTTAATCCTTGAAAAAGAAAGAATAAATTAGTGAATTAGTTGGAAAATCCTTAGTGAGGAGTTAAGGTAGCGGAGGTAGACTTAGTTGAGAAGTCAAACCACTATAAATCGTTGTGCAAAAGTTTTTATCTTTTCATTCTCCTTACTCCCTAAACCATTTTTTCCGATTCACCCCTATTGCAGCTTTTTTGGTTGTTCTATTGAGCCTATTCTATTTCAACAATAAATTATATACATGATTATTCATGTTCGAGTAAGTTTCTTTTATTTTACATTAATGCTTTAAAAACTAATGATTTGATTACTAATGTTATCAACTTATAACAAATCAATCACTCGAAGTTCATAATTGTTATTAGAGATGACAAAATATTGATGTGGTACGTTAGCGGATTAACTTGGCACAATGGTCGATTTCCTCTTTCTCTTTGAAAATTTGAATAAATTCAATTCAAGTCCAAAAACATTTTGCCATAAATTGTTATATCAAAACATAGTTCAACAATCTCTCATTTTTTGATATAACAAAACATTTGAAAAATTGTTTTTGGCAAAACTTCCCCTTAATAAAATGTTTAATGAAAAAGATACCATTTGTTACAAAAGGATATCAATTGTTACCAATTGTTGGAAAATATATAAAAATGTTAAGCTCCCCCTTTTTATTAAGAAACTAAAATTTTCAAACCATACTTCTCCCCCTTTTTGTTATATAAAAAATAATTCAATCTTTGAAGTTCTAAAATAACATTGGAGAGTAAGTGATAAATTTGACATTTAAAATTTATTTGAAAAATCAAAAGCTCCCCCTCAATAATAGCATTCCAAAAAAAATTAGTTTTGAGAGCTTGACACTTAAACAAAATTGAATTTCAACAAAGAATAACAAACATGTTAGAAGCATATGAAATTCAATATATCGAAGTCTAAAATACTTTATGCCGTATCAATTGTTGAAATTAAGTGCATATGCAAAAAGCTTTTCAAAAATGTTATGCATTTGAAAAAAAATTGATATCAATTGTTAGAGAGATATCTTATACAATTTTAAGTTCATGCATAAACATTTAAATTTAGGTCAAAAATTTAAAATTTGTAAAATAAAAGTATTTAAAAGTTGATATCAATTGTTAGAGAGATATTGTTCGCGTGTTGTGAGTACTATAAATTATACGCAAATAATGTGCAAGTATACACAATCGCTCAAGTAATATAATGATGAGTGAGTATCATCTCCACATGGATTGGGTGAAATTACAAAAGTCTAACCAAAGCAATGCACTATTCTATCTAAGTATAGTTAGTCTTGATATATACAAATGTCACGACAATGTAAATGTGTATGCTGGTGGATATGGAGTGATGGTCTGATGGTGTAGCAAATGGAAATGCAATGGCAATGATGGATGTTTAATGTTGAGTATGGTGAAATGTCAAGGCAATGAAAAATGGTAAAACCAATAAATAAAAAGAAAATAGAATGAAAAGAAAATAATCCTCACGTGATAAGCTTCCAAGAGAATGAATGGTAGGGATTGATCTACGGATACTAAACTTATTTCTCAAGTATATTTAAGCTAACTGGTCTTTACTTACTCGACAGAGCTTTCCTAAAGTGTTCTAAAGAACCTAACAGAATAGGATGCCAAGGTATCTGCTCTCACTCAACGATGTTGGATAGCCTACCCTATTGATAAAGACACCCTTTTTAGTCGTTGAAATCCTATCCTAGTCTCTTCCGAGATCTAAGGGATTAGATTATAATACTCCTAGGTCGGTTCAAAGCCCCTTGAAAATACTATAACCCATTGCTTATGAGGATCTTATCTTGCGTTTCTTCCGAATACTTACAAGTATTTTTAGCTTAGGATTCTTCCGAATACCTAACCTTCATCTAAGAAATGGACATTTCCATACCTCTTACAAGCCTAGATAGTGAAGCATTCATAAGCAAAGAAAATAAAGAACCAAAATAAACTTAAATATACCATTAAAAATAAAGTTCAAGCAACCATTAAATCAACCACCACCAAATAAGTTAGTTCATGGTGGGGTTCAAAATATCCAAACACAAAGTCATGAAAATATTTGTTCCAACAACCCACAAATAAATATAAAATAGCAGTAAAAAGGGAAGTTGAGAAGAAGCCTTCGACGCGCCACCGGAGGTCTCCTCTCGACCACCGTGAACCACCTAGCTCCCTAACTCCTTTCGGCTCCTAGCTCGCCACTCTTTGGAGCTTTATCAATGGAGGAATATCCCAAGGAAGAAGAAGGGAAAAAGAAAAATAAAAATCTGATTTTTGCTACAGTGTTCGTCCTCATCCCTCTCCTTTTTTTCTCCCCCATGAGGTGTCATATATAATAAAAAATATCTAGGGGTAATGATGAGGTTGTTGGGTGCAAAATACCCCTCATACCCCTAGAATCACATGTTGGGTGTGAACCTTATCCTTCAAGTGGCAGTGGTCCTTTGGCAGTTCTGGCAGGCGGTTACAACAGTCCTTCACGTGCAGAGACAACTGTCCAGTGCCAACTGTCCTTATGCAGAAATATTTTTTTGTCTTTTTCTGGGTCGAAAATGCCAAGTCATTTCAATCTGCTTTAGCAACGTGTAATGTCGCGACATTACTTCCCAAAGAATCCTTTTTTCTTGCTATTCCCTGCACACCACAAACAAACTGCACCTTTCCCTCAAATAGCACCATTAAGAAATAAAATAGCACAACCACCACAAATGCACTATATGCAACTACATGATCCTAAAATGTCTAAAATGAGCTTTTAAAAAAACAATAACTTAAGTGAAAAAGGCCTTAAAAGTAGCCTTTTTAGGAAGTTAACACACCCCCAAACTTAAGCTATTGCTTGTCTTCAAGCAATGGATAGCAGTTACATAAGCAAAATGTCATGGCAATTTTCTACAGTAGGGGCGTAGGACAAAATTGAATTTCAACCCTCAGAAAAAAAAATAATCTTCAACATGCTAGACTTATCAAGAATTCAAGTACTTTTCCTTAGGCCAAAATCCCTTGTGGTAGTGTGTGTGCGTGATTGTATCCAATCTATATTTAGCAAACATAGACTATTTCTAATCAAGCCCCCTAGTTTTTGCCAAGACATTTACTTATTCATCAATCACATTTTTACTCCTTTTTCTTTGATTTTTTTAATGCTGTTACGAAGGGAGTCAGCTCATCACACCTACTCTCCCACACTCTAGATGAAAGGGAGCATACCTTCCACCCCCGAGCTAGTTAAGTAGAGTCATCCCGTGACTACTTTCATTCACTCATATGCAGAAGGCTGCCATTTATTAAAGAAAGTTCTAGGCAATGCCATGGCAAAGAGGAGTGTCCCTCTACAGCTATGCCTAAGCATTTATTCACAGTTTCATTTTTAAGGGAGTTTGTTTTTTATTTTTCTTTTAAGCACAAAACTATATTTCAATGCCAAAACTAACTAGTGTTCTTTCATAAAAATTTTCTAAATTTTCTAAGTATAGATAACATACAAATCGTGTAAAAGTTTTTCACAAAGAATCAAGCCCTAGAGTGAGTTCTATCATTCTCAACAGTCATTTACATTCAGATTCTAGCCTAACATTATCATTATCGGGTATCCTAAAAAAATTTCATCTAACTGTCCTACCATTTTCTGATGCCATGGCATAAACCTATGCTAATGCTATCATGCATATGACCTACCAAGAACCATACCTCCCCCAAACTTAAGGGAAGCATTGTCCTCAATGCTGAAAGAGAATTATAATAAATATAAACTATATGCCATGCAATGAAATACAACTAAATGAGAATGGATGTAAGAGATGTACCTCAATGAGTCTGTGGTGTTGCCTTGGAGGTGCTAGTAGCTCCTCGTCGGGTGCGCTTGCGTATAGGTGCTGGGCTGGACTCGGACAAAGTGGAGTAATAATGCGCAATATTGGAGCGTCTAGCCGTGGTTTTGATGCATTTGCCTCGACGTGGTGCAGGAGAAGGTTTGGGTGATGGGACAGGGTTGGGTGTTTCTTCGACAGGGACAGTGACCGGATACTCAGGAGTTTCGGAACGGTGCAGAGTAGGACTCGGATCATCAGCGGAAGGATCGGCTGCATCTTGTTCGGGCTCTGGAGATGCCTCGGCATTAAATGCCGGCATAATTTCATCTGGGAAGCCAGAGAAATTCCGTTGACCGTGGGGAATAATTTCTTGAAACATTGATTCCACCTCAACATCTCTATGCTTCACGTATCCAAAGAAGTTACGGATGTCACTGTGTAAAGCATGCAGGTGTGTCTGAGTCTGCATCACAGCTTCCTCGAGAGCAAGTAACCTTGCCTCGGCATTTGATTGTGTAGTACCGTCGTGTTGTGAGAAGTCGGCATGAGTTTATGCTTAAGGAAGTGATTCCATAACTTGGCGCGCAGCTGAAGACGTTCTCGGTTGACCGAGTATCGACTCGTTTGACGCCCATTCCACTCAGTGTTTTCAAAACAAAGGTCCTCCAAGACCCCATCGTATGTGTTACTATCAGCCTCCTCTTCGAACTTGGCATGGTTATCCACAACATCCTGCAAATGAAAATAACGATTAATAGCAGAAGGTGTAACACGGATCTGCTTACCGCGAATGAAGATGGAGTGTTGGTTGGGCTTGGAAATATTCGCGTAGAACTCCTTAACCACCGAGGCATTCACCGAACCAGGATGACGGGTAAATTTCTTCCACTTGAGCGGTGTCACGATGTCCATAACATCGGGTCCAAAACCACCATCAGTTTCCTCGGTAAAAATAAATCCTAACTCAAAAAAGAGTTTTCGGTTCTTGAAGTTTTGGAACCGAGCCTTAGCCTCGTCATCTTCGAACTGTTGCCAAGCGGTAGTGTCGGTTGGAGCCAGTCTTGAACACATCATTTTCGTGTGTATATGAAGTAAGAAAAATAATAAAGGAAGAAACTTTTGAAAGCTTTAAAAACTTGGATGTATTTTGGCTATGGAGAGAATAACAAAAGAAGAAGATGAATAAAGGAAAGAGAAAAAGTAAAAGTTAAAATGAAAGAGAAAAAATTAATAAAGAAAGAGAAAAGAAAAAATTAAAAATTTAAGAGGGAAAATGTGTGATAGGATGGTTAAGAGAGGAGTGAGTGGGTGGGGGTTTGTGCGTGCATGGGGAATGAAAAAAAACTGCCAAAAAGTAATGATGGTGATAGGACAAGTCTGTGGAAAGAGAAAAAGAAATGTCATAAATTAAATTAAATAAAAAGAAACAAATCAAAAGAATATCTCTCCAATTAATGCATTGTCCTTTCCTCCCTTTGGTAACCGCTCCTTGCACGGTTTGCAGCACTGTGATCCCTCCAAATCATATCAAAAATTAATTACAAAATAAAAATAAAAATAAAGAAAAACTTAAATTTTAAATTTTTATTTATGCACAGACACAAATTCCATGCCCTGGCATCAAATTTTGGTTCTTCTCTGGGCACGCTTCAGTATCGTGCAGACGTAACACGTCCTTGTTGTGTGGTGGTGGAACTCCATTGTAGGCTTGCAGACGCTGGCCATTGACCTTGAAGATCGTCACATTGTCTATTCTCTTGATGTCAACAGCTCCATGGGGATAGACATAATACACCTCAAATGGTCCTGACCATCGAGATTTAAGTTTCCCAGGAAAGAGTTTGAGTATGGTGTTGTAAAGCAAGACTTGTTGCCCCTCATGAAAATGTTGTGGCATCAGTTTCTGGTCATGCCACTTCTTGGTTTTCTCCTTGTATATCCGAGCATTCTTATATGCTTGTGCTCTAAACTCTTCAATTTCGTTAAGTTCAAGTAATCTCTGCTCCCCAACTAGTTGAGCATCGAAATTCAATCGCTTGATGGCCCAATAAGCTTTGTGTTCAAGCTCAACCGAGAGATGACAAGCTTTACCATACACCAACTTGAAGGGTGACATCCCCAAAGGAGTCTTGAATGCAGTTCTATACGCCCAAAGTGCTTCATCCAACTTTGGCGACCAATCCTTACGCCTTGGGTTCACCACTTTCTCTAAAATCTGCTTGATCTCTCGATTAGATATCTCTGCTTGGCCATTTGTCTGCGGATGATATGCCGTGGCAATCATATGTCGAACTCCATATCTTTTCAATGCCTTGGCAATCAACTTGTTATCAAAGTGGGTTCCCTCATCACTAATGATAGCACGAGGTACTCCAAACCGAGTGAAAATATACTTGTGCAAAAACTTGAGTACGGTCTTGGAGTCATTCCTTGATGTTGCTATTGCTTCCACCTATTTTGACACATAATCCACAGCAAGCAATATATATAATTTTCCTTCAGAATATGGGAATGGTCCCATGAAATCGATGCCCCACACATCAAACAGCTCTATCTCCAAAATATTTTGCAGCGGCATTTCATGTCGTCTGGAGATGTTTCCAGTCCGTTGGCATCGATCACATCCTTTGTAAAATACTTGGGCATCTTTAAACAGAGTTGGCCAATAAAAGCCTAATTGCAGGACCTTAGCAGCAGTCCTTGCTCCACCAAAATGGCCCCCACTTGGGGCCGAATGACAATGGTACAAAATATCACTTTGCTCCTCTTCAGGTATACATCGTCTAATGAGCTGATCGACACAATGCTTGAATAAATATGGCTCGTCCCAAAAATAGTGCCTTGCATCGTGCTTGAACTTCTTTTTAGCCTGACTATTCAAATCAGAAGGCACAATTCCACTAACAAGAAAATTAACAAGGTCAGCGTACCACGGGATTGCCGTGGCATATAAAATTTTCTCATCAGGAAATTCCTCTTGGATATCTACAGTGTCATGGCATTTAGAATTGTTCTCTAGCCTAGATAAGTGATCAGCAACTTGATTCTCAGTCCCTTTTCTATCTACCACCTCTAAGTCAAATTCTTGCAAAAGTAATATCCACCTAATAAGTCTAGGTTTGGCATCCTTTTTGTTCACTAAGTATTTTATAGCCGAATGATCAGTGTGAATAATAACTTTAGTGCCTATTAGGTAGGGTCTAAATTTATCAAAAGCAAATACCACGACAAGTAATTTTTTCTCAGTGGTGGTGTAGTTCAATTGTGCTTCATTTAAAGTGCGGCTAGAGTAATAAATAACATGAAACATTTTACCTCGACGTTGCCCCAAAATAGCTCCTACGGCATAATCGCTTGCATCACACATCAACTCAAATGGTGATGTCCAATCGGGAGGGACTACAATGGGTGCCGAGATCAGTTGTCATTTCAGCTCAGTAAATGCGCCGAGGCATAATTCGTCAAACACAAAGGGTTGGTTTTGTTGAAGCAATGTGCACAAGGGCTTAGAAATCCTGGAGAAGTCTTTGATAAACCTTCTATAGATTCCAGCATGTCCAAGAAAACTTCTTATGCCCTTACCGAAGTTGGTGGTGGCAACTTTTCAATCACCTCAATCTTCGCCTTATCAACCTCAATACCCTTGTGATAAATTTTGTAGCCTAATACAATTCCTTCAGTCACCATGAAGTGACATTTTTCCCAATTTAAGACCAACTCAGCCTCCTCGCATCTCTTGAGAACTTTTGCTAAATTGCCGAGGCATCGTTCAAAATCGTCCCCACAAACAGAAAAGTCATCCATGAAAATCTCCAGAAAATCCTCAACCATGTCTGAAAATATGGCTTGCATATAACGCTGAAATGTTGCCGGGGCATTATAGAGTCCAAAAGGCATCATGCTAAAGGAAAAAGTGCCATAGGGACAAGTAAATGTAGTCTTCTCCTGGTCCTCTGGTGCGATGGCAATTTGATTGTACCCCGAGTACCCATCCAAAAAGCAATAGAATGCTTTGCTGGCTAATCGATCCAACATTTGGTCGATGAAAGGTAGAGGAAAATGGTCTTTCTTTGTAGCTTTGTTGAGTTTTCTATAGTCCATGCATATCCTCAATTCGGTCACAGTGCGAGTGGGTAATAGCTCATTATCCTCATTAGTAACCACCGTCGTGCCTCCTTTATTCGGAAAACATTGGACAGGGCTCACCCATGAGCTATTTGAGATAGGGTAGATCACTCCAGCATCAAGTCATTTCAGAATTTCTTTCATCACCACTTGCTTCATAACAGGGTTGAGTCTTCTTTGTGGTTCTATTGAATTATCGTGGAAATCTTCAAGTAGAATCTTGTGCATGCAGATCATGGGACTTATGCCTTTCAAATCGGCCATAGTCCAACAATTGCTTTTTTATGCTGCATCAACACACTTAACAAACTTTGCTCTTGATTAGCAGTAAGGTTAGCGGAAATAATCACCGGTAAAGTCTCATTGCTACCTAAGTAAATATATTTAAGGTGCCCTGGCAAAGTCTTAAGCTCTAGAGTGGGTGCATGCATTAATGAAGGCTTAGGAGGAATAAATTCATCAAAATTTAGAGGTTCAAAATTCATACCTGATCTAGCTTGAAGTAAGCTAGATTGTTCCTCCAACATTGGAAAGTTGTCGGACTCCACTAAGCTTTCATCATCCACCCAATATTCATTTTCTGCTAGCTGAATAAAATTGTTCTGGCAAAGATGTTCAGTCTCTTCTTCAATCACTGAGTTCAATTCAGAAATGCCTTGGCATTCTTTAGTGTCATCAACATATTTGAACGTTCGAAAAACATTGACAGTCACACACTGATCAGCCACTCTCATGGTGAGTTCACCTTTTTCACAGTCTATCAAGATACGTCCAGTGGCTAGGAAAGGTCTTCCCAGAATGATTGGTGCCTTGGCATCAACTTCGCAGTCCAGAATTAAGAAGTCGACTGGAAACACAAACTTATCCACCCTTACTATGACATCCTCGACTCTCCCTTCAGGTTTCACATGGGATCTGTTGGCAAGTTGTAAAATAACTGAGGTGGGTCTTGCATCTCCTATGCCAAGCTTCAAGAATATCGATTTCGGCATTAAGTTGACACTTGAACCAAGATCGCACAGAGCCTTTCCAACGAAATTAGCTCCAATTGAACAAGGAATAATGAAGTTGCCCGGATCATTTTTCTTTAGCGGCAACTTACTCAATGAAGAACAAAATTCTGTTGCCGTGGCAACAGTCTCTACTTTTCTCTTCTTGGTACAAATTTCCTTCAGAAATTTGGCATACATCGGCATCTGTTCAACAGCTTCCAAGAGAGGTATGTTGATATGGAGGTGATCAAGAATATCCATGAACTTCTTGAACTGAACTTCATCATTATGCTTCTTCAATCTTTGCGGGAAGGGTGGGGTATCTTAGCAGAATCCTCCTCCTTGTCCTTCTCAGTAACTCTATCATCATGTAATTCAACTTCAGTAGTGGGATTAGAATCATCATGTTGTGGCCCACTATCCTTGACTTGTCGATTGATTTGTGTTCCACTCCTAAGAGTTAATACATTGCAGTGCTCTTTTCCAGGTGCTCTAGTGACTTCAGTATCACTTGGAAAATGTCCTTGCTGACGCTCTTGCAATGCCGTAGCAATATGACCAACTTGACCTTCCAAAGCTCTCAGAGACGAGCTATGGCTTTGAAGTAAGGCGCATTGACTATGAAGTAAAGCTCCTTGATTCTTAATTGAAGTAGAATGGTCTTGCAGCATTGTCTTCGTAGTGGATATGAACTCTTGAATTGTAGCTTCCAATGAATTGTACCTACTCATGCTTGCTGAAGATGAAGCTCCTTTGTTGGAATTATTCCATGGCATAACATTTTGGTAACCTTGAGGCTCATTGTGATTCTGCTGCCGAGTAGGTTGATTAACATTGTGGGCTCCTTGATTTCCCCATGAAAAATTGGAATGCTAACGCCATCCATCATTATAAGTGTTAGAATAAGGATTGTTGTTGCCTCGATTGTAATTACCTACAAAGTTGATGGACTCATGGTTGGTTGGGCATTCGCTCTCGTGATGATTGTCTTGGCATAACAGACATGCCAGGCTAGTTGCTTTCACTTCCTTCACATCAGTGAAACGTTGTGAGTTCTTCAACATATTAGTGATGGTTGAGAGTTGAGCGGACACCGAATCCTTGGTATCTAACTCAAATGCTCCAGGTGTTCTCCTTTCACTCCCAAGCCTTGAGGAAGGAAACTGATAATCATTATTAGCAATTCTGTCCAATATAGCAAACGCCTCAGTAGGTGATTTATCCAACAATGTCCCATTTGCCGACGCATCCAGTAACATCCTCGTGGGTGCATTGACTCCATTATAGAACATGACTACTTGAGTCCAATCATGAAAACCATGATTTGAACACTTTCGAAGCAAACTCTTGTAACGATCCCAACACTCTTACATGGATTCGTCGTCACCATGGTGAAAAGAAGATATTTCATTCCTTAGCTGCGTATTCATGTTTGGTGGGTTGTACCTTAATAAGAAACTCATGCAAAGATCGGCCCATGATTCTATAGAACCGGCTGGTACACCACTCAACCAAGCCCTTGCTCGGTCACGCAATGAATACGGAAAAAGCTTTAATTTCAGAAAATCCTCATACACTCCTTCTTGGCGAAAAGAATCACAAACTTCCAAAAAATTGCGAATGTGCTGCCTGGCATCTTCAGTCGACATACCCCTAAACTGCCCAATAGAATTAAACATGTTGAACATGACTGGTTTTAGCTCGAAATGTGCAGCTTGAATTTCAGGTGCCACAATCCCAGGATTCAGATCATCCAGCATCGAATTTAAGTGATCGCGAATAACGCGCGGCCTAACAGCAGGATCAGCATTGTCTAATGCCACGGCATTATGATTTCCATCATCCTGACCAATGCCTTGGTTTCCAATCTGATACATATTTCTTTGAGCACGTCTTCTTCTTCTAAAGAGTCTTTCAATCTCAGGTTCTATTGGTTCCAAAGGCTCTTCAAAATTTCTTCTAAGCATACACTAGATAAACCTGAAAATAAAAAAAAAATATCAAGTAAACTATACACAAATAAAAATGAAAAACAAAATAAAATGCTTTGGCAAAACTAAATAACTTCAGGATGCCAATCCCCGGCAACGGCGCCAAAAACTTGTTCGCGTGTTGTGAGTACTATAAATTATACGCAAATAATGTGCAAGTATACACAATCGCTCAAGTAATATAATGATGAGTGAGTATCATCTCCACATGGATTGGGTGAAATTACAAAAGTCTAACCAAAGCAATGCACTAATCTATCTAAGTATAGTTAGTCTTGATATATACAAATGTCACGGTAATGTAAATGTGTATGCTGGTGGATATGGAGTGATGGTCTGATGGTGTAGCAAATGGAAATGCAATGGCAATGATGGATGTTTAATGTTGAGTATGGTGAAATGTCAAGGCAATGAAAAATGGTAAAAACAATAAATAAAAAGAAAATAGAATGAAAAGAAAATAATCCTCATGTGACAAGCTTCCAAGAGAATGAATGGTAGGGATTGATCTACGGATGCTAAACTTATTTCTCAAGTATATTTAAGCTAACTGGTCTTTACTTACTCGACAGGGCTTTCCTAAAGTGTTCTAAAGAACCTAACAGAATAGGATGCCAAGGTATCTGCTCTCACTCAACGATGTTGGACAGCCTACCCTATTGATAAAGACACCCTTTTTAGTCGTTGAAATCCTATCCTAGTCTCTTCCGAGATCTAAGGGATTAGATTATAATACTCCTAGGCCGGTTCAAAGCCCCGTGAAAATACTATAATCCATTGCTTATGAGGATCTTATCTTGCGTTTCTTCCGAATACTTACAAGTATTTTTAGCTTAGGATTCTTCTGAATACCTAACCTTCATCTAAGAAATGGACATTTCCATGCCTCTTACAAGCCTAAATGGTGAAGCATTCATAAGCAAAGCAAATAAAGAACCAAAATAAACTTAAATATACCATTAAAAATAAAGTTCAAGCAACCATTAAATCAACCACCACCAAATAAGTTAGTTCATGGTCGGGTTCAAAATATCCAAACACAAAGTCATGAAAATATTTGTTCCAACAACCCACAAATAAATATAAAATAGCAGCAAAAAGGGAAGTTGAGAAGAAGCCTTCGACGCGCCACCGGAGGTCTTCTCTCGGCCACCGTGAACCACCTAGCTCGCTAACTCCTTTCAGCTCCTAGCTCACCACTCCTTGGAGCTTTATCAATGGAGGAATATCCCAAGGAAGAAGAAGGGAAAAGGAAAAATAAAAATCTAATTTTTGCTACAGTGTGCGTCCTCCTCCCTCTCATTTTTTTTCTCCCCCATGAGGTGTCATATATAATAAAAAATATCTAGGGGTAATGATGAGGTTGTTGGGTGCAAAATACCCCTCATACCCCTAGAATCACATGTTGGGTGTGAACCTTATCCTCCAAGTGGCAGTGGTCCTTTGGCAGCTCTGGCAGGCGGTTACAGCAGTCCTTCACGTGCAGAGACAGCTGTCCAATGCCAGCTGTCCTTATGCAGAAATATTTTTTTGTCTTTTTCTGCGCCAGAAATGCCAAGTCATTTCAATCTGCTTTAGCAACGTGTGATGCCGCGGCATTACTTCCCAAAGAATCCTTTTTTCTTGCTATTCCCTGCACACTACAAACAAACTGCACCTTTCCCTCAAACAACACCATTAAGAAATAAAATAGCACAACCACCACAAATGCACTATATGCAACTACATGATCCTAAAATGTCTAAAATGAGCTTTTAAACAAACAATAACTTAAGTGAAAAAGGCCTTAAAAGTAGCCTTTTTAGGAAGTTAACATATATCATTTGCATTGAAAACCAATTTTGAGCAAAATTTTATTATGATGAACTAAAAATTCTGAAAAATCATTAACACTTTAAAATATTCATCATAAAACCTTTTTAACATACGCGAGATTAAATCAATAATGCATAATCATTTAAAACAAAGCTCATGCATGATTAAAATCAAATGAGCAACCAAATAACCAAAATTAAAAGCATTAAGCTTAGAGGTTACCCAATCCTTTTTCATGTATGGCTAGAGCATCTTGAATATCATCACTTTTATCACCATTGCTCCCACACACCTACAAGAGACATTTAAGTAGATTTTGGTATCCAAATTGGTTTGGATCCTTGAACATTAGTTTCAATGTCCCTTGTTTCTTTAGGAATCCATACTTGTCTAACTTTAAAACGTTTTCATTTCTTCAAAGGACAAGTATGTTCCATATGACCATGAAAATGACAATGTGAGCATTTTTCCATTTTTAAACATAATAAGTTATTTTTAGAAATTACTTCTTTTTCTAAATCATTGATTTTTACTTTTGAAAGTTCTAAAACATTTTTCAAAAATTTTATTTTGATTTTCAAAATCAATTTTTGTTTTCAAAATCAAATTAATTTCTTATATTTGGAATTCATGGTCTCTAATCCCAAATACAACTTATTATAGGCATCTTGTAACTAATCAAAAGAAAATGAATTAAATTCATTTAAGTTAGAAGATACCTCAGGTTTTTCTTCGGTGGCCATGAGGCATAGGTTGACTACTTCATCTTCATCATTGGAATCATCTTCATTACTCCAAGATGCAACAAATGCCTTCTTCTTGCTTGACCCCTTTTTCTTTAGAAGATGACATTCATATTTGACATGTCCCTTTCTTTGACAATTGAAGCACACCGGGGGACTCTTCTTCTTGGTTGATTCACGCCTCACTTCCTTGGAAGCCATGAATCTCTTTACCTCTTTGAAGAGCTTTGTCATCTCTTCTTCTTGTTCATCATCGTCTTCATCCACCTCATCACTTGAATCTTGATAGCTTTCATTGGTGGATTTGAAGACAATTCCTACCTCATTCTTCTTCTTGTTTTTCTTCTTTTCACCTTCTTCTTCTTCATTCAACATCATCTCATGAGTGAGAAGGGAACCAATTAGCTCGTCGAGAGTAAGAGACTTTAGGTCTCTGGCTTCGATAATGACGGTCTTCTTCGATTACCACGAACATGGAAGAGAGTAGATCATATTCCTTACAAGCTCCTCATTAGAGATTACTTCTCCAAATCCCCTGAGACCGTTGACAATCATGGAAAATATATCCGTCATAGCTTTGATGTCTTCATCGGGTTTCATTTTGAAGTTCTCGTAGCTATGGTTGAGAAGACTTTTCTTTGATTCCCTCATTTCATCGGTTCCTTCATGAGTGACTTGGAGCTTATCCCAAATCTCTTTGACAGTAGAACAAGAGGATATTCTTCCATATTCGTTTGGGCCTAATGCACAAAAGAGAATATGGATAGCCTTAGAATTAAGCTGGAACTTTTTCTTCTCTTCATTACTTCAATCGTCGTATTCACCAGGTGGAGTGGAGTAACCCCTCATGATCGAGTTCCAAGCTCCTAGATCATAAGCTCGAATAAATAACATCATCTTATTCTTCCAATGTGCATAATTTGCTCCATTGAAGAATGGTGGCTTGTTGACCGATTACGAATCCATAATAGGTGAATCTTCATTGTAATAGGCACCAGTGGTTAAAGCCATTTCTTTGCCGGTTGCGTCGAAAATCGTTATAGCTTCTTCGAGGATCGTCTCAAGGATGTTAAGCCTTTTAACGAGCTAGCCTCTGATGCCAATTATTGGGATTTGCAGAAGCTCGAATCGATAATCGGAATGGTTTACAAAGAGGGTTGTGATCGGTTTTTGTGTTTAGGGAGTAAGGAGATTGAAAGATAAAGAATTGCACAACGATTTATAGTGGTTCGACTTCTCAACCAAGTCTACATCCACTACCTTAGCTCCTTACCAAGGATTTTCCAACAAATTCATTAATTTGTTCTTTCTTTTTCAAGGACTAAGAGATAACATTTACAAACTCCCTAATTTTTCACGGGTTAAACTAGAACCTTTCCCTAGCTTTTAGCAGGCTTAGCTAGAACCAAAACCCCTTTACAATGAAAGAAAATTTATGTTTACAAGAATTAAGCTCACAAGAACAGAAATATTTACAAGAGAAAGATGAAATAAGAATGAAAAAATCTTCTCTTGTGTTTGATTGCTTGGATAGTTGTTCTCTATGTTCTTCAAGTGTCTTGAACATGTATTTATAAGTTGGAATTAGTTTGAAGTCGTATATAGCTGTTGGGATTCATTTTCTGCAAAATAAAACTGCCATAACAAGTAGTATCGGTACCCTTTCAATGGGTATCAGTACCCCTTCATAGTATTTGAAATTTTTGACCGTTGGGATTAATTTTACTGTAGCAGTATAGATACCCCTGTAGCGGTATCGGTACCCATTTTGCATTATGGAATTTTGAGCATCGATAATGTTCATTACTGTTCACACAGTATCGGTACTATTCATACAATATTGATACTATTCATACAATATCGATCTATTTATACAGTATAATAATATTCATAAAACATTTTTGTGCTCAATTCCAAATTAATGGATTTTGAATTATTTTTGTAAACTTTGAAAACTTTGAATGAATTCAATTCAAGTCCAAAAACATTTTACCATAAATTATTATATCAAAACATAGTTCAACAACAAGTTATTTGAGTTGGCGAGTCATATTTTATGACTCAAATTTTATTTATTTTTTCAATTCGAGATTAGTTTATGAAATTCGAGTCGATTCAAGTTGTTTGAGTTTCTATAAAAATTTAACTATAATTATTTATAATATTATGGTATAAATTGGGTTCTAATTTATCGAATTTCTCTAACCATATAAGATATTCATATATATTTTTTCATATTCTTTTTCAAATTATAAAATTATTTCATAAATCAAAATAATATAAAATTTTAGTAAATTATATTTATAATTTTATTTTTCAAAGAAGGTATTTTGAAGATAAAGTGTTGATGCGAGTATAAATGAGTCAAGAAATTGATGAGAAGAAAGAATTGCAAACAAATTATAGACAAAAGATCAAATTAAGTAACATGCAAAGTTAAGAGACTAAATTGAAAAAAAGAGTGAATTTGTAGTTAAAAATAGGAATTTAAGTCACATAGGTATTCTATAGTGATAGAGGAGCATATGATTTAAATTTGATCAAAATGAACTTAAAATGAAGGATTAATTGAAGAAACGGTGAAATCATGTAAAGGTAAGAACTAAATTGAAAATTGAAAAATATTATAAAAATAACAATTGATGATATATAGTTATTCTACAATGATTTTAGAGCATATGGTCAAGATTTGGCAAAACAAAAAGGACTTAAAATGAATGAGCAATCGAAGGAATGAGAAATCATGCAAATTTGAAGGGTTGCATTGAAAAAAATATAAAATTTGTTATCAAATAGAGAAATTGAATATACATAGGTGTTCTACAATGATTTAGGTGCATGTGGTTCAAACTTGGTTAAAAATGAACTTAAAATGAATGAAGAATTGAAGGAATGAGAAAATCATGCAAAGTTGAAGGACTAAGTTGAAAAAATAGAAAATTTGTTATTAAAAAGAGGAATTGAAGATTCATATGTATTTTAAAATGCTTTAGGAGTATGTGGTTCAAATTTAGTAAAAGATAGAGTTAAAATGAAAAAAGGAATCGAAGAAATAAGGAAATCAAGGATCAAATTGCAAAAATACCAAAATACTCAATAAATTTTTTATTTTTCAATTAACTCGAAAATTTTAAATTGTAGCTCGACTCAAAATTTGACTCGATGGTTCGAATTGGATCAAATAACTCAACTTAAATAATTTGAAATTGAAAAAAAATTATTTTTTAAGTCGAGTCTAGTTTTTCTCACCCCAAAAATTATTATTCTATCTAAATTTTAGGGTAAAATATATAAATAATCCCTAAACTTTTAGGGCGTTTGCATTTTGGTCACCTAACTTTTGAAACTTGCAATATAATCATCGAACTTTTAGTTTATTTTCAGTAAGGTCTCTGTCGTTACCTCCCGTTAGTTTTAGTTGATGTGCTCGACTCAAAAATTGACTCGATGGTTCGAATTGGATCAAATAACTCAACTTAAATAATTTGAAATTGAAAAAAAATTATTTTTTAAGTCGAGTCTAGTTTTGCTCACCCCAAAAATTATTATTCTATCTAAATTTCAGGGTAAAATATATAAATAATCCCTGAACTTTTAGGGCATTTGCATTTTGGTCACCTAACTTTTGAAACTTGCAATATAATCATCGAACTTTTAGTTCATTTTCAGTAAGGTCTCTGTCGTTACCTCCCGTTAGTTTTAGTTGATGTGGCACTTGACTCCCATTTACTCCCCTTTATTCTTCTTCTTCTTCTTCATCTCTTTTTCCTTCTCCTTCTTCTCCTCCTTTGCATTAATGCTTACATTATTTTTAACCAACGACGGACAACGGCGAGGAGGCACGATGACTGAGTTTTGGTTGGAACAATATGAGGACTTCAACGATGATGGTGGTGTGGTGAACGAACTGCTCAATTGGTCAAAAAATGATGAAAACAGAAAAAGGGCGTTGCGGTTTTCCAACGAGATCGGGGCCCTCTCCATAGAGAATAGAGGTGAGTATCGGCGAGTAGCTAACGAGGTTTTGGTCAGAATGGGGTGACACTCCTACTGGTATTGGCGTTGACGGTTACCACTACAGAGACCGGGATGGGTGTTCGAACGGTCTTCTCGTGATTTGGGATGAATGGTGGACGATGAGTATAAATCGAGGGTCGGGGTGTGGTCAGGAGGCTACGCCGATGACGATGGTGATGGCGGTGTGAGCCACCGTTGACTGAAGGTGGGGTGAACGAAAGTTATTTTTATGTGTGTGAGAGAAGAAGAAGAAGAAGAAGAAGAAGAAGAAGAGGGGTTAATGGGAGTTAAGTGTTATGTCAACTAAAACTAATTGGAGGTAACGACAAAGACCTTACTGAAAACGAACTAAAAGTTCGATGATTGTATTACAAGTTTCAAAAGTTAGGTGACCAAAATGCAAGTGTGTTAAAAATTTGGGGACTATTTATATAATATTTTTAATTATACTCATTTCTATATTTTTTAATCTTAAATTAAATTATCTGCATAACTTACCTTTGTATTATTGAATTAAGCCCAAGAACTTGGTATTCGTATTGATTTGTTAATCGACCCTAATAAAACGGGTCAAGTCCTAAACCTGTTCATTTGAACCTCATAACAGCCAGAAACAAGAGAACGGAAAGCAAAGAAAACAATGGCGGAAGACACGTTGTATGTTCAACTGCACAAGCTTTCATCTGTAAAGTCGGAGGAAATTATGGACCAAATTCTCACTACCCTTTGGAAAACCCGACGCTCCGGTCTTCCTCCGCCCGACAAGTCTCGCTTCCAATCTCTCCTCTCACTCCCCGAGATCGACCCCGTAATTTTCATTCCCAGCTTCTCTGCAACCAAACACGCCTCTTTCAATTATTTCCCCCCTTTTAGCATGGTTACTTCGTCTCAGTCTAAAACCTTGAAACTTGAAAGTCAAAATCATTGAAAAGATTACGCCTTTTCTTTTGTTTTTTCTTTTTGCCATTTACTAATTCAAAAATTGCTAAAAACAAAATTAGTATTTGTCCAGGAATAAGTGAGCCGCGGACACTTCTTTTCTTGTCATGTTTGTAGTGATAATTGTTAAATGAATAATGATGTGCAGAGAACTGTGATGAATAGGTATTGGCATGCCTTCGATTGCTTATCAGGAAATCCGTACACGAAAATTACAATGGCGATGATCTTTTGAAGCTATTTCCGCCTGATTTGTCACTTGATTTGCAAAGTCTTCTAGTTCTATCGTTGCGGAAATATCAGAGTCAATGGAAGGAAGAAATAGCAAAAGAACAGGTGAGCAGTAACTTCTTTCAAAATTGTTCGAAAAATATTTGATGATATATGTGCCTGTTTACCTCTATGCTAATGTGCGTTGGTGAAATGGGTGTTGTTATTTTTGCAAACATTGCATGTTAAGCAGCTTATGATGGTGATTCAAATTAAATCCATTGTCTTCCATTGAATAAGAACTGGGGACATACAAGTTGATTCATTAGTTACGTGTTACTTTTACTCAAAGCTGTGTTATTCAGAGGTCTTTGCAAGCTGCAAAGAGTATTGCACCTTGAGGATGTTTGTAATGATTATTCATACCAAATTCAAAACCTTTTATTTAATGTATGTAGAGGATATATAAGTTGATTTATTACTGGCTTGTTACTTTTGCACAAACTCAAAAAAGATTTAGAATGTTGCAATTTGTCCTGAAAAGCTTATGTTTGAAAAGGTGGGAGTGAAATTTTATACCAGAGCCTTGTGATGTAAATATAATATACTCAAATTAGTAGTTTTAGACTGTTAACGGAATCTATCAAAAGCTGGTTTTGCTAGGTAATGTAATGGTTACTCTTCTCTTTTTTCACCTGAACTCTCATCATATATATATATTTGTAATGCATTATATTCATCTTGTCCAGCATCCACATTCATTGCCAAGGACCAGTGTTTCCTATCAGATAAAGGCAAACACCCCACCATTGTTCACATCTTTGCCATCTTCTGATATTCCGACATCCTTGTGGCCTCGTCAACATGATCCTAGTTCCCGCATTAACCTTGGTGATTTTGGAGCTTTACCAATCATTGCTGATGCTCCTGGTTTTCACCTGGCTCCCTTGTCAATGCAACAGGATGCCGATCCTCCAGGCAATCTGGTATAATATTAATTCTTATTTTGTTCATTACTTTCTTTTTCAATTAATACAAGTATAATCAGTTAATTTCATAACATATCATTTCATGTACATGTACTCTTCAACTAATCATCTCCCTTTGCCAGCTACCTCTTGGATTTCTGTCTTTCTTTACAATGATGAAATTTATGCAGCACGTTTTCCCCACATTACCATTAATCATCCAGCAGTCTAAATCAAACACATACTTCTTATTACAATTTATCTTTGTGTTAGGGAACACATACTTCTTATTACAATTTATCTTTGTGTTAGGGAAAGGAGTTTGGTGTAATTTGCTTTAGTTAAAGGTTTATTCATCTCATTGTTGAAAAGGTGGAAGTTCTGACTCTTACCTGTACACACATGAATCATAAGGATGCTATTTCTTTTGATATGGCTGCTGGTCTGACTTTCCTACTTGGGTTTATTTCTTGACTGAGATTTAATTAGCTTTTTTGTAATACGTATTTTCATCTTGCTGCCATTTTAAACTAAGATATTGGATTCCTTAAGCCCAAATGTTGTAAATGAATATGCTATTGTACTTACTATTCATTTATGGCTCATTTTATGTTGTTAAAATTTCTTGATATGACTTTCTTAATTTGGTTATAGGAAGTTTTACCCCGCCTTAAATCAATGACATGGACCATGGAGAATCTCAACTCAGCACCAGCCAATAGAGTAGCTATTATCCATCTTAAGGTATGTGATCGATATGGCAGCAGCAATTCTGACTGCATCATTGCAAATTACCGAATAGTTCCGTTTTTCTGATGTCCCAAATGAACTTATTTGAATAACATTTTACATGTCATCAACACAAAGACATCTATTCTTCCATTATCCTATGTGCTATTAACTTCCAGTGGAAGAATAACAAGAATAATTAGAGAATTAATGATGCTTACATATTAACGGCATCAGGGATATTGACAAAATAAGTTTCTTGAAGTTGTTATGACCAAATAAAAAATGCTCTGGAGTCTATCCTCTGTAGTGCTTTTTTATACCTCTCCTTCCAGCTACTCCACAAAATAGAAGGGGGAAAAATGATTTGTGGTTCTTCTTACCTTCCTGTTCCCAAATCCCTTTTACTCATCAGCTTTAGGGTAACACAAAGTTTCAGCCGATGCTCTAAAGGCAGGCATAAAAGTCAAATTGACATATTATTACCAGATGGTGCCTGATTAAGAGCTCCCTTAGGCAGATAGGCATTGATTTTAATGATTGGGAGTATTTAGATTCTTGCATGAATGTTCCATTCTGACTTTAGATATAATAGTACACAATGGAGGAAATAATATTATTTAACAAATGCCTTTTACTTATGGTTACCATCACTTCCTTTAAATTGTTTGATGCATAGTAATTGAAACAAAGGTCAACACTGCAAATCATGGGTCGTTGAAATAATTACTTTGGTTCTTTGATGTATGAGGCCTTTTCTTCGAATGAGAATTCCGCTGCCACTATCAAGTTTCTCATCCATTTAAGTGTAAATTCTTAACTGTGGTTAATGACTTATTTCTTTTCTCATGCCTGTTAGCAGCTTCAAGATTATACCAAATCTCCTTCAGATGAGATAGAAGTGAAATTTCAGCTGACTATAGACACACTTGAAGCCATGTTGAGATCATTGACTTACATCAGTGAACAACTTTCAAACACGGTAAGAGTGCCTTTCTGTATTATTATGGATCTGAATATTATGGTTACTAGAACAGCTTTTGAGAATTAGGAACTCGATTTTTGGGTGTTCAAGGTGTTCTTCGAGTGCCATTGCATACTACTTCTCATGCTTTCGTTCTTGAACATTTTAGCTACCCCTAGTCCTCTAGTGTACCACCATACTTGCAAGATTGTATTTGGAATCTTGAATTTTCGTTCATTTCCGTCTCTTAACGACTGTGTTATTGGATTGTACTAGAGGAACATTACTCCTAGCTTGTTTTTGTCTTTTTATTTGGCAGGCTGGGACTTCGACGGAGCCGGCACAGAAAAAGCAAAAGCAATAGAACTGTACGGCCTTGGTTTGTTTCTTCTCTCTTTCTCTTTTGTACCGACATTCTATATAGATTCAAACCTGCATGTGATCTCATTAGAGATTGAATGAACTCATATGCATCATTTGAATTGGCTTTGACTTCATTCATTCTTGTGATGATGATCTGTTTTCTGTCTCAAAAAATATATGTAGGTGGTGATGTATGGACTGATATATCCTCCAATAGTGTTTCCCCTGCATGCTTGTTTACCAGTTTTAGTTGTCAAGCCGTACTTCCAGAAACATTGTTTTTTTTTTCTTCTAATCTCAAATTTACTTTCAGACATGAATGTCTTGCAAACTTACATATAAAACAGCTTTTGAAATGTGGTACATATAAAAATTTACATGAAAATTTCATTTATATGTTAAAAAAAAATCCCTATGTTTTCGCCTAACAGTAGCTTTTTTGAAAAGTAATTATTAACTTGTGAGTTGTGAAATGATATTAACATGTTAACAGTATCATGGAAATGTTTTGTCGAGCCACGACATTCTTACAACTTCTCTTTGTTGAACTCGCAAAGGAAGTAATCCCAGTTAAAGGGAATTTAATTCTTCCTTGATAATCTAGGTTCGAGTAACGTATTCTCCACGTGTCTAAGTTTAAAACTAATTCTTCTAAAAACAAATTAGGGGTAAAGTACTCTTTGATTATAGGGAATTGATAAACATATGAATAGTTGGAAGATTATTTTATAACTTTTAATAGCCGGGATACTCAACAAAACATCACACTATAATTTGAGAACATGTGTTGTCCTATATTTAATTTTAAAAAATCTTCAATTAGAACGGATTTATATAGAATCAATGAATATATATATATATATATATATATATATAACACTAAATTTATTTAATAAAAAATGAATTATTAATTGTATTAAAATTATATAATTTTTCATCAACAGGTTGGTTTAAGTGACAAACAATTTGATATCGCTTAAGTATGTATCGAGTTTGAGTCTTGTATATGCAGAAAATCTCTGTTAAGAGACTTATCTACCAAAGTTTGGTGTGCGAAAAGGATCAGTGCAAAAGGGATCGGTGCGGATTAATTAGGAAGTCTTACATATTGTAATCATTTTAGAATTCTGCAAATTGTCTCGTACTGAATCGGCAATGTAAGGTATCGTTTTCCTTCCCAAAAAAAAAAGGAAAAAAAAAAAAGAGTTTTTAACTTTAATCTTGAACGTTTCTAGACCAACAAATCGTTGCAACATTATAAATACTTACTCCCCACCCATGGTTTTCCACAATTAAAGCAACAAAACTAAATGGGAGTTTATCGTTCATTTTCGCAATTGCTGCTTTGATGTCCCCGTCGATATTGATGGCTACCGATTTCATAGTCAGCGATGATCAAGGGTGGCGTCTAGGAGTCGATTACGATGCATGGGCTCAAGGCAAACAATTCTTTGTAAGAGACAATCTTGGTCTACTTTTCTATCCAATATTCTTAGTAATATTTTTTTTAAATAGTCTAAGATGAATAATTTTCTTAGTATAGGTTAAGAATTTTCTTAACCTTTGATAATGCGCACACACTACATATATGCAGGGTGTGTTATATTTATTCTAAGGTTTTGACATATTTAATAAGATTTATGTTGTGTTTGCATAAACATTGACGTAGGAATATGATTCACTAGACATATTTTTGATCTATAAATTCTAAGAATGTATGAGGATGACATCCTAATTTAAAACCAAGGAATGACAATTGAAAATGTTATAAAAAACATAATATTTTCGGTTGAGCGTGACCTAAAATGTTAACTTTTTCTAAGCATTTTTCGGTTGTACACATTCTTCATAACATTTGCGGCTGACAACAAAAAATGTTACATTCTTCATAACATTTTCGGTTCAACTGAAAATGCTAAAAAGTTGACATTTTAGGTTGCTCTCAACAAAAAATGTTATGTTTATAACATTTTCGGTTGTGCCTATTTCATATCATTCCTTAACCTTAGATTAGTTTGTCGCACATCAGAACTTCCCATAAATTCCCTTGGAGATCAAAGACTCGTTTTTATGTTCTTTTTGTTGTTACAGTTTTCCAATACACGGCAGGAGTTCACAATGTGTACAAAGTGACCGGAGATGAATTCCAAAACTGCACTGTTCCATCAAGCAATAGCTTATGATAAATGCTTAACATTTTGAAAGTTGAGTTAATAAAAGTTAGTGTTCATCCTATTAGGGGAAACGTCCAACTGTCTACTTCATAAAGAGTGTTATCATTTATCTTAAAGATATAGTTTATTCTCTTGCATATTATCAATTTGTACCTCAGCTAGATACCCCAAACACATCATTATCTTAAAATTAGTTTTCAATCTTTCATAGTTCAAGTGAGGCTTTTAGAACCATCTTAATCAGAATTATGTTGAACTCATTCAGTGATCTTAGTTGTAAAAATGAATTCTTTTCTTCGTAGAGGACTAGAGTTCGAGCAGTTGCGTTTATAGAATGTGCGTGAGTTGTCGATATGCTAAGAAATTTTAAACATATAATACCTTATAATAACTCTTGACCATTCAAAGAAACTCAGCATATTCTTCGCAAATATATTAGTGTTATATTTCTGTTGAAAAGTCAAAAATGGATGCATAGCAACCGGCGGCTAGATGATTCAATAAAATTAGATAGCATGATTTTGTTGAAATTGGCAAGGGAAAATTACCAAATTTAGTCCCTGTACTTTAGGGTATTTAGAAGATTAGTCCTTAAGCTTCAACTATAAATACCCTAACCCATTTAGCTTCAAAACTATCCCAAATCATTCTAGCTTTCTCCCAATACTAGAGAATTTAGAGAGTTTTCTTAAGAGTTGTTTTCTCCTTTTTATTTTCTCAAATTATCAGTTACGATTTTGCTCTATCCGATAGCCGTATTCCGCAACAATTTCTTCGTTTAACAACATTGTTCTTTGATGGTGTGCCTGTTGTATTGCATAGAGCCGAATGAAAGTCAAATTGTGGGTTCAGACTTGATTTGAGAAGATGAGGATAAGGTGAAGTAGATTTATGATGCAACACCCCGAAATTTAGTTCGGAAAATTATGATTCTTAAAGTTTAATATCCAATTGTAAAGGTTGTAAAATTGAGGGGTTTAATTGAATTAAATAATAAGTACACAGATTCTAAATCAAAGGAAAATAAAAATGATGGTATAATTGAAAAGATTTTGTTAACTTTGGGGACTGGAATGAATGCATGCATGATAGCATAAAAGGCTTAATAGGGATGGTGGGGATGGTTTTAATATTAAAGTTTAAATTTGGGGCATAAAAGGCTTAATATGGATGGTGGGGATGGTTTTAATATTAAAGTTTAAATTTGGGCTATTTAAAGGCCCAACTATAAATAGGGAACTTTTTCCACGTTGTTCATCTTTTTTTGTTGCCGTTCAAAGTCCTCCCTCTCTCTTGCTATCCCTAAGCAATTTTTTATCAGTGTGGAGTAATTGTCGATCATTACAAGTTGATTTCCAGTCGTCTTCCACCGTTCGTTTGCTCCGTTCGAGGCAAGAAAGGTCTCAAAATATAAATCTTACCTTTCCTAACGTAAATTCGACCACAACATGTTGAAATAATATCGTCTCTATTGTAGATCTAAGGATATTGACGCTTTCATCACCACCGTCATGAGCTATCGAATTGAGAAGTTCCACTCTCCTTCATTTTTTTCTTTTTTTTCTCTTCTCATGTCTA